>NC_091022.1:6068966-6740394 GCF_041296385.1 Aphelocoma coerulescens | reverse complement strand
GCACTCTGGGGGAGATCAGTTGGCCACTGCTGCTTGCACAAGGTCAGTCCTCCCAGTGCACTCATTCCCCCACCCCACGGTGAACTCCCTGTCCTCAGTCACTTTGGAACTAAGCACTTGCTCAGGCGTTAGGTTGATTTTTCCAGCCCTCCTGTTGTTAATCATGGGTAAAACATGCTGCATCTCCAGGTCTCCCAGCCTGGGAGCATCTTGGGAGTCCACCAGGACCCACTGTCATGGGTCCAAGCAGAGGCAGCTGTGCCCAGTGGTGGGCAGAGATGGAGGTGATGCAACATCAGGACACCCAGCCCGTGGCTGGTCTCACTTGGGTGTAGTTCAGTTCCTTATGTAGAACCTCCTAGCCCAAAGCAGGAAAGTGGTATAGCTCAATTTAGGAATGAATTGACTGTTGGGCATGGGGAGAGGAGAGATACTGAAGATGTTCCTGCTCATTGCAGGGGGTTGGACTAGATGACCTTCAAGTCCCTTCCAAAGCAAACCATTCTGTGATTCCATGATGTTATGCCCATCCCTCCTCCCTCCCAGCTGTACCATTGCTGGAGGCTGGGGCATTTTGGGTGTGTCCAGCTTCCTCCTGGGATCTAACCATCACAACAAAATGGGCAATTCCTCCTCCCTGTGTGACATCCATGTTGGGAAAAAAAAGTATCCCTTTCTACTTCAGAATTTTTTTTTAGTGCTGGTGAAAAACAAATGGCTACTTGGGCTTAGCAGTCCAGGTCTGCAATCTGTTGGGCTTGAGATCCCAGTATCTGTGGTGAGGAGCAACCCTTGGAGATATCCCCAGGGTGCTGGGAAAATCCCAGCACTGCAGGAGCAAAGCCATCAGCCACCTGCCCCAGGGCCTGAGCCACAGGGAAATTTCATAACCTGTCTATTTAACCCTCAAGTTGCCACCCTCCTCTTCCCCCCCCCCCCCCGCCCTACCCCCCAGTGATGTGACCTGTCTGCATTTTAAGGCATTCCCAAATGGAGGACAGGGATAGGTCACAGCAGCCCCAGCAAGGCACAGTGGAAAGGGAAGCCATGATCCTTTACTGCCTGGCTGCTGGCTGGAGTTGGAAAAGGGCAGGCATGTCCCATGCTACCTGTGGGAAACTCATCCTGGTCCCCAAACCTTCCCAGGAGAGTGCAGGGACCCAGCTGTGCCCTGTCCCTTGGAGGCAGCAGACTGCAAAGTCCAGCCTGCCCGACCCTTGCAGCTCACCAACCTCGCAGCTTTCAAGCCTTGGCACTTCTCTCAAGATATAAAACTGTGCTGGCGAGAAGGGCCGGGCCGGGCGAATAAAGGTGTTCCCACAAATTAATAGGAGGAAGAAGGAAAAGCCTGTGCCAGTTGGGACTCGCCCCTGGAGCAGGACATTGTCTCACCCTCACCTGTGGCACGGGGCCCTTTGAAGACGGATTTAAATCTATTCGTGGGTCGTGTCACCTGTTGGCACCAAGCCCTCCTCAGCTCCCCGAGGAGGGTTTTGTCGGCGACAGCGACCGTCACTGGAGCACGGAGCTGGGCGAAGGCACAGCCTGAGCGGGCTTTCCCCCAAAAAACAAAAAGCCAGGCTGGAAGGGGAGGAGGGGAAGGAAGGCAGGCGGTAAACAAGCCGCGTGAGCCCAGCGAGGCGGCTCCGGAACGCTTCCCGGGAGAGGGCGCTGGGTCCGCGGCTGCCGCTTCTCCGCTGGCTCGTAAACAACTTGTGCAAGGTGAGCACAGGGGCTTGGGTATGAGTCAGCCACCAAACCCTCCCAGGGCTGGCAGCTCCATCCTCCCACCCCCGCCATCACACGCTTGCCCGCCCTGGGAGTCTCTCCCAGGCTGAGGTTTGCTGCCCGGCATGGATTTTTGGGATGGAGAGGACATGTTTACATTGCCAAGCTGCTTTCGCTCCCCACTTCCCTTCAGGGTTGGTTGGAACTGCCTAGCCCCGAGGCTTGGATAGCACGGGGTTCAGCCCACTGCACAGAGGCTTCACCTGGGCTTATTTGGAGCCAGGTCTGGTGGACAAAGTTGGGGAAATTAACAGGTAGCAAGAGTAATTCCAAGAATTTGGAGCTATCAGAGCTTTCAGTGTCCCGATTAAAGAAACACTCAACAAACCTAGGGAAGAGGCTGGACACTGCTTTACGTTGCCTGTGGCTTGACAGCTCCCCTTTATGGGAGCTATTTTGGGCCTCAGCAGGAGCTCCTGCTCTGCTTCCTTTTGCTCCAGCTGAGCTGTTAGATTTGGGTGACCACAGCTGAACTTGGGCTGGACGTGAGATCCTGAGCTCATTTCTGTGGATAAAATATCACGTTTGTTTGTATGTTGAAACCATTTCTCTGTGCACAGGGTGCCCTAACTGGGGTGCTGGCAGGAGGCACTTTCTGGGGTGCTGAGGGGAGGTTGTTGGCAATGCTCGGTGGCTCTGCCTTGCCCAAGCAATTCCAGGAGGAGGAAAGCACCTGAATTTCACCTTGTTCTGGACAGCCTCGGGGAATTACCACATACTAATGGCTGCTCCAAGGCGGTGGTGAGGAATGAGCCAAGTTGTCCCCGCAGGGAGGGTGGGGATCTGGCTCTTGAGATAGGCAATAAATCAAAGCGTGGTTTTAGCCAGCACTTCCACCTCCTCCCGCCTGAGGATCCGGTTCTCCCTGGCCATTTTCCCTCTGGATTCTGGCTGTACAGTGGCTGTGTCCGCGGTAGGTTGGCTGTGATGGCCAGGAGGGAGTTTTGGTGCCATCTCCTCGAGGCTGGCGTGGGACAGAGCAGGGTCCTGTGGCCCCGTGGCAGGCGTGTGGGTGGCATGTGCTTGGCCTGGGACCCGCGTGTGCCTTCAGCGTGTGCACACAGGGTGGCAGCTCCGTCTGCTCGTGCTGGCGTGGCTCTACTGCCCCTTGGATCCGGGCTGGAAGTTGCACAGAGTTGCAGGAGATGGGACAAGCGACAAGGCGGGGTGGAAAAATACTGGGCAGTGCCTGCGGTTTGCTGGGTGCTGAGTGGGTGCTCCCATGGTGGACCTGGGGGATTTCTCCTCCCTCGAATGACAGTGACGGATCCTGTGCCTTGGAGCGAGGTCTGCAAATCCACGTGCTTGAAGCAGGCTGTGGCCTGCTCCAAGGAGAAGCTCTTGTCCCCCTCCTAAGAGTGGGCACCAAGCCAAAGCCTGTGCCCGGGGCTTGGAGCTCCGGTCCCTCCCTCTCTCCCCCCATTTTCCCGGGGCACCCGGTTTCCATCCCTGCGAGCTGTGCCAAGGCAGCCACTAATGTAAACGCTGGGGAAAGCCCTGGATCCGCTCCCGCCTGCCCAGGACACGCGGTTGTTTTTCCGGTCGGGAGCGTTGTTAAAAAGACCCAAAACCCACCCAAACCTTCCACTTTCTGCCCCCTTTTCCCTCTGCTTTCCGCACCCACCCACCCCCTCCAACCGAGTACGGGGCGAAGCGGCGGTACTCCCCCCCTTTGCCGGGGGCGGCCGAGCCGCGATGCCGCCCGAGCCGCGATGCCGCCGTAGCATGAGAAGGAGGACGAGGAGGGAGGCGGGGTGGTGGCCCTGTCCCCCCTCCCGGGTCCCTCGTCCCGCCCCGCTGCCCAATCCGTGCGGCGGGGCCGGCGCTGCTCCTCAATAAAGGGGCAGCGGGCGCGGCCTCGGGAGCCGAGTGTGGGAGCCCGGCGCCTGCTTGCAGTCGCTGCCGAACCCAGGTACCGATCCGGGGGG
Organism: Aphelocoma coerulescens; assembly: GCF_041296385.1. Lineage (NCBI taxonomy): Eukaryota > Metazoa > Chordata > Aves > Passeriformes > Corvidae > Aphelocoma > Aphelocoma coerulescens. The sequence continues at coordinate 6,736,678 of NC_091022.1, read as the reverse complement.
AATACATGAACAGGGGTGGGGGGTAGCACTGGCCGCCACCCGCTGCAGTCCCCCGGCGACGGCAGGGGAGGCAGCCCGGGAGCTTCCGGCGGCCAGACCTTCCAAGGGAAAATTCCTCCTTTGGGGGAAGGGGAGAATTGGGGGGCGGGGCGGAAGTGGAAGCTCGAGTTTTCTGTTGAAAACATTCCCTTTGCAGTTTTGTTTGGTTGTTTGTTTTGGTTTTTTTTTTTACCTCCAGGAGGCTGTTCAGCTGCTCCTGGAGCGCAGGGACTCCCTTACTGCCAGGAGATGCACGCGTAGGGGATGTTTCTGGCAGGGCAGTGGGGCGTTGGGAGCCGCAGCGAGGTGGGCTGGGAAGGGCTCATCCCAAGCCCCTCCGCAGGCGAACGGGATGTTGGAGCGACTTCCCAAGCCAGTCCGCATTTCCAAACGGTTGGCATTTCTAAGCTCCTTGGAAAACACGCGTGGAGCCTGGCTGCTGTGGGTCAGACACGAATGGGCTGGCTGGCGCTGGGAGCCTGGTTCCCAGAGCTCTGGGGATGCTGCAGCCCCCACCGACTGGTTCCAGAGCCACTCCAGCCCATCCGGCCTCCCCATCGCTGCCTGGGGTGTTCAGGGCTCGCATGTGCTGCCTGTTGCTTTTCCTGCTGCCCTGGGACCGGGCTTGGATAACCTCAGCCGGGCTGAGAAGGCAGCTGGGGCAGAAAAGCCCTCCTCGATGAAGCAGATTTATTAAGAAAGCCCCAGCTAAGCTTTCCTTACATTAGCCTTGCTCCAGAGCGGAATGTGGAGATGAAAATTCACATGGGGCTATGGACCCCTTTGGAAGTCTGTTGCACTGGTTTATTAGCAGGAGTTTGGGAATTAATGGGACTCTTTGAAGGGCTTCTGGAGTAGGGCTTTCCTGGCTGCTGGCATCTGCCTGAGCTGCTGTGTGTTCTCCCTGAGAAATGACATGGAACCACTGGAGATGGCAGCCAGCCCTGTGGCTGAGCTGTTTCGTGCTCCTCCCTGGACTTGGGGGCTGAAAAATGTGAGAGTGCAGGAAGGGCTCACAGCTGGGGTTGTTTCTGATTCCCCCCTGCAGGAACCCCCTTGTGAGGACTGCAGCCATGGCCACCTCAGCGAGCTCCCACCTGAGCAAAGCCATCAAGCACATGTACATGAAGCTGCCACAGGGGGAGAAGGTCCAGGCCATGTATATCTGGATCGATGGCACAGGAGAGCACCTCCGCTGCAAAACCCGCACACTGGACCATGAGCCCAAGAGCCTGGAAGGTGAGAGGGCAGGTGCAGGACTCGTAGTAGACTCACCAAGGAAGGATGCCACTTCTCTCTTCCTATGGCAGAAGGATGGTTTTTAGGGAAGACATTCCTTCTCATGCCCTTCCAGTTATCTCTCCCCAGATACCACAGGGGAGCATTCCCAGCTTTCCAGATGTGGAGTTTTGGGAAGGTGCCTGGGGTTGGGAGCCCATCCTTGGTGCTGTCCCTGCCGTGGAGGGGCTGTTGGCAGGGGCTCAGCTGCCCATTGACTCTCAAGTACTCGTTTTGGCCGGAAGTAGTTTGGCAGAAGAAAGTGCAGGGGAAAGAATGGAGCTATCCGGTGTAATTAAGAGCTTGTGTCCCTCAGAACAAACAGTCCCAGCTTACACAATAATAGCATTAGGATTTTCCCCAGGTTGCCATGGAGCTGGCTGGAGACAGTTATGAAATGAAAATACTGTGTGTGACTGAGCAGAATTATCTTTTTTCTTTTCTTTCCTTTTTTTTTTCTTTTTTTTTTTTTCTTTTCCCCTCCCTCCTTTTCCCTTTGAGGGAGTGGTTGGCGCAGCTCTTTTGAAATCTTTGTGCTTCCCATCCTCCCTCTTTCCCCCTGGGATATTGAGGAGATAACATTGCCTGGGTGGAGTTCTGGGCTTTGACCTGAAGGGCAGTGCTCAGCATAGAGGGGTGGATGAGGGGCCATGCTGGCCACACTCCCTTTCCATATGAAGATTCCACCTCTATATGATTTGCCTTCTCACCTCCTTCAGGCCATGTAGCAGGAATGAGGGTATTCCATGGCTCTCCTCATTCCCATAGCTGGAAGATGGCTTGTGGTCTGCCTTTCCCCAGCTGAGGGGAATGGGTGCTTTGCTCATCCCTGTGGTTGTTGTGACTTGGGAAATGTTCTCAGTGCTACTCTGTTCACTCAGGCTTGGCCAGCAGCCCAGCAACTTGTTATTTCCCAGGGTGGCAGGGGAGCTTCACTCCTACACTTTTTTGCTTGCTTTGGGTTTTTTTTTGCTTCCCCCACTTGGAACAAAACAGCTGAGCTGGGACTAAACCTATTGTAGGCCTATTCTCTATGAGCATCTTCATCTCTGTCTTACTGGAGGGTGGCAGGGAGCCCATCCTGGGGACTAGGGACCCTGGGTCACTGTGGCTGGTTCCTTTCTTTGCTCCAGATCTCCCTGAGTGGAATTTCGATGGCTCCAGCACCTACCAGTCCGAAGGCTCCAACAGTGACATGTACCTGCGACCTGCTGCCATGTTTCGCGACCCTTTCCGCAAGGACCCCAATAAACTTGTTCTCTGTGAGGTCTTCAAATACAACCGCCAGTCTGCAGGTGAATGAATGGATCTTCTCCCTTCTCCTGGTGGAGGTGGTGTTCCTGGGCAGGGGAATGGGAGACCTGCCCAAGTGCTGTCTGTGCCCTTAGCATGACACAGAAATAATCCCTGCCTTGAAAGTAAAGGGCAAACAAAGCAATGGACAAAGGGCTGGACTTGGGATTCTTCAACACTGCTGGGACTCAAACTATAAAAAAGGTGGAAATGGAGAGTGCAGGTGCTCATGAGCCTTGTGTCGCTTTTCCATTCCAGAGTCAAATCTCCGGCACACCTGCCGGAGGATTATGGACATGGTGTCCAACCAGCACCCCTGGTTTGGGATGGAGCAGGAGTACACTCTCCTGGGGACGGACGGACATCCATTTGGCTGGCCTTCCAATGGCTTCCCTGGACCCCAAGGTAATCTTTTGGGAGCCTGGACCAAGTCAGGAGTGTTTGAACTGAACTCTGTGTGGTACAGCTTCAGGTGAGCTGAGGGATCCAAGGTGTTCCTAGAACCGAAGGTGGACAGTAGAAAGCGGGATATTGGCAAAAACTAACCATGAGATTAAATTTGTTACAGAAAGGCTAAGGTGGGGATTGGCCGCATCCAAATTTGCTGTTTGGTTTGTTGGTCTGGAGGGGACTTAAACTCAGGGGGACTTGCTCTCCATCAGTGTTCTACTCTGCTAGTTCTTCCATGAGAAACAGATCTTGGGATTTTTCCACACCCCCCCCAAGCCTTTGGAGAGTTCTCCCCTGTGCATGCTGAGTCTTCACTGAATGTCAGCGTTTTTCCCTGTGGAGACTGATGTTCCCCTGTGCTGTTGCAGGTCCATATTACTGCGGTGTAGGGGCAGACAAAGCCTATGGCAGGGACATTGTGGAGGCCCACTACCGAGCATGCCTTTATGCCGGCGTGAAAATTGGAGGAACCAACGCAGAAGTGATGCCAGCCCAGGTACATCATTCTAAGATGCTTCATGGAGTGAGAGAGTAGTACGGAAAAATCCCAGGCCGCAGGAGCTGTGTCTGCCTGCTCTGAGCTGTGTGGCTGTGCCGAGGATCAGGGGGTGGGAGGTGCCTGTCTCCACCCAACTGAGCCCCTGATGCCTCCTCCCTTGCAGTGGGAGTTCCAGGTGGGACCATGTGAAGGGATTGAGATGGGGGATCACCTCTGGATTGCGCGCTTCATCCTGCACCGGGTGTGCGAGGACTTTGGGGTCGTGGTGTCCTTTGATCCCAAGCCCATCCCTGGGAACTGGAATGGTGCTGGCTGCCACACCAACTTCAGCACCAAGAGCATGAGGGAAGAAGGAGGTCTCAAGTAAGTGTTTGAGTTGTTTACTGGGCAGCAGGATTTTACAGTGCTTTGGATGACACAGGAGTTGTTGCTCTGGTGCTTGGCATGACATCTGAGTCTTTCTTCTGGATAGGGTTTTTTTGGTTGTTTCGTTTTTGTGTTGTTTTTTTTTTTAATACGTGTTTTTTATAATGATACATTCTCATATTGATGCTTGGTGGGCAATTTAGCCAGCAGTACAGCTCGACCACTGCTGGTGGAAGTACAGGCAGCCAGGATGCAACTATCCATAACAGTCTGTCTGGCTCCTGACCTGCCAGTACTGGGAACAAACAAACTCAGCACAGGCCTTTTTTTATTATTTCTTTATAGCCATGATGAAAGACCATTTGTTTCTGTCTAGGCAAGGCTGCCATGTTTTCTTAAAGATCAACATCCTAAAAATGCAAACCCTGAGTTCCTGTATGGGACTGGTGTGCTGAGTGCGGCCAGGGATCCTGTGTCACTGGAGCTATGTGGAGGGATGCATCCTGGCAGCTCTGTTTTCTTGCCTTAATCTTAGTGATGCCCTGAGATAATGGGACAGCCCATTGACTCTGTGAGCTTCATTAATAGAAACTCCAGTGTTGAGAGATCTCTGCTCCGAGAGCAGGTGAAAGTGGGAAGTTTAACTGGTGGTGTGTCACAGAGAGCACTCCCTAGTGAGCCTGTGGGATTTGGCCATGAGGATTCTTTTCCTGGGTCAGCAGTAGGAGTGGAGAGAAACCCTGTGTTGGGATGAACAGCCAAGTGGGTTGTGGGGCACGAGGCATCATCATGAAATCGCTTGGGGACAGCAATTAATCTCGTGTCACTTTGACACAACAGTCCAGAGGGGTTCAGCTCATCCTGTCCCTCACTTTGTCATTGCCTGTCCCTCACTCCACAGGCACATCGAGGAGGCCATTGAGAAGCTGAGCAAGCGCCACCAGTACCACATCCGTGCCTATGACCCCAAGGGGGGACTGGACAATGCCAGGCGCCTGACAGGCTTCCACGAGACGTCCAACATCAATGAGTTCTCCGCCGGCGTGGCCAACCGCGGTGCCAGCATCCGCATCCCACGCAATGTGGGCCATGAGAAGAAGGGCTACTTTGAGGACCGCCGGCCCTCTGCCAACTGTGACCCCTACGCTGTGACAGAGGCCCTGGTGCGCACATGTCTCCTCAATGAAACTGGGGACGAGCCTTTTGAGTACAAGAACTAAGCAGACTGCGCCCCACAGACACCGCCTCCCCCCGCACTCCCCACACCCCTAAACTTCCCTTCTAGATGTAATCCCAAGGGTACAAGATAACATGTTTTGTGTCTCAGTAACTCTTGTCTTGAGGTGGGGAGGAGGGCAGGTTTAGTTTTATCGATGTCTGTTTGTCATTGACTCTTCAGAAGATGAGAGGAGGACAGGGTGTTAGAGAATTTTTAACCACTGTTTTATTTTTTGTCTAATTCATGTGTACATCAGATGGGATCCAGTGGCTTCCAGGGACAGACTGCACATGCAGAAAACCAGTAGGAGAGGAGAAGGCTTAAAACAGAATCAGATTTGAGGTGTCAGCCCCACTGCTGGCTCTCTGCAGACTCATGGCTCTCTAAGGTTGGTGCCTTTCTGTGGAGAAGGGAAGATGGGTGCTGTGCATATGCTCCTGCCTGTGTGGGGAGATGATGGGGAGATCATCACTCTTTGCCCACTCTGAGGTTTCTGGGAATCTTCTGGCATTAAGCTCATCATAAGAGCATTGAGGAGAACTCTTAGTTCTGTCACTGGAAGTCAACCGATCTCTGGCTCATAACACAGAGTGAAGTAGTATTTTTCTATTTAAATATAAAAACAGGGAAAAAATTATATATGGAAGTGTTTTTTTCTTAAAGAGATGATGTTCCAATGCCTCATCGAGCCGGAGCAGGCAGAGTTCTTGCAGATGCTGTTGGAGGCCTCCAGGTGGGACTGAGGGTGAGCTTGGAGGGAGACTCAGATGAGATTTGCTCAAGCATGGAGTGGAGCTTGCAGGAAGGGGTTCCCAGAGTGAAAAGCCTGCAGAAGCATTTGTCACTGTAACTCCAGTGGCCGTGACACGTTCAGAGTGAGAGGAAGGTGTCCTGAACCAAGAGTTGACTGGTCAACAGCATTCCAGACAGAGCTGTGGGTGTGTCACCTGTCCAGCAGGGCTAGCATGTCACTAAAGCAGGGCTTTTGATAAAGGCTAAAAAAAAAAAAAAAAAGAAGTTTTAAATTTTTTTTTCATAATGTTCTTAGTTTCTCCAACTGAATGGTTTTACAGAGACCGTTGATGCCACTGTTGTGGCCTGGCTCTCGCGGGCTGCCTGCCATCCAGCGAGGATGGGGGCTAGGAGAAGGGAAGGGAGAGGCCACCTGTCCCTCCCAGCCAGCCCTGGCACTCCCAGCTCCTGCTGGGGGGTTCAAATGTTCCGGGATTTTACGCTTGGGTATCTTAGATGGTGCCAGTTATATTCTGTTGCATTTGGACTTCTGCCGAATAGGTTTTCTTTTTTGTAATGAAAGAAAGAAAGAACAAAACCCTAAATCTGACTTCTGCAGCCTCTTTTTGTATGTGTGTTGCCTTCAGCATTTGAAAGGATTTTGGCTCTGATAGTGGGTAGATGTGGCTTTTCATTTGTGGGGTGTTTTGGGGGGGGCAGGGGTCTTTCAATCCATGTGTGCTCTCCAGAAAATGGGAATTTGTCAGCAGATTCTCTGGTGAGTGATGGTCCAGCTGTGGCTTGAATGGGATTCTTCTGGGATAGGAAAGGGTCTAGGCTTGTGAGTGTCTGTAGGGAGGGTTATAGGGTTGGTACAGATGCTGTGCATTTCCCCAGCCTCCTCCTCACAAGTTCTACAGGATATAGAAATCCTGCAGAAAACAAAACTCCAGCAAACTTAATTTTAAAGGGGGCTTTGTGGAAGAAGACCCTTTCCCACTCCTCCCCAAGAAAGAAAATGGGAGAGAAATGAGAAAATGCTGCTCATCCACCTTTGGCATAAACCTGGTCATTTAGGAAAATAACCAAGGCAGTAGAAATGTGTCATTTTGCTCCTGCGGTCCTTTATTGAGCTTGTGGTGCCATTCCCCAGCTCCCCAGGAGGTGATTCCTTCAGGAGAGGATGCTTTAACTATTCCCACCTTTACATCTAGATTTACTGTACCTGAGCATCCTGCTGGGCTGATGAGGCCATTCCTGCTATCACAATTTTGTGGACCAACTGTTTTCCTGCATCTCCCTTCTGGGCAACATTGAAGGCAGCACCTTCCTCAGCACAGTCCTAAAATTACCCTGTGCCTGTGCCCTGGTGGGGTGGGGTGTGACCAGAACAGAGGCAAAGTGAACACCACATCCTTTCCTCCCATCCTGACACAGCCACAAGGACTTGAGAGCTGGGGTGCTGCAGCCAAAACAAACCCAGGCTGCTCTGGGGTAACTCAGGAGCCCAGAAACCTCAAAGTTTTGTTCTGATCTGGGCTCAGGGGCAAGGCAGCTGCTGTTTCTTATGCCTTCCAAGAAAATGTTACAGAGGAAAAAATTACACCTGAATTTAGAGAACTTTTCTAAAGGCATTGGCACAGAAGTAAGGACAAGATATGGTTTGGTTTTCTGTTTGTTTTTTTAAAGTGCCTGTACTTACAAACACTCTGGATCTCTGAGGCTGAATCCCTGTCCCTGCAGAGACTATTTCTTCCTGAGGAATAAAAAACTTGGGAAAAGGGACTCAGTTTTGGCCACTAAGCATCACCAAGGCCGGAGGTGCTGATGGGCAGCCAGGTTTTGTGTTTTGCCGCAGAATCGTGGAATGGTTTGTTTTGGAAGGGATCTTAAATATCATCTCATTCCAACCCCCCTGCCAATGGCAGGGACACCTTCCTTGGTTGCTTGGGTTAAAGTCTTTGGGATAAACAGCATCTCCCTGTGCTGTTTTGGTGGTGTCTGTGAGGAAGATGCCATCTCCATGTTGTCCATCAGGCTGATAAGGGGAGCAGACATCAGTCCTTTGCTCCTCCAGCTGCCCTGAACGTAAATTTAGGTCAGAAGCTTGATGCTTAATGGTTCCTCCTGCTCTCAGCTGAGAAAGCATTTATCCACTCACTGCACAATTACCCAGCTGAAAACAAGGTCAGAACAACATTGTGCTGCGAAGTGGCTTTTCAGATCATTATTGAAAGTATAGGGGGAAAAAAGATTATAATCAATTAGAAGGGGAAAAATTGCTTATTTCCTCTAGGCATTGTTTTCTGACTTTTTGCCTAGAGCCTGCTTGCTGAATCTGCTTTGTAGTTACCTAAACACTATTTCCCAGCTCTGTAGGGTAGGGAGGCCTCCTCTTAAGGCCACAGGGCTCTTAAAAATTGAGCCTGAAACCCTCAGAATCTGAATTTATGTCTTATGTATTCATAGAAAACATTTTGACTTTTGATCTGAGCCTCTCAGGAGGAAGTAAATCCCTTTTCTCTGTACTCACACATCCTTAGAATGTAAATAATGATATAGCAAGGAGAGTTCCCAAAGGGTTTGCTGGGCACATCCAAGCATCAGGAACTGCTCCAAATGAAGCAGACAAATATAGCAGCAGCTTTTTGAAGTGCCTGATGGTTGTGCTCCCTTTTAATCAAACACCAGCTTAGGAGACAAGGCTGCCCCTAATCCATTAATATATCTGCTCACACACCAGGCTTTTCCCCACAACTGGATTTTAAGGCAATCAAAATAAGAATAGCCACAGCTCCCTTCAAATACAGCCTGGAGCATATGAGCTAATCAAGACCACACTTGAAGCATTGTTTCATACTGGGCTGTGCCAGCCCAGTTATTGTCACAAGGGATTTTCCCTTTCTGCTGAGCCTGGTGTGCCAGGTGTGGCTGCTTGGATTCTCCACTCCCAGAGTGCCCTGCTGCTGCTCCAGTATCCACATCTCACTTCTCTTACTATTTTGTGGGGGGTTTTTAGTGCTATTTGGTCTTCCTCGATTACCTTTTTTTGGTAGATCAGCCTTCACATGCTTGCACTGCCTGTGGCTGAACACACCTCTTCCTGAACACATCTGGAGGAGGAATCAGCCAGCCTTAGGTGGGTCAGGATTTGCTGAGCTGTCTTTTGGATGCCCTTACCTGGGGGAGAAGAGAGGCAGTTTTTGTTGCTGGGTGAAACTGTTTTTATTTCTCCAAAACAAGTCTGTGTTTTCCCTTTTTTCCGGCGTGTTGATACTGGCCTGTGTGAGTGTCCTGCCTCTCCTTCTGCCCATGGAGGCTGGGGAAGGGATGGCCCCAGGGAGGCAGCCAGGCACAGACCACTGAGGGGGTGATTTGCAGAGCTCTGCAAGAGCCTCTGTTCGGGCTTAAAGCTCCTGTTATCAGAGCAGCCCTGCTTTGCTCTCTTGAAATCCCTCTTGGAGCTCCAGCAGCTCCTCCGATGTGGGGCCTGGAGAAGTCCCGGCTGAGATATATACTTGTGGTTCATCAGCTGATAAAAGCCTTAGGAAAAGTGGCTGGAGGTCCTTTGTCCCCTCGAAGGAGGCCAGGGCATGCTCTGGAAGGGTGCTGGAGACAGGTCAGGTGTGGCCAGTGGGTAATTTCTTGTGTGACGCCTTTGAGCAAAGCGGTGGAGCTGGGAGGGGACTCCTGCCATCACACACATCCATAATTCAGGTTCAGTTGAGCCGGGATTTCATCCCACTTGTTCCGTTACTGATTAAACTGAGGACAGCTGCTTAGGAAACAAGTGGGAACTCTTGAAAGAGAAGATCTCCTTAGGTCTGCCTGGCTTCCCCAGCCAGGTGGATGCAAAGTCACATCTGGGCTGGCTCCTGAGTGGGTCCTCCACCTATGAGTGGTTCTCCAGGCTCTCCAGATGGGATTGACAATCTATTTGCAGTGCCTGGTTTCAACATGTCCGATGTGGACATAAATTGAGCTCTGACTCTTTGCTTGCTGATACAGGGGCCAGTCCATTTGTAGGATCTGCTTTTCCTGAGGCCATGCAGGTTATGGGAGATACCAGTCACTGAGTGATGACTCATCTGGATGCCTAAAGATGTCACTTGTGAATTGCCTGGTTCATGAATGGTGACCTCAGTCTAATCCTTGTGACTCCACCCTGAGCCAGTGCTGGCTGTTTGGGGACTCTTCCTCCTTTTTGTGCAATGACCTCTGATGGGAACATGTGGAGAAGGGCTCTGGGCAGACATAATCCTGCTGCTCTCTACACTGAAGTCTCCCCAGGAGCTCCATTCCCAGTGGGAGATTATGTGGGTCAGATCATCTCCAAGCTGCCTCTGGAGGTGTCTGTGTTCAGAAGGAATGGGATTTGGGGCTGGGTGCTTCTTGCAGGTTAGCCCCCCAAAACCAGCAGTGGTTGACCTCAATGGGAATCTGCTTGACTGAGGAGAAACCCAGGGTCAGAGAGGTAAATTGGGAGGAAAATCCACATTCTGTGACTCCAGACTGAGCACTAGGACTGCAGCTCTTCACAGTCTTGTAGGAGGACTGGACCGTTCTCCCTCACTGCTCCCTTCCTTTCCTTCCCTGGTGAGATGGTGCAAGGTTGGGGTAGCGGTGCAGGGGACAGCAAGGCTTTACCTCAGCCAAAAAATGTCTTTCTTTTTCTTTCTTTCCTCCCGTCCTGGCCTGCCCACAGGCTGGCATGGCTGTGCTATTTTGCTTTCATAAGATGCATTACGTAAACTGAGTCTTGAGTGGGGATGCAGTGCCAGCTTGGACTCCACAGTTGGAAGGAGCCACATTCCTCAGCACTGGGTTTAATCCCTGCCTCCAGCCACAGTTGGTTTGCTAAGAGGAATCCAAGGGCTGTGCTGAGGTTTCTAATCCCTTGCCCCAGGTGGAGCCAGCTTGTTTGTACAGGAGCCCTGCTCTCTTCTGTCAATAGGTTGTGCCCAGGTCTCCTCCTAGCAAGCCCTTTTGAGGAGGGTTGGCCCAGGCATGCACAGCACACCTTGGTACGTACCCTCCTCTCCTCCCCTTGTTTGCTCCTCCCCTCTGTGCTCCTTGGCTTCTCTTTCACTTGCTCAAAAAGGCTGCTGAGGGAGGAAAATGGAAATATCCCAGCCCCAGAAAACAAGGGCAGAGGTGGGTTGCCAGACTGGCATGGAAAACACAGCCTGAGAAAAACCACATTGGTGCCAACAATTTCTCCACCTGTCCCAGCACTGACTGCCTCCCAGTGTCCCATCTGTAGGACATGATTCCTGTCCCACCAAAAGCCTGGAGATTGTGAACCCAGGGGTTCTGTGGCACCATCCTGGCTGGGTGGAGGGTGCAAGACAGCAATGGGTGCTTGGCAGGGTGTTTGGTGGCTCCCCAGCAGCCTCAGCCCATTGCCTTAACTCCCTGCAGTTGGGATTGATGATCTTCAGGACCACATTTGGCTGGGCATGGGCCAAGTGGGTTCAGAAGGAAAGGTCTTCACCCTCCATGCAGGTTTGAGATGAAGCTGACAGCAGCAGTGCCTTGTTTTCATGTCCTGTGGATGGATGAGACACCAGACTCCACAGTTTTTGCTGGCAGTTTCCCCCAGTGTCAAACATGTTTTTAAAATGAGAAATATTAATCAGACCCAGGGTTAGGCTGTTATTTCTCATCACAAAGCTGTGTGGCTCAAACCCATCCATGGCTTGTGGAGATGCTGAGCAGCTGCTGAATTCCCCAGCTGCCTCTGTCCTGAGCAAGAGCCTGTCCAAAATGCCTAAAACACTGGGAAAGCAAGCGAATAGGAGCTACCTGGCCTACTGAGCTGGATTCTGGCAAGCATGGTGGCCAGCAGGTATTTGGAAAAAATCTGGGACCATTTGCTTCAACCACAAACCCCAATCTATCCAACGCCTCTCCATGTTTAGGGGATTCTGAGCAAGCCCCCAAGTTTGAGGTGGGAATAGGCATGCCCAGGGCTATGTTGTCCAGATGCCATTTCCATTTAGGAAGCTGCCTGGGAACAGCTGGGCTTAGAGATGGGCTTAATCTGAAAGTTGGAGGCCAAGGCTTCAGATGGTTGAATCACCAAAACCTTTGCACTTGCTCTGAAATACAAGATATTTTCAGACCATTTTCCACCCAGACAGAAAACACATGCTGGGTGATTAACTGGCTCCCTCTTTTCCACCTCTCCTTGTGGCTGGGTCTCCTGGCAAGTTCTCCATCTGCTTTTTAAAATGCTTTCACTTTAAAAAGGATGCCTTCCCTCCTGGCAAAGGCCCATGCCAGTGATTAGTGGGTGACACTGCCACTGTGGGCTGTAGCCCTGTGGGCTGTAGCCCTGTGGGGAAGCATTTCATTTAGAGAATAGATTGCTTTGGTGTGGAAGTTTTTTATCTGTAATCTTGCTAGGATGAAGAAAACTGCTTGTAGAGGATGGCTGGGGAAGGAGGTGGCCTCTGGAGTCTTGGAAGGGCTGTGTCCCTTGCACCATTTTGGCGCTGTGCACAGAGCAGGGGGTGTGCCCCATGTACCAGGAGTCAGGCACACTCCATGGATGGTAGTCTGGGACTCAAGAGCATCCTAGGAACTGTGGTATGCTAGCAGTCTGTGCCATGGAAACATCCTGGTCAGAGCAAGGGGTTTCCTCTGGGTTGTTTGGTCTCTGTTTTCATGTGGAAGGAGAAGAGCTGGCAACCAAAGTGTGAGTTGTGGAGCTCCTGCATGGCAAACTCTGCTCAGACCTCTCTGAGCATGGTTGGGATAGCTTAGAAACATCCCAGGATACAGGTCAGTGTCCAGGATGCCACAGAAGGTGCGTGACAGGTTGATACAAGCAACAGAGAATAGTAGGGGTTAAATACAGCCTGAATGGTGCTGCTGCAATAGCAGAGGAGCTACAAGTCATTCTTGTGAGCCAGAGGGGTGGCTCCAAAGCCCTCAGGAAAGAACTGGCCATTCAATTTGACCCTGCAAGTTGGTAGGCCTGACTCTGTTCCTCCTGAAACAAAACACAGCCCTTTTACGTGCTGTGTCTTGCTAGGAACTTGCTGGATATCTTGGGCAGGAGAAAGTCATGGAACTTGTAAGATGGGAGCTTCTGCTGGGAGAGAGGGTCTTGGCAAACTAGAAATCTCTCTGCAAAGGTTGAGGTAGGGGGATGGCAGTGATGCCACAGGGATTCTGCAGGTGAATGGGGTATTTTGGGTGGGAGCTTGTGATAGCTTTGCCTAAAGAGCTCTGTGAGATCCAGCAGCGCCCCCACCCCCCCGCTCATCTTCCCCTGCTTGTCTCCCCCTCCCCATGCAGCCAGTGGAAACTGTTCCCATGAAATCTAAAGCAAGCACTGCAATACTTGTCTTTTTTGTTGTGAATAATGTCAGGCCTTTTTTCCACAAGCGCTATTGAGGCAGCAGCTGTATTTCACCCAGCTGGCAGCGCTCAGGGAGGATCAGGAGAGCTGGGCCAGATCTAGGGCTGGGGAAGAGTGGTGCAGTTCTGGTTGGCCTCGGTACTGAGCTGCTTTACACCACCTCTGAACAGGGTGTTGGGGTTCCTCCTCCCTGGCGTGGGGTCCTGGGAGAGGGGACCCTGCGCTAGAGGCACGGGGTTTCCCTGCTCCCTGGTCACATGTGCCCTAATCTTGTTCCCCATTGGTTGTTTTGTGTTCCCCTGCCAGGGAAGGACCCTGCTGGTCCCGTGATTGCTCAGTTCTCCGGCCATGTGGCTGGAGAATAAAGATCTCTGAAACATGTACCAAGAATAGGTCCCTATTTCTTTTCTACAGGCCTCGCTGTCTATACATGTTGCAGAAATCCCCGTTGCAACAACTGGGCTCCCAGACTGGGGCTTTGGAGGATTTTGGGGAGGTGAAATAGTTGTGTGTGCTCAGGGGTCTGTGGGAGCAGGAGGATGAGGAGCTGGGCTGCTGCTGGATAGGATTTCAGTTGTGTGGGTCACTTCTTGTTGGGAAGTCCTCTTCTGAACCCAAAAAACCAGGAGCACTTGGAGCTCTGTGTGTGTTTCTCCACTCTGCCTGAGCATGCTGCAAGAGCAGAGCTCCAGCCCTGCCAAAACATCCGATGCTTCTGGGAAGTGTCCTCAGCACCGTGTGCTTGTCCCGTGGGATACACTGTGCCTCCCTCTGCCAGGTACCTCTGGGCAGGTGCCAGCCCTTCCTCTGGGCTCTGGAACAGCTTGTTTTGAATGTCGGTGCCATGGGAAGCAAAGAAAGTAGGAGCATATGTGCCCATGGGCACTGCTGGCCCATCTCCCTGGCATGGGCAGGAGTCGTTCCTCTGTCCTTGTGCTGCTGGACCTCCAGCATGAGAGGGACCCCCCTGCCAGCCCCATGGTCTGCAGGCCAGACCCCCATCCTTTGCACAGAAGGGCCTGGAAGAAAAGTTTAAAAATTGCATCTCCTCTTGATCCTCAGTTCAACCCCTGTCCCTCTGCTCTGTTTACCCACTAATGGGTAGCTCAGTGTGGGAGTGGGATGGAAGGTTGTTGGAGACAGGAGAAGGCTGGAAGGCAAGGAATATGCTCAGATGAGAGAGTCTTTGTTTGTTTTGATTTTTTTCTTCGGGCCATTCATTATATTCCAGTCATGAGGAAACATGTGACTTCTCTCTGTAAGAAAAACCTGGTATTTAAAAAAAATTTTCATTTTAGCTTATTTTGTGGGTGGGTTTTTTTGTTTTTTTTTTTTTTTTGTTTGGTTGGTTTGTTTTGGTTTTGGTTTTTTGGGGGTTTTTGTTTGTTTTTTTTTTTTTTTTTTTTTTTTGGTTTTGTTTTTGGTTTTTGTTTTTTGTTTTCTCTCACTTCCAGAGATCTGGTTCTTAGTCCTGAGGTGACCTTTGCTGTCAGAGGTCCATTCTTCTGCTACTATCAGTGATTTTCCCCTGCTTTGCACCTCCCTCTACCCTTCACTGAATAAAAAAAAGCCTCTGTCCTGGCCTTGCCGTTCCCAGTACCTGTGGTGGCTGTTTCCAGCTTGCCAAATCTACAGGGATTGAGGTGGCTCCTTCAGAGGCACGTGGATGTGCTCTCAACACGTGGATGTGTCCTTAACACAGCAGTGACTGGAACCACCAGTGACTGAAGCAGTGGGAGGGAGACAAAAGCATGGAATAAATTATGCCCCTGGATGGTTTTTGCTGCCTGACTTGGTAGCTCTAACCCAGGAGCTACCCAGGGTTTATTGTCTTGCACATTTCTGCTCCATCCCCAGGTTCATTTGGGTATGCTGGGCTCATGCCTCCCTTGCTTTTCCAGTGCTGTTGACATCTGCTGATTGCTTTCCAACTTTTAAACCAAGACAGAATGGGCGGAGGGGAAGACACCTCGTTAATATTTATTCTGCCCTGCATCCTTCCCAACTCTTTCCCCTGGCAGAGATTGGGAGGAATATTACTTTGCTCGCCCGAGGGGTAAATGAGATGCTGTTTAATTGTCTATCACCACAAAGACAATGTTGGAATCAGGGGGGAAAGGATGCTGTGCTTGGCTGTCACTGCATGGCACTTGAGGCAGGATTCCATGTTGAGGCCGCTGCTCTGATTGATGTAGAGTGGGATTTGGGCAAGGTGCATTCCTCCTTGCTGTCTAGATATGGGATGTTCACAGAGGTCATTGCAGGGGTGGCTGGGCACAGGGAACTTCCTAGACAAGGAGGAGGAGGAGGAAGAACCACTAGTAACGAGGACAGGAAAAGGGTGAGCTCACTTCTACAGCCTGTCCTCAGTGAGAGGGATGAAATTATTAACCTGGTGGGAAGGCTGGGGAAGCACAACACCTGGGACAAGTATCTGGCCTGCCACTGGAGTGAGTTCTTGTGACCAGCTGGTTGTACACTGTAGTTTGAACCACACCAGCACAGAGAGTTCAACCCTTGCTTCATCTCCTACTGAACACACACCTCCAAGCTGGCAGCAACCTCCCCTTCTTGCCCAGCACATGCCCTGCTTCCCACTGCCATCCCAGAAATCAGTCTCACAGGATACACTGTGCCACAGCAAGGTCATGCCCATCAGGTTTGGTTTTTTGGGGGTTGTTTTTTGGCATTTTGTTGATTCTGGTGCCATGTTGCAGGTGGTGAGACAGAACATTGTGCTGCAAAGCAGCTCTGTATTTAGAAGCAGAAGCGAGGCATAGGATGCACGTTCTTATCATCCTGAATACATTGAGATCCAAAACAATTTGCAGGGAAAACAGTTATTGCTATTCCCAGAGTGCCAGAGAAGCCTGGAATCTAACAGCCACATAATGGATGACCCTGGTGGGTCCTGGCTTGGGTCCAGCTGCTCTCCTGGGACAGGGATGGGGATGGGCAGGAGCTGGGCTTCCCTGGGTGCATATTCTGGTGGGACAGACTTGAGCTTCCATCCCAGCCCAGCTCACTGTGCCCAAACCACCCAATGGTGCTGGGAGCAGCCAAGCGAGACTCAGGCAGCAAAGTCCTCCTCAAATAGGCTCTACTTTCCTTTTCTTTGGCCCCAGCTGATGTTTTATAGGAGCTGCAGGTGCTTCATATCCAAGGGCTTTTTTTTTTTCCAGGTGGGCTTTTTCTAAGCAGGGAGTTAAGAGCATGAACAAAGAACAGGATGATATTCTAAAAGTGGTCATATTTTGCTGTCCCTAAATGTAGCTGCTGTGCCAAATGAAGATTCATTTGTCCATGAGATTAACTCCAGGAAGAGGGATTGTAGCAGTGTTGCCCAATGGCTGCTGGGCTGGTTTTGGGTGATGGGCAAGGCAGTGTTTGTTAGGAGAGGTTAGACACTGTTAGAGGTTAGACATTGTTAGACACTGGGATCACTGGGAAACAAACAGTTCACCTGCTGGCACAAGGGAAAGAAAACAAGAAGTGTGTGAGTAGAGACGTGGCCAGCTTCAAACCAGCAATGTGAGCTGGCTCTGCTCCTGGCCCCTGGTTTGGAGACTTCTTGCTTCCTCTCAAACATGAGGTGGATTTGGGCCAGCATCTCTTTGAGGCTTCCCCAGTTGTTCTGCTAGAAAATAATTCTTTCCCTACAGACTTTAAGGCCTTAGCATCTGTAGTTTATCCACTTTAACTTTCCTATGTAAACAAGGCTGAAAGATTCTGTGGTTCTCAAAGAGAAGATGTGCTAGGTGCTTTTCGCAGCTCCTCACCCCATGGTACTGGGTGGGATTTGAATTCCAGGGAGACCAGCAAAGATGGGGAAGGGAGTCTGCTCCAAGAGGGATTAATGCAAACCCCTGGTTGAACAGCTAGTGGCCAGACCCCTCCTGGATTGCTCCTGGCCTGCCGTCTTGCTGGGGAAAAGCACGGGTGATGAACCCCATCTGTTTGTGGTGATGCAGCATCTGGGAAACGCTGCTGGAGGCTTTTTGTGGAAAGACGACCCCACCTCGTAGGTGTCACAGCAGGACTGGGGTGAAGCAGTGAGCAGGCAGGAGGAACAAAGCCATCTTTGTCACCGTGCCCTCGCTCTGCAGTGCTGGCCCCATGCCAATGAGGTGCCTGGCTCGCTGCCGAGGTCTGGGGGCGGCTGGCTGAGCAGCCAAGAGCTTCCCAGAGTTGGAATTTGGGGCAGTTGCTCTCTCACCTGGAAAAGCAACTTCTCTCCTGGCAGCAGCATAAAGGGGCTCGTAACTCCTGAAACTCCTGACGGGGCTGGCACCTTCCCTCCCAGCCCACCTTGGTGTGGTGGAGATGCTCAGGTACCTCTTGAGATACGCCTAGCATAGCCCTGGTGGACAGGAGGGTGCAGGGATGGCTGCGTTGCACAGAGCAAGTGGGTACAGGCAGGTTCCTCCAGGAGCAGGGTGAGTGGCTCTGCAGGGGTCCATGGTGGGTGGGGACAATGCCAGCTCAGCATCACCTCTCTCGGCCAGAGATGCCCTTGGTCCGGCCTGTGCCAAACCAACCTCTGCTGTGAAGAGCTACCCCCTCGCCGGCATGAAGGGATAGCGCAGGGATCCATTTGTGTGGGTGTCAGCACTGTATCCTTTGCTCTGGAATGGGAGGAGATGGATCTCTCCGAGTCTAGCATGCACCCTTAAAAATGTCAAATTCTACCCAGGGAATGGAAAAATCCCACCCTTTGGGACCTCCCAGCTGCTTGTTGCATCATCATGAAATCTACTTTAAATCCATGCCCTTGTTGGGGCAGGAGAGGATGAATCCCTCCACGTGTTTTTTCTCCGGTTCATCCCCCATTGCAGGGCAGGTGGGAATCACGATCTGCTGGCACACTCCCCGTCCCCTGGCATACTGTTCCTGTCTCACATTGCTGCTCCTGCTTGGAAAACCCCTGGGACTGCGAGAGTTAATTCTTCATCCCAGCTGCTTCCCTGCTTGAGCTCAGCAGGAAGAGGGATTGTGCTAGGCAAGGGGCACCACTGCGGAGGGGGAGGAGGCAAAAAAAAAAAAAAAAAAAAAGCTTCTTGTTTAGACCTTTTACCTAATTTCCAAAGTTTCAGACCTGAGGGCCATAGCAACGAGAGCTGCCAGCGGTGTGATTGGAGGCAGCAGGCAGTGCTGAACTGCCCTCCCAGCTTCCCAAGCAGCATCCCCATGGATGGGACACAGTCAGTGTTGAGGCCAACGTTGGCTTTCTGCCTCCCCTTCCCCATGGAAAGAGCTCGAGGCATGTGGCTCTGTGTGTTTGTGTGTGTAATTTTTTTCCCCCCAGCTGATTGCCTTTGCTCATTTCAAATACATTTTCCCTGTTTTCTGTGAGTTTTAAGGAAGTTCTTGGGCACTTGTGAAACCAGAGGGCACCCAGGGAGGGCTGTTCTCATGAAGACCTGTCTAGAAATAAACAGGGTGGTACAAACCCAGTAAGGTGTTGTGTGTATTTGTATAAACACAGAGAAGTGAGAGGGGGTGGCATTTTGCAGCTGCAGAACAGAGATTGAGTCCAGCAATACTTTCCTTTTTCTATCAAATAAGTCTTTGCAAAAATACCAGGGATTCCTGCAAAACAAAAGCAAAGACATGATTTGGGGCACTAAAAGCTGCAAACTGTTCTTGTGCTTACAGCTTGCTGATTCTCCTTTTGGTTTTATCAAAGGAGCTCAACCATGAAGTTCCTCTCCAAGCACAGCCCATCCTGGGGAAACACAGAATCCCAGAATATCTTGAGTTAGAAGTGACCCATGAGAACCATCGAGTCCAACTCCTAGCCCTGCACAAGACAGCCCAAAAATCCCACCCTGTGCCCAAGAGTGTTGTCCAAATGCTTCTGGACCTCTGGCAGGCTTGGTGCAGTCTCTACAGGGAAAAATCCCAATGAAACTTGGATGTGTTTCCCATGGGTTTTCTGAGCATCCACCTTTGGTGGCAGCATTCCCTATTATCCCTCAGTAGCACTGCAGAGCTGACAAGACGTGGGTGGCCTCAGTTTCTGCAGGTCGTGGAGATCAAATCCCCCCAGCTCTTCCAGAGCCAGTTTTTTGGAGCAGAATTGCTTTTCAATCTGCAGGTGTGAGCATTTCTGGCAGCACTGAGCCTGCCATGGCAGCGAGTGGGCAGGGAGAAGAGGGAATGAAAGTGGCTAAGAGGAAAAGCATTTGCTAAGGAAAAGACATGGGTTGTAGGAGACACTGAGTTGATGTAAATCTAGCTGACCTGTATTCCCCAGATCTT
Organism: Aphelocoma coerulescens; assembly: GCF_041296385.1. Classification (NCBI taxonomy): domain Eukaryota; kingdom Metazoa; phylum Chordata; class Aves; order Passeriformes; family Corvidae; genus Aphelocoma; species Aphelocoma coerulescens. The sequence goes on along the minus strand of NC_091022.1, from coordinate 6,717,172 downwards.
CAGGATCACTCAAAGCTTCAACAGAGCAGCTAAGCTTGATTATGTCTGTGTCATGGTTCTCTTGTGCAGCAGGCAGTGTCTTCCTTCCATCCCTCTTCCTTGATGAGCCACAGGCTTAACAAAACCTGTGCCTAAGCCACTCACTGAATCCACTTAATTCTCCTTACACTGGCACCAGGTTGTCTTTGTCATGGAGAAAAGCTTTCTAGCACAAAGCTGGCTGTGTTTCTACTCTTCCCAGCTTGGGCATGGTGGTGTGGGGTTGCAGTTCCCTTTCCTGGAGAGGAGCACGTATTCCCATTAGTGTTTATATATTTATCTTTGGATCTGAATTAGTATTTAGGAAAAAAGAAGGGTGATCTACTCCAGCCAAAGCTGCCTTTGTGTTTTCTGCTGTGCCCAAAGCTTTCTGTGCATCCCTGTAGCATTTGAACCCACCCAAGAGCAGTGAAACACAGTTCATCCCTAGGGACTTGTGTGTAGACAGAGGATCATCTTCCCCAGGATTTTAATAAGCCATGAAATTGGGTATTCAGCTGTTTTTATTATCCTACTACACTGTATTAAAAAAATTGCTGATTTTTTGCCATTCATCCTAAAGATCTATTGGGATATTCCTATACTTTGGTGCCTTTAAATGTCAGGTTGTCTCTTCAGCCAGCACTTGTCAGCCAGTGATTCACCCCCACCCCTCTCCCTTCCACCTTATTTATAGGGTACTTTTAACACAAGGTTTGTGCAGAAAAGCCTTGGAAGCTTGGAACACCTCTCTTTTTCCAAGGGTCTGAGCTGGCAGACGCATTTCCCTCACAGACAAGAGCAGGATGGCTCACTTGCACTCAACTTTCTGTTCTTCAGGAATCATTAGAATATGAATAGGATCCTTATCAAACCAGGTTCATCCAGAGGACAAGGCCATATGAATTGCTTGCAGACTAAACAGCATTCCTCCTGATTCCTGATTTGCCCATTTTAATCCAGTGGCCAGCTCAGGCAGAGGCCACAGAGCTCAGAAGCAGGGGCATGACAGCTTTGGCAAGTTCTGGACCATGCCCAGCTTCCCAGGTGGTGTGATCAATCACCATGGAAAGAACTTCTTTCTGGAACCTTGAAATTATGGATTTGGAAGGTAAAAACCCAGTGCCTATTCCATCTGGGGGTCTAAATGTAGAGGGGAGACCTGCTGTGAGCATGGCTTTTTTTCCTTGAGGCCATTTGCTGTGCTCAGGAGTGAGGTGGGGGTGATGGATCATGGTGATGAAATGGAAGCGAGGGCTTTGCTCCCTTCCCAGGCAAGGACTGGCATCCCAAAGTATGAGAGGCCAAAAGTCATAAGGTCTTTCTGTGCCCCAGGAAAAGTGCAGGTGACACAGGGCATGGCCAGAGCTCTGAACACTTGACATCTCCCTCACTGCTGCAAAGTTCTCGTTGTCATCTGCTTAATGAGGAGAGAAAAACTTGCAAGCATCTTCCTTTGTCTTACTGCAGTTTGGATGGCAAAAAAAGTGTGTTATTTCATCTAGGCTGCCTTGTCCAGCCATCGCTGCTCTCCAGAGTATGTCTGGGGTGTTTCTCTGTCAAGATCTGCCCCGTGGAGCACATCTAGGGGATGGAGGCTAAGGGGCTGAGCTTGCAGGGAAGGAAGGGCATACATGAAGTTCATGTTGATGCTGGCCAGGCTGCTGGCTCTCCAGACGGGCTCATGTCTGCACAACTTTAATCTAGGGCTAAATTTAAACACCAAAATGCAGCTTTTAGGAGCCTAGGGAATAGCCCATTCTTCGTCTCCTGTGGTTGCCTTCAGCCAGCCCTCCCTTTGGCAGGGAAGAAGCTTTTGTTTCCCTTGGACTCTGGACCAGCTTGGAATAAGAACACCAGCAAAACACTCCCTGCCCCAGCACAATGAAGCAGCGCTCTCGATTCCCAGGTGTGTGGAGGGGAAGTGCCCCATGTGTCCCTTCCTGAGGCTTCCCTTCCAGATGTGGAGTGGCAGGGAGCTGGAGACAGCTGGTGGCCAGCCAGGAAGTGGGCTGAGGAGTGGACAGTGGATTTTTCCTCTGGAGACTCTGGAGAAGTCTGTGGCTGAAGGAAGTGGTTGGAGTGCTCTGCCATCTGTTCAGCTGGTTTGAAACAGCTTGAGAGTGCTCAGTGCTGCAGGGAGGAAAGGTGAGGATGCCTTCCCTCTCACATGTGTCTGCATCCTCAAGGAACCCTCAGTCCCTGTCTTCTCCTCAAACAGCTCTTGATCCTCATCATTTCCTCCTGAGCATCACCAGCAGGGCTGGACTCTGTTAAAGTGCCTGCAGGCAGCTTGATGGGACAAGGACACATCCCCTGCTCAGTCCTCCTGTCCAGGGACAGGGGTCAACATGGAACCACCTCATGCACCAAGCCTTGTGCCAAGGTCATGCTGAATGAGTCTGAAGTGAGCTGGTGTTCCCTGTGGGATGAATCTGGAGATTGAAGCCTGTCCCCCTTGGAATGAGGTGGGAGTGCTTCAGGTTCAGCTGAAAGGTGCCTCTTTTGGGCAATCCCCTGGGATTTGGGCAGCACAGGAAGGGGCTGCCCATGGGCACAGCTGCCTCTCAGGGTGCTGGTGGGTGATGCAAGCCAGGGCACTGCATCCCATGACCCAGGCTGGCTGTACCCACCCAGTGGAAAATTCCCCCATCCCATGGGCAATGTCCTTCTGCCTTTATTTTGGAGCAGCTGTGAGAGAGTGCAGGAGATAATAGGTGCTGAGAGGGGCCTGGCTGCTAATTGGGGTTTTGCCAGGGCTTCCATGATATTTGCAATTAAAGGAAGGTGGGAGGGGGTTGGTGGAGGAGGAAGATAACCGGACACAGTTGTGACAGAGAGACAGAGCCTGCGGAGGAGCTGGGGATGTCTGAGGAGGTCACAGGGAGGGATTCTCACACTCAAAGCCAGCTTCGGGATTACTCACACCCATGACATCAGCCTGGGGGCCCTCCCAAGATGTCCTTGTGCTGTGAAGGCTGGGACAGGGTGTTCCCGGGTGTGGGATGAGGATTCAGACCCTGTACGGTGTCAAGGCTTATCCATCACCATGTCGCAGCAGTGCTGAGCATTGGGGGCGGTCATCTGAAATTTGGGGGTGCTCATGGCATTTCCCTGCAGTCCTGCAGGGGCTGTCTGCTTCTTCTTTTCACATCCTTCCTTCCTTTTCTCCTTTCCTCTCATTTTCATGCAGCAGTACTGATCACCCAAATTCCAGAGCCCACCCAACGGGGTGGATGCTGTCCTGACCCTTTGGAAATCCAACCATTCATTTACAAAGCTTTTTCTTTGCCCAGGTTGAATTTTCCACAAATTAGAGCAAATTTGAATTGGCTCTTTGTTTACAGGGGGAAAATGAACCAGAAAAAAGCCCAGGAGGTTTAAGTTAGCTTTCAGCTTGAAGCTGTTTCATTTGCCATGAAGGAATATGTGTCTCAACAAAACACTTCAGGGGTTTTTGCAAGATTAAATCTTGTAGTTTATCTTCCTGAATGTGTAAAAATATCCCAGGGAAACCTTTGCCCTAGTGGCAACTCAGGATAGCTTCCAGTCTATCTCAAAAAGAAATCTGGAATAAAAATAGATTTGGACACACAAGACCCTCTGAAAGATATAAACAATCTGTCTTAAGAAGGGATGTATTTAAAGCAAATCAGAGAGAAAATAGATCAGGAGTCCTGAAGAGGTGCTGGACATGATGCTGGAGGTCATAGGGATATTTCAGGTGGGGTACAAGGTAAAGCCCAGCTGTGGGTGATACTGTTCCCAAAAGGGAGGACAAGAAATTATTTACACCAGGCTGTAAAGCCAGGGCTGTGCTGTGCCTGGCCATGGAGTGGTTCATTGCTTGATGCCAGTTATGGGATCCCAGTCCAGAACACCTGCAAACAGGTCACATGGATTGAGGAGAGCTTTGGACCAGCATCTGCGAGGATTTACTTCCCTCTGGCCTGCCCTGCTGGAATCAGAGGCATGGAGGGTCTTGGGAAAAGGGAGCATGAGCAAGCAAGTGGCTGGCTGTCCTAATGTCTGAGTTTGCAAGTGATGGTCAGACTCACACCCTGTTTCGTAAGAGGTCCAAAAACCATTTAGAGTGTCTGGACTCCAGGATTTTATTCCTTTATTCCACCCCAGAGGGGCTGTCTGGGGCTCTGGAGTCACCTGAGCAGCCTCAAAAGCACAGGATTGGAGGAAACCCAGGATTTAACCATCCCCGTGGAAGACTGGAGACCTCCAGCATCTCTGGCATGCATTTAAATTAAGAGATGGGAAAAATTAGAGGCAAGAGGAGGGGAAGGAGAATTTTAAAAAGGAAAGGGATCAGCCAGGGAGGAGGAGGGGAGCGAGGAAGGGGTGGCTGCTCCCTTACCAGACGCTTGGGAAATATCGGCAGCAGTCACGTGAGGAGTTGTGCTTTTGGCATAACCTGCGTGTTTGTGCAGCACGGGGAGGGGTGTGAAATCACCTCCTGCTTCCAGGAATCCAGGATACACGGCGGGGAGCTGGTAAACATGAGACCACCGCTGGCCTGTAACCCATTCGGGTCCCTGCATCAGCTGCTCCCTGTCCGGGAAGCTCGCTCTCCTGGTGGCTTCCCGGGATGGGAGCGCATGGGACAGCGTGTTCCAGGGCAGGGGGCATCACCAGCAGGGGGACAGGAGCGATGGGAATGGCGGGGGGAGCTTGCACTGGGAGTCTGGGGACGGGGAAACTTCTCCATGTCAGGGTGCGTGGATATTCCTCGGGTGCAGCCCGGGTCGGAACCCTCTCCCAAAGTCAGGAACAGCCCCTTGGCCGAGGGACAAACCTCTCCCCCACGCTCCCCTTCCCCAGCTCGGCGTCCCGGCGGCAGCAGGAGCTGTAGGTGACATCCTGCACCCATTCACAGATAACACCGCTCCCTGTGCCAGCTGCCAGCGCGCCTCCAGCGGCTCCTAATCTGCCTGCCCACAAAAATACACCTCCCTTGGGCTCTCTGCCCCCCTCTCCTGCCTCCCGGGAGAGCTTGTTTACTACTGGGTGCAGGGAAACCGTGACCTCCTCTGCCTGCTGTCCCCTTTGGCTCCCTGTTCCTGGAACATGCTGGATGGGGACGTGCAAGGGGACAAAGGCAGGGCAGGTGCCAGGGCTCCCAGATGTGACAGAAGCAGGGTGGGAAGGGGGTTTTGCAATCACAAAACATCACATTAATTAAACCAGTGTCAGGCTTAGGGATGGTTTCTGTTAACGACATCCATGTGGGGACTGGGTATGGACGATCCCATGAGGGGGGAAAGGGAGAGCTGGAGAGGAAGGAATGGAGGTGAAATTAGTTGCTATGGAGCATAAAGTCAAGCAGGTGAGGATGGGAAAGAAAAGCTCCTGCTGCTGCTTTGGGGCTTGTCTGAAGTGGCAGAGGAGGGGGTAGCTGGGGACAAGGACACCATAGGGTGCGATGATCTCGGTGGGGGGGATGTGATCCCCATAGCACAGGGGACTCCTTTGTCCCCTGAACCCAGCCTGGCCTGCCTGCAGCAGGATGAGAGGAGCAACGGGGTGGTCAGAGGAATGGGAGAACCCAGGGGAGATAGGATGGGCTTGGCTGATCTGGCTTAGCAAAGCAGGGAGTGTGAAGGGCAGACAGAACCTTCCTGCTCCTGACTCCATGTCCAGGTCTCCAGCAAATTTGCCCTAATTTTCAGCCTTCAGCTTAATTTCTTTCAGCCAGGGAGGCAGGGCCTGGCTGAACACCCCTCTGCAGGACATAGGGTGGGTTTGGGCCACCCACTGCTTTGTTTGTATTTTTAGAGCATGCCACAGGCACTAGGTCACTGAAGTGAGTGAAATTCTACCCTGGAGCCTGGAGCAACTCTTCACCCCCATCCCTCTCCTCAGGGATGGACTGGAGTCAACAGCTGAGCAGGGGCTCAAGTGTCTTGGCCACTGCAGTGCCCGGCTGAGGCAAGGGACAAGGGGTGGGTGGGTGCCAGTATCTCAGTGGAAGAGCAAGGCAGTGGGCAAGGGACAGCCCTCCCACTGTTCTTACTCCTGGAAGAGTCCCAGGGGAGTGAGGGTCTGGTTGTGCCAAGCTGGAGACCCCACTGGTAGCACAGGGGGCTGTTGGTGTAAGTGGTCTCAGGGGGAATTAGTTTGGTGGGACAACAGGCACCCTGTGCTGAGGGAGCTGAGGGTGTTGGGATGCTGAGATGAGACTGGGACAAACTGGAGAAGAGTGCGGAGAAGGCCACCCCTACCATGCTTGCTCAGTGGAGTGATGAGTTGGCGACATGGTGAGTCAAAAGCTGAAAAGGGGGGAAAAACCTAGAAAAGGAGAATGTGTGAGTGCTTAAAGAAGCACAGCACATCTCCTTGAAAACACAGCTTGGGTCCCTTCATCATCTCCAGAGCAAGTGATGCAAAGGAAGCATCTCACCAGGGCTCGAGCTCACAGGGAGTGAATCAGGAGGGCTGGAGTCCCACCTCTTGAGTCACTGCTAGCAGCACTGGCAGCTGCCCCTGCTCCTTTCAGTTGTGAGTAGTGATGGAGTCACAGTCCCCTTGGGGGGCCTCGGGGGAAAATCATCAATTTATCATCTAAGCCTGAAATAAATAGAGAAAGTCTCCCCTGGCATGCTGACCCTACCAGCAATTGTGGCAAGAGATGCTGTGGCAAGGAAGGACAGCAAGTATCAGATCCCTGCTTTAAGGCAAGAGGTTTGCCTGGAAATTAGGCCAAGCAAAATGTGCCGGGAGTCATCATTTGAGAGCTCTGCCTCATGAGGTGTGAAATCTGCCTTTCCTGATGATCTTCTAGGAGATGATTTTCTCTGCTTGAGCCACCCAAATGCTTGGCCTCACCTGGTTCAGGTGGCCCGAGCACCCAGCAGTGATCAATCACACATTGCTTTCATCCAGAGATGCTCACACTAATGTGATTTAGCAGGACCAACATTCAAACCTCAGCTTGAACCTCAAAGGTGACAAGGGTCCCCTGTGGGATGGAGCTGAACCCCAGGAGCAGAGGATGCCAAGCACAGTTTTTATTGCTGGAAACAGCCAGATATGAGGACTGGGGTCTTTTTTCTGAGCCATCACACAATTTTGGGAGGATTTTTCCCCTCTATACACAACCCAGAGCGTGCCTGCTCTTCCCTGTGTCATACTGCCAGCCCATGGCTCTGCTCTGGGGCATCCCCTCCAGTGTTTTTTTTTCATCCAGGCCTTTTTCTCAGAGATCCACCCCTCTTTTTTCTAAACCAGGCAGTTGCCCCTAATAGCAAGCACCCAGTGGCCAGCAGCTGATGGCTCAGTTGCTTTGCCTTATGCACAAAACTTTCCACTTGTGCTTTTCATCTTCCCAGTGGAGGGAAGCGCCTGCTCTTCCTGGCCTCTCTCCTGCAGAAGGGAAACATCTGTCCTCCTGTGTTCAAAGTCCCCTCCAAAGAGAAGCCGAGGGTGCACTGACCTCATGGAGTAACTATTTTCCATGACATCTCCTTCTGACATCTCATCTTGGGCTCTGTACCTATAGCTGACCCAGCTCTGGGTTTACAGCCAGTTCCTTGCTTCCCAACATGTCCCCATGCAATGTCACCCTCTGAAGGTTTCAGTGACCTCTCTGGACAACCCCCCAGGGACTCTGCTGGCCAAGGGCATGGCTCCTGGGCCAGTGCTGCTCCCCAGGGACATCAAATCCCGCTGGCTTGCTGTGACGGCTTTTCCAGCATCTCCCCTTGCCTGCTCAGAACTCTAACATGCCTGTGGCCATGGGGTGATGCCAAGCCATCTGGGAAGCTGGAGCCAGCAGGCACAAAGCATCTGTGGGATGCAGGGAGGTTGTTTGGGAGTGGGAACAACTTGTCACCAGGCATGGGTGGTGGGGACACTCACCGACTCTGTCCCTCCTGCTCACCCAGCTGAATGGGAAGGGGTGGATGATCTAAGAGGTGTTTTCCACCTCCAGCCTCTTGCTGTGTTTTGCTTGTACAAAGTCCTTCCCCAGACTGTCCTTCTCAAGGGGACAGTCGCATCTAGTGTCTATCCCCAGCAGGTCTGGATTTCCTGCACAGGTGCTGCAGAGCCCAGAGCTCTTCATTGTCAAGGTGTTTTATTTGCAACCATGAAAAGTCAGTATCTTTCCCCCACCATCAACTTTCTAAGACAAGGTGCTGTGGTCACTCTCTTGCCAGGGTTTTTCAAACCATGTGCCAGGTCCCAGCTCCAGTACAGTGTCCTGAGGGGGAACAGGGTATTCCATGACTTGGATTCCCTAGGATTAGATTCCTCCCACCCACCTCTTGTGGAACAAGGAGAAAACACAGAAATATTGCCAAGCATGAGGCACACCCCAGAAAGTATCAAAAGATGCTCCCGTCAGCCTTGCAGGCAACCCTGTGGGGAAAATCACCCACGCAATTTGCTGTGAGCATTTCAGAGCCCTTTATTTCTGGGGCTTTATTTCTCACATACAGCAAAGGTGCCTCCTCAGGTGAGGCAAGGAGGACACCTATACCTGCCCTTCTGGTAGCTCCTCCAACAGTTTGTAAAAGAGAAACCATTGTTTCCCAGTTCTTCTGCATGGAAGTGGTGTTCTTATCTAGAGGGTTGCTACTGCTAGAGTGAAAATCAATATTAAACATCTATTAACCTGGGTAGGTTTAGGGCTTCTTTTTTGGCTCCTCAATAAGATTTTCTATTTTAAACAGCTGTCTTTTTGGCAGACAGGGAAGGTTTTTCCTCCTGCTCCACAGCTTGCCAGGTGGTGGCTTCACAGGAATGCTTCAGGATGCAGTGGAGAGCTTGGCTGGACCAGCCTGTGATTCCAGGTATTGTCCTGCACCTGCTGCAGAGCAAGTCATGGGCCTCCTCCCTCCATCCTGTGCTCCTGAAGCAATGTGTGTGTCCCTGGAAGATTCCCAGCATGGCTGTGAGTCCAGCACTCCCACACTGGTCATCCAGTATGCAGGGTGCTGTCCATGAGCTCTTTCACAAGAGGCTGAGCTCTGAAAATCCACGTCAATGGCACATTTTTGCACCTATTTTTGCACCTATTCTCTTTGGAGGAGAGGTATGTCTTTGCTCTTGAGCATGTACTGTGCTCCTCTGTGTAAAACCCACGTGGATCCCTGCTCCTGGGAGGATGCAAGGGCTGTGCATTCTACCTGAAGGTGACAGCTCAGTGTTGAGGAAATGATTCTCTACTGGAAGTGCCTGCCTGTTGGACTGGGCAGAATTTTGGAGGTGGGGTATAGAATCATATACTGGAGGTTAGATGTATAAACCTTGGCTTTCCCAGAGGCCTGGGTCTTCCCTGGGACTGCTGCTCTGCCTCCTCACATTTCTGGGGAGAGGAAACTGCAGTTAACCTCACCACAAACACAAATTAGTTGAGTTTCATTGCTTTTTTTTTTGGGTTCCATGTGTTCAGTTTGAACAATCAAACATCTGTTCCCGAGCCCAGCAGCTGGACCGAAATGAAATGACGTTAGCATCAATTATCCTTCAGGATGGGGAGGCTGCCGGGAGAAGGATTGGCACAGCTTTCCTCAGCACTGAATAACAAACAAGAACAACAGCGTGACTTGGTGGCTCATGTGTTCCCAGAGAGCTTCCAAACTCCCCACCTGCTCCAGCCCTCAGGTTTGGGGTGCCAACTGCTGTGTGTCACTGTTCCGGGTACCACCGTGAGGTAGAGTGAGGGAGATGCTTTTGCAACAATTGGGGAATAAACCCCATTTTTGGTGTCTTGGTTTATGGCTGCTGTGGTGGGGGAGATTTTCCTGAATGCACCAAGCATACAGGGATTTTATGGGGGGATGGGGTGGGGTGCAACCACTACTTGCAGAGCCAGCACAAAGAGCCCCAGCCCGTGGTGGGTGCAGGCAGCCAGCCCAGAGCAGAGCTGGGGTTCACAGAGGGATGGCATGATGCAGAATCACGTTCCCTGGGGACAGAGAGGGGGCATTAACAGGGAGAAAAGGGGGAGCGATGGAGCACAATGCCTGTGATTTGTTGGCAGGCGCGACCTCCAGTCCCTGGCAGCACCTCAAAGCAGCTGTGAAGTGCCAGTCGGTGGCGATGCTCTGGCGCGTGATGTGGGGCGCCTGACCCTGGCGTAAGGCTGGGACATGGGCTGGGACACGGGCTGGGACACGGGCTGAGACACGGGCTGCCCGCTGGGAAGGGCACTGACTGCACCGAGGCTGCTCCTCCCCGGGCCCCTGCGGATGAATCCCAAGCATGCTGAGTGCTCCAGGGACATGGTGGCCTGGGTGCCATCCCGTCGTGTCCCGAACATGCTCAGCAAAAGTAGGTTATTTCCCTGAATCCCAGTAGCACAGAGAAAACCATGGCTGTGAGGAAACTGAAGAAAATTACTTGAAATTACCAGGGAAAAGCATTTTTATAAGTGAGCTGCTTTGTATCTGCACAGCCAGATGCTTAAATAACTTAATGCAGACTGCATAAAATAATTTCAGCTGCTGCAATTTTGAAGCTTCTAAAATAGCTTTGCTGCTCCCTGGGGAGCTGTGAGCATTTTAGGCCTGACAGCTTCTAGCACCCCACAGGTGAGGTACAGCTGCTCATGGCAGCCTGCGGGGCAGGGCTGGGGAGAAATGGGGCTCCTGGGCCTCGTGTGATGCTCATCATGATTTTTTGGAAGGAAAGCGTTTGGGGTGAGCAGCAGAAGAGAAAGAGCTCGTTTGGGAATAACAGCTTGCTCCAAAAACCTGGGAGCATCGAGCATCCAGGGAGTGTTTCGTCTGTCTTCTTCCTTGAATGTCTCTCTCATGGGAATATCACCCATATGCCATGGAATGCTTTGGGTTGGAAGGGACAGTAAAGATCATCCAGTTCCACCTCCTGCCATGGCAGGGACACTTTCCACTATCCCAGGTTGCTCCAAGCCCCATCCAACCTGGCCTTGGACACTTTCAGAGATGGGGCAGTCACAGCTTCTCTGGGCAACCTGTGCCAGGGCCTCACCACCCTCACAGGGAAGAGTTTCTTCACAGTATCCCGTCTAGCCCTGCCCTCTGTCAGGCTGAAGCCATTCAACAGCATCCAGCACATGCCTGAGAAAACTCTTTTAATCCCCTATTGCTTTTGGTCTCCAGTCTTGGTTATATCCACAAGCCACACCGGGCCAACACCAGCCCAGATACCACATCAGTGTGTCACCTCTCTGCTCCCAGACCAGGCACTGCAGGCCTTCCTGGCCTCTTCTACCAGACATGGAGTCCAGCTGGGAAAATCCCCAAAATTTCACACAGAAGAGACTTGACAGAACTAGAAGCAAAAGTAAAGGAAGCTTTGGCTTTATAAAAAATTTGAAAACCACTTTGTCCCAAAGCAACTGAACTCAGCCCAGTATGTCTATTTTTTGTTATGTTATGTAACTGTCCTCCAGCCTGTTTTCCCAAGCTTCACAAGAGCAAGTGGATCCTCATTTTGTTTGCCTGTCCCAACCCTCAGTAACATGCTGAACTGCCTGGTTTGGGGTATGTCTGGCAAGGACATTAATTCCTCCTAATATTTGGGTGTTCCTGGCTGTATGAAAATAAGTGATGGTACTAGAGGTTGGCTTGATCTCAAGTAGTGAGGGAAAGGCTTGTTGGGTCCCTGCTTTCCCAAAAATTCCCATCTGGTGGGAATTTGTCAGCTGGAGCATTGAGATGGGGCTGCCCTGACTCCAGGCACCTCTTCCCCTCCCAGCCTGCCAGCAAAAACAGCCTGGGAGGATTCTCTGGTGTATTGGGATCCAGAGGGATGGAGACAAGAGAAGGGCTGAGGTGCCTGCACCCTGCCTGATTCTCTGGTGATCTTTTCTTTCTTTTCATCCAGATTGCAGTGGCCTGCTTTTCCTAGCTTGGTCGGTAGACCTAAGAAATAGAAGGCAGGAGCCTAAATGTCTCCTGAGGAGCTGGATTTTAGTCCCTCCGTATGGCACTGGTGCTCTGGCTCCCTGTAAACTGTCTCACCTCTGCAAGGACTGAGCCTCCTGTGCATATCCTCTATCCAGAGCAAAATGTGGCCTGGGGGGCCCAGGGTGGTGGGAAACAGGGATTTGTGCCACCAGGAAGGCTGGGATATACAGCAGCCACTTCTGGATCATCACTTGGAGGAAGTTTTGGAGAGCTGGATGGGACAGAAAATGCTGAGCAAGGCTCACGAAGGTCCAGGTGTGTGTAATGCAGCTAAGAGGAGGTGGGATAGGGGGAAAAGGGAAAAAAGCAAGGCAGGGGCAGCATTCTGACCACAAAAAGGCATCTGAAACAGGGTTGGATGTGTGGGCAGATGATGTTGGATGATGTTGCCCTGTGTGGGCAGCCACCCGGCAAGGGATGCACGCCTCTGCTTTGTCCCAATGGCTCTGGGGGGCGACTCTGGAGCTTTTCCTTCTGCCCGGGCAGGGCACAGCCTGGGGCTGGAGCTAAAAATGTTGTAACAACATCTGCATCCCATCTTGGTGGGGGTCTGTGCGTTGTGGGGCTCCCATTCAGCCCTGCTCACTCTGAGGCTGCTCCCACCCCAACCCAGTCAGCATCACTGCCTCGGGCACCTCGGGAGGGGGGGATGAGGGGCCTGGGGGGCTGCTGGGGTAGGGACCTCTCCTCCTCCCTCTCCTCCTCCCGGCCTCCTCACCCCTTCATTTCAACATACTCCCGCAGCTCCAGCTTGTTTGCACTGCTCAGAATGTTCTGAGCATTATCAGTGTTTGCACTTTTGCCACTGTTTGTGCTGGTTGCACTTTAAAGGCAATAAAGTCAAGTTTTGTTTGCATACAAGGAAGCCGTGGGTTTTTCCCCCAACACACCAGAGCTTGCCCTAAAACATGGCACCAACCACCCCGGAAGGCCTGGACCTGCTTGGGCTCCTGGGGATGATGTTCCTGGGGGAAAAGGGGCTTGGTGTGTGCAAACACATGAGGTTCACACCTTGCATCACCCCAAGACTCTGCCTGCCAAGCTTTGAGCTTCATGGTGGAGGCTGACTCAGCATCCTACCCTTTTTATTCCCAGACAAGCCAAGGTATCCCAGGTCACACAGCCCCATCAGCCCCTTTTTCAAATGAACTTTTCCCTGGCAGAGCCACTTCCCTGAGTCCTGGGGTTTAGGAGCAGCACAGGAGCAAGGTGCTGCTGATGACACAAGGCCTTGGGGGTGCCACAGTGCAGGGACATGACCTCATGTGTGCCCAGCCACCCACTGCCATCCCCACAGGCTGAAACCACCTCCCTGCTGGCTGCTGTCCCTGTCCAGGGGTTAAACATTAACAGGCTGGGGCCAGTGCAAGGCCAGAGGAGTCTCCAGAGTGTCTGGGAAAGGGTGTTATTTCTGGAGAAAGCAGTGCTAGGAAAGTGGCCTCCACTGTGCTGCTCAGTGACCCTCTCCTATCTTGCTGCTGGTCCATCCCTGCTCCCAGAAAACCTTCCTCCATCATCCTCCTCGGCTCCCCAGCTGCTTTCTCCACCTCTCAGTGTGATCTGCGCTGCCCAGCACATCTCTCCATGCACAGGGTATTTTCCACACTGCCTAAGGCTGAGCTGGCTGGGGTGTGTGCTGACCCTCTCGGGCTGATGCCAACTCCCCTACTGCCCCTCATAGCTCCTGGTACTACTCCAGAACCTCGGGATGGGGCAGAGCCTACAGCAAACCCGCAGCTTGGTGGCTGGAGGGTGACCACACCTGCCTGTTTTTCCTGGAAGAGCAATGTTCCTTGCAACTGATCCCTGAATTAACGTAGGGCATTTTCTCTGCCCTGCTGAAGCACATGTCACCTCTGTCACCTCTCCAAAGAGCAGCCGTGGTGGCTCAGCACCAGGAACACCCTGGAAACAAGGTGCCTGCTGGCCTGGCTCACGAGGGACACCTGGGGCTGGAAGGGACCAGGAAAGGCACAAACCTCACAGCTTAAGTGGAGTTCAAGCTCGCAAAAAAGGAGGAAGAGATGTGGAAAAGGCAAAGCTGTGTCTGGTCAGGAAATAATGCCTCGCCACGACCCAAGATGCAGGTGCTGTGCTGCGGTGTGGCGGCTCACCCTGCCCTCTCCTGGACACCGGCTCGCTGGCAGCCGGTCCCTTTGGGAAATACCCGAGATTTTTAAATGCCCTTCTCCAAGAAAACATCCGGAGCTGTTTGAGGAGTGCAGCTCGCACAGGTCTGTTGGGCCAGGGAAGGATTGTGGCATGGAATCATGGATTTGTGGAGTGGTTTGGACTAAAAGGCACCTTAAAGACCATCTAGTTCCAACCCAGGAAAAGTTGCATCATTTGCTGTGACCTGATGCCTCCTTAGTGAGTAAGCACTGATGGCTCCCTGAATTTCCCATTATATTCATGGGGAATTTTCCATTTTCCAGACCAGGAGCGAAAGGCTACAGTGTACTGTGCTGTCTCCTTCTGCCTCCATCTCAGAGGAGGTGGATGGTGCTGTGGCACAGCCTGGCGGCCTGCAAACCCAGCACTGTGGCCTCTCAGTGGTGCTGGGGGTGGTTTTTGGCAGACCAGGGTGGCTGTGACTTACTCTGGGGAGGAGGCACCCACTCCAGCTGTAATCCACAGGTCTGGAAAGATGCCTGGGATATGCCTGGTGCTGCCTGCTCCCACCCAGTGTGGGCTGAGCCACACAGGTGGGCACAGGGCACTTGCTGGGGACCTCAGCCTTACCGAGCAGAGCCTCAGCTGCAGCTTATGTTCTCATTCCATCCTGCTCTCTGGAGCATGTGTCCCCCACCTCCTGCCACTACCAACACACCAACACCTTTACCCTGCTCACATCTAGACCGGGATCCCTTGGAGTCATCCAGGTGTTATTTTCCCTAAGGAACTGTGATGCCAGCATGTTGCAGGAACCCAGCACAGTGTGAGCTCATGAGTCTAATCCTGCCTTAGCCCAAACCCAGGGATTGAGGCATGGAGTGAGCTTGGGCTGGAGGCACAATCAATCCCTGTGTTTTATCCCAAACCCCGCAGACAAGGAGCATGGTGGGATATGGACATACCCGTGGTACTATATGCTGCCTGTAATCCCAGGATTATGTTTTACTGCTTGCATATCCCTATTATGCTCCCAGCTCTGTTCCCTACCCCTCACCAAACCAGAGCACAGCAGGCCTTGGGATCCTCCTAATTAAACACTATTAATTTTTTTACATCGTATTTTTTAATGCAATTTAAAATGACAATGCATAAAGATGCAGCTCAGCTCAGAGACCCACATCTCTCCCAGCCTCCAAACACACACAGCATGTTTCTAGGGATTAGAGACTAAGCAGAGAGCCTGAGCAAGTGCCACTGGGATCACAGTGGATCCCCCATCACCTTCTCTTTGGATGGGGGATAAAGAAAGGGCTGGTTTTGGGGTGCACATGGAGCTGCTGAGGTCTGTCCTGCAGCAGAGCACTGCTCATCCCAGAGGGAGCAGCTGTCTGAGGCATCCATCAAAACTCAGGAACCTCCTTGGGAATGGCTCTATTTCATCCCTGGACCTGGAGCTGTTTATGCAATTATCAGGGCCAGATGAATGATGATTTTTGTTCTAGCAGACACATTGCACACTGGGCACCTTGCAGGAGATAAATCACTGACACAGTGATTGTATTTCTCCACCTTTCTCCATCCTTGGTTTCAAATAAATGGGTTTAAACCAGTCCCAGCTCTCTGAAGAAGTGCTGCTGAGACATGGGAAGAGAGGAGAGGGAAAGGGCAGCAGAAGGCTCTCCCAGCCCAGTGTCTGGAAGGTCCTGAGGGTCTCCTTACCATGAACCCAGGTGCCTCCTTCCTCTGCAAGGAATCACATCTGTTCATGCTCTTCCCTCCCTCCCAGTTCCAAGACAGACCACAAGCAAGAGGATCTGCTGAGGCCAGGGAGGTGGGACTGGAGAAAACTTCTCAGCAGCTCTTGCTGCAGTTCTGTAGAGCATTTCTGCTTGTAGCTTTCTTACTTTATTTGATTTCACCAGGTCTGATTTTATTGGATATTTCTGCCTTTTATGTGGCCCAGTACTCAGAACAGTCCATTTGGGAGGAGGCTTGATCCATACACACATCTCCGTGTATGAAAGCAGGAAATAAGGAGACTCAGGGTACATAAGTGAGAGAGAAGAGGGGGGATTTGATTTATAATCCCACAGTGGGGCACCAGGAGTAGGATTTTAGGATCTTCTCAATAAAGGATTCAGAGTTTCTAAAAGGGTGTCTTGTGCACAACCCCAGAGCCCTTTCAAGCTCAGCCCCTGAAATGACAAATGTTTTGGCAAGCACTACTCTAAAAGGAAAAAAAAAAAAAGAAAAATCCATACATTGATATATTTTATATGGCAGTCAATGAACACGAGCATCAGTTTTCACCTCCAAAAGGCTGCCAGGGTGGGTCTCTGCTTCCTCATCCTCCATGTGACAGAAATTATTCAAATTCTTCTCTTCTAGCAGTCAGGCAGTGATCCCATGCTGCATCAGCCGAGGAGCAGATGCAGCTCTGGCAGGCACTCAGGAAAACACCAAATGAGCAAGTTTTTCTGCTGCTTCTCACATCCACACCATTCCTCAGAGCGGGGCGTAATCAGCCTCCATTTGTTTTCACGGCTTCAGCTCCAGAATAGATGGGAACACAAGCTGCAGCAAACTGCTCCTGCTGCCAGGAGCCGCAAGGAAAATGGGGATGGGAAAGGTGCACTTCCTACTCTCTGTCTCCTTGAGCTTTCCCTGTTAAGTAGTTAATCACTGAGACACCTCAGATCAAGCCTTGCAGGTGCCTAAGGTGCCTCTAGACAGACTCCTTACAGTCAGAAAATACAGACGTCTGCTATGATTCAATATCCATGAGCTCAGCCTGCTTCTCTGACTGATTTACTTCCCCAGCTAAAACATATCACCCTTCCTGACTGCCCATCAGCTGGAGAAGGGAAAGCAAGCTGCATGTGCCTTTATACTACACCCCAGCCAGCCTGGGAATATTAGCAAGGTTGTTGGACAACAGCTCTGTTCCTGCAAAACATAGCCTGGGATGGGAGGGATCACAAAGTAGATTTCTTGCACAGAAAGGAAAAACACCAGCACTTGAACTAGTGATGGGAAAATGCTTGAAGAAAGACCTTGTGTTTTTTATTTTTAGGTGATTTATGCAGCTCTCCTGGTAGGTGTGCGGTGATGGAGAGTGTTGATGTGACCCAAATATTGCAGAGCAGAATGGGAAGGGTCCCTCCACTCTCACCTTTGCACATGGCTGTTTCATACCCTGCTCCCTCTTCCTGAGTGCCACTGTGCTGCTGGGCACTGGCTCTTTGAGATAACTCTGCATCCCCTCACCATGAGGCCAAGGACAGTAAAGGGTGTTTGCTCATCCTCCCATCTCAGCCATGCAACCTGCCCAGCACAGCTCCCAGGCCCTGCTCCGCCAGGCCTGGCATGCCAGGAGTGAGTGGCTGGCAGACAAACACAGCCAATTTCCTCATCTCCAAGTGATTTATCTGCCAATGGAAAGCTAAGCTCAGCCTTGACATCCTGCTTTTTATTCTCCTTGGTTTTCCAGCCAGGAGAGACAGGGCCTGAGAAGTTCAGCGAGTGTGGCTGAGATCAGGCCACAAATCAGGGCTCCATCAGGCCGGGCACACGGGAGCCTCCTGGCCCAGCCTCCTGGCCAGGGGCCCCTGCAGCTGATTTATCTGATGCCTGATGCTTCTTCATTTTTAGTGCATGTGCTGGAGCCCCTCATTACTCACAAAGAGCTTATTTGGAACTCCCTGTCCCCAGGGATGGTCCCTGCTGGTCGTTGTGCAGGATGCCCAGGGTCTCTGAGCAATGGAGGTGACTTTCTTCATCCCACAGTCATCTGCAAGCAGCCAGACACCAAGGAAAGAGATGGAGTTTCCTTTCCTGGGATTGTGGGTTTGGGGCAGCATGGTGGAGACTGAGTCAGTGGGGGCTCTGCAAGACTTTCCATGCATCCTGGGGCTGCAGTGAGAAAGGAGATGCTCCACAAGCCCATGTGATCAGTGTTTTTATCTCAACCATTGCATAAATGCTATTCATTTCACCTACCCTTGCCTTTAGGCAAGTAGCTTTTGAAAAAATTCATTTTTGGGACAAGAGCTGCCCACCAGCAGCAGAGCTGTGGCCATGCACTCACACCCAAACCAGCAGCAGCAGCTCCTAAAGCCATGATGCTCCAAGCACAGCTCCGGCACAGCCTCTGCATGGGAACACAGCTACTTTTATCTCCTCAGAACATGCAGCGTGGTTGAGATTGACTGCAGCTAAAGAGATCCTGCTGGAAGGGGCTTGTTTGCTTAATATGCTTCAATTATCATCATCGTCTTTAAGTCCAGCAAAGAGTGTGTGTGCCCTCAGGGACATCGTCTGGACTCAGAGAAGATGGACATGAGGGTGTCCTGACCAGCAAGGCCTGTGCAAAGTGGAAGTCAACATTCACCTGGAGCTGAATCAGCATCATTGTGGGGTTTACTCTCCAGGTCCACATGAACACCCTGAACACGGATCATGATGAGCAGAGGGGTTGCCTTGTTCCCTCCAGGAGCAGAAAGGCCGGCATCCAGGGCCAGCAGGGTTGCTCTGGCACACAGGATGTGGGACTGGTGGCAGCACTGGCCTTTGACCAGCCACAGGAAGGTGTTTATTGTTGCCACAATAATGGCAGCTCCACAGCTGGCAGCTTCCCAATGTGCTGGGATGGGGGAGGGGGGGGGGGGACAAGGACCCCAAGGGAATGTATGAACTTCCCCCTTTCAGGCAGAAGGGTTTAAGGTTGTCTCCCTGGGCCCGTTCCCCCAAAGCAGAAGATTTCAGTACACTCCACTGGGGAAGTGGGGTTTCTGTTTGTTGTGCCACCACAGGAACTGCCCTGGAAGTGCTGGCACTGACGGGTGATGCTCCTCCGCTTTATCCAGGGTTGCTGTGACCTACATGGCTGTAGCCCTTGAAGTTGTAACTTGATTCTGCAGCCCTATAAATATGACCAGAACACCCTATAAATATGGCCAGTGCAAAACAGTAACAGTAACTGCAGAAACAGTCATCTAATTCAGTTAAATATAAGGACTATAATCCAGCAGATTATCTGAGCATGGATGGGGAGCTACAGGGATCCCAGGAGGAGTCTCTGCCCAGTGCTGGGTGCTCAGCAGGCAAGGAGGAATGCCAGGCAGCTCTTCACTGATGTGCAAATACCCTGAGTATGAGCAGTTTTGCAGCAGTGAAGATGGCATTTTGCCACGGAGCAGCCCAGTTCCTAGAGAGGTTCATAAGGAATTTGCCATGGGATTTTTGGGCATGGAGACAGCTCCCATGTTGGGGCTCAGAGGCTGCTCCAGACCTGTTGGGGGCAGGGTCTATGCCTGGTGGTCATTGGAGACTGGTATCTCGCTGAAGCCATGATGTTCTATCATGTCACCAGTCAAAGGTTTGTGCCAGGGAGCTGCACAAAACGCTCATCTAGTGCCTCCCTGGCACGATACACACATCCCTTGGGTTTCACACTGGGAAGCTCTTTCTTTCCTCTATATCATCTGCCTAAGCAGTGACCAGGTGACACCAGGAGGGCAAAAAAGGGGTTGCAAACAGATGTTTCAAACCCTCTGGGGTTTTTGTGCAAGGAACAAGATGTTTGCAGCCCAGAGGAACTTCCAGCAGAGGCTCCTTTCCAGCCAGGATTGCCCCTCTGTCACTTATCTCCCTGTAAATATTCCTGTTGGCAGGATTAATTGGTGATAAGGCTTCAAGAGCCTGTGAGGAGACATCACCCTTCATCTAAGAAGGAATGATGGACCCTAATACCCCACAGCCCAGTAACACTGACATGAAGTGACCTGATTTGGGGTGTAGAAGATGCCTGTTCTGCCCATGGCTCCCTCCTCCCTTTATAACTCAGCTTCCGGCCCCTTACTGCCCACCGTTGCCATTGTCACCAGACAGGAACAGGTCATGGCCTGAGGGCAGGGATCAGCAAAGGAGCCCTGAACCAGAGCTGGGTTCTCATGCATGGATTGTGCTGGGGATCACAGGACCATATTTTGGAGCTGATGGCAGTTAGGAATCACAAGGATGGTGTCACCTGCTTCTCCAGCAGCTGGAGACTGACCTGGAGGTTATCAGTGGGGCCTGGTGTTGCATGGTGCTCCCCCATCTCCCCCAGACCCATGGGCACAACTGCGAACAAATGGGGACAAGGGTGACTTTCCCAGACCTACCTGCACATGTGGCTCTGGCACACTTCCAGGGGAGGGGAGCACATGGGATAGAGCTGTAGGTCATGGGCATTTCTCATTTGCAGCACAAACCACATTTTTCCTTTCTTACTACTGTAGGAAGCTTTATTTGGAAGAAAATATTACAGCACTTTGCTCAGCTGGCTCTGCAGGACATGAAAAACAAGCAGGAGGGATGGGAGCAACAGGGAGGAGAGAGGAGAGCAGAGGAAAATCTCACCCCAGGCAGTACAGTGCCAGGGCTGGGGAGAAGCTCACTTCATGCCATTTTCCAGAGTCATCTTTGCAGTCCTGGAAACAAGCTGGATCCTGGAAACACTGCTGGAAGAGATGTACCATAAATTTTAACTGTAAGGCAACCCTGAAGAGGCAATAAGTATGCCTGCATGCCCATCCCCATGCCAGCCTTCACACCTCTTCCCATTCTGACACCCAGACATGGAATCTGACCTCTGGGACCTATCCTGCCCCATTACAGAGGCCCCACCTGAGTCAGGTCCAGCATGTCATTCCCAAAGTACACCCTCCTGTTAATTTTACTTCCCTCTTTAATCCTCCTGCCCTGTCCAAGCTGGTTCCTATCTGAGCGTCCAGGGCAAAAGGTGGCAGTCAGGAGGGCATGGGAATCCTGGGGCTGATGGCAGAGATTTACAGCTCCTGCTGGAAGGGTTCTGAGCTCAGGAGGGTGGCTAGAAGGGCGGCTCAGTGAAGTGCAAAGGAATGGGCAGCATGAGATACCGAAGCTGGGAAAAATACCAGCTCACCACTGAATAATTTCCTTCTGACCAGGCATGTCCTGCAGTCTCTAAATCCTCCTTCCAAAGGATTTAATAAACCCCCTACTTTCCCCATCCCCCCCAAACCAGGCACTCCTGTGGGTAAGGTGGGTCCATCCCCCTGCGTCCTCCACAGCCCACAGCCAACAGGTGGGAGCTCATCCCAGTATCATCCCCATCCATCATGCCATCAGCCAAGGAGGAGCTGGGAGCCATGTCCTGGGAAGGTCTCTGCAGCAAGTCAAGGGATTGGAGAGGGCGAGGTTTCTGAGTCGCTTTGCAAGAGGACAGGGAGGAAGATGAGAAGCTGGTGTGATGAAGGCACAGTGGATACCACACATACATCTGATCCCATCTGGCTTCAAGTTCCTGGAGGAAATGGTCCAGCATACACCAGCAGGATCACTTTCTGCTCATCAGCTTCTCCCAAATCTGCTTAGCCCATAAATTAGACTCAGCATCATGGTTGTGGCCAGCAGCTCCCAGTGGGGCAGAGCCAACATCCTTATTCCAACCATTTTTTTGCCTGCATTGAAAGTGAAGAGATTTGAGTGGCTCCATTCCACATGTGCACTGAACAGGGAGGCAGAGCAATGCCACAGGATCGTGGTAGCCTCAGTGATACACCTTAAAAGCCTGAGCAAACTGGAGGCCCTTTGGGGCACTACCAGCAGCAGGCAGGACTTAACAGGCAGTGCTGCTTCTGTTGCTTGCTCCTTGCTGCTCCCTTGTTTTATGCCTTGAAGAGATTTCAAAGCTTTTGGCCAAAAAAAGTGACAGAGACCTGGCCCTAGAAGAAGGCTGCAGCTAGAAACGCAGATGCTGTATCGCTTCTCTTTGCTGGGGGATGGCTGGGAAGAGAGGCCAAGGAAACGAGGGTATATTTCATGTTGTCTTTGCTATTTGGTGTGATGCCAGAGTATTCAGCACTGAGGGAGGAGGGGAAGATAATCTTTGCTCCAAAGAAAACTTAGTCATTCTTCCAGGGAAGTATCCTTTGAGATTTGAAGAGAAGGTCAGCCCTGATGCTCTGGACTGGTCACTGCCCTGCAGTAGGTACAGCTCAGATCACTGGCAGGGATGGGAATTGCCATAGGCCCAGGGCAGTGCCTCAGCAAACACCCTCCTGAATGTGTTCTCCCATAACCCTGGTGCAAAGCTGGGTGTCCCCTTTTCCCACTCCCTGCTTGCCCTTTCCCATCCTCTTGGCCTAAAAGGCTGAGCTGGAGCTCAGGCAGCCCCTACCTCGGTTGCCTCATGAACACAGAGTTGTTCTGCATGAGGAGGGCATTCATCCTACTGCAAAAGCCATCTGTACCCCCACCTGGACCTGTGTCAGAGAAAGAATATCCCTGGCTCTACACCACCCATGGCTGAACAGAGCAGTGTGTTTGCTGGATGAACCTTTATCCTGCCTGTGACTGTACCTGTCCTTCACCTGGCTGACACCAGCCCTCCTCCCAGCTCAGCTTACCAACCTGTCCTTGTTGGCAGGGCTCTGGCTGCCCTTCAGGATGGCCGTATAAAGCTTGGGAGTTTTAATCTTTCAGGACTCCTCTGCTGGCTGTGTGCTGGAGGTGTGCAGAGCCAGGAAGAGACAGTGGTGCTGGTTGTCCATGCAAGATCTGTGCTTTTTGGGCCAGATAATCTGTCCTGATAAAGAAGGGCAGATGCTGAGAAATAGGTGAGGGAAGCAGGACACAGGAAAAAACACCCTGAAGCCTTTTTAAGAAATAATACCTACTTATTGGCACAACTCTCACCAGCACTGCCTGTCCCATCCCTGTGTAGGGAAGAACCTATGGTGCTGAGCTAGTCCCACTCTCCTGGCAGTGCCCTCACCCCTGGGAGCTGTAATTCCTGGAGTTTCCTTCAGGCAGCTGCAGAGTGGTCCCAGCCCAGTTCCAGCAGCTGTTGTAGGAGAGCTGTCATGGGACGTCCTGGGCTGCTCCATGCCCCTGGGCCCGGCTCTCCTCGCCTACACAAACAGTTTGTGCAAGAAGCCCTGGGCTGAGCCTCTCCCTGGGGTGGAGCAGCACCAGCACGCACAGGGACACGATGCCCTTGCCAGCTCTCCCAGCCACCCCCCGATGACTGGCATGGCTCAGCCAGCATTCCCAGGACATCTGCAGCCCCACACAAGCTTTGTCCCTGCGGTTTTCCCAACACAGGGCCTGCAGGACTCAGCCTGATCCCTCTCCAGGGCACTGGCTTACAGCAGAGAGATGTTCTCTCCCCAGCCCTTTAGGATCCCCAGAGCCAAGCAGATGCTTGTCCTATCTTCCCTTCACGACATCCCAAAAAAAACCAGGAGAGCATGGCACTCCTCTAGAGGTGGCTGCAAAGTGTTGGGATGTTGGGACAATGCCCTCTGGCTGGTACTATTCCTGGCAGAAATTTCCCTGCAAGACATAAGCTGCATGGTGACATGGCCTCCTGCTTTCCACCCTTTGCAATAAGACCACTACCTTCAAGTCCTCAGCTTACTGAGATACCATATGGATTTCTTTGCTTTAAGACATGACACAACTTCCTGGGCTGAGACTTCAGCAGGATGCAAATTAGAAGAGCAGAGAATCATAGAATCCTTTAGATAGGAAAAGACCTCTGAGTTCAGTGCCACATTCTACATGTTTTAAATACCCCCAGGGATTATGATTCCTGCACTTCCCTGGGCAGCCTTTTCACTGGCATCCGTGCCATGGACATAGCAGAGCTCCTTCATCTCCACAGAAGAGCAGCTATGACCAGGCCTCCACCACTCACTGGGCACTGCTGCATTTCAGCACAACTCTGCATCTCAGCAGGAAACATGGGACACATCCTGCCTGCACCACCAATCTTGGTTCCAAACATCCATCCTTTATGTCAGGGATGGGCACAGGATATCCCTGACACCTCTGTGCTCTAGGTATGGCAAGCCCATCCTGAGGTAGTGCCCCAGGAACAGGCCAGGAAAGACCAAAATGTGGTTTATTATTTTGCCTCCAGTCACCATTGGCTCATGCCCTGTGGCTGCTAAGCCCAAGCAACCTGCAAAAAGCCCTGGTAGAAGGAGGAGGACAGGGACTGGCAAGGCATCCCCTAAAATCCAACATGTTAAGTGTTTTCATCCCTGCAGCTTCCTGGGGAGTTTTGGAGGGCAACAGGCAACCACTATCAATCACCCCCAGTCCCCCAGGAGCATGGGAATCACACCAGTCCTGCTCCAGCCCCTGCTCCAACCCCTGCTCTGCAAACACAGCAGCTGCTGCAAGCAGTGGCAGAGATGAGGAAAAACAGCAATGTGAAGAGGAGGGGGAAACCCCCCCCCTTGGACCCAGCAGGAAAGCCTGAAAAGATCTGGCTGGACACAGGGAGGACGAAGCCCTGCTTTTCTTGTGCTGCCCCCCACTCCTTTCTCCTCTGTCCCATCTCTAAAATACCGCTGGTCTGCCCCTGATTAAGAACAAGGCTCCTCTGAGAAGCGATGAAATCTCATCCTATGTTTTTGAGGGTATTCTGCTTTGCTGAGAAAGGACGGGAGCTACCATCAAGCTCCAACCCACGCCTCCCCTCCGGCCCCGAACTGAAAAACAGCGGGCTCTTGGAGGAAGAAGAGGAGAAGGGAAACATGCCGTTCCTGCAGCTCCAGCAGCTCCTGCCGCTCCAGCGGCTCCTGCCCCTCCAGCAGCTCCTGCCCCTCGCATCTCTTCGGCGGAGGCCCTGGCTAGTTGGCAGCGCTCGGATTGGCCGGGGGAGTGGGAAAGGGATCCCAGTTTGGTGTTACTGGGCAGACTAGGAGATTTTAGGGGATGGAGGGAGGGGGCCACGGGCACACGCGCCTGCGTCGGGAGGGGAGCGCGCACAGGGCTTGTTTTGTGATACTGGATTCCAGTTCGCCTCCGCCGGCGCGCTGGGACACGGCGTCAGCTGCTCTCTGTCTCATGCTGCTATTTGGGCGACAGCGATAGGGGGGACAGCGATGGCCGGGGTGGGGGGGGGGGGGGGGGGAGAAGGCTCTGGGTTGGTACTGGGCTACGCAGCAGTACCCGCCTGAATGTCCCCATTGTGCTGCCAGGGAGGGATCAGGAAGCGCTGGCATCGCTTTGGCACCTTCCCGGCACCCTGCCAGCACCAGCATGGGGACCCCGGGAAAGGGGCTGTGCCTCCCAGGGGATATTTGGGGGAGGGAGAAGGAGAGGAAATAGGACAGGGAGAAGAAGTTTATAAAAACAAAACAAAAACAAGGTCTGGAAGTAGAAAATGTTACCGTGCAGAAGGGGATTGAAAGGAAAGGGAAAAACACAGCAACCTCTTTTCTACACTTGGGCAGTATAAATGGCATTTTTCTACGGGGAGAGTAAAAAACCCCCTGCCACTTGCCCCCAAATGCTAATTTCATCCCAGGTGGCTGGCCCAGCACAGGGCTAAACTGATCCCAGCAGGAAGTTTCACCCAGTCCTGAAGCCTCTCTGAGCAGTCCCTGGAGCACATCCCCCCCCCGCGCTACCACGGGGGATCTCCCCATTTTCCAGCCCTTGCCACCCAAACTGCCTCATCTCTCTCCCTGCCCACAGGATGGGTGCTGCACAGGGGCACCTGGGCACCTACACCCGTCCTGGCCACGTGCAGGTGTAGCCTGGATTCACCTGAACAAGGTCTCGTCCACCACCAGCACGGGCTAAGAAATTCCAAAGCTGCTCAGCACTCCTACACAGCTTCACAGCACAAAATTAAACCCGAAATAGGAGCCAGAAACTTCAGTGGCAGCAGAAACTTATTTCTTATTTTTTCTCTTTCCTTAAAACATGTGAAAGCCGATTGAGTTCTTTAGGCCAGAGCTCAAGAGAAAATTAAACCCCTTTCCCAGAAGGCTATGTCAGATGCTCTCTCCATCGTCCTGCATGAAGGTCTGGGGTACCCTGGGAAAAAGTGTGGAGGAAAGGTGCAGGAATCCAAGGTGGAGGGGATCTGGGTGAGGAAACCCCCCAAATTACCCTAACATGCTTGGAACAAATCAAAAGGGATTTTGGAGTAACATTTTTAAGAGCATGCTCAGGGCCCTGGTGCTTTGTCAAGGGGAAACATGGGTTGGTAGGACCCTCATGCTGGACTTCAGGTAACAAGTTATGGGGCTAACACTCATTAGGTTTTTTATATTTCTTAATTTTGCTTGCTCATTAGTGTGCAAACCAGAAAATTGATCACCCCGTCCTGAGCAGAGGGAATATAAATAGGCTAGCATGAAAGCAAGCAGGACTTGCTCCATGCAGACAACCAGGAAAACCATCCTGGTTCTAGTGTCCTGGCACTTCCTGTGTGATGTTTGCATTAACTGATGAACTTTGTCATGGGGAGGAGCTGACACTCACTCGTTAGAGGAGCACCTGTGGTTACAGCTTTGGGGTGTACACACCAACAATTTGTGGTTTGTCCAGAGCTCAGCATGCCACTGGTGAGCACATGGAGGGCAATTTCCACCCAGGGACACCAACCAGGGCCCACCCAAGGGGGTGTCACCCTCCCAGGACTTTGCTTAACCCATGTCACCACCACAGACACGCTGCAGGTCCACCTTGGCCATCTGGCACCTTCCATCAGAGGAAAGACGGGGTAGGTGGCAGCAGCTTGGAAGATGCAGCCCTGGGCACCTCTGAAAGCCAAGCAAAGCCCAAGACAAAGGGATTTGGAGAGCCACACTCATTAGAGAAGGAAGTGAGGTGTTTTTCCCTTGTGGATGTGAGCTTCTATTCATGGTTCCTCATTAAGGCTCAAACAACCTGTGGACCCATCCCAACTTTGGGTTGGCAGTAGCTGCATTCCTATCAGCTTGGAATTGTCCATTGGGCAGGTCACTCAAGGGAAAAAAAATCAAAATCCCATGCAATTATAAACCAGGCCCTTCCTTGTGCTCAGTCTCAGCTCAGTGGATGCTCTCCTGGAGTGACCCAAGTCACTGACCTGGCCCTTCTGCCCTCTTCCCATTCACTTCACGGGCTGGCCAAAGCCAATACCAAGGGATTTTAATTAGAACTTCTTTCCAACCACAATGGTGGGCATTTAGTCTGTTAATTGCAGAGCAGGCAGTCTCTCAGTGGGCCAGTGACTGTCCAGTTGGCCAGTGTAGCCCTTCCAAGTCAAGAGTTGCGAACATTAGTGCCGAGCACAAGAAGGGTCTTTCATGGTAAGGACACATATATAACAAGGTGAATGCTCATCATCATTAGGGGGCAAAAAAAATGAGAAGAACATTTTCTTCTGCTGGGTAGGGGTGGAAACTGGGCTCGGAGGACATCTCTGCCATGTTGAAAAAAAACAAAATGGAAGAAGGACACATCTGATCCTCACAACAAATTCACCCATGGCACAACCAGGACAGCTCATTTGCTTTGTACTCACTCCACTCTTAGCATTTCCTAGGGAAGGATGATCAGGTTTGTATCTGCTGTTCCAGTGGAGGTCTTGGAGGCTCTTGCCCTGAGGGTTTTAAGATCACCAGAGAGGCCTTTTTACCCAAGTCCACTAAGGATGCATCTACCTTTTTCATTACAGCATTGGGGCAGTGTGAGATCCATAGACAGCCAGAAGCCCTTCTCTGGTACCTCTATACAATGCAAAGTCCTATCTTATCATGTGTTGTTGCTCCTCAAGCTTGAAGATGTTGTGTTTTATAGTGCAGCTCTTCGTATCATTCTTGTTGCTCCTGTATTCCAGGTCACCCAATTATCTTTTTATAACACCCAATACTTCCAGTGCTGTTGATACCCCCTCAGCTCTGCCTCATTCACACAGCTCAACATGGCTTATTTCATATTTCTGTGAATGACCCAAAAAAGTAGAAGAGCAAAGTCCTGAAGCTGACATTTGGGTAGATTGAGGGGAAACCTTCCTTTGCCCTGACAGTTCCCCTTGCAACTCCAGCCATGGCCACTTGATATGCAGCCAGCCCAGACCCATCTTCATCCCACTCTCCAACCACACACAGGTAATTTCATAATTCAAAATCCATTGGAGATCTTGCAGCTTTCCCTGAAGGAGAACAGTTTGGCTCCTTCAGTGCAGTCCAACCATCCACAGCAAGGACAGAGGATGGGATTTGGTGGGGATGTCAGAGATGTCAAAGCCAGGTTGGATGAGTCACTGAGGAACCTGGTCTAGTGGGAGGTGTCCCTGCCCATGGCAGGGGGGTTGGACTAGGTGGTCTCTAAGGCCCCAAACCACTCTATGATGGTATGAAGGGAAATCTTCTAGCTATGGAATTTCTCCCCAGAAACAACCCAAGGTTTGGGCTGTTTGCTGCTGCAGCACCCAGCTCTTACAGCATGGAGAAATCCCATACCACCCAAGCCAGGAAAGAGCATAACTTCCCTCCCAGTAACAGCCCATCTGGGCTGGACACCATGCAGCTGCCAAACCCACCTCCCTCAGGCCATCCACTCATTAGGCTGATTATAATTACCTGCCAACCTAATTGCACCCTTTTCCTAGGGGAAAGAGAGATGCTGAGCATGGCTGGGATGCTACTCGTAATTAGAGGGATATTTTTATAACCTATACTGAGTGCCTCAAATCAAGGGAGCCAAGCTCGGCATGCAAAAAGCTGTGGTGTGTATCTAAAGTGCCCTGCTTGTGCTCCTCATGACTAAACAGTAGCAGCAGCACAATTCACTTGGCAGACACGAAAACCCCAGCTCTGCCTTCATGGCCTTAGGTGACAGGATTTAAAGGATGTTGTGTTGGTTTGCTTGCTCAGAGCTTAAGCCTGGCTTTGCTGGGGTAGCACAGGAAAATGAAATGATCTTTAGCAACAGCACAAGAAAATTCACCTTGAAGATAAAAAGGCCCCTCCTGTCCATTTCCAAGCACAGCTTCAGGAAACCATAATTTGGTCTTTCTGCCCTAAAATCATGGCCAGCTTTCCCCTGGAAAACAGTCCCGATGTATCTAATTGAAGGATATTGACCACAGGATGAAAACAAGCTGGTAAGGAAAGTTTCTGCTTTCAAGTGCTACAGCTTTGCTGTTTGGAAACTTTCTTTTCCGTGTTCTCCTTCCCAGCCAATTCACATTTTTCCTTCAATCTTTACAAGCCCAGCCAGGCACTTGTGTGCGGAGCTGTTGTTAGTGTGTCATGGATAGCAATACATACTTAAGGGAAGGAGTCAACATTTGCTGGAAATGGGCCTGGCTGAACTCCCTTTCCCCCTCCCTCATCCAAATGGTCCCCAGCTTTGGAAAAGTTTTCCTCCAACTCTGAACTCACTTGGCCCCAACTGCTATAAATAGTCAGAACAAAACCTCCCAGGCCAAATGCCCTGAGTGTTTTGAAAGCTTTGATCCTGCGCTGCTTTTTGGGAGCTGGAGCCTTTTCCACTCATGCAGCTGGAGCCCATATTCCTATTCAAAGCAGGGGCAAGGAGAGCCATCCATGGGACTAGGAAGGGGTGCGAATCCTGTGTGAACCCCCTGTGCAGACTCTCCTCACCTCTCCCAAGGTAACCCAGCATCAGTGAAGGGGCAGGGGGCTGAACTGGAGCCATGATACTGGCCTCAAGTCCAGGAAGTTTCCAGCGTGGAAAAGGGGCTTCCAAGAAGGTTAGGGAGGAACTTTTGACAAGGACATTGAGTAATAGGACAAGGGGCAATGATTTTAAACTGACAGAGGGCAGGCTTAGATTGGATATTAGGAAGAAATTCTTTATTCGGAGAGTGGTGAAGTGCTGACACAGGTTGCCCAAAATAGTTGTGGATGCCCCATCCCTGGAAGTGTTCAAGGCCAGGCCGGATGAGACTTGGAATAACCTGGTCTAGTGGAAGGTGTCCCTGCCCATTGCAGGGGGTGGACTAGAAGATCTTCAGGGTCGCTTCTAATCCAGACCATTCAATAATTCCATGAATGCCTGTGAGGAGAGCCATCCCTCAGCCAGAGCTTGTAAGCAAACTCTCCTTTTCCTCATTCCCATTACCATGTTTGTGTTCTGTCCCAGCAGTCCTGTGGGTTGAGGGTGCTTTGCTTCCCCATTCCTCCCTCTAAGTGTGCCTGGCCCTTGTGCCCTGGCACTGCTTGCCTTGGCCAGAGACAGAAGTGGAAAGACACAAACATCAGGGGAAAAAAAAGCCCAAAACAAAACAGAAAAAGGGCTGCTCTTGCAGTATTTCCAACCCATCAAGCCCAGAGTGGGAAACCTACAAGAAAGCTGGCTCTCACAAAACCCCAGGCCAAGAGGTTTGGAAAAGCGGCCTCAGGATTTGCATCCTCCCTGCCACCAAGATCCCAAGGGTTTTGGAGGAGCAGAGCTCAGGCACTTGCAGGGATGCTCAGCAGCCAGAGCAGGTACCTAGGCACATTGGTTCCTCAGGGCAGCATGTCCTTTCTCTGCATTTCCATGGGTTTATGTGTGTGTGTGTACCTCAGAGCTCCTACATCCCAGCCAGGAAAGCAGCTTTTGGCCCAGATGGCTTTTTCCTTGCCACAGCTCTTCCTTTTGGGAGCAGAAGCCGGCAAAACCAGTGCACACAGCAGCACAAGGCTTGTGGCAGGGCTGGGGCAGGGCTGCTCGGGATAATTCACTGGCAGTGCCCTGGGAGAGAGGGGACCTCGTGCCCATCATGGCTGGCAGGACAGTGGTTCAGCACCAAACCATCCTCCCTTCATGTTCCTTCTGCAACAATAGCGTTTCTGAGTTTTGCTGCATCCTCAGACTAGGCCAATGCTTTCCCCCAACCAAGTGACTTCTGGATGGCTACAGGACACTTTGTTCCCAAGCAAACCCCACTTGAAACTCTTGGAAGGGTTTCAAACCCTGCCAGCAAGTGTGTGCCCCCTGCCTTCTCACCTTGTCCCTCAGCAAGACAGCAGTGGTGAAATCATGGTTCTCTGGAGATTTAGGGGAGCTGGCATGAGTTTGGGCTGTGTCTCTGAGGAGCCAGTTTAGCTAATCCTGCATTGGGAAAGGGTTGAGGTCAGCCCCATCGCCCTCTGTCACTGGCAGGGATCAGGGGGCAAGAGAGCCTGGAAATTATTCCTCAAGGGAAATGATAAATAAAGCAGCTGAGCTTTAAGGGAACACTGAAAACCCCCCGAGTCCATTGCAGAGAGGAACAGAGTCTGACCTTTTCCTCACCCTGCTGCACCCCATGGAGGGTCAGACAGGGCTCAATCCTGCTGCCTCGGACTGCGCCTTGTGGGGCAGCTGGGCAGGTGACACCCAGCCCAAACAGTGGCTACACAGTGTCCAGCCTAGTGTCACTTTGGAAAATCCATCCTGGGCTCTCCAAGTTCATACGACTCACCACCTGAATCCTGCCAGGGAGTTTTGCCCCCATTTCCCTGCTCATCAATACCACAGGGCAACACTCACCCGGCCACCAAAATGGCTGCAGAACCCAGAACCCTTCCTGGGTGGGCTCCCATCACCTCCTGCATCCCAGCCTGTGGCACTCTGGATGGGGCGGCTGCTCCCCAGGGGAACAGGCTGTCCCGCAGGGGTTTTGGCAGCACACTGCCTCCGAGGCGAGAGCTGGCTCAGGGCTTTGTTTTATGTCCTGTTTATCCTGCCGAGAGAAACAGAGGACTTCAGTGTGCAGGAATCTCGTGTCCCTGCCCTGCTCCCCCGCCGCATGAAAGCTGCTGAGCAAACAGGAGAGAATCAAAGGCGGCTGCGCCCTGTTGGGTTTCTGCACTACCAGCCCCACTGCCAGCTCTTACATAAACTCAGCTCTGGGCTGCACCGGGGGCCTTTTCCTTGTAAACCAAGCAGCCACCCCAGCAAAGAACCTGCAGCTGTCCTAAGCCCTCTGCTCATCAGGGAACACCTCCTGGCCATGTTCTAGGGGTTTTTGCCCCCTCGATGCATAGCCATGGTATATTCAGCTGGTTGTTGGCACAGTGGTAGGAGTCAGCCAAGCCAGGCTCTCCCCACAGTGTCCTGTACTCCCCATACTCAACAGAGCACCATCACTTCATTTTATCTCATTTCAACAATTCTGGTGTCCCCAACATAAGAATGACATGGAAATGTTGTGAGGAGGCCCACGAAGTTGATAAGAGCACGTCCCCTAAGGAGACAGGCTGAGAAAGTTGGGGCTGTTCAGCCTAGAGAAGAGAAGGTTGCATGGAGACCTCACAGCACCTTCCAAGAGACCTACACGGAAGCCAGAGAGGGACTTGTCATCAGGAACCGTAGTGACAGGACAAGGAGGAATGGATGCAAATTGAGAGACAGCAGGGTTAGATGAGATTTTAGGAAGAAATTTTTTCCTGTGAGGGTGATGAGGCCCTGGCACAGGTTGCCCAGGGAAGCTGTGGATGCCCCATCCCTGGAATTGTTCAAGGCCAGGTTGGAGATGGCTCTGGCAACCTGGTCTAGTGGAGGGTGTCCCTGTCCATGTCAGGGAATTGGAACTAAATGACATTTACTGTCCTTACAAACCCAAACCATTCTGGGATTCTCTGATTCATCTCATCTCACTCTCTCCAAGACTTAGCACTGGGGCATGTCACCTTCTCCTGCTGGAAAAAGAAGGTGCTTTGTCCCAAATATCCTCTCTCTCTCTCTTTTGCTCCCAGAGCATCACAGTTTGTCACTGGTGGCCCGGGTGTGTGACCTTTCCACCAAGCACAGCCTGAAGCACCAGGACATCTTGATCCTGTCATATTTGGCTGTCAGGCAGTCACCAGGTATCCCCAAAACCGTGCCCTTCATGGGTTATGAGGATTCATTTCCCCAGCTCTCCTGGGCATGACCTCTCAGCAGAACAGGAATGAAAACTCTGCAGACATAAAAACATGAAGAATATTAAATCCTCTACTTCTGTGCCCTTCACCACCAGGCATGGCCTCACCTTCTCCTCCAGCACAAGGTCATCCTCTGATTTGGCAGGGTGACAGCTGCCAAAGGAGGACAAGGAAGAATGATATCACCCCACCTTCTCTTTTCCCTACCTCCCTTTCCCCCCCTCTACATGCCTTTCACCACAAGAAAAGGAAGGAAGAAGAGTTTTGTGCTTTGAGAGGTCCCTGGCAGTCAGTGTGTGAGCAGAGATGGCTCTCAAGGACCCCTTGCCCCCACACCGGTTCCCCAGCCCTGTGGGGTGCCCCAGGAACAGCTCCTCAGACCCTCCAACACTGCCTAGACCTTCCATCCATCCATCCATCTCCAGCGACATTCTATCATAGTCTACCATGCAAAAGTATTCCTACTTCCTACATTTTTAAACTCTGTTCAATAAGCTCTAATTAAAAGCAGTTTAAAAAGTCTCGAAATGCCATTTTCCTAGGTTTCCCCATCATTGAAAGTGAACAGCACACAGCCCTGTTTACCTGCATGCTCCCTGGTCCCTCAGTGGGGAACTCACTTTCCAGCAGGCACAGCAGAGGAATTAAATCAAATTAACTCATACTTGGAGCAGCGGCAGGATTGGGCAAATCCTGGGTTGGATCTCTCTCTTTAGACTACATCTTGCAAACAGAAGGGCTGGAAACAATTTTGCTTTAATTGCTTTTTAAAAATGCAACCAGCAGATGGTTTGGTAATCCAAATTCATTACTCTTTCCACAGCTCCAGACAGCTGGCTTGGGAACCACATCCAAAAAGAAGCCAGGTAGAGAGGGACCCATCCTGCCTGCTCTACCAAAGTGCTGGTCAGGATGCCCAAGGCAGGATTGTCTGGGCTGGCCCAGAGGGACAATTTGCAATTGTCAGGGCCACCATGGCACAGAAACACTCTGGGTAAGCCTGGCGAACCCAGAAGTACATAACATGGGCCACAGCTTCCTTGGAGAGTATGGCATGGTCTCTCCATGGCACGGGGGAAATGGCCTGGCCACACATCCCTTTGTCACTTTGTCCCTGGGGGCTGTTCCCATGGACCCATGCCCAATAGCATCCGAGCTGCTCCTGAAAGGCTCATGAATTAGGCAAGCAGAGTCCTTTTCTTGCTGTCTCTCTCTCTGAACTGCTGTGTGACTTGTCCCTTCACTTCTCTGTGCCGGTGTCCATGACGTTTCTATGCCAAACAAACTGGGAATGCTGACTTCCAGGCCTACACACCAGTTGCAGACCTGTGCACTGCAGCAGGGTTTTAACACGCCCAGGCTGACCCTTCTGACCCCAGTGGTTTATCCTTCATATGAAGTTCCCATCTCTCCATGAACACCCAGGTGTTCAGTATCCCACGGTGCCCAACCCCAGAGCTCTGCCCCAAACCAGCCCTATCACAGAGCAGAAGAACTAAGTCCATCCAGAAAACCTCACAAACATCTCATGAAGCCAGGTTGTTTTTTCTCTTACCAAGTAATTTGAAATTCTTGGAAGGCAATCAGGAAAGTACAAAGTATTCCAGCCCAGGACAGCCTGGGACTCATTCCTTAGAAGCACAATGGTTGTTTATTCAATCTCTCATACATTAATATCTAAAAATTCATTAGTTCAATTGTAAACAAGAAGTACTGGCTTTACAGTGGTGTCTATTTAACAGTAGTGGTTCCAGCCTGAATGCTGATTTCCTTGTCATCCTTCTTTTAATCTGGCTATCAGAGAGTCGAGATCTTGCAAAATTACGGGAAATATTTCAAGCCCATTTATTTCCGGTTTTGAAAAGCATCCCTCTGAAACCCAAGGCCAAAGAGAGACCATTTCAAATCAACAGTGAAGAGCACAGGCAGGGAGAGGAGCTGTTTGTGCCAGCACTGTCCTCTTCCTCAGGAAGAAATGAAGAAAAAGCTGTTCATGGATATGTCTGTGCTGGAAATCTATAGAAGATTCCTAAGTGTTGAGAGGGAGGATCCCCAAGGCAGTCACCTAAGAGGACCAGCAATCAGGTGTGCTGGTCAACAGCAGCTGAACATGTGCCCAGGTAGGCAAGAAGGACAATGGCACCTGGTCTGTACCAGCCATAGTGTGACCAGCAGACTCAAGTGACCATTCCCCTGTGCTAGGCACTGGTGAGGCCACACCTCAAATCCTGTGTCTTGTTCTGGGTCCCTCACTGCAAGAAGGACATTGAGGGGCTGGAGCATGTCCAGAAAAGGGAACAGAGCTGGGGAAGGGTCTAGAGCACCAGGAGCAGCTGAGGGAGCTGGGAGGGCTCAGCCTGGAGAAAGAGAGGCTATGGGAGGACCTTATCACTCTCTACAACTCCCTGACAGGAGGGTGTCGCCAGGTGGGGGTTGGTCTCTTTTTCCAGGTAACAACAATAGAACAAGAGGAAATGGCCTCAAGTCACACCAGGTTTAGATTGGATATTAGGAAAAATGTCTTCATGAAAAGGGTTGTCAGGGATTAAAACAGGCTGCTTAGGGAAGTGATGGAGTCACCATCACTGGGGGTATTTAAAAGAGTGTTGACAAGGCATCTGGGGACATGGTTGATGACCTTAAAGATCTTTTCCAACTTAAATGATTCTGTGATTCCATCTGCAGGATGGAGATCACCCAGAGCACATTGGAGCTCACCTCCCCTTCCATCTTTACTGACTGGCACTGCCACAGCCCCTTCTCATGGTAGGTCTGTGTAGCCTCAAGCTCCCCAGTGGGTTCCCCTTACAGACCTCTATCCCTTTTGGGTCTGACACTTTGTCCCAGTGATATGAGGCTGTGGCCTCCACGAGGTTCACCAGGACATTCCTGGATAGGCTGACAGCATTTCCCAGCTCCTTTACAATCCTACAAAACCACACATCTGTTTCAGGCATTATTGTGCCAGGGAACACTGTTTTAGCTCAGCTTTCTCATCTCTTCTGTGCAACAGTAATTTGTTTAGGCAGCCTGAACAGGATGAGAGCCACTACTCTGCTTGCAGAGTCAGAGGGAATCAATCACCTCCACCCCAAGGATTTCTCGCACTTGTGCAGAGCTCAGACACCTCCACACAAGCCCCTGCTCCAAGAGGGTGAGGAGAAACAAGGGAGAGAGCAATTTCAGGGGTGATTAGGACTGTGTGTTACAACCCAGCTGGTTGTTCCAGGGACAGAGCCCTGGAGCAGCCTAATCTCGAGGAAATGCAGGAAGAGGAGGAAGATTCCTTGAACAGGAGGTTCATATATCTTTATCTTTGCTGCTGTCAAAGGGCAATAGCTGAGATTGCAGTGTCTTGGAAAGCTCCACGAAAGCTATCTCAAGGACATCAATAAGTCTGGAAACCACCTTCACTCTCTCGATAAAGGTTTCAGTCAACAAATACACTCTAAGGCAGGTTCCCAGGCACTGATCACTTCCTACTGGCTGGAAATATGTCAGCTTATGTTTGAGTGAAGCCTTGGGTTGGCTCAACCCACAGGTACCTCGTGGAGATGCATGTTCCTGGTCTCCTGCAGGGTTCCAGCCCTGCAGGAACCAGCCGGACAGGTGAGGGTTATGGGGTGGTCGCTCAAGTGCTGCCAACTCACCATCCAAGAGCTCTCAGACAAGCCCTGATTTCAACCAGGGGAGAAATCCAAGGGAAAACACTTCAGAATTCAATCACTCTCCCTTCCTGCCCCGTGAAAGACAGCAGGACATTCCATCCAAGAAAATCCATGAGTCTTTGATCTTCCCTGCTGATTCTGCAGCCAGAGACCTCCATCGAGGAGAAGTCCCTACAGCATCAAAACCTGCAGTGCTGCAGCAATGCAAGAGGTAGCACCTGGCTCCCTGTTAACTCCAGCAAACAACTACTTCCACAGGCACCATGGGAACATCCACTTTGGGACATTTATCTCTGTGTTTGCACACAAATACTCTTGTTGGAAGAGCCCAAAGCGTCCAATCAGCCCACACCTCACCAAGGAAGACACCATCTGCACCAAACCCGGCTGGGGCCATGCTGATGACACTTTGGCTGGTAAATACCCTGTTAAATACCCAAATATAAATTATAAATATCCACCTCAGGCCATGGTGGGAAAGACCCCTTCTGCTTCTGCAGGGGCTGAGGGTACCATCCTGCAGACTGGGCAGGGTAGGATCTCCTCCCTGACCACCTGCAGTGACCACAGCAGAGCACAAAGCCAAACTGCTTTTATGGCTTTGTCCAGATCCCCAACGCTCACCCACCCTGCCTGCCAGCCAGTCCATCCCAGATGTCTTGGATCACCTCCTGCCAGAGCAGAGCTTTCCACTGCAGTGATCTTCTGTGCTGCCTGAGTGTGGATTCCCTGATGTTTGATCTAAGTTTCCCTGTCCTTTCACCGAATGCCTCCTGATTTCCTTCATCGGACCCGATCTTTCCATCAGGGAGGCTGCCCTGCAGCCTGGAGCTCTTTGGCAGGGAGCTGGGGGAGAGGTTTGGTGGTCAATGAGCAAACACTGCTGGTCCATGCCTGGAGCTGGAGCGGTGGAAAAGACCTTCCCTCCCTTCCCAGGTGGATTAAGCACGGACATGCAGTGCCCTCTGCTGATCTGGCCGCCAAAGGAGATGCAGGAAGAGCAGCATCCAAACAGCTTTGCAAAGCTCTGAAGGGGCAGCCAAGCCTCCAGTTTACCCACGAGCTCTCTACTGGCAAGGCAGGGGCAGCACATTCCTCTTCTGTTGAACTGGTGTTTGTCACAGCTCGTGGAGCTGTTTGAGGAGCCAGGCTGGTACAAGAGGCCCTGATGGTCCCATTCCCATCTTCACACTTGCAGGTTATAGCTACACCTAAAGAGGCCAGGACATCTTGGACAGGCTTCCCAGAGAGGCTGTGGCTGCCCCATCCTGGAAAGTGTTCACGGGGCTTGGAGAACCCTGGGATAGTGAGTGGCATCCCTGCCCATGGCAGGGGGATAGGAATGAGATGATCTTTCAGGGCCTTCCAACCCAAACCATTCTGTGATTCTCTGATCTGCACTACCCTCTGCAGTCCCATTCACTAGACTGAGCACGGCTGTACTTTCCCAAGCGATGGGGAGAGGGACAGCCTGGAGAGAGGGGCACAGCATTAAGAGATTGGAAGCCAATGCAGAAGAAAACATTTCCCTTTCCCCTTGACCAGAGGCTCCCATTCTCAAGGGAAATGGGTTGCTTTATCTTGAAATAGGAGAAAGAAACAGCCCCACAGGGAGGACAGGCTGGTGATAAAAACCATCCTGGGGAGCAAAGGATCCTTACTGGGAACTGCATGAATCATGTGTGAAACAGAGTCACTGCCCATGCCAGGACCTCATAAATTACTGCTCCTGCTACAGAAGCCTTCCTGGGAACACCAAGACAGACATTAATTTTAAACAAAGGCCCAGAAAGGTCCCTTGCGATGTTTGTGCTTGCAGGACTGGAGGCAGGGGCAGCTGCAGCCCAGCATTGTTACCTGCAAGTCCATTATCTGTGGATTTAGCACTGCAAGGAGAGTTTGGTGTGCAAGTGCCTCTGACAAGTTCTCCTGAGCCAGCCAAGGGAACTGCAGTGCAAGGGCAGCTTCCTGCTCCAAACTTGGGCAAAGAACATCCCAAATGGTTTGGCTGGAGTTGGCAGAGCCCCTGAATCTCCACCATTGCACCAAAGCAACTTGGAGCTGCTCCTGCAGCAGCACCCGTGGGGCTGGCAGGACATCCACAGCTCAGAGCAGCTCACACTGGAAGAAACCACTTTTTTTTTTATTTTCCTCAAACCCTCCCCAACTCACTAGAGTGAGAAAAGCTCCAAGTGAGGTTTAAAGGGCACAACACAGGCAGCAAAGTCCACTCCTGGTTAATAAGATTCACTTTAGGAGATATGGCTTATTTGCATCTGGAGAGTGATAGGGGTTTATAATACTGGCAGCAATCTGACCCCCCAGCAGGTGTACGTGGCACAAGCAATGTCCAGCCTGATAGGCATCTCCTGGGCTGGGACACCTTCCTCTGACTGCAAGGACTGCACATTCCTCATCTCTGAACACCCCTGTCAAGATGCAGTGCATTCAGTTTTGATTGCTTTCCCCTCTGTTGAATTTTCCAGGACTTCTAGGTGATCAAGTGAAAAAGGGTCTGGCTCAGTTTGTACTTGATTCCAAGGCAGGGTTTCCTTCCTCCTTGTTTGTAGCCATGGCTTTTCCAGTACTGCCAGTCTCCTTCCTCCAGGTGCCCACATCCCCTCTCTGCCATCGGTCCCTGTTACATCCCACACCCATCATCCTTCAGGACAGAGGAGCCCTCTGTGCCTTCACACTGTGCTCTGGTCTCTGGGGAGCTCCTCTAGCTGACACAAGAGACTCAGCTAAGGGCTGGTGTGTCAAGTCAAGCCTCTCCTGGAAACCAAAGCATAATTCCAGAGGGGAGGAGCATATGAAACCACACACAGCATCAACACAGAGGCCAGCCCCCAAACCTCAGTGCCTTTCTCAGGACCTGTGGTTCAGTCTGACCTCTCTCTCTTGAGCACTGTTCACCACATTTCATGGATGTGTCAGCCCAGGACACTCCTCCTCCCAAAATGCAGCTGCCATTGTGGCAAAGCCTGGCTGCTGTCTAATGAATGACAACAATGCCATGCATTAGGTAAAGAAAACAGAGTCACTCAAATTCTTCTGAGAGGAAGAAATTGAGCTCCAAACACATGGACCTGGTGCCTCCTGGCATAAAGCCTTAATTTTCTTAAGGAGGATCCCAAACCCAGCACCTTCCAAGGTACTGACACCCTTTAGCCTAGCCAGGGATACAGCTGGGAGTGGATGAGGGGACACCACGAGAACACTGCCATGACCCACAAAGCCTTTTGCCAAGGCCACGTCTGGCCCACGCATGCTGAGAGTGCACTGCCAGCATCCCTGTGGCTGTACCTGATGGGGCAGTACCCAGCCAGGACAATGGGTTCTCCTCTCTGCATTGCATTTTCCTGTTATCTCACACCTGCTGTAAAGAGCTGACTGAATGAATGCTGAAGCAGGAGTGCTCAGATGGAGGAAATAAATTTGTTTTTTAGCACCTGCATGGCCCTGTGCCAATTGGAAACATTGCAGCTTGGGGAGCAGAAGATTTGTAACTCAGTGCCTTGCACCCTGAGGAACAGCCTGGTTACAAACCACAATGAAATGTGCTGGATCCAGGCAATGGTGAGGCCAAGGGGACCCACAGTGCCCCTTTTGACAACTGAGAATTATTTCTTAGCATCTTCTGGCCTCTCCTTCCCAGGCCTGTGATGAGGTGCTTTGGCTGCTAATGGTACTAGCAGTGGCAGCACCCAGAGCTGCCAACTTCACCCAGGGCTGATGCCAGCTCTGTGTTCTGTACCACAGATGCAGTTATCAGCATGTTGTCAGCTCAGAGAAGTCAACAAAACCCATGGTCATGCTGCAGGAGTGTGCCCCAGGCAGGCACACAGCTCCCATTTCCCTGAGCTCAGCAGCCCTGCCTGATAAAAGATGGGATGGAGCTGCTTGGAGAAAAGGAGAAGAAAACATTTCCAACGCTGGCCCTGCTCCCATCACATAGAGAGTGGATGGCACAGTCCCTGAGGTGACTCTGGGGTGGCCCTGGGATACCACCAAGCCAGGCAGCGGTCAGGAACACCCAGCTTCCCATCCCACTGGGGCTGTGTGGGGCAAACCTGTGGCCATCCAAACCTCCCAGCTGCTGCATCTGGAAAACACCTGCTGGTGAGTCAGGGGAAAGAGGCACAACACCCTGCCAAAGATCACATCCCAGCCGTGCCAAGGCTCAGCAGTGGGAGCAGATTCACCCCACTGCTAAAACAGCAGCTGACCAGCTCCATTACCACTCACAAGCGCTGTGCCCTGCCTCAGTCTCCCCAGCTGTCAAAATCACTTCACCCCAAGGCCTGGCAAGAGCCAGTCTGGGCTCTTTTACATCTGAGCTACTCCAGCTGTGACCAACCCACAGTAGCCTCTGCCAGGCAGGTGGGGAGGGAGCAGGCAGAATGGAGTGTCCCTACCTGTTCCCTTGCTCACCTGTCCCGCCTGGGTGGCCATGTGGAGCAGGGACCCACATTAGCCCGGGGCCAAAGAGCACTTCCACCAGACACCCAAAGCTTCCAGAGACCCTACGGCTTCTGATAAAGGAGCTGGACCCACCAAGGGGGTCGTTTTGTCTGCTGTCCCCAAGCTGTCAGCACAGCAAGCATCTCCTTCCATCCCTGCGGTTCCAGCAGGGCGACATTGCCATCTGCTGCCTGCTGCTTGGCAGGACGACAGCATGCCTCTGTCACCCAGGCATGGCCCTCCTCCAGCCACCGCTGCGGGGGAGGAAGCACGGGGACTGTCCCTGCGGGGACCCTTCCGTGTCACCAGCTCAGGGGCAGCACCCACGTGACCATCTCCACACCGAGCTCCCAGCTCCAGCCTGGCACAAGGAGCTCAAGGCAGCCGTGCTTCATCCCACCCCATAGCTGCAGGTCTGTCCTACTCCAGGGAACATGACTGCAGTGCTTGTTTGAGGAACATGCTACCACCCAGCAGCACAGGGACAGTAGGGCTGTGTCCCAAACTAGGGCCATGGTCCCCTGCCAGCAGCCCAGCTTCCATAGCCATGGAATAACAAAATGGTGTGGGATGGAAGGGACTTTTTCAATGTCCTCTGGTCCAACCACCCGACAAAGAG
This sequence comes from Aphelocoma coerulescens, assembly GCF_041296385.1. NCBI lineage: Eukaryota > Metazoa > Chordata > Aves > Passeriformes > Corvidae > Aphelocoma > Aphelocoma coerulescens. The sequence goes on along the minus strand of NC_091022.1, from coordinate 6,675,705 downwards.
CAAGGACATCTTCAGCTGAGTCAGATTGCTCAGAATCCTCAACCCGACCCTGGATGTTTCCAGTGATGGTGCATCCACCCCCTCTCTGGGCAACCTGTGCTAGTGTTCACCCCGCTCCAGTGTTTTACCACCCTCATGCTCTGAGCTGCTGTGATACCACCCTGCCCTTGGCTCTGCTGGTAACTCACCCACCACATGGCAACACACACATCTCCAACTCCTCAGCCTTGGGCTCTTCATCTGGAAGCACAAAGCTGGAATTTTTTAACTCACAGCCATGCCAAGAGATGTTCACTTATTTTAAACTTGAAATCACCTACCTATTGTTTCATGGCCTAAGATAGGAGAAACCACCAAAGGGAGGAGAAGAGTAGTAATTATCTGCAGTTCAGAAGTTCAGCCTTCAGAGGAGGAATTGGGCTCCCAGCTATACTTGCCACATGTTTTTAGGCTAATCTTTAGAAAGAGGCTGTGCATTTTATAATTGAGATTGCCCACCTGAGGCAGGAGTTTTCCACATCACTCCTGGGTTTATAGATCACTGACACAGACCAAGGCTGATGGTCTCCAAGAGGGACAATGCCATGGAAGTGCCACAGGGAAAGCTCTAATGTAAAAGGATGTGATCCTCACTATCAATTCCCACTTTATATCTGAACAGCAGCTGGATCCACTGAAGTGGGACCTGCTAAAATACCGTGCTTGAGGATCAGCCAAGCCCAGCAGGCTGATGGCTCTGCTTTGATATCCACTGGAGAATTTCCACTTTGAAATCCACTGGCAGCAGCTGAGACAATCGAGTGCTGAGCAATATACTCAAAAAGCTGGAACCTGTGGAATGAGAGGGAGACAAATTGAAAGCAAAAAAGGACCTTGAATGGTGCAGCAGTGTCAGTACTAAAATAATCACAAAGGAAAAATAAAACTAATTTTAAGGTGTTTCTCTGTTGCTGTTGAGACGGACATGACACATACAGACCCCACAACAGTTCCAGGCAGAAAGTTGTTTATTCGAAAAAGCCAGTGTCATTTATACACTTTTGTATGTTTATCATTCATGTTACTTATCCATTGGTTGCTTAACTACTACAATAAACTTACTGGCTATTATTTAACTACAACATACTATTACTGGTTATATACAGCTTAAGCATTCTAAGCATTCTAAGCATTCAGAAAAACACCAGGTGCAGCTTTGTTGCTGTGTTCTCTTTCTGTTGTTTAGGCTTCTTGCTTCTGTTTCTCATGAGTACAAACAGCGATTTTGTACCTGTGTGCAAAAAAGATTGTGCTAAGATCTATGTCAGAACCAGACAGGCTTGCTGACCTGCTGGTAATTCCCATATTTCTCCATCTCCAAACAAGAGAAAATGCTTTTCTCCATGAGGATGGATATGTCTCCTGCTATCAGGAGTGACCACAACCTAAAGAGTCCATGCTACCCCCACCTTAGGGTTGCCCTGAGTTATCACAAGAGATCTGGACACCACTGATGGCTGGACAGGTCACTTGGGCACACACCTTTGTGCTGGTGTGCAAGCGGCCACAATGGAAATGAGTGGAATTAGGCTTGTCTGAAAGCAAAATCATCCTTTCCCACCCATCAGGGCTGGCACTGAGATTTGCTGTGCCATTCCTAAACACTGGAGTATTTATTTCCTTCATTTTCCTCCCAGGGGGCCTCAGATACGCAGCCAGCCCAACCTCCCCCCAGATCCCAGTCTGCCTAGTTGCTGGCATGTGGACATACCACAGCCCCAGTGCAGCTGTGGCACAGATGCCCAGGAGTGGGCCCTGGATATGTTCCGAAATCTCAGGAGAGATGCTCCAGCTGCCTTAATGACCCGTGGGGCTGGGGGAATCTCCTGAGACAGCCCCAGGGGAGTCCAGCCAGGATTTCTCCTGCTTTGAGCCTGTAATTTGGTCTCCCATATGCCTTTGTGTCTCTAACACCTCCTGCAATGGGCCTGGGAGCAGTTTGGACAGGGTATGATTTGGATTTCCTCCTACTGTTACTTCTCTGTGGGCAGGCAATGTAGTGTTTATCCCATAACCTAACACTGGTAACCAGGGAAAATACCAGGCAGATCCCAGAGCAGTCCAGGGAATGCAAGGGAAAAGGAACAACTTCACAAGGAGAAAAAAACCACAAAAACCCACTTTCCTGCATGCTGTAGATTTTGTAACATTTCTTTCTTCTAAAATCATTGCTTTCTCACCCAGGCTGTAAGACTTTGTGCTTTTCTAGTGTACAGCATCCCATAAGGCTTTTCTTTGGCTGCATGTTCAGCCCAGAGCTCTGCTGCAGGGAGAACCAGCCCAGGAGAAAATGTTACTCACAGAAAATCAGGGAGGACACTCTGCTATATTTTCCCCTGTTTCAAGAGGCTGAAAAGGAGAATGATGTTCATCAAAATTACCTTTTTGTTCTGCAGTATTTCTTGCTCTTTCAGGAAGAAAGAGCAAGAAATGCTGCAGCATGGGGCATGGGGAGGGACCTCCCCACAGATACCCCAAAACACCCAGCATGTCAGGAGGGGGATCAGCAATGCCCACCCAGCCCTGACCACGCCCCTGTCCCTCCCCAGTCACCGTTCTGGGCTACTGTGATTCCATTCACAGCTATTTTGTGATTCCATTCACAGCTATTTTGCCCAGCAAATCCAAAACAAGACAAAGGAAAAAAAAAAAGAAAAAAGGAAGCGGGTTAAGCCTGGACTACAAGCTTGAAACAGGACTGGACAGGAGATGGGGCAACAGCTGCACTACGCCACACACACGTTCCCAGCCCGCAGACCCTACCACGGGCCTTAAACCGAGACGATATCAAAGACAACTTCAAGGAGAACCCTCTGAGTCTGGATGAACTGGGATACCTTATCGTTCCCAATTAGCCCCTCAGAGAGAGACCTGCTGCTGTGCAGCTCTTTCATGCTCATCTCACTGTCGCAATAGAGACAGGCACACAACACCCACTTATTGTAATCCAAAGCCATAAGAAGCAAAAAGAAGGAGAATCTGGATTATTCTCAGCTATTACTCTTATGCTTCTTCACAATGACTGCAGCTCATTAGGATTGGCTGCTTTGCAAACAATGACAGGGCAGTCTAAAAAACAGTGACCACTCAAACAGCAATACAATGAGCTAGACAAGCAATTAGTTATATATTATATGCAAGTTTCCTCTTGGCACACCACTCTTGATGTTCCATAGCAAGACTATTTTCTTTCACTGTGACTGCACCTTCTCAGGGATGGATTTTTACTGTTTTTAAGTCAAGCTCCGTGAGGCCTTCAGACCAGCCATCAGCCTCATCACACCCCACATCTCACTACAGCACAGAAAGGAAAAAGTGATGCAGGCCAACGAGGCCATTCAGCAGCCCCGCTCTTCAACAGCCCCCTCGCTACAATAAGTCGGATCCAAACAATGCATAGCTCCTCGTGGCAAAGCAGCAAAAACCCAAACAAGTCATTATTTGCGGAAGCTGGTGATGTGTTTTCCTCAAGAGGCCAGAAAAACACTCAGCCAAGCGTTTTAAGGCCAACAGGCCAGACAAACTGAGTGGAAAGGGGCAAGAACAACTAACCGAGGGGCAGCCAGAGGCGAAACTCGATCAAGTGGCACCGCACAGCACCCAATTCTCGGGGCACTGTCACTTTTCCTGGCAAGAACACGCTGCAAAAAGCACGATGAAGCTAAGCTCAAAACAAGTGCCCAAAGCCAAAAATTGCAGAAGCGCTGCCAGAACCACCCCGGCCAAGAGACTTTGGGGGAGCACATCGGCTCTCCCACAGACGGTGCTCGGGGGTGTTGGGACAGAAGTGGGGTTGGCGGCGCGAGACTGAGGGGCGGCGTGAAGCAGAACGGAGCCAGAGTCGGGAGTCAGCACCAGCTTGAGGGGGGACAGCGTCAATCGTTACGTCACAACGTTCTCCTTTGAAGCGCTTTTGAAATAAACCTCCGATACCACCAGCCCCGTGAAGCTCACAAAAACGCCTGCCTGCATATGCTCTGGAAGCACACTTTGAGCTGCGTTGGCTCTGCCCGTTCTAGATGCTAATTAACCAGCCCCAACAGAAAAGATACGGACCCCTCAATTAGGGAAGGCACGGAGGGCAACAATGCTTTTACTTCAATCAAGACACTCAAAGGATATCACAAAGACCATCATGGCATGCTCCATCGCAATCCCAAGCAGAACCAGGAAACAAAGTCACAATCAACTGCTGACCTCGAGAGCAGCCTGCCCTGCCTTTGCTGACACCCTTACTCCTTTCCTCTAACACCAAGGCCAGGTGAGACACAGAAATCCAGGCACATTTTGCAAGACAGGAATCCACAGCTCCTCAGGAAACCAAAACACACGTCGCTCAAAGTTTGCCTTCCCATATCCCTCAGCTCCTCACTTACCTTGCAGGTAAGCCTTCAGGGACTGGTTCCAGATGCTTTGCTTGGACACAAAAAAAAAAAAAAAACACCAAAAAACCAAACAAAACAAAAACTGAATCAAACATTAAACACTGACATATTTCAGGGTTTCCAGAAATCCCTCATCGAGTAACCTTGATCACACATCCCACCACAGGTTTTTCCATATAACAACGTGGCTTCCCTTTACCGATTCATTCGGAGGCTGCTAAGATCATGATCTCACAGCTACTCACGCCAACTCTTCCAACACCATTTGTCGCTTCTTTCTCTCTGCCAAGGCCCCAATAAGTTTTGTTTCAGTTCTTGTCCCACACTGGGCAGTGATCTCGAGAGGAAAACAAGATACAATTACTACTGCTCCTTATGGGCACGGGCTTTGGGTTCACTGCTGGGCTCAGCCTCCCTTAAACACAAGCAGACACTCCTCATTTGTCCATTCCCCGCTCTGCTTTTGCAAACCCTTCAACCACTTAATGCCAAACTCAGCGCTGCCGCAGAGCTACGAGAGAACAGCAGCAGTTTATCCACAGGGGGCTTCTCCAAACACACATTCCTTATCACGAGCCCAGAGTGACCCAAGAGCTTCTTTTTCATCTCCACAAGTGTGGCCAGAGCCACACAGACACAGCAGAAACAAATTCTCACCGTCTACCAACAGAAACAAACAGATTAATTCACGATTTCTCGGACAACAACTAATCCAATTAACCACTGCACACTCGCACTGCTTGCCGTGGGAGGGTCGATACAGCTTCTGCATCCTGAACTACAAAGCACAAAAAGAAAAACCAAATGTGCTCCAAAAAGCCAAAGAACATTTAAAAATCTCAAGAACCGATACCAAAAGCTGGAAAATACTGGGGTACTTTTGAACATAGAGCCCTACAAGGGCTCCAACAGCCACGGGAACAGGAGACACAGGCGAGAGGGACAACAGCACCAAACATAACACAAACCTTTCAACAAAAGGGTGCTTCCAGAAAATAGCTTCTGCGAGGTGCTTCGCCTTCTCCAAGCCCCGCTCCAGCCTCAGCCAGGGGTCACAGCACTCACTCCAGGGTACCTGCAGGAAAGGGAAAATAGAAACAGAGGCTTGTTATTTCACAGGCGCTCGTCACACCCCCAGAAAGGCCAAAGTTACTCAGGGTTCTTGCTAAGAGTTGCTTTTAGGGTGCCTTAGAGCCAAAGGCACTGGACAATGCAGTGCTTCTGCACACACATGTACGTGTATTGTTTTTCCTTTCACAACTCGGCTGCAATGGAAAGCAGCTCTGCAGCCGCTTTGGTTTCTATCCACGGCAACGCCGCGATGTGAAAGCACAAAAATGCCGCTGGAAATGCGTCAAAGAAAAGAAAGTTTTTACAACTGAGCAAGGGATATCAGGGAGGGCCATTAGCAGCACAAGAGGCACCATCTCTCCTTGCACCGTGTGCCTCTTATCCCTTCAAAGCCCCATCTGCAGCCTCCAGGCAGTCAGAGTTCACCCTCTTTGTCCCAGCAGACTGAACATTCCACACCCAAATCCTTTCCTCCTCCCTCCACCAATGCCCTCCTGGACACAGCAAAGCACCCTCCACAAGCGCACCACTGTTTGGACGCAGTAATCACCAACAGTCCAGTGCCGCTCACCGTGGTTTGAGGCACAAAACGTCACAGCAGAGCTCAGCAGATCAGAAACTCGCAGGCCCTTTCACAGTGAAAACCTGCCCATAAGCAAACGGTGTCTCTCAAGAAGAGATCTGATTTGAAGCAACAAACTCATTGCTACCATCTCCCCGACATAATCAGGTGCGGTTGCACATCCTGAACTGCTCCTGAAATTTATGCCAAACACCTTGACAAATTAGCTGCCTGGCGTTCCTAAAGCTGCCCAGGGACACCCCGCCCACTACCGGCCCCGGGACAGCACAGGGCCCCGGGACAGCACAGGGCCCCGGGACAGCACAGGGCCCCGGGCACCCACCGCAGCGGCTTCCCCACAGTTACCTGGCACCTGCTCCCGGCACCTCTGGCGCTCCAGCCATGCTCCCACTGTTGCATCTCAACACAAACCCGTTACAAAGCACACTTGCCATACCAAACCGCCCGCAGCGCAGACGCGCTGCGCTCCCAGCCCACCTGCATGCTCCCAGCGCCGGCGCTCAAGATGCCCGCCCCACCCCACCCGGCCCCGGGCGATTCCCAGGTGCCGCTTGCAGCGCTGCAAGGACAGCGCCTGCCCGGCCCCGCCCCTAGGGGCGCGGCGTCCCTGCTCGGCAGCTTTGGCCAGGCCACAAGGGGCGCCGCAGCTGCAATTCCCACCTACACACCCACCCATCGTGCGCACGGAGGGGCCCCCCGGCCAACACCCTACCGGCACCCTGCCACATGGCCCCTGCCCACACTGTCCGCACTCACCGTTCCAGGGCCGCCCCGCGCCGCTGTCGCTTCTCAGTCACCGCCTCTCGGCCCGTCAACGGCTTCCATAGAAGCGCTCCCCTCAGCCCTGCCCTCTCACCCCCCCTCCCTCTCTCCTCAGTCACTGCCCCTTGCCTCCAGCACTCTTTCTGTAGACCCCGGCCCACCCAGCCCCGACCACGCCCCTGTCCATCCCCAGTCACCGTTCTGGGCTACTGTGATTCCATTCACACCTATTTTGCCCAGCAAATCCAACACAAGACAAAAGGAAAAAAAATAAAAAATAAAAAAGTGAAGTAAAGAAATTCAGCCAAATTAAATTGAATAAAGAAATAGATTTTATTCTGCGACCAAAAGATTGGTCACAAGAAAAGCAGCTCCGAGCCCAGGGTCGGAGCTGGGTGAACACGCATAGATCTGATCTCTATCGCACCAGACCTCCCAAGTTCACAACTGCTGCTTCGGCTGGTCCCTTCTTATACAGTTTTTGGCCAGAGTCCGAATTAATTCTATTCTTCTCATAATTTTAGCATATTCATGAAGTTTTCTTGCCCCGGAGTTGGGCTGCACAAAGCCTTTCCTGGGTCCGATGAATTGTCCATCCTGGGTGATGAGTGGGACATTTCTGGTGATGGAAGGGCCATCTCAGATGATGAATGGGCCATCTCTGGTTCCTGGAACAGTTATTTTTAGTTGCCGGAATGTCCGATTCCTTATCAGATGAGATGTAGATATCAGAAGGTGGCAATCATGTTGTCATGGTGCAAATGTCCTGGTGATAAGATCCAACACCACCTAGGTGGAATCCTCACTTATTGTGAGACACCTTCTTTTAGTGTTGTGAAATTTTTCTCTCAGCCAGGCTGGTGGAGGGATTTTGAAACTGTCTCTATATGGTCTGATTACATTCTAGTTTTATACATAATAGCACGAATTACATACTTTATTTATAACAAAAGGAAGCAGGTTAGGCCTGCACTACAAGCTTTAAACAGGACTGGACAGGAGATGGGGTGTGGATGGTATCTTTTCAGCTTTATACCAGCTAGCACTTGTATTTCAATGCCTTAGAAAGCCTCGAGCAGCCCAGAGAGGCAGCATAGGCAATCTAGCACTTTAGTAGCTCTGAATCGGTACCTGTATCAGCTGCAGAGCAAATACCATCAGCAGAAGCAAAGAGGGAGAAATATAGCTCCCTGCCCTGCTCAATTTCCTGCAGTTAGAAGCCTTAAAAAAGAGAGAGATGACCACAGATGTTCACAGGAAAAGCTGAGCTGAGAGAGAGGGCGGAGCCTCCCCTCGACTATCCTTTATTCGGAGAAGGGGGAAGGGGAGGACTGGGGGCGGACCCGGGGTGACCGGCCAATCAGACACTGTTAAAGAGTTTGAGTTACATTGGTTTTGCCCGTGCTTAGAACAAAGGAGCTCAGAGCACGTGGCAGGAGCACGTCTTTGGGAGGGGGAGGGGAAGCTCAGAACCGGCAGCAACAATGGGGCAACAGCTGCACTACGCCACACACACGTTCCCGGCCCGCAGACCCTACCACGGGCCTTAAACCGAGACGATATCAAAGACAACTTCAAGGAGAACCCTCTGAGTCTGGATGAACTGGGATACCTTATCATTCCCAATTAGCCCCTCAGAGAGAGACCTGCTGCTGTGCAGTTCTTTCATGCTCATCTCGCTGTCACAGTAGAGACAGACACACGACACCCACTTATTGTAATCCAAAGCCATAAGAAGCAAAAAGAAGGAGAATCTGGATTATTCTCAGCTATTACTATGACCAAAAAGTGTTGTGGGAAAAAGGTGGCCACAAACAGAGGTGACCAAAAGGCCTGGTTTTACACTATAAAAAGTAGTACAGGTTGTCAAGGAGGCAGAAGTCTCTTACACGCTCCCTAGGAAGGCGCGAGACAATTTCTCCCTGAAGCCCGGACCCAACTTCGTGGTCATTTTTCCAGAAATTGAGGGAAAGGATTTCGATGCGTGCCCCTTCAACAATTTGGTGGTAAGGAACATTGGATCCTAAGTTCTGCTATTTCTTAGCTAGCTGAAAATTTAATGGTACATTTAACCCTGTGCATATAATACTAGTGGTCCCTTTTGTCTTACTCCTGTGTAGTAATAGTCTCTTTTAAGTCTCCTGTCTGTTAGTTTTGTGTCCATTAAATAAATAATTCATTCTATAATAGACCAAATAGACCCACTAGCCAGCTTCCCCACATTCCTGCACTTCAACAGCTTCTGATTGCCCGTTGTACTCCTACAAAAGCCAAAAACTAAACTGAAGTTTTAGAAAAATAAAATTAGAATTGGTGAAACTAGCTCTAATAAAAAGTTATCTCTTACTTGGCTAAAATCTGTTGGGATATCATTAAGAAGCAGTATATTTAGAATGCATTCTACTTACAACTCTTCTGTTTGACTAATCAAAGAGGCAAGCAGAAGCCAGCGTTTAAAAATTGATTCTCAAAACTGAATCCTAACACAAAACCTTGTTGCTACAACTGTCCCAAATACATTTACACATAAATAAAGGGCAGTTTGTAGGAGTGGCTGCCTTCAGCTAAATACCAAATTCCCTCTCGAAGGTGAAACTCCTGAAAACTGATAACCAGTGAATCAAACTGTAATTACAAAAGCAGATGCTCTATCTACTCCCCACCAAAAAGAAATGTTCCTGGATTTTTCTGCGATAGCCACAGAGTTCGCTCAGATGCTTTAACTTCCCTTTTGAAAACTATCTGTTTGTATATGCAAATTACCTCTGTGTGTAGGTGTGGCAATCAAGAGAACCACTTCAGGAGATACACATTAACACTGCTTAAGAAAGAGATAAACCACAGAAACTCCTCCTGCCTGAGGGAGAGATTAAACCAGTTCCCTTTGTCCCTCAACCCCCCAAGCTCTGCCTGCTTGCAAAGACGAGATTTAAATACCAAAGGCAAAGTCAATCCTGGTGATATCGCACCCTACAGCAAAATTGATTATAATGAATACTCCTGCATTTATAGAAATACAGGGCAATAGCTCGAAATGTTGAAACAAGAGCACAAGTGATAAAAGAAAGACTAGGAAGTGTACCAGCCAAAGAATTACAAGCTATAGCACTGATAGTAAAAAGAAAGACAAACTCTGTAGGACTAATTTTGTATGGTTATCTGGGCTGGTGCCACATGATCATTGTATCGCTGAAAGTGTTAGAGTGGCAAGTGAATGAAAAAGAGAAGTTTCAGCAAGAAAAAGCTTCAATGGTTTTCTCAATTCTGATCCATAGAAGTCCAGTTCAAACTGACGAAAAAAACCCAGACCTTACAAGCCTATTGTAACAACAAAATGGATTCGCTGACAAAAATCAGAAGGATAAAAAGAAATACACAACACCGACATCAATTTGGTAAATGATTGCATTATAAGTTAAGCCATACTAGAAACCTTATTTTTGCAGTACAAAGAAAAGACTAACCATTAACCAAAAAGGAGCATAAAATACTTCTATACAGCGCTCCCAGTGCCAGCTGAAACTTAGATAAAGCCATCCAAACCTAGCACCATCCTACACATCAAAAGATAAACACGTCTGTTATTGCTTAAGTTCCACAGTTTTGATTTCTCCAATAACCTTGAATATCTAAGTATACCCTCACTGGACAAAAGCTAGGCGTGTATCCGAACGTGGAACAGCAAACTGCTCAAGCAACAGCAAAAGGACTGTTCACTACCTACACGACTGTGAGAAGTACTGAAATTCCTGGACTCCTGCACACCAATGAAGCCAGCTCTGGACCCAGAAAAGCAATACTGGACTGCACAGGAACTAATGAATCTGCTATAACTGGAAATGGTAATTATGGTATTGTCTACATTTCTATGCTTACAAATCAATGTTTGCAACAATGCAGTGAAGAAGGGGCAGTCAATAACTCATGTAAGCACAAGTTAACTATTGGGAGACAGCACATGTTAGTTCAGACAGAAGATGTTAATTACAAAGCCTGAGAAGCCGAATTCACCCTAATCTTGTCAAGATAGAAGGGACAAGGATCATCTCAGAGACTGCTGAATCATTCCTCAAAGGACTACGCATGCCCAGGGAGAAAGGTGAAAAAGTTCACTGAGAGGATGACTACTGGCCTTCATCAGAAAAGACCCCCGAGGAAGAGGAGAGGCCTTCCTCCAGTGCGACCACCAGGACACAGCACATGCATGGCCCATATGCTAATGACTTCCGAGAAATAATTTGTATAACCACACCTGTCCCAAGGAATGTGATGAATATTCATAATTTAACCCTTAATACTGTGTTGTAGAGAGCACCAGGTGTGTGTGCTTGGAGGAGCGATCCCCACACACCCGGCGCGCCGAATAAAGCAAATACCCACTTCTCTGACTGTGTCTCTGAAGTGTCTCCTGGCCCAGTTGCGGCCCGATTCATCAGCACGGGTAATCAGCCATCCCAATGAGATAAACAAAATTGCCCAAATAAAATTTATAAAGAAATGACATTTATTATGCGACTGAAATATCGGTTTCAAAAGCCACGATTGAGAAAAGCAGCTCCGAGCCCGGGGTTGGAGCTGGGTGAACACGCATAGATCTGATCTCTATCGCACCAGACCTCCCAAGTTCACAACTGCTGCTTCGGCTGGTCCCTTCTTATACAGTTTTTGGCCAGAGTCCGAATTAATTCTATTCTTCTTGTATTCATGAAGTTTTCTTGTCCCGGAGTTGGGCTGCACAAAGCCTTTCCTGGGTCCGATGAATCGTCCATCCTGGGTGATGAGCAGGTCAGTTCTGGTGATGGATGGGCCATCTTTGGTTCCTGGATCAGTTATTTTTAGTCCGATTCCTTATCAGATGAGATGTAGATACCAGAAGGTGGTAATCAAGTTGTCATAGTGCAAATGTCCCAGTGATAAGATCCAACCCCACCTAGGTGGAATCCTCACTTATTGTGAGGAACTTCTTTTGGGGGTGTGAAATTTTTCTCTCAGCCAAGCCGGTGGGGGGGGGGGGGGTTTGAAACTTTGTCTCTACATGGTCTGATTACATTCTAGTTTTATATATAATAGCACAAATTACATACTTTATTTATAACACCAATAAAAACAAACAACACTGTTTTTCCTAAATGCACGTACAGCAAATGTTACCTGACCCTTGGAAAGGGAAGTTCATGTATAAAGCTAATGTCAACTGTGACAGTGATAACAAATTACAATTACTAGTTTGTTCTCAGCCCTCTCTATATCTTTCATGAAAGCATTCAAATACTGAGACCTCCAGCCCAAACAGATGCCCTAAAATCTCACTCCAGCTAAGGTGGTATGCCTTCCTAGAAGGAGAGACAACCCAAGCATCCATAAATCAGCAAAACCTGATGATACAACCAGTGCCTTAAAAACAAAATTTATCGACCTTTCAGAGGTAATAGAACAAAATCAAATAGCTTTGGATTTACTTTTGGCTTCCACAATTACCAGCAACACTTGCTGTGTATACATGGATCAAACTTGGAAAATACAAACTGATCTGGAAGAAGTTAAAAGGGACACTAGAACCTTTCATGAAATGCAAGGGAATCAAGGAAATATATTCAATGAGGTGATCTCATGAAACCAAAATTTAAATATGGCCATGAAAAAATTAATTGGCATAATCACCACATCCTAACATTTATGTTTGATACATAAACTATATTGCAAATTTACAAAATTAGATTTAACAAGATGTGTAAATCTGGCAATAACCATTTTCTCTAAAAACCTCAAGAGAATCAATTTAACCTCATTCACATAGCATTAAAACCTTATTTAGTACTATTGAAGTAGCAAATGATTTAATAGCTTTACTTACTTTGATTGATATTTGTACATGCTTTGCACTATTACTTTAAAACGCTCGTGTCTTCACACTGATCGTCACAGTGGGCAAGAAAAATTTCACCCTAAATAGGACTTAAATTTTCATATGATTATAACATCAATTTTGTTTACCTCTTCCTACCTCTTCAAGGTAAAACATATGCAAGCAAAACCAGTTAGGTTTTATTACATCCTTGATTCCCCTGAGACAATCAAACCATTATGTCATGTATCTACAGATATATTTGCTTAGATTATTGTAGAATTATCTAACACCTAATACATTAAGCAAAGCTGAACTTCACTGAAGGAGACTGAACCAAGAAGCATAAAGAAAAATGAAAAGAGTCACCGACCATCCACTGAACTGCTACAACTGAAAAACTCTTCTTTGTTCCTGGTTTGCATCCCATCCCCCCATGATCTCAAGATTCAAGGGGTGGGGGAAAACCTACCCTACATGGATTAATAATTGGATTGTCCTCAACTACCACGTACACTCTAACTCTAATACCATGCCTTACACATCTACCTGTTACATAAGCTGAAGAAAAGATAGCTGCTTCTATCAACCTTAATACAATATCTTTTGAAGAAATAGCACAGCCTAGGAAAACAACATGTATCAAAATACTTAATGATGGCACACATATATAAGAAAGCAGATACTTTTATAGCATGGAGGCAAGCAAAGCATCTCACTGTTCCTACCCCTGAGAACCATCACACTGATATCCTTGAACATTCCAGCTTCAATGCCGATATTGTAGGAACGTCCTGCATTCCATTCCCAGGACAGCAACAAGTCCTCACCCCACCCTGCATCTTCAAAACAATAGAGTACAAGGTTGAAACAAGCCTCGTGGTTTGAGGGGCATCGTCTGCCCAAAAAGCCCAACTGTGCATCCAGATGAAATGAATACCACAAATACATCAATGAACAGCAGATGCACGGGACACTGTCAGCTTGGACCTGCAATAAACTCCGCCCCTGACGCTGGATTGACACAGCAATGGAAAAAAAGGGGCACGGAGGTCTCATGAGAGAGTACAAAATACACGGAACACCGCTTCCAGCAGGCGCCCACGTCAGTATTTAAAGGCGTGGCTCAGTTAAAGAGCAATACCAGCAAAGCCCCCCAGACAAAAAGCCTGGGAAGACGGGGCTGGGTTTTTTCCATTCTTCCTTTCAGTGGCTTTTGCAAGCCAGCTCTGAAGCAGACAAGCCACACGTGTCCCCCAGCGCCCCTTGCTGGGACTCACTCCGGGCTGGCGCCGTTCCACAGTGCGAGGGGACCAGAGAGGCCACGCGACCCACAGGACCGGTGGCACTCGGCGCCCGGGGGCGGCCCCGCGCTCCCGGACCCGGGCGGAGCGCGGCTCCCGGCACAGAAGTGGCTCCTCCGGCAGGCGGGGGCAGCTCCGTGCCGGGAGACCCCCGCCCGCCCCCAGCGCCTGCCGAGCGACACCGGGCCAAGGCGGACCCGCCGGCGCCCGAGCCCCACGCACGGACCGCACGCAGCGGGCGGGACGGCCGGGAGCGGCACGGCTCCGTGCCTCGTCTCCCGCCTGCCGGTCCAGCGGCGCGCGCCTCGGCTCTACACTGCTCGGACCGGCGCGGCTCCATCAGTCCCTGTCGGCAGCCCAGCCCCCAAATTGCCATTCCTCCTCAGAAATTCCCCAGGGGCCGGGAGGGCTCCCGCACAAGACATTCGGTGCCGGGGCACGGCCAGAATCGCCCTCAAATGCAGCGGCACGCCCCCATCTAAACCCTTCACAAATGCTAGAAGGGCTGGAGTTTCCTTCAATTTAACCCCTGTAACTGAGGCAACAAAGGGCGTTTACTTCAATTTAAGCCAATACAATGGCAAATAAAGGGGTTCTCCCCTTCAATTTAATCCTCTAACATATCAGAAAGAGAGGGGTTTTCCTCAAATTAAATCCTACAAATGATAGGAAAAGGGCAATTTTTACCTCGATTAGAGCCCTTAAAAAGCAGGTACAACAGGGCTTTCCCCTCAACATAAACCTCAGGACGATAAAAACAGGGGGGGGTACCCTCAGTTAAAACCCATAAAATGGCAACACCCATGCCCTCCCCTTCCATTTAAACTGGAACACGTGGATTCCCGGACAATTCATACCCCTAACACCACAGAAAAGGCAGGTTTTCCTTCAATCAATATCACTAAAATCGTAAGTGAAGGGCAATCCCAACCAGTTCAAACACAGACAATAAGGGAAGAGGAGCTTCCCTCAATTTAAACTCCTTCTGTCCTTGTAACCGCCATTTTTTCTGTGGGCACTTGGGGAAGGTGTGGCAAGATGAAATCAAAAGGGAAAAGGAGAAAGACCCCCCCCTTCCAAATCCACACCATGGCTCACCTGCTGCTGCCTGGCACAAAGGTTCGTCCCTCAGCACCTCCTTTAAGCAATGTTCCACATCCAAGTGCTCCCCCAGACCTTGGGAGATGCTCTCACCGTCCTTCCGTGAGAGACCCCCCCCAGGAGCCCACCACAAGCCCCTCTCCTCCAGCATTGCCATGCAAAAGGGAGCTGAGAAAACCCCTCCTAAAACAGCCCCCGGCAAGAACCGCCCTCTCCTCCGCCACTTTCATGAAATATATAGAGAGGGCTGAGTCACAGCTCACACCTGCAGCTGCTCTGACCCCTCATCATCCTCACAGCTCCCACTTAGGGTTGTTGCCGGTCCCAGGGTGAGGGCAGGTGCAGAAAGGATTTGCTGCTCATTGCCTGGACAGCTCATCCTCTGCACCTGACACACCGGAGCACCGGGCTTTCTTTCCTATGGATAACGTGGGGGAGAACGTGGGGGGAAAGGATGATGGACAGAGGAAAGGGGGAAGAGAGGGGAGTCGGGTTGGGGAGTGGGGAGAAAGGAGAGGTGGGGGAGAAAGGGGGACTGGGGGGGGGTCGGGGATGCACAGGGGAGCAGGGAGAGAGGGCGGGAGGGTGCTGGGGAGAGGGCAGGATAGGGGCTGGGAGAGAAAGGGAAGGTGTGGGGGAGAGAGAAAGAAACTAGGGGGGTAGGAAAGCGGAGATAAGCAGGGGAAGGAGGAGAATAAGGGCAGAAGAAAGAAGGGGAGCCCAGCCCGACCGCAGCCTCCCCGAGCTCTGAGAGAGCAAATGGCGGCGGGGGGACGATTTCCGGGGGTTCAATCACCTCGGCCCCGCCCCGCGCACCTGAGCCGCGCCCCCCCGGCCCCGCCCAGCCCCGCCCAGGACCGCCCCAGAGCCCCAGCCCCGCCCGGCCCCGGGGCCCGCCCTGCCCGGCACGGGGGCAGGACCATCGCTTGGGGCCCCGCCCCTCTCACCCGGGCCGGACCTGCCCCGCACACCGGGGCCGGACTGGGGCTGCTCTTGGGACCGGGGTTCTGGGTCCTGCCGGCGGCCGCTGCGGGTCCCGGGCGGTGCTGCCTCTCCCCCGGCGGGATTTGGGCTGGGATCAGGACCGGGAGGAGCCACTCCGGACGGGCGCTGGGGCCGAGCCCGGCGCTGCCGCTCCTGCTCCGGCCGGCTCTCTGCGGGGAGCCGGGGCCGTGCCGGCGCCCGGGCAGCCCCGGGATCCCGAGCCGGGCCCGACGCACCGGGCCGGGCTCCACTCTCAGCCCTGAGCCCCCCCCCGGAGCCCGCGCTGGGCCCCACGACGCGGCCCCGGGCTTTGCCGCCAACCCTGGACGTGGCGCTGACTCGCTGCTTCTGAGCTCTGCGTGGGGCCGGGGAGCCCGGCTTCGGGCTGTGCCTAAGGCAGGACTCAGAGCTCCGAGACAGAGACTCGCCCTGGCCCAAACAGCCCGGTTTGAGCATCAAAACACGGCATTTGGGCTTTAATTCAGGTCCAGCAAAACGCAGCACTTCAGTTTCTCTTTGTGAGCCCAAACACACAGGACTCGGTCTCTTCCTCAAGCCCTGAAAAGAGGATTTAGTCACTGTTTCTGAGTCCCAACTCTGGCCCCACGAGCCTGCTCTCGGGACTCTGTAGATACAGAAATGCTGCTAGCAAGGATTTTCTTGCTATTTTCTAAGTCCGTGAGAGACTTTTCTCTCTCACAGAAGAGGTAGCAGAATTATGTAAACAACCAAACCACCTGCAACCTTGAAAAGTCTTGTTTATGGTACAGTAGAAAAATATTTTGACAATGGATGTTTTAGGATTTTAGCCAATCACCCCCAAGGGGAGGCTGATCCTTTGTCCAATTAGACTATGAAGAAAAAAGTCTATAAAAGAGTTTGTAAAATAATTAAATAAATCAATCTTGCTGCACAATTCCTGCCTGCTGGATCTTCTCTCCTCCTCCTCCCTACAGCTGCGGGACACAGTGATATACCCTAGGGCCTCGGCCTGTGGTAATAGGACTCCACAATACAGGATTTAGTCTCTGCACCTGCTTGTGAGCCCCCGAAAACCAGCACTGGGTCTCTTTTTGTGAGCCCAAAACCGCTCCTGTCCCTCGGGTTCGGAGCCCCCAGAAGTGCCCAGGGCCATGGCTGGACCCCAACTGGGCCCATGGAATGGGGAAGAGACCAGAGACAAAATTCCAGCTCAGAACAGTTTAAGAATGGAAACCAAGACAAATACAATCATTTGAGATTAATGACAACACATAGTAACAGTGAGAGCAACAAGAGCAGTGGTAACAATAATGAACAGGAGAGAGAGAAAAACCCCTCCACACCCACTCTGTTACAATCCGGTTTAAACCCAGAAAAGCGAAGCAAACTAAGTCTCTGTGCATAAACCAGAAAGAACTTAGAAGGTTCAAAATATCCCCAGAAATGAGATTAAAACCAAACAAGGCTAGATGTTGTTGCCAAAAAATGGATGTATTTTATTTAATAGTACAGAGGCAAAGAGAAGAGAAAAGAGAGAAAGAAATAGAAAAAAGAAGGGTGCGTGGGGGGTGGGGGAACAGGGAGACGTGACAGGTGTTAGGTGGAAGCACATCACCCATCTGAGGGTCCCAACGACGTCTCATTGCTTCCCTCCATCCGGTCTGCTGGTGGTGAGGGTCCTCCATCGCCGCCATGGCCACGCCGCCACATGCTGCCACACGCCAAAGGGTGCAGAATTCTGTGGATTAATATACACTTTGGGCCAGGTGGGAACGCCCACGTGCCTCTCTTGCAGGGGCTAGCTTGACACTGTCCGTTGCAACACTGAGGGTCGGTTGCATCATCTCTGGTGCAGGGTCTGGGGGCCCCTGTGATGGGCCATGTCACCCCCTTCTGCTGTGGATAAGCTTCCTCCCCCTGGTGAGGACCCCTCAGCTGGGCTCTGCACAGTTGGAGGATGGGCAGTCACTGCATCTGTGACCACAGGCTTTTCCAAGGTACCCAAAGCCTCTCCTCCCTCCACCCCTTGGTGGGAGCCCGGGCAGCTGATAGCCCTGGGCCTGTGGTCCTCATCTTGGAGGTGTTAAGCCGGTGCTCAGTGAATGTCCCCAGCCCTGAGTTGTTACTTTATCTTATCTTCATCAGCGAGCAGTGTCAGACCTCAGGGCCCCATTCAGGGTGTGGTAGTCTTCTGCAGCTTTTGTAATACGGTTTTAAAAGTCTTTTAAGAAAATGTTTTGTTGGGGAATAGAGTTATTGGGATCAATAAAAGAACTGTGCAAGCTATTGGGCTGGAGGTTTTTGGGCCTGTGTGTGTGAGAGACATTTTCCGTGGGAAAGTCCCTGTGTGAAAGTAAACAGTTCGGCCTGAGAACATATAGGGAGTAAAGAACCTGCAGCTGTGCTATCTGGGAGTGATACTAGGGAGGCAAGCACAAAATTCTTTTGATCATATCAAGGCTGTGGAAAACTGCCAATGTAGTCCAATTATGTAGAAACAGAAATGTGTCTTGATAAGCGTTAAGCCACTTAGGATCTAACAAGCTGGTATACTATATAAGTGCCTTTAGACTGCTAATAAATCGGAGTTCATTTTTCAACCATATTGGTTTGGCTTCTGTTTTTCTCGCTCCCCCTGCCGGGGATCCGGGCTCCCCGTCCCACGCGGCTTCCAACAATGTTTAAGTCATAAAACATAATATTTCAGTCTTTTAAACCCCTCCCTTTAACGTTATAAATCAAAAATTTAATCCAGAGCACCACAAACTCCCACTGTGGGGGATTTCCATATTCCTGTTCCTTTCTCTGTGTTCTGTCCTGGGGATTTGTGGACTGAGGGAGGCACTGGCTGCTCCTCTGGGGAAGGGGAAGGCTCCTGTGCTATTCCCATGAAGAGAACACCTGGAATTACTGCCCTGGGAGCCCAGTCCGGTCCTTCCAGTGACTAGGGGGCAACCAGAGGGTCTTTACATGAAATGAAAATGACATCCCGGTCGAATGCATTTACAGCAGGATTGGACACTCCTGGCCAAGGTGACCAGTCCGTGGAAATTGGACCGGTGACGATCCAGGGGGGATTTTAAGTTGGATACTTGCAGATTTCATTGTGCAGAAGCTCCAATTCTTTTTGGCACCTCTTATTTAAATGTCTCCCCACTGGAAGAGGTCAATTAGTCTTTTTAATGACCTGACTGCCAGAGGCAGGCAAAAACAATCAGCGTTCCCTGAATGCCTCCATCACTTCCATGTCCACCTGCAACGAGTGGCCGATGGGCAGGAGCCTGCCCAGAACAGGCTCAGACATGGGGCTTTCAACCCAAACCATTCCATGATTCCATGATCTCTGCCCCTATTAATTTTGCACTGTTCCCTCTCAAATTTAAATCCCCAAATTTAGACAATTTACTAAAGGAATAACTGGAAGCCTATTCCCTCATCTCTGCCCTTGTTTTGCTTTCCTGGAAAACCCTGTGATCCCACACTTTCTCCAAGAGATCTGCTGGGAGTACCAGAAGGTTTGCTCTGACAGAGAGCCGGGGGGTTTACAGCACTTGTTCCTCTGCATCTTTACCCTTTCATCAGGTTTCCCCTGGAACAGTGTTGTGGGAGAAGCTTGGAATTACTAGAAATGGATCAGGTTCACATTTTTTCCCCACCATTTTACATCTGGTTTGAAATTCCTGGAATTACCCTCAAATGTGCCCTAGAACACTGCTGTGAAAGGATCAATCAGAAGAACAGCCTGAAAGGAGAAAACCACCTCCAGCAGCAGCCAGAATGATCCCATTTCTGTTCTTACCTGGTCCTGCCAGAGCTCCCAACAGCCATTCCCATTCCGAAACAAGAGCTATGGAAGACATTCCTGCTGTCCGTGAGGGTGAGGTGGCAGTTTTGGATGTTCTTTGCTGTGGAATCAGACAACAAACAGAGTGTAAATGATCTTGGTGGTCCCTTCCAAGCCAAACCACACCGTGATTCCATGCGTGGATCAGCACCTGTCCCAACTCCATTCCAGAAACCTCCTCCCACTAACCCAGAACTTTCCTTTTTCTGCTCAACATCAGGGATTTGTTGCCAAGTGCCCCGGGCAGGGGATGCCTCAGCCTTCCCTGGGACACCTCAGCCTTTTCTGAGGTGCCTCAGCATTCCCTGGGATGCCTCAGCTTTCCCTGGCGTGCCTCAGCATTCCCTGGGCTGCTGTTCCATGCCGATCCTGTATCCAGCGCCTTTCCGGGCGGCAGTGCCAGGATCTCCCCACAAGGCGGCAGCACCGGGAGCGAGAAGCCCCGGCTGGTCCTGTTGTCTCGGCGGCAGCTGCGCCTTTAACCCGCACTGACCCAGTGGGGCCGTGAACACAACGGGCAAAAACCCCACTGATCCCCTTTATTTCACCCTCAAAGGCACAGGATCGCAGCATTTCCTGGGCTGGAACGGACCCGCAGAATCCACCTCGGAGAGATGCCTTGGGCCCCGCACGGCCGAGGCAGCTCCGGTGCAGCTCCTGCTGTGCCGGGACACCCATCCCTGTGTCGGAATACCGATCCCCCGCGGCCCCCGCTATCCGCTTGGGGCTGTTCCCGTTCCCCACTCACCTCCAAGCCTAGAGCAGCCACCCCGGTGCCCTCGGCCCGGCCGCGATGCTCCCCGGGCTCCCCGCCATTGCCGCTGCCGTCAACGAAGGATGGAAGTCACTGGTACCGCACCAATATGGCAATCAAGTAAATGGCTATTCGACCTTCTCAAGATGGCAGCCGTGAACAACCCCGCTCCGTCTATTCAGCTGCCTGAATGCTCCCGCCTGCCCCAGGTGCCGCTGACCCCACAGTCGGTGTCCGCAAAGCGGGAAACGCCACAGAAAACTGCGCATAAAGCGCTGGGTTGGCATCGACGTCACGTTCAGGCAGCCGAATAGACGGAGCAAGGGGGTGGGGTCCTTCATGGCCGCCATCTTGAGAAGGTCCAAAAAACCACGAAAATGATTGCCATAGTCTGCGTGGCGGTCACGTGTTTTCTGCCCTTCACTGCCATTTTGGGTGCTGGCAGAAGCCATTTCCGGTCATGCCGCCATCTTTAGTGTGGTACATTGAAAGTGCCCCACCCCTCACAAGGGCTTCTGTCTATTCAGCTGCCTGAATCCAGCCCGGACTCCGACGCCAGCCCCCCGCTTTCGGCGCAATTTTCCGTGGTGCTTCCCGGTGCGAGGACACGGCTGGTGTGGTCAGCGGCACTGGAGGCGGGCAACAGCCGTGTGACCAGCGGCAGGCATCGGCAGGAACGCCTCTCTCAGGGTCCTATTGCGTCCGCCATCTTGAGCATGGCAGAAGTCTGATCCGCCCTCTGCAAGGTCCTGGCAGGTGCTAATAAAGCGTGAGTTAACGCCGTTCCGAAAGCGCTGAACTGAGCCTTCCTTTCTGAGCCGCCCCCTTGAGAGCGGCACGCGGGCGGCTCTATTCCAACTGTGCTCGCCCAGTGCTCCCACCCCAGGTCACGCTGCGACCGCGCCTCTGCTGCCCAGCAAAACTGGCCCCGCCGGGCCGCCCCCCGGGCTGTCATTCGTCGCAGTCACGAACGCACGGTGCCCGCTCCTTTTAGCGCTGTGGCCCCGCTCATGCATAGCCGTGTCCCTTGGCACTCCAAACTATCCTTCGCCCCTCCCCTCCATTGACAGACACGGCCCCGCTCGCTCCCGCTCCTTGCCCTTCCCACGCTCGGCAGCCACCGAGGCTGCCGCCCTCTCGCTCACCCAGCACTGGGCGGCGCGCAGAGCCGGGGCACCGTGTCGGGGGCGGCAGTGCCGCACTCTCGCCACTAGGCGGCAGCAGTGCCGCCGAGCTCAGCTCGGGGCCGGGACACGCTGCAGGGCAGGGACAGAGCAGAGAGAAAAGCCGGCTCAGGGCGTTCTGCCGTGCAGCCCGAGCGTCTCAGCTCATGGTGCCAGGCACTTGCTTCTTTCCTTCCTATAGAAAAACGCCAGCTCGTTATTTTCAAAACTTACTGATCTCTATTCCAAGCTTCTTATATCCCTGTATGCAACCGAGAGACTGGCTTATTTCAAAATGATTTACATCTAAATTAGTAGCATTTGTCTATAGATGTAAAAACGAAGAACTTGACAGGTTTGGGGATTCCACACTGTCATACACACATCCCTCCCGGTGGATTTTCTGGCAGTTTTGGGCCCCTCTGGGGGAGGACACCCAGCATTGGCCCCCCTCATTCCCCACTCACCTGCTCCTCAACTGCATCGTGGCTCTCCCAGGGACATTGCGGCGCCCCAAATGACATTCAGAGCCCCCGAGTCTCCACTCCCTCCCCCAGCCTTTTTTCCTCACCCCCAAAGAAGGCACAAAACGAGACAAACTGCCCTGGACAGCAGCACAGCACTTTAATAAAGTCATTTCCACGCGTACATCCCCAAAAAGGGGCTCGGCAGGCACAGTCAAGGGGGGCAGCCCCCAGAAGGCTCGGAGTTCCTCCCCAGCTCCGGTGTCGCGGGCTGGAGGCTGCCCCGCAGCACATGGCCAGCGTGCCCCACGATGCTGCCGCGGCTCCCGCTCAGGCTCCGCTCTGTTCCTGCACTCGGGGCAGGGGCAGGAGCTGTCCCATCCCTTCCCTACCACGCCACTGCTGCCCCCCGCGAGGCTGCGGCTCTGGGATCCCAACCTCCGCTCATGGACACATTGAGTGCTGCAATGGGAGCACCAGGGAGAGACCAGGAGAGACAGAAGGAGGAAGTGGGAGCAGAGGGGACACAGGAGGAAAAGGAAAAACAGGCTGCAGGATGAAACTGGAAAAAAACACCACCTGCGATGGGCAGCACGACAGAGAGGGATTAAAAAAGAATGGGGGCAGGGGACAGGACAGAAGGATCCCGTGAGAAACAACGGCACAGGGAGCACGACAGATCCCCCAAGAATAAAAAGGAACAGCAGTAAGGCATGGAGAAGGACGGAGAAAAAGACGGAGCGGTAAACACACAGGAAAGACAGAGGGATAATAGACAGAGAGGGAAACAAGGACGGAGGGAGGAAATGAGGGCGGCATGGGGGTGTGCGGGGAAGATGGGCAAGGCGCAGCAGAGGGATGGGGAAAGAGAGGGATGGGCAAGAGAAGGGTACCGTGAGGGAGAGGGACTGAGCAGCCAATGCAGACAGCTACAGGCAAAAGGACAGTGAGAGGGACAAAGAAATACAGTCACACTGCAGCACAAAGGAAAAAGGAGAGCAAGAAAGAAGGAAAGAAGGAAAGAGAAAGGTGCGGGCGGCGAGGGAGACAGAGAGAGACAGAACAGGGAGAGGGATTGAGCCGAATTTATTAAATAAAGATCAGTATGGATTTCTTAAAAGAACATGAGGACATCCCTATCATGGAACTCTGCTGTCTGCTTCAACTTCACAGCTGTTGGGGAACATTTCTCCCACCTCTCCTGTCTGCAGTATTTATTAAATAAAGATTGAGCATTTATTTCTTAAAAGAAAAACAAGAGAGAGTGAAGCCGTGAAAGGGAATGGGATGGGGAGCACACAGGACAAGAAAGCAACACAAAAGACACACTGGACAGAGAGAAGAAAAGAGGTGGAAAGTTGGATGTAAGGCTGAAAGAAAATCAGGAACAAACGCCAGGACTTTAATTAGAGAGCGTGGCTGATGAACCTGCCAGTAAAGCACCGGCTTGAACAGAACCTGCTACTGTCACAGCTCGGCCTAGCACTCATTAATTAACATCTGTCTCCTGGCAGGGCCATGAACCCCCTGCTGAAACAGGAGGGGAAAGCTGAGGGGATGATGTGCACCGGGTTTGGTGCCACTCAGCCCTAATCCCAGCCCGTGACGCCAGTGAACGCACCCCGATCTCTGAATCTCAGGGGAATTTCACCTTCATCCCTTCTCTTCCTCTCCTGGTATCTCCGTGTGCCTGGAACAAACATGATGAGAGGTTTCTCTGTTGCAGGTTCTTTGGAAATCCTACACTGACTTTGAGAGTGAGCAAGAGGAGTAGAAGACAACCAGGAAACTTTACTGTCAACCAACATCAAACCCCTCACACCAGAGAAGAATGAACAGCTCATTTTTACATGTCCAAATTCCTTCAAGTTTCAGCATTTTCTTTCCCGGCACTGTGAGAACTGCTGGGCACAGCACAACAAGTAAAATGGCCTTGTGTTCAGAAGGCACAATTGCAGAGATAAGACAGCAAAGCCATCTCGAGGCAATTTGGGAACACAAAATCCCCCTTTTTGCACCCTGAGCTTTCTGTTAAGTCACAACTGAAATTCCGAGTTCCTCCGTACTCTGCCCCAGTGCTTCCCTCTCCTGTCAGCGCTGTAGGCAGGACTGATTCCATACTCACAAACCCACCTTGCCACGATCGGCACTCTCTGCCCGCCAAGGACACGGCAAACAGCCAGGGACATTTCTCCCACTCTCTAGCAGAGACCTCCTCCTGCCACATCCAGGCAACTACAGCCACTTGGGGAACACCAACTTTGTCCTGGGCTGGGAACAGGACAGGGACAAGGAACACTTTGAAGTCATTCCCACCTCAACGCTGTCCAGACCTGGCAGAAAGCGCTTCCCACACCTCTCCTGGAATTCTCTTCCTCGGTCCTTCCAGCTTCGGAAGGCTTCTGTGGGGGCCTCAATTATCGGTGCAGCTCAGAAGCTGCACGCGCCTAAAGCATCCCCACGGGAACACGAAGCTTCCCTCGGGCATTTCGTTTCTTTATCCCAAATATTCTCCCCACTCAGCCACAATCTAGAAAGAACAAAAGGGAAAAGAAGGAAGACCAATTAATTCTGACATAAGGAGTCTTGACTATCCCGACACACTGCCAGGTGAAAAAACATTCCTGCCACTCTAACAAATCCACCTGATACTGTCTCCATTCAGTATCAATTATTTAAACACTGTATTAAGGAGTGTAAGGACACAATGCTTGGAATTCTCAAAAACTGCTCAGCTTGGCTACTCCAAGCACTTTCGCACCCAGGGAGCTGAGCAGTCCCAGATTTAAATGCCAAATCTGATTTTGATTTTGATCCAAATCTGATAGAAATCTGATATTGTTTGGCTACTGAGCTTTCTCAGAAGCTGTGGAGTCAAGCCTGGAAATCTTCACTGAAGCTTTGCCATGTCACATCAGGATTTACCCTTGGGAAAACCCCACTCTGAGCACTCAGGTTTCAAGAGGTTGCACCCGATGTTACAGACACAGAATTCCTGTGGGGTTTGGCATTTCCTGCACCTCCAAACACGTGAAAAGAATGAAGTGCAGAGTCCTGAGGCTCCATTATTGCCTTTCCTCTGCTACACGTGGCTTTGTGCCTCCTCTGAAGGGCTGGAAAGGAATTTGGGAACCCCGCTCAGCTTCTTCGGTTTTCAGCTTTTTCTCTGAGGCGGCCCAAAAGGCAAACAGCTAAAAAAAAAACCCCCCAGAACTGCACAAAATCCCAGCCCATCCCAAGATGCAGCTCCTCACACCAAACCTTGGGAGAATCCCTGGTGCTTCAAACACTGCTGCAATCCTACCTGGAGCTGAGCTTACGGGGTGCTGTGCCTAATCCACATGCAAGCCTGGATAGCCCAAAGTCTTCAAGAAAAGAGGAGGCAAAGCGAAGGGGAGAGGGGGGGAAAAACGGAATTTTGGGTCTTCCCCGTGTTTGCAACAGGATTGAAGGGCAGGATGGAGAGGTTTCGTGGAAAAGAAGTACCAAAGGCTGCTTAATTCCCAGCAATTAGTGCTGCTCAGGTAGAATCCAAGAGGACAAATCCACCAGGACCAAACAGGAGTGATCGACAGGAAGGGTTATGACACAGATCTGTGAAGCTGGAGCCTTCTTTCTTCTCCAGGGCTCTCCCAGAAATTCTCCATGTCCAGACGTGCTCCCGCTCTCCCCACTGGGGAGGATGGACTTGGATAGCCCGGGTGACTGGTGAGCCTAAAACAATAAAGTGATGCCATGATCCAAGTGTTTTTCCTGAGGAAATGACACATTCTCTGGACCTGGGATAACCCATATCCCATGGCCTTCTCCAGGAAGAGTCCCAGCTGGATATGGTCTCCTAGAAAGGATTCCATAGGGGCTCACCTTTTGCTTGGAGCTTGGCTGAAGTCCTCAGCAATGCCAGGGAATGCAGCCATTGGAGGCTTTGGGCAGATTTGTCTCATTTGCCTTTTTAGGCTTTGTTTTCTTCTCAGCCTTCCCCCTGGATTGTGGCCTCCGAGGAATACATAAAATCCCATTTGATTCCTATTCTTTTGGACAACTTTTTGTACGGTTCCTGTACAAAATGAGGCCCCCTATTCGGATGCTTTTCCCCACCATTCCCCAGCAGTTTTATCTGCCAGTCCATTCCCTGCGTTGGTTGAGCTCTTCCCGGATCTCTGAGCTTCTTCACAAGGCAGGAGATTGATTTGGCCCAGGAACTGAACACTCCCAAGAAATTGTCTGATGCCATCTCCGCATTTGACAGCTGATCCTCGTGCTCAAAGGATCCCCCTTTCTTCCCTTCAGCCAATTCCAAGGCTCACTGCCCCCAGCTGGGAACAGTCCCCAGTCTGATCCCTGCAGTCTTCCCTGCCGGGATCCTTCTCAGGAATCCATGGGCTACAAATTTAAGAATTAATTCTTCCCACCCCTGCCCAGTTCTAATTCCAAAGGATTTGGTGTCTGCCTTACCCGGCTGGAGCCTGCTTCCAGCTCTGTTCTTGCTGCTTCTGCTGCTTTCCATTACCCAGGAATTCCACCGACAGAGCGACAGCGTTTTCCACCTCCTCCAGGATTCCCTCTGTTGCGTTTGGGTGCTGGAAGGATATCAAAACCAGGGCCTCACTATCAGGAATTACATCCCTGGATTTGTTCCTTTCCAAGTGTCACCTCTTCCCAGCAAAGCACTGGGAATCCAAGGAATATAGAAATTGATGTGCTGACCACCGTTTACTCCTCTGGAATGTCAGAGCTTGGAAAAATGGGCAGCTGGAGCTTTTCCTGGTGGTACCCATGAAGTGTATTTTACCTAAGAGCCCCTTCCCATGTCTTTGCCTGTACCCACCAAAAATCCACCCGTTCATTCCCCAGCTGCTGCCTCCCTCTTCTCCTGTATCCAACAGAATTTTAACAGGTGAATATTCCCCTCTGGAATAGCACCTTTCATTCCAAACCTAAGAACAAACGAATCATTCCCTTGGACCTTCCTTATTAGAATTCCACTGAGAGCGGTGGATGCAAAATGATCCTCTCCTAGCCCCTGCTGGATTCCTGGAGCAGGGATTCTTTCCCTCTTTCCCCCCGCGGTGACCACCCTGCCCTGCCCCGTTTTCGGGCTTTGTTCCACAGCTTTTGTTTCTGACTCTTGCATCCTTTCCCTCACTCCAGGAGCTCCCAGCAGTTCCACACCCTCTTTTCTCCCATCCTGATCCTTTCTCCAAGAACAGAGCTGTGCATTTTAATTCCCTTCTCTTTTCTCCGACAATTCCCACCAATTTAGACCTAAAGCTGACACAAGGAACACTCAGTGCCCACAAATGCAAATCCAGACCTGGCCATGCCTAAACCAGCAAGTCTGAACACACAATCCCAGACCATCTGCATTAATTCAAACCTAACATTTAGGACACACTGAACACTTCAACATTCCCAAGAAACATCCTGTTGCCTTCAACTCCAAGGGGTTTTTGCTTTGAACTCCTACAGATTCGGGGATCAAGGGATTTCCCTGAAAAAACCTGTGTGATGCACGCTGGAATCCCCAACCCCATGAATCCAGGGAGTGTTAAAAGCTTAAGTCCAACCTGGCCCACCATAAATTTTTGCCAAATATCCCCCAAATCATCAGGTTAACAGAACCCTGTTCTAGTACTGCATTTTTACTATTGGAAAGCCAGGAATTACTTTATTCCCAGTGCGGTGCTCTGGATATGGGCTTGGGGAGAACAAGACCTTACCAATTTACAGAGTCAGGGGATAACATTTGGGAACAATCCTGGGCTGCCTGGCAGCAATTTATTGTACCTCTTGTCGCCCACGAACACCTTCACCAGCTCCTCCAGGAGCCCGGGCCAGCAGCTCTGCTTCTCCTGGAGCGGGAGACATTCCTCTGCCCACTGCAGGCACCTGCAAAACATTCCAGAGTCAGTTCCGAGTCAGGGACGGGGCAACACCGGGGCAGGCATGGGGCACCCCGAGCCAGGGCCGTGCTCACCCGTCCCACGGCTCCAGCGGCTCGGGCCCTCGGTAATTCCGGATCTGAGCCTCGTAATCCCTGCAGGGAAGAGGCCGGCTCAGGCCGGGATCGGGGAGGGTGGGAAGCGCCCGGGGTGGGCGGAGGCTCTGCCAACCCCACGGCCGCGGCATCCGCACAGCTCCGGGGGACGGGGCCCGCCCCGATGCCGCTCCGATGCCGCTCCCCATCCCGTTATGCCGTTCCCCCGCTCCCCATCCCGTTCTCACCTCCTCGCTCACCGCCCGGGCCCGTCCATGCCCGCCTGTCCCCCGCCGACCGCGCCTGCCCACTCACACTGGCCGTGCGCAGCCGCGCCACGCCTCCCCATTGGCCAGCCCTCGGCCCGCCCCGCCTTCCCATTGGCCGCTGACCCCATCAATCACGCGGGAAACCCCGCTGCCCGCAGGCGCTGTTCCCACGGCGGGCGCTGCACGGCGGCCCGGGCGCATCCCCAAGGGAAAAGGAGGCACAAAAGGAGCAATTGGGAAGTAAAAGGGGAAGGAAGGCTGCGCAGCGCCCGCGGCGCCCCGACGACGAGGAGCAGCCCCCGCTCCTCTCCCCATCTTCGTTTCCCACCTCCGAGCCCTGCACGTTATCAGGGAGCAACCACAACCCTCTCCCATCATTAACTCGGAGATATTCCATGGTTTTTCCAAACTGCTGAATTTATTGTGCTGAAGAGCCGCTTCGTTCAGCACACACCGGTCCATAGAGCTGCATAGAAAAGTGCTGCAATACAATTCCAGGCTTCCCCAGCCCATCTGCAGGTGTCACCCCCAGCCCTCCCAGTGGCTCCCAGGTCCCAGGGCAGAGCAGAACCAGCACCTGGCCAGCAGCTCCTCGGTCCTGGGAGGCATGTGGCACTTCCAGAAGTACACCATGTCTTGGAGCAAACTGGCCAAACAATTCCCAACCTAAACCCTTCAATCCCTGAAAGTCAAGGCAGACTCAAAAATGCCCAAGAATTCACACCTGCAATGGAAAAGTTAAAAGATCAATGCCTGGCTGAACTGCATTTGCAGACTCCAATTGCACCAATTTTGCTCCGCCTCACGCTCGCAAATTGCCTGGAACATGCTGTGTAAAACAGCCTGGAAACCATGGAAAACTCCTGACACTGGTATCCCGACACCTCTCCCAGAAACCCAGCTCAGGGAAACCTTTGCAGCAAAGCACATCCTTAAAGGAGCTGTTTTCCTAGAGGAAGCCCAGCATCGGCAGCGCTGCCCCAGAGCACAAAGCAGCAGCTCTGCCGGGGAAGAGCATCCTTCAGTTCCTCTGCTGCTCACTTGACCAGAGAGCTGTTCCTAGGCCACATTCATTCCCCCACCCTGGAGGAACTACCTGCACCCCCCCTTCCAAGTGCTCACTGCTGTTCACGTGACCTTTTCTACATAAAATTACCAGGAATAGTGCCCAGACAAGTGCAGACCTTTCCAAAAAAAAAAAAAAAAAAAAAGAGAAAAGATAAAAAACCTGGGTTTGCACAAATAAGCACTGAATCTAAAAATTTTTATGTTTCCAGTATTCCAACCACGCTCAGATGCTGAGCGGGTGCTAAAAACAACAGAAAAGCACAAAAAGAGACAAATCTTCCTTCTTGACCTTCAATATCCTCAATTCAGGAAAATCACCCCAACTCAACAGCTCTAAATAGAAGGGGAAAAAACCCCACGTGTACTTTGAGCTGGTGAGAAGAACAGGAACCTGCAGCAACTAAGGCTGCACAGTCCACAGCAGCGAGAGCTCAGCACACATCCAGAGAGGCAATTCCAGCACCTAAATTTAAAAAAAAGAAAAAGTTGATTATTTTTTTTTAAGTTACTCTAAGTTCTTAAAACCAAACCAGCCTTTGCTCTTGATTTTGGCTCACTGATGCACACACACACACAAGAAGCCAACGGTCATACAGGCCCTGCTTGGTGAATTCCTGATCCCAACCCTTGCCTTTCCTGGCCAGCACTGAGGGAAATCTGACAGAGGATTCATAAAGAGCCCTCGCTGAGTGCAGTCATCACCTAGGCCTTCAGGCTTGGCAAGATTCTGTAGTGAACAGACCCAGATTCAATTCCTAAATCTGAATCTCTGACAAGTCTCGTTAGAAAGACAGCGGACAGTCCATCAGAACACAGAATTAAAAGACGTCACAAGGAATAATAGAAGCTTTTCCAGGAGTAGCACAAGTTCCTTTTCTCCCTCACCAGTCCGGGACCGTGAGACCGAACCTTTGGCACCAGGAGATAAGAGAGTTGTTATCAACACTCGAACCTCCCAAACGTTGTTATTTCTCAGAGAACTGGACGGCACTGAGCTACTCCCATGTGCCTGCAGTGCTTTGGGGAGGAGCAAGATGACATCCCACTTCTGCTTGGAGAAATTTCAACACCATAAAAAGTCATTTCCCTTCTCTGTCTCTGACCCATGGCCAAAGCAGCTGTGTAGAACAACCCAGGGGATTTTTGGGAGGGCTGATTCTCTCAGGAAAGACACCAGACCCTGAAGAAACAAAACCACCCCAAATTTCCAGCTGAAAACACATTGCTTCCTGAACGGGAACTCTCTATAGCCAGACAGGAGATGACAGACCGGAAAAAGCCAAAAGATGTGCTCTGCTTGCATGCACTCTCTGACTGGTAATTCCAAAGGAAATTCCCCACAGATCGTAAGCAGTTGCCTACAATTTGTCCTCTGCAATCATGGCTGCCTTGGCTTTCTGTGGAAGTGTTTCAAACATCCATGGAGGGTTCAGGGCCTTGGCTGGCTTGTTTATGGCTCTTCCTGACAGGCCCAGGCCAAACCCAAGCACCCCCATCATTGCTCCAGCCCCAGTTTCAGGGAAATATTGGTACGGCTTAGAAATACTCTCCTTCCCTGCAACTCAGTCCCTCACTGCGCATTCCCAGAGAGGATTTACTCTGTCCTTTGTTCCCAACAGCACCTGTCCAGCGCAAATCCCGCTTAACACAGACACTGACTAAGCAGACCTAAGGCAATGGTTCCAGCAGCAGCTGCAATCCCAAGTTCCCTGTCACCTGCACAGCTCATCCAAGCACTCCCAGCAAATCTCACCTCGGCCCAGAGACTCTGTCCTCAGAGGGAAACACAACCCGATGGCACGCAGCTCTGGCACCACATTCCCTCTTCCCTTCTCCCTTTTTCCAGCACACCAGGCTGCTGGAAATGGCATTCCCTAGGCAGTTCATCCCAGCACAGAGAAGAAGAGGACCCCATCACTCACCCACACCACGGGCAGCACCAGGGGGGCCCTAGCTGGCTTTGGCTGCTCCAACACCAAAGCTCTTGGTCCCAAAGATGGGACAAGTTCAGTGTTTTTTCCTGTCCTGAAAGAGAGCAGAAAAGGGAAGTTAATCCCACTGTGGAATCCAAGACTCCTGCATTTCACATTTCCGATCTGATTGCTCACCGTGGAGTTTTAGCCTTGAAAAAAAAAGGGAGAATGACATCAAATCAAATAAAAAGTGCCCTTTTTCCAGCATTTTTATTCCAGGCATTAAAAAGATGCTCGTTTCTCTTCTAGCATTGTTTCCCTCATTTTAGCAGAACCATTTTCATCCCAGACCCCACTCGTCAATTGTTCGATCCTCTGGCACTGGATTTGGACAAAGGAAGGGACGCACCTGGATTGCAGGAAATCACAGAGAGAAATCCCTCCAAAACCTGGCAGAGAAAAACAACAGGAGATGCAGGAAGACACGTCCCTCATTTGCACGTCCGGAGTGCTTTTCTAAAGATTTCTCTGCATCTGGATGCTCTTTGCACTTAGCTTTCTTTACAAGAATGCATTTGCTGCTAAACACGTCTCGGGCCCTTATTTGATCAGGATAAGGTGGGATGGAGATGAAGACTCACACAGGGAATAGCCAGGGAAATGCAGGGCCTGGGAACATCAAGGATGGAGAAGAGAAGGAACAGGGATTGTTTTTCTTGTTTAGAGCCAGCAGTGCTGTGAGCTTGGAGAACACACGGCACCACAGGGATCCAGGGCAGGAGCGGGATAAGGAGAATCTGCTCCCACTCCAGGGCTGTGCCAGTGAAGGAGGGGAATTTTTAGTGCTTTCATTGGACACAAAAACCAAACCCAGCACCACTGAGCTGGACTTTCATGAGCTGCAACACAAAGCAGCCCCTGGCCTTTGGGGGAACACAACCTCACCAAGTCACGGAGCCAGGGGATGACACTTGGGAACGGTCCTTGTGGCCTGCAGGCAATTCAGATGAGGGAGCCACAGGAGCTGTGGGGTTTCCTATTCTTCCTGCAATGCCATCAGTCCAGACCAGGAGACCTTTCCTGGAACAGATCTTCCCTGTAAACGGGAGCTACACCAAAGCTCAAGCCCTCATTTAGAGACCCTCGGAAAAGCAAAGGTGAGAGGGGATTACCTGGAGCCCCAGGGGACCGAAGGGGAAGAAGAAGGATGAAGGGGATGAAGAAGCAGACAACAAACTGCTTCCACTGCTTCTCACTCCAGCAAGGGGAACATCCCTGGGATTTCATGTCCAACATCTCCTCCAAGCCCCACAGGTGAACCCACACGTACTCCAAGACTGATCTCCTTTGTACTTCCAGCAGCACAGACTCACCAGGAGGAACTGCAATCCAAGGACACACATCACAAGTCTTCCTGCTTGCCGCTCTCTCCACATTTTCCCTTTCCAGTGGAATGCAGGTGCCACCCCCCAGAGGCAGGAAAACTGCCTTGCAATCCAGTACAAAACCCACCTGGAAAGCCCAGGATGCCTGGAGCCAGCAGCCATTTCTCCTGGAGCTCCTGCTGACAGGCATTTGAAGCCTGCTGTTCCTCACAGCTGCTTTTCTGCCAAGGACATTCCCATCTTTTATTTTTTAGCCCAAATAAAGATTTGCAAAGCTGAGTTTTGTGAGAAGTGCTTCATATTTGGATAATTCTTAACTTGGAGTCTCCCTTGGCACCAAAATCAGGGGTAAACCTAACATGGCCTCAAAGGGCCATAAGATCCCAGATATCCAATCCCCAGTTCCCTCAGGATTGGTTCATTAAAGCTTTTCAGGGCTAATTTAGCAAACTTCAGGGTTTGGTGATTTCACCATCAAAGCAACATGAAACCTGTGCAAAAGGAACTTAACTACAGCTGGCTAAAAGTGGTCCCTGTTGATGACTCATTAAAACACCCCGTTAAAAAGGACCTAGGATTGATTCCATACTCATAAATCTCCCTTGCCACGATCGGCACTCTCTGCCCGCCAAGGACACGGCAAGCAGCCAGGGACATTTCTCCTGCTCTCCGGCAGAGACCTCCTCCTGCCACATCCAGGCAACTGCAGCCACTTGGGGAACACCAACTTTGTCCTGGGCTGGGAACAGGACAGGGACAAGGAACACTTTGAAGTCATTCCCACCTCAACGCTGTCCAGACCTGGCAGAAAGCGCTTCCCACACCTCTCCTGGAATTCTCTTCCTCGGTCCTTCCAGCTTTGGAAGGCTTCTGTGGGGGCCTGTCTTGGGGTGACCTTATGATGTGTATCCCATATCGCTGCCTATGCCCAGAAATTAATTTCTGTGTCTTTCTATGCCTCTAAACTGAGCCTGAGAGGGGGAAGGAAAAAACTGAGCAAAACTTTTTCAGGGCAGTTTGCAGCTTGTTCAAGGTCACACAGAGATAGCAGGTTTTTTTTCCCAGCTGCGGCAGGGGAGCGAGGAAGCACCCGGCTTGCTGTTTTCCAGTCAGCTTTTGGCCAGTTGTTTCAGTTTCTCGTTCTCCGGAGAGAGAGACTGAGAGTTGGACTTTGTTTTTCCTTCTCTGGAATTCCGGATTTTCTCCCTTTTATACTGGACTGCTTTTCAACCTCAGAGCACATCGGGAGGACTTTCCACCCGGCACAGAGGGCCTGGCCCTGGCCCAAGCCCCGGCGCCGAGGAGACCAAAGGGAGGACTCTTAACACTTTCCCAGGTTTTTCCTCCACAGTGAAACATTTTATTACTTAGCCTTATTTTCCTTTTCCCGTGTGTTTGGTAAATAAATAGTTTTATCTCCTTCACTTTCCTTCGAGGAAAATTTATTTTTTCCCGAACCTGGGGGGGAAGGGGTGGTTGTGCCTTCTCTCTGAGGATATATTTCTAAATTTGGCCAAACTGGAACAGGGCCTCAATTATCGGTGCAGCTCAGAAGCTGCACGCGCCTAAAGCATCCCCACGGGAACACGAAGCTTCCCTCGGGCATTTCGTTTCTTTATCCCAAATATTCTCCCCACTCAGCCACAATCTAGAAAGAACAAAAGGGAAAAGAAGGAAGACCAATTAATTCTGACATAAGGAGTCTTGACTATCCCGACACACTGCCAGGTGAAAAAACATTCCTGCCACTCTAACAAATCCACCTGATACTGTCTCCATTCAGTATCAATTATTTAAACACTGTATTAAGGAGTGTAAGGACACAATGCTTGGAATTCTCAAAAACTGCTCAGCTTGGCTACTCCAAGCACTTTCGCACCCAGGGAGCTGAGCAGTCCCAGATTTAAATGCCAAATCTGATTTTGATTTTGATCCAAATCTGATAGAAATCTGATATTGTTTGGCTACTGAGCTTTCTCAGAAGCTGTGGAGTCAAGCCTGGAAATCTTCACTGAAGCTTTGCCATGTCACATCGGGATTTACCCTTGGGAAAACCCCACTCTGAGCACTCAGGTTTCAAGAGGTTGCACCCGATGTTACAGACACAGAATTCCTGTGGGGTTTGGCATTTCCTGCACCTCCAAACACGTGAAAAGAATGAAGTGCAGAGTCCTGAGGCTCCATTATTGCCTTTCCTCTGCTACACGTGGCTTTGTGCCTCCTCTGAAGGGCTGGAAAGGAATTTGGGAACCCCGCTCAGCTTCTTCGGTTTTCAGCTTTTTCTCTGAGGCGGCCCAAAAGGCAAACAGGGGGGAAAAAAAAAAAAAAACAGAACTGCATGATTGTGGTTTAGTTCTTAATTGGTGTTTCTGCCTGGTTTACTAACGGAACCCACTACACACCCCAAAAGTATGCCTCGAATCAGTCCAAATGTTGATAGGCTTACCCTCAGCTAATATGGAAGCTCGGGTCAGGGCTATATATTTCAGCTTTTTGAGCAGATGTCCCCACAGGTAATGGGTTGGCTTCAATGACTGCATCTGTGGTTGTAATTGCATACCCAGTGAGCCACTTACCATCCTTGACGTAACTGCTCCCATCAGAGAACCAGTTTTCTGGTCTTTTAGGTCTGGGCGGCTAGAGTAAACTGCCTCCATGGTTTCAATGCAGTCATGCTCTACAGGCTCCTCAGTAGCTTTGCCTTGGAGGTAAGCTGCTGGATTTAAAATGTTAGTTACTTGAATACTCACGTCCTCCAATTCTGCTAGAACAGCCTGGTATTTGAGAAAGTGGGATGGGGTTAACCAGTGATATCCTTTCTGTGTTAGCACTGCCAACACTGTATGAGAGACAAAAACAGTTGTCTGCTGGCCCATTGGGAAACTGCAAGCTTCCTCTACGTTCAGGATGACAGCTGCCACTGCACGCAGGCAGGCTGGCAGGCCATCCTCGGCTGACCACATCCAGCTGCTTGGAGAAATAAGCCACTGGCCTTTTGTACGGTCCCAGCTTTTGTGCTAAAAGTCCCAGCACCAGTCCTTGCCTCTAATGTGAAAACAACAGAAAAGGTTTAGTGACATCTGGTATGCCCAGTGCCGGGGCTCACATTAACTCACAGTTCAGAGTTACAAATGCATTATTAGTCTCTGGTGTCCAGCCTAGGTCAGTACCCCGATCTCTTTTAGGAGTTGTTATAAAGGTTTCACTGTTGGGAAGGATGAAGGTTTGGTAAGAAAGCTTCACAGATATGTAGGCTTGGCAGAAAGATCTCTGAACGTAGAAACTGAGGATGAGATAGAAATGAAAGCAAGTTTTGATACAGAGTAAAAGATGCTTTGCTGAAACACTGACCACTGAATAACTGAGAAGGCAAAGGTGGGAGATGAGTTGGAAGGAGATTTTTATGATTAGGACAAAGGTATGTGACTACAAACAAAGACATGTTTTTCACCAAGTAAATAAGTCTCAAGAAGAGCATAATAGAAAACATGTTTTTACCAAAAAGAGAGCTATCGCAGGCAAACAAGAAATGTCAATGTAGCAAGAAGAAGAGATGTCTGAGAATTTTCCATTGTAAGCTTCAATTGTAACTTACTGTCACAATCTGCTAATATGAGCAGGGGTCATGATGGTTTGTTTTATAGATCTCAGAGTGTAAAAGGACGCAAGAGATTTCAGTTTTAATCAGAGGAGTGCACCTTTATTAAGTGCTCACAACACAGTAATGTAATAGAGGAGAGAAAGAGAGGGAGATAAAGGAAAACAAAGTAAAAGAGTAGAGAGGAAGAAAAAGGGGGGCAATAGCTACCAATGGATGAGACAAAGTCCTCGTGGTCTTCCGCCAATAGATTCGTCTTCTTTCCGTGGGGAGATCTCGAGCTCAGTTATTTCAGAAAGTCCCTTTATAGTCCTTTTCAGAAGCGAGGGCAACTGGCCAAGAGGTGGGGGAAATCTACAGCCGGTGTTATGGGACCCGTTGCTTTAGGAAAACAGGTACAGGACAGGCGTACAGGACAGGTCATTCCTTTCCGCTTCAGCGCAGTCCTTTCCGCCTGGGCAGCAAGAACAGCACAGTCCATTGTGATGTGCACTAATTTTCCTCAGGAATGCATACCAGTTCCCAGCGGGCACACCTGCAGCCAACAGTTGGCAGACATCCCACCTCAGCCAGGCCAGGACTCCTGTGTTCAGTCTTTGTCCTCGGCAATGATAATGAGGCAGATGAGGGATCTTCAGACCGTCTCTTACACCACCCTGTGACTCATGATTGTCGTCAAGTGACCTCCATCAGCACGATTTCATAGTGTCATTGAGAAGTCTTCAGGACTCGTCAATGTTGGTAGCATATCCCGGAAAAGGGTAGAGAAAATAAGGGAAAAGGAAAGGGAAAGGGAAAGGGAAAGGGAAAGGGAAAGGGAAAGGGAAAGGGAAAGGGAAAGGGAAAGGGAAAGGGAAAGGGAAAGGGAAAGGGAAGAAGAAAAGAAAAGAAAAGAAAAGAAAAGAAAAGAAAAGAAAAGAAAAGAAAAGAAAAGAAAAGAAAAGAAAAGAAAAGAAAAGAAAAGAAAAGAAAAGAAAAGAAAAGAAAAGAAAAGAAAAGAAAAGAAAAGAAAAGAAAAGAAAAGAAAAGAAAAGAAAAGAAAAGAAAAGAAAAGAAAAGAAAAGAAAAGAAAAGAAAAGAAGAGAAAAGAAAAGAAAAGAAGGAATAAGTAATTTTTTAATTAGAACACACATGTAATAATATTTTTTAATCAAAATACACCTCTAATTTCTTATCACATCTTATTTTAATACTTGTGTAGTTCGTCTTGTGTCAATAGCTTTAGGTGTGTCCACAGTGGATGGGATATTGACCAAACTGTGGACATCTATTATAGATGTCAATTGTGTTAACCGTTTCATCATTCTCCAATTCATGATGTATAAAATTGCTGATAAAACAAAACCAATCAAAACTAAAATTAAGAGAACAATGATGGGATGACACAATTTGTTTGGGACACCTGTAGCAGTAGGTGACCACCCAAAAAGAGTATCCCACCACCCGTGTTCAGCATCTTTCTTTACTCTTTCTCGAACATGATGTATTTCTTTCACATTGTGATGAACAGCTACCAAGGTTTTCTGTCCATTTTTCTTGATCTTTTCCAAAATTTCAATTAAATCTTGGCAAAGCAACAATTGCTTTAGCAAAGTAAGGTTCATCCCAATGGGGGTAGGCAATAATTGGTGGATCAGTGTGTAATTGGACTGTAAGAGGTGATGTTGGGGTTTCAGTTTAGTCCTAGTTTTTTTCTGTTAAAGGAATTTTTTCCCATAGCATGTTGCTAGGAGATAAATGGCCATACTTGAGAGGAGATAGCCATACTTAAGAAAGACAAAAGGGCCCGGCCAGGCTTTTGTTCTCACCTGGCGGGCAGTTCAGTTCGCTCTCAGCGTCTGGAGAGAGAAGCCGCGGAGAGAAGAGCTGCTGGTTCCCGTTTTCGGCGTCTTTCCTTTCTGCTGGGAACAACACCGGGGATCCCAAAGCTGCTTTCCCTGCCCTGCTGGAGGCTGGGCTGTGGCCGCCCGCCCCGCTGCTGCTTCGAGCCTTCGCTACGCTGTAGCCGTGCTTACCCTGCCTGCCTGGAGCCCCGGGGGGTTCCCCTTTT
This sequence comes from Aphelocoma coerulescens, assembly GCF_041296385.1. Taxonomy (NCBI): domain Eukaryota; kingdom Metazoa; phylum Chordata; class Aves; order Passeriformes; family Corvidae; genus Aphelocoma; species Aphelocoma coerulescens. The sequence continues at coordinate 6,637,164 of NC_091022.1, read as the reverse complement.
GGATACATCTCGTCTGCCACCCGGGATTTGTGTTTGTGCCTGCCGCTCCAGCTTACCAGTCCAGCCTGCTGTTTCCGAGACTCCGGGACCAGCTGCCCACCGGTTTGTGAAGCTCCTTTGTTCCACCCTTCCCCGGGATCCCAGGGCGCCAGAGCAGCCGCGTGCTCCCCGAGCTCGCTCCGGAGCGCCCCCTGCAGCCGCGGGGGAACCATCGCACCTGCCCTGCTCACCGGGAGCCGCCAGCGATCCCTGTCGGCTGCGAGCGGAACTGCACCCGAGGGGAAATAGCCTGACAGCCGAGAAGGCTGGGACTGGGTTTGTGTTTGCTGTTACTGCCATAGTTGTTGTTGTTTTGTTTGACTAGTTATATATATCTATATATATATATATATAGTAAAGAACTGTTATTCCTATTTCCCACATCTTTGCCTAAAGACCCTTGATTTCAAAATTATAATAACTCAGAGGGAAAGGGGTTACATCTGCCACTCCAAGGGAGGCTTCTGCCTTCCTTAGCAGACACCTGTCTTTCAAACCGAGACAGGTGATAAGAAGTAAGTGGGGCTAAATAGGAAAAATCACATCCTATGATTTTAGTAAAGTTACAAACACAAAAATTTGAATGATTTTTAGTATCTACTACTAAGTTTTCCATAAATACCTTATCACAAGCAGTTAAGCATGCACATCCATTACCTATATACACAAGCACTGTTTCAGGCATCTTGTTAGGATGAATTTCAAAAGGACAGATATTTTGTTCTGTGTCTAAAGAAATGTCTTGAGCTCTAATTGCATTACTTTCACAGATGAACCCTTGTTGTTCCTGGACAATACAAGTTTCTAAATTAACAGTTTGCCACTTCTCACCAATTTGACGGGCCCATTCTCTATGCTCGAAAGGATAGAGAATAGCTCCATCATGGTTTTCCCATCTGGTTTTAGGAAATTCCCGGCAATTGCAATGGTGGAAGCTTTCTCGCAGAGAGATCCTTCTACTTTTCTGCATCCTACCTTAATTTTTTCACCAATTGTTCAATTTAGGATTCTAGTCCAATCCTTCAAGTCCCATCCCCATTCACTTGGACAGTATACCTCAGAGTCGTGCAGTACTACAGTCACTAGGTTCGGGCGACAATCTCTGGGATAGGATCCTAGAGCACTAGTGTACCTAATGGTAGCTTCAGGCCACGGCCACTCAGCTGGTTTTTGGCCCTGGTGTTGTGGTAGGATGCAGAAAAGTATTACCAGTTTTATCATGGTTTATGTGGTCTTCATGTCCCTCGGAGTTCTTCTGGGAAAAGTAAACACAACAGAGTTTGCCACCAAAAGGCAGAAAATTAGAATGATGGAATTATGCAGCATGTATGTATCCGATGCTCTCTCCCTAGGGCATCGGAGGCTACCCATGCATATTTATTCAGAGGGGTTTTTAGCACTAGTGGTACTTCTCCTACAGTAGGGAGGTCTACCAAAACAGGTTGTCCAAGGTAGTGTGCAGGATTCTCAGGATCATTTGGTCCCTGTAGTGAGGGAATTATGCTTGGAGATGTTGGGCAAAAGGCAGTGATTTTGGGACACCCGTTTACCCCCCATCTATCATTCACACCTTTCACAGCTTCCCATAGCCGAACATCCCAATTTCCCTCCTGTGGTTTCAAAAGTCGTTTCAAGAGACCATTGGTCCTTTCTACAATCCCGTTAGCTTGAGGGTAGTAAGGGGTGTGAGAAGTCCATTTAATCCCTTCACATTTTGCCCAGTCCTGTACAACTTTGGCAATAAAGTGAGACCCATTATCAGATTGAATTTCTTGTGGTTTTGGGAAAGTTCCAAACCATCCCTGCAATGCTTTAACAGTATTATCTCCTGTAGCTCTTTTAAAGGCATCGGCCTGGATTAACCCAGATACTATCTCCACTCCTACCAGCACAAAGTGTTTACCTCCTGACTTTTTAAAGGGGCCAATATAATCTACCTGCCACACATCCCATAAGCCTTTACCCTTTCTTAAATGCAGAGGGTCATCTTCCAAAGGACATCTTTCTAGCCATCTGCGGCATTGTTCACAGGCTGATATGCATGTTTTACACATTTCTCTAGTAACGGGCCAACCACGAGCAAGGGCTTCTTTGTACAAATCTTTTGCACCTGTGTGTTGTCTTTTTACATGCAACCATTCTAATAAGTGCTCCCAATCCTCTGTAATCTGATCTTTTTTTCACAGGACTTAGTCTTGCTAATTCATCAGCTTTATTATTCCACTCTCCTGCTGGATTTCCATCTGTCTGGTGAGAGGCTACCCACCCCATGGCAAAATTCCCTTGACTTGCAATATTTAGAATTTCTTGCCACTTTTCCTTTTGCCATACTGGGATTCTGTTAACTTCCCAATCATTTTGCTGCCAAAAAGGAAGCCACTCAGTCCATCCCTTAAACACAACATAGGAACCGGTGTAGATACAGACAGGAGAAGTATTCTGTGCCTCACGTTGGAAAACACTCCAAACAGCTATCAGCTCGCCAACTTGGGCACTGCCTTCCCCCTCTGTGATAACTCGTTCACCTGAGGAGGTGTGGAGGGCTACAGCCTTATATTTCCATACCTTTCCTTCTCGCTTGGCAGAAGCATCCATAAACCAAGAATTTGCTGACTGTTTGGGGGAAAAAGGAGGGGCTACTTTAATGACTGAGGCAGGTTTGTCTTGGCTGCTACCCAAGTTTTCAGTTTATTTCATTGCCAGATTTTTTACAGCTCCTTCAGTTATTGAGAAGACACTACTGTAATGTTCAATCTGAGCATACCACTTTCTTACTGAGGCCCTCTCGGCCCCCCTGTCAGGTGGGGGGGTCCCAGTAGAGACTGCCTTAGTAACTTTGAAAGGGCCTCTCAAAACAATTGGTTGGTGTTGTGCAATCTTCTCCACTTCTATGAGAGCTAAGGTAACCACAAACAATCCTTTATCCCAGGTAGTGTACCTTTTTTCAGCATCTTTGAAGCCACGGGAGTAAAAACCAACAGGCCTCGTCGGACCCTCAGGACCCCGCTGCCATATGTGTACTGACAGCCCTGAGGAGGCAAATCCCCATTCCGCCTGGAAAGGATCTGTAGGGTGAATAGGGCCCAGGGCTTGGTGAGCTGTTGCTTCAAAAATCAACAATTGCAATGCTTCTTCTTGAGAAGCAGTCCATTCCCATTTTATCCCTTTTCTCAACAAGTTATAAAGAGGTCTGGCAATTATGGAAAAATCTGGGATGTGTTTTCTCCAGAACACTAATAATCCTAAAGCAAGTTGGCAATCTTTTTTGGATTCAAGCATTTTAATCTGATCTAAAGAAATTAGGGTATCAGGTGGGATACATGTCATACCTCCTTTCCACCAAATTCCCAAACATTTCACTTCATGTGAAGGGTTTTGGATTTTTTCTGAGGGAATTTGCAAATCAAGGCTTTCTAAGTGAGAGATTATTTTCTGCTGGGTATCTCTCACTTCTTCTATTTCATCTCCTCCCACAAGGATATCATCAATGTATTGATAAACAGCCACATTGTCAGCTTTGGATATTTTTTCTAACTCTTGGGCTAAAGCGTGATGAGCCAGGGTAGGGGAATGTTTGTACCCTTGGGGAAGCCTAGTGAAAGTGTATTGCTGACCTTCCCATGTGAAAGGGAAACGGTCCATATCTTCTGGCTGTAAAGGTATCATAAAAAACATGTCTTTGACATCTATAGTTGCCATGATTGAATGAGCCTTTTCTTGAATCAATGTGATTAATTCTGTTAGATTTGGGACTGCTGCTGTAAGACGGTCTGTGTTGGCATTTAGCCTGCGAAAATCTATTGTCAGCCTCCACTTCCCATTAGGCTTTCGTACTGGCCACACCAGAGAATTGAAAGGAGAATGAATATTAGCTATTACTCCTTGTTCTCGCAGCTCCTGTATCACTGGTTTGATACCCTCTTTGGCATCCAGGGGGAGGGGGTATTGTTTCATGTTAGTTACTTTGCTGAATGGTAGAGAGGGTGCGGCTTGGAGCAGTCTGATGTTAAAATGTGGCATGCCAAAAGACCACAGAAGACCCTCTGAGTCCTCCCACTGCCTCCCAACGAGGGCATTCATCCCTAATAAATTGGTTGGAATACCTCCAATCACCATATTAATAGAGAGTTGATTTTCCTCTGCAGGCAAAATGAGCTTGACTAAGGCCACATTCATAGATTCTGTCGTTCCCAAGGCATTTAAAACACAATATCGGTTCTTTGTTGGAACAATTCCACACCTCTGGGCATCTTTCTTTGTCAGCACAGAAATTTGTGCCCCAGTGTCAATCAGAAAAGTTACAGGTGCCCGTTTAGGGCCTGTAATAGCTGTGATCATTATATCGCCTGTTTTATTTTTAGTGAGCATTCTCAGGTATACCCATGCTCCGTCTCTTCGCCCACTGACAAGAGACGGAGGGTCTAGTTTCCCTGGTTTTTAGGGAGAGGTTGCTTTGGCTCACTGCATGGACTTTGAGGGAGAGGTTGCTTTGACTCACTGCCCAGATTCTGGGGGAGGTGGGGCGGGAGGGTGCACTGGGTTGAATTGACAGATTCAATGGGTTTTCGGCAGTGCCAGTTAGACACTACCTTACTCAATTTATCAAGGGGTAAGCCATCCATCACATCCCTGGGGACCCCCTTTTTGATACCTAATAACTACCAATGCTGACGGTTAGAAATCTGTTTTACATTCTCTGGCTTTTCGCTATGAGGAGCCTTAATGTACCTGACACCTTTTGTTTTTTCTGATTTTTCCTCTGGGATTTTTATAGGTCCATATTTTCTACTGTAATTAATCAGATCTTCTGCAACCTCACTCCATGTCCAAACTTTGGGATCACCAGCAGGTGAATTTGATTGTGAACCTGCCAGCCAAGAGGGGGTTGAATATGGAGTAAACCCAGGATCAGTAGATCCAGTTTGGTCGCTCGGGTTTCCAAGGAATCTATCCAGCCTTTCCACAGGACCTACAGCTGCTATGGTTTTTTGAAGGACAGTTGCTGTAGGTTTGAATGATTCTGGAAGGCCTCGAATTAAAGGGGTCATCAGTTCAGGTTTAACAGGTAATTGCATCGGGCATTCATATCCAGGAGTCAATTTCCTTTCATTTGCAGACAGGCGGCTTTGTGGATGCTTTCTAGAAGTTGATCGGGGGTACCAACTTGTAGTGGTTTGGTCCAAAATACTCATTACTGCTTATCTTCTGTGAGATAAGGATTAGGAGAAAAGCAAAGCAGGCACCAACTTTGAAAGAATATAAAGAAGTTTATTAACAGACCTAAAGGAGGGGAAAAAAATTATACCATACCTTCAGAACTCTCCTCCTCCCCCCACCTTCCTCCTTTCTCCCACTGACAATGTAAAAAGACAACCCTTGAGACGTTCAGTCTGTTTACCACTTCCATAATAAGCTTGTTCAGTCCATTTAGAAAGAGAAGTCTCTTCTTGCTCTTGCTATGAAAACATTATCACAATGAGACAGCCGCCCACTTCCAAATATTTTTCAGTCCATTTAGGAAGAGGAGTCTCTCTGCTCGCATGTGAGTCCCTTCCCCCGACTTGCATCTTTTCCTGCAACTGCTTTCCAGGGTCCACTCTTGAAATTTTTGGGGTACAATTTTAAGGTTGAGCCGTTCAGAAACAAAAACAGAGGCCCTTCTCCTTCCCTGGGAGCAAAGGGTCTTCCTCATCTTCATCTTTAGGACTATCTCTGGGAGCATCTCTAGGAACTGAGGTTTCTCCTTTCCCATTTGGAGCCAAAGTCCTCATCGCTTCCATCTCTCCCTGTCCAAACTTCTCATGAAATTACAGCTGCGTTAGCATCTGCCTATCTCAACGCAGGTGCTTTTGCTTACGAGTTGAACACTCCACCCCCCATATCTTCATGAAATTACAACGGGATACTCTGATATATCATAGCTTCACAGCAGGATTTCAGCTTTAAGCATCTCCTCTTTCTCTTCCCTCAGGTTTTCAGCTCTTCACAGCAATAAAAGGGTTAATCTCACCTCGGCCTTGCAGCTGTGTAGCTTATCGCTGTTGGTCACCTGACCTCTGCCCGACAGCGGTGCCGCTTTTTGCTCAAATCTTGGCCGCAGTGGAGGGAGAGGGGGGGTTCCGAGCCGCTCTGGCTGCCCACAGCCCTGCTGGGGGGGGGCGGGTCATCCTGGAGCCATGGCCCAGCCCGGCCTGGCCCCACAGCCACCTGTCCCAGCGCCGGAAACAGGAGAGAGAGCTTGGGGGGAGCTTGTCTATTCTTAAGTGTGTATCACAGAGGCGGTCACAACTTTAAGTGGCTTAAAGAATTGTCCATATTCAAACTGGCCAGCTGATAGGTTCTGTCAGGTCCCAGAGGAAGCTGTAAGCACCCCTTAGCAAGGACATCCCTTCCAGGACTATGCTCTCTAACCTATGACACAACTATAGCTAAAGGGTCTCCCCTTTCTAAAGGATTGAGTCCCCTGGCCCAGAAAGCTGCGCGCTGAGTCAGGGACCATGTGTTACGTTTGTCTCCTGTTGTTAAGAAAACTCCATGTCCCCAGTATCCATTGGCCTCTTGTTCAGTTAATAGAATTTGGTCTCTTCCAGTGAGAGACACTCGGAAAACATATTCCGTCTCAGATTCGTGGGGGAGCCGCCCGTACTCCTTTTTTAACTTAGCCAATTCAATAGCAGGGTATGGTATTTGTTTAGTGGTGATATGCGGTTCAAAATCTTCATCATTGATATAATTATATTCCGTTTTAATCAGAGATCTCATACCAGGGCAGCAGTTTTCCCCACAATTTTTCACTAGCATTAGTTCTTTCTGGGGTTATATTTGGTTAATGTGAGGAGTTTCCTTTTCCTCTGTCTCTTTTGGTGAGTCAGCATTCTTTGAACTCTTGAAATATTCCTCCCTCAAAGCAGCCCGCAGCAAATAATTTTCATTCCTTTCTTCATCTAATTGTTTCTGTAAAATCTCCACTAGGTTTTGAAGGCAATCTATGACTGTTTTCTCTTCAATACATTGCTTAAAGCGGTGACCTATAGCTGCCGTAAGGCATGCTCCTAGAACGGAGCAGATTATGGTTTTATTTCGGCCAAATTTAAATTTTGTCTCATGTTGTAAAGAACATACTCTATCAGTCACATTCTCCAAATTAAACCAGTTATTTTGAGCCCATTCTTCCCCTCCCAGAGAGGGCCGGGCATTATGTTTTGCTAGCAGAGCATAAATTGCAGCTTTATCTTTTGCACTAGGGTTTTCAGTCATTTTATGAAGGGATCAAAACCACCACAAGGAGGTAAAAGTTAATTACACACTGCGACACACACAGCTTTGCTATGTCTCCCTTCGCTTCCCTGGGTGGGTGAAGAGACCAAATCTGCTTGGGAGGTACTCCTTAAGTTACTTATGGATGTCTCTTTGCTACACCAAGCAGTCCAAATTGATGCACACACAGCAGAAAACAGTTCCCCCTTTTACACTAAGAGACCTTTTTGTGAAAAATCTGAAGGCAGAGCCCTCAACTGAGTATGGGGTGCTTTTCAGCTAGGCATGTGCAGTTTGCAGGAAATTCGAGTCAACCCCCTTGCTTTCTAGACACCGCTCACCCTTTTCAGGGTGTTGGGCTAGGTGAAGCTGGAGCGAAACATCCTTCCCCTATTACAGACTACACACAACCTTGCAACCCCTTCTGTCTGTCAGAGATCCTGTCAGTTTAATGTCATGATCCGCTAATATGAGCAGGGGGTCATGATGGTTCGTTTTATAGATCTCAGAGTGTAAAAGGACGCAAGAGATTTCAGTTTTAATCAGAACAGTGCACCTTTATTAAGTGCTCACAACACAGTAATGTGATAGAGGAGAGAAAGAGAGGGAGATAAACAATGTAAAAGAGTAGAGAGGAAGAAAAAGGGGGGCAATAGCTACCAACGGATGAGACAAAGTCCTCGTGGTCTTCCGCCAATAGATTCATCTTCTTTCCGTGGGGAGATCTCGAGCTCAATTATTTCAGAAAGTCCCTTTATAGTCCTTTTCAGAAGCGAGGGGCAACTGGCCAAGAGGTGGGGGAAATCTACAGCCGGTGTTATGGGACCCGTTGCTTTAGGAAAACAGGTACAGGACAGGCGTACAGGACAGGTCATTCCTTTCCGCTTCAGCGCAGTCCTTCCCGCCTGGGCAGCAAGAACAGCACAGTCCATTGTGATGTGCACTAATTTTCCTCAGGAATGCATACCAGTTCCCAGCGGGCACACCTGCAGCCAACAGTTGGCAGACATCCCACCTCAGCCAGGCCAGGACTCCTGTGTTCAGTCTTTGTCCTCGGCAATGATCGTGAGGCAGATGAGGGATTCTTCGGACCGTCTCTTACTCTTGTGATTGGATAATAATGACTATAACATGGTAATGGTAGTAGTTATGATAGGCTATAGGCAAATGTAAAGGTATTGTGTATGGTGCTTATTGGTTGTTACGTATTAAGATACTCAGCAAAGAAAAGTATATAATGCTTTGTAACTTGAACAGAAAGCAGCTTCAGGTATGCCTACAAGCTGGAGCTGACAGCTGTAGGGCTGGCTCTGGATACCCACTCCCTGAGCTGCTGTAACTTCGCCTACGCAATAAACAGCTTTCAAGAGAGGCGCCTGAAGTCCAGACATCCTTCGTAGACACTTCTCCTGTATTTCACAATGAGTCCGTGGTTGTAAATCCACAATCGACACCATCCTGTCATCCGCAGAAAGGTTCTTAATTCTTTGATTGTAGCTGGCCAGGGCATTTGGCAGATTGCCTCTTTCCTGTCCTTACCCAGGGCTCTTTCTCCTCCTGCCAATTCGTATCCAAGGCATGTAACTCCCTGGAGAACGAGTTGTGCTTTCCCAGGAGATACTCTGTATCCACTTAGTCCTAGGAAATTCAGGAGGCTCACAGTCCATGCCTTCCAATCCTCCTGAATTTTGGTGCCAATTAACAAATCATCAACGTATTGCAGAAGTGTACCTTCTCCGGGTGGTGGTATCCCGGTCTCTAATTCTTTGGCTGATTGATCACCAAAGATTGTGGGGCTATTCTTAAACCCTTGTGGCAATACAGTCCATGTGAGCTGTTTTAGGGTTCTTCCATTCGAAGGCAAAAATTTCCTGACCTCTTTCAGCTAGTGGCAGACAAAAGAAAGCATCCTTTAAATCTAAAACTGAAAACTACATCCAGTCACTTTGTAATTTTTTTTTTAACCAAAGCGTTAAGGATTGGCCATAACGGGATGTAGTGGTTTTGTTACTAATTTCCTGTAACCAACTAAAAATGGATACGTTTGGGGATCATTTGGGTCCCAATGTGGATCTGTGGTAGGGAAAATGCTATCTGCATTCCCATATAGTATTCTAATAGCTGGTTGTCCCTGCATGTGTGTTTTTGTTGCAGATATTACAGTTGCTTTTTCTATCTCAGTTAACTCTGATAGCATTAAATCTATATCCTCCCCATCAACATCTTGATTTCTAACAATCAATATGCTAACAGTCCTTGGGCATCTAGGGGGTCTTGCTCTTTTTCAGCCTTAAGTTTTAAGCATCTTTGTCCTATACTGCATGAGGAGCAACACCTCTTCATGCAGCTTTTTCCTTTTGCTTCTTTTTCTAACAACAGGACCGTTGAGTCCTGTGGTGCTAAATTAATGTCACACTTTTTCTGCCACTCTGGCTTGCATCTTCAAGTAAAGAAGCAGTTGGTGTAAGAAACTTTATCTTATTTGTTCTCCCTCCTTAAAATAATATTAACTGCAGTAAGGTGTTATAGTTTAAGGTCCCATTTTCTGGCCACTTTTCACCATCGTCTAATTTATGCAGTGGCCACCACTGATTACAGTACTTAATCAGGGTGCTCTTTTTCCTAGTTCCTCCTAGCTCCTTCCAATGTGCCAACACACACCCTAATGGACTCTTCTGTGTTATCTCCTTGCTTACGGATGATTCCATGGTCTCCTTTTCCTTTCCTTCTTCTGCCAATCCAACCTGCCTCTGCACCTTCTACACACTTTCTCCCAATCCTCCTCTAAAACTTCCCAGGTCCGGGGAACTGAGTCCTTTCTCCCACACACTAAGTAAATAACAATTGTCTTTTCAGGTTCCCTTACTCTCCTTGGCCACACTGCTCTCATCCTCTGCCAGTCTTGGAAACTCCTTTCTGTGTTCCTGTCTAGCGGGTATTGAACCCCTTCTCTCCCTAGCCTAAAGTAAGCTCGTTTTCCCAACATTTAGGGCACTGGGTATCTATTGTATCTAGAGATACAATACTCTCTTCTCTGACAATGAACACATTCACACAAAGTTCAAGCTTCACACTTCTTACAGCACAACAAACTAGGAATTTCAAGGAAAAACCCTGCTGCTACTGTGTAACCTGGTGGTGTTGTATTTGTAGAATGTTGGGGATCTGGGTGTTCCCAATCCAAAGCTAAAATCTTTCCCCTCCAATAATACAATCTACCTCCCTCCAGATAACAAGGTTGAACCCCAAACCAATGGTTTATACTATTTATGCTCGTTCACTTGTTGCCAATCGCTTTGCCTTTTTTTTGGCCGTTCCTGGTGCCGGGTTGCAGAAACGCAGATTAGGGCTCCACACTCACTTCATGCACATCTCCTTCAGTCTCTTTCATTCTCACTCATTCCACAGCGAAAACCACCAAAGAAAAAAAAGGAGAGGAAAAAAACCCCACAGTAAAATGGCAACACAACAAAACAAAATAGCAGTGATTCTACAGTAAATGCCGCAATACCACAGAAGCAAAAAGCAAGAGAACAGCACGACAGTGGGGTCCTCCCCATGGGGCTTCCACCCCCTAACACAACAGCAGGGACTCTTATCCCTGGGGCCTCCAGCCCCCATAACAGCAGGGTCCACGCCCTATTCCCTAAAGGTACCTTTCTCTTTGCCCAGGACTAATTTTGGGAGACTGAGTCTCCTCAGAGCTTTCAACCCACCCTTGGGGACTTGCACCCCAGACCTGCAGGAATTTCTGCTTAACAAAAATAGCACTTACCCTAATTTGGTGCAGATGGTCCTTGTCTGCTCCCACCGTGAGCCAAAGGACAGCTGAGCTCCCCCTGAAAATTCAGGGTCGCGACTGGGAGGTCTGCTTACCTCTGGCTCCAGCAGCCAAGCAGAGTTAGGGTCCCACCTTAGTTGCCATTAGATTCTCCCCAAACCGGGCCGAGAGACACTTCTGAGACAAAGCCCAAGAAAAGGGTATTTGCTTTATTCAGCGCTCTGGCTGAGCATGGATTGCTCCTCCAAACACGCACACACCCCAGTTGCTCCTCCAAACACGCACAACAGCAGTTTACAATATATGGTTGCAATGTATGCACATTCATAGTTTTCCCTAGAAAAGCTGTGGTTATGCCAACTATTTCTTAGAACTTATTATCATTAGCATGCGCGGAGCGCAGGCGCAGTGCTCCCTGGTGGTTGCGCTGAGGAAGGCTTGGTGGTCGTTTTGACGAATGTGAGAAAAGAGACTACTCTTAGTTAAATAAAAAATTAAAATAATTTATTGAAAACAGAAAAATTGAAAAATTACAGAAATTAAAAAAATATAAAAATTTGGGATCCTATGGCTCGGTAGATGTTATGCCCCAGGAGTGCAGGGATCTGAGATCTTCTGGCTGGGACAGCACCGGACCTCAGGTAGAGAAAAAGGACTTGCAGTGCTGAGCTGACTTTTGGCTGGTCCAAAAGTCAAAAAAAAGTTATTAAAGGCTCCTTAATAGGAGTAAGGCTTTTAATGCCCAGCACTGATGTCCACCACAGCTAGCCTGCAGAGGACTCGCTCTCCCTCTCGCTCTCCCTCTCGCTCTCCCTCTCGCTCTCCCTCTCGCTCTCCCTCTCGCTCTCCCTCTCGCTCTCCCTCTCGCTCTCCCTCTCGCTCGTTGTTTTATAGTGTCTTTGCTCCGCCCCAGTCCACTCACAGCCTGCCCACAGCCTGCCCCTTTGGTTTAAAGTGATTGGTGCTTTCCCTTTGACAGATCATCTCAGTCCACCAATAGCTCATCATTGTCAGAGGGGTGGTATCAGTTGAAATAAGGGTGGTAATATGCCCTCATTAAAATTCAGGTTGCCATAGAGCTTGCCTGCAGGGTAACGGTTGAGGACCTAAAAATAGCTGGTGGCTGTTAGAACTGGGGTTTTGGAGTTAGCCCTTGGACCAATGTGCAAAGTAAAAACACTTTAAAAATACTAAAATACATGCAACACATCTTAAAACACTTGTAAAAGTAGACAATAAACATAGGAAAGATAACTCTTATAGTGTACAGGTGGTTTAAAGTTTGAGAAGGGAGCATAAGTTGGGGATTTTTAACTGGGGAATTTTTAACTGGGAATGGTGCAACTCTCTTAATAAACTACTTTGAACAATTGAAAACACTGATAATGGAACTTGATTTTTGTACCTGGGCTGATGGGTTAATTTTAACCTTCAGTTTAAAAATATTTAACTCAGAATTAATTAATTAAAGCACTTAATATGCAAAGACCAAACACAATTAGGGATTTCATGTATGACAACGAAGGCCAAACATCTTCCTCGCTTTACACTTTCCACCTTTCTTTCCTAAGCGTGCACAGTCTCTTGCTAGCTGTTTCAGCATTTTCTTCACTGGATCTAGCAAGCTTTTGTTCCCTATCTTCTGCCAAGTTATTCAGCTAGCTTCTACACTGGTTACAATGTATCTTATTCTAGCCTCAGGATACCCAAGCACACCCGAGTACAATAACTTAAACCATTTCAATAGCACATGGGGTGTATGTGTAGGAAAAGGCACTTGTGAATTGACTTTATCTTTGCGTTCAAACAATTGGGCTTGGACCCCCAACTGCCCTCCTTACAATTGTTCCAAATATCAAGGCAAATGCAATCAAATGCCTGTTAAGCTCACTAATGGTAGCTGGGTAAGGTGTTCCTACCACACTTACCAAAAAGATTTTGAAGGCTGTAAAGCAGTGGGGAGGGAAAAGGGGGTTTTTTGACCACCTGTTTTTAAGCTGTCCCCGAGAAAATTCCACAAGTAGAACACACATTGTTCATGATTATCAGCGGAAGTGGCAACACCGGAATGGAACTCAAACCCTTTTTAGGTGAGTCCTGCTCCAAATCCAACCAAACAGCTTGCAGATGTAAAAGTAGATGGGAACCCCGTGCGGGAGCTCGGATATGAAAATATTGTGACTCTTATGGTGGGGCAACTATTGCTGGAGGACTCTTTGGCCCAGGAAACAAGCTGTATTTTGACCTACCAGTTGATGACAAAGGATAGGAAAGCCCCTTTGCTGACGGAACATGGGCTTTGAAAGGACATGATTGGATTTGTGGCCAGCATGCTTATCGCAGGCAAGGCAATGAGAGTCCTTGAAGGAGAAGGAAATGAAAAGCTGGACCTGGACAAATGGGAAGGGAAGTCAGGTGGGGGATGGGTGAGCAAGTCAATGCAAGGCAATAGAAGGAAGGAAGGCCGAGGGAAGGCTACAAACCGCACAACAAGGCAATGCAAGGTGTGGGGAAGTCAAGCAAAGTAAAGGAAGGGCCAGGAAAGGCAAGGAAATGCAAACCATCTGTAGGCCTGGCAAGGCAAGGAGGCCCTGGAGAAAAGCAGTAGGCAGGTCAAGGGTGGGGCATGGCAAGGGAGGGTCAGCAGGGCAAGGCAAGGCAACTGTTGGGTTGCCAAGGCAAGGCAAGGCAAGGCAGGAGAGAAGTACATTCAAGGATCGGTGGTATACTGTTGGAGAGGATGAAAGTTTGGTAAGAAGGTTTCACGGTATGTAGGCTTGGCAGAAAGATCTCTGAATGTAGAAACTGAGGATGAGATAGAAATGAAAGCAAGTTTTGATACAGAGTAAAAGATGCTTTGCTGAAACACTGACCACTGAATAACTGAGAAGGCAAAGGTGGGAGATGAGTTGGAAGGAGATTTTTATGATTAGGACAAAGGTATGTGACTACAAACAAAGACATGTTTTTCACCAAGTAAATAAGTCTCAAGAAGAGCATAAGTAAATAGAAAACATGCTTTTACCAAAAAGAGCTATCGCAGAGGCAAACAAGAAATGTTGATGGAGCAAGAAGAAGAGAGGTCTGAGAATTTTCCACTGGAAGCTTAAATTGTAATTTACTTACTCTTGTGATTGGATAATAATGACTATAACATGGTAATGGTAGTAGTTATGATAGGCTATAGGCAAATGTAAAGGTATTGTGTATGGTGCTTATTGGTTGTTACGTATTAAGATACTCAGCAAAGAAAAGTATATAATGCTTTGTAACTTGAACAGAAAGCAGCTTCAGGTATGCCTACAAGCTGGAGCTGACAGCTGTAGGGCTGGCTCTGGATACCCACTCCCTGAGCTGCTGTAACTTCGCCTATGCAAGAAACAGCTTTCAAGAGAACTGCCTGAAGTCCAGACATCCTTCGTGAACCTTTCTCCTATAGTACACAAAAGTGGCCAGGACAGACTGCTCTGTGTGGCCTTGATCTCTCATGGGCCATCTCTAATTTGCACCTAAAAGACTTGGGCTACCTGCTTTCCTTTGTATACAAAAGAACTGTCATTCTGGTGCAGAGCCCAAGGGTGAAATGTGAATTGCCTGTCCAAAAGTCAAGACAAGCAAGCAGTGGTCCCAGGCAAAAGCTGCCCAGACAGACGAGTGTGGCTGCATGGGACCTCCCCTGGGCTTCTTCTCCCATGCTCCTGAAACACTGGGCATACATGAGAGCCTTGGGAGTCCTCGGGGGAGCAGACAGGGCAGGGCAAAGCTGGGAAATGTCACGAGAAAGGGGTCTTGCATTGCAGGTGGGGGAGTTAAGTACATCCTCAACTATGTGCGATTAATCTCACTTATCAAAGTCAGTGTCAACTAAAACTTTCATTAGCATAAACAGGCAAAATTTACTACATTTTCTTCTCTTATATAGGAATAAAATCACAGACAAACAGATGAATATATTGTAGAGATTGACTGATAATACAGGTTTATTTACAGGCTTGATTGGCATATTTTAGGCTTGATTGTCATACTACTTACAAAGTCCTCTTAAATATAACTCACTTTCAGGTTTCTAAGGGTAAGATATATATTTGCGCTGTATTCAAAACTACATGGTAAGTCAATTCAGGTATTATGGACACAAGTAATGCAATAATCACATGATAAGTATTTGAAAAGTCAAGTAGGCAAGAGAAAACTGTTGCCTTTGTATCTGCCCACATTCTGGACCACGGCTGTGTGAAAAAGGTCTGCGAGCCAGATGCAAAGGTGCACAGCAGGAACAGCACTGGCACCCAATAAACACCCCAGGTTTCTTTTTAATAACTTTCAGGAGTAGAAGTATGTGTAAAGTTTGCTACAGAGATCAGTTTTGGGAGGAGAAATGTTTTGAGAGAAGAAAAATCACAGGAGTTCCCACTGTAGGCTATATCCCCATTTCATTGTATCCTTTTACTGCAGAAAGCCATCTGATCCTGACTATTTGATTACAAGGACACACAGAACCGATTGCACATCTGCTCACTGAGCCTGAGAAATGTTTTCTAGTGAAAAGGAAATGAGAGGGACTGGGATTACAAACGAACTGAAACACAAGCAGCTAATACATTCCTCCTTTCCGTAAAAGCAGTTCTAAGAATTTAGTGTGAAATACATTTAGGCTTGGTCCACAGTAATTTTAATTCAAATAAACACGTCTAAATTTTTTCCATCCCTCCCATTAAAGGATACTTTTCTTGGCTTATTCTTTCAGCATTTTGCCAGCAATATGCTCAATGCTATTTCTTTAGAAATGGAAGCTATAGCATTACAAAATGGTTGGGGAAACCTTTGCCATGACTATCAAGTTGAGTTCATAGGTTTTCAAAGCTGGTTGAAGATATAATGAAAGCATCTAAGGTTTATGCATGAATCAGCATCCCCTTGTCACAACGTCATGCTGCAGTGATCCCTGCTGGAGCTCTAAGACCGGATTTAAAACGGATAAGCTCAACACTGGCTCTTGAGCCAGCAGGAGTAAACATCCAAGATTGTACAGGTATTACTTCCGTGCTCAAACTACTGTATGAAAACCTGCCGGTTTATGTTACCGTTACCCCAGTTTTATAGTACTCCATAGAAACCTCTCTTTAAGTGACTCCAGTTTCCTTTCAGTGCTAAAATAGGTGCGTACACATCATGACTACCCCTGAAGCTGTTGCGTAGGCTGACTTAAGAGGAAAGGACTGCATCTTCATCCCTTTTCTTCTTTCTTGCTTTGACAGAATTAAGAGCTTTTAAAAAATCTGCTATCACTGATGGTCAAGCACTCCTCCAATTAGACTACACTCAATTACGCTGTGCTCAAGGACAATGAACATATGAGGTGCTTTGGATATGGTCCACTTCTGCCCTAGGAATTGCTTCCAATGCTGTACCTTGGCACCAGCTGTGAAACCAAACCAAAAGAACGAAAGAAGTTCTGTTAGAATGAACCAAGAATTCTCACACAGTGCTAAGCTAGCCCATTTCTCTTGAAGGGTACAACAGCAGTCCTGGCAGTGAACACTGCTCCTCATTGGGCCATTACTCTGAAAAAAACATCCACCACCTCTCAATCTAAACCATTAAGCCTCCTAGTGATGCTGACTTATGAAGCATCAAACTGCAGTTACATTCCAACAGCTAGCTCCAATGACCCATCAACAGAGCTCTGCAGGCTTGCAACAGTTCAACAAACTAAAGGGACTGTTTTTTATGGCTGCTTTTCGAACTGACGTCCCTTTGCCGGGTTAAGGGAAGGTGGCCTGTCCACCTTGGTCAAAGTCAGTAGAATTTTGGCCCAATTTGCTCTCATGCAACGCATCCTGACACGATCTCTCAGTGTTGATGTGAAATTCCCACCAAAGTGCCAGTCATTACCTTGACTTAAGGCTACCTACTCACAGAGTATCCACTCCACTGCTACGCCCATTTTCTGGCCACCTTTAAATGACTGAGCTGTCCTACTGTTTCGAACATTCCTCAAGGGTACATGACCACCATCTCCTCCTTTCTGAAGTTTAGGAACCTAATTTAAAAGTCATACTAGCAATACCAGTTTATCTAAAAACCATTTGCTCCATCAACAACTCTGAGCAAGCGCTGATAATTAGTTTGAAGACTTTTACTTATTTTTACAGTGGGCTTTTTGCTTGCTTGTTTGTTTTTGAAGCACATGGAGTAGTGTGCCTTTTCCCTGCGGCTACCAGGGGTGGGACGGAGGCTGACCGAGCCCCAGCCTGGGCAGCGCAGGGAACCCCGGGCGCTGACGGCTGCCACTGGCGGGTGCCAGGTCAGGACTGGCGGGCAGGGGTCCACCCCACCTCTGCCACAACAGCTGCAGCTTCTGCAGCCTGAAACATGGCCGGCTCAGGTGTTTAAATCAAGAGCCAAAATATTTTGCTGCTCAATTTGGGGCAGAGAAAGGTCATCACTTCTAGTATGGTAGAAGCCTGCCACTACATTTCTGTGAAGGACAATCACCTTGTTGGAGTGAAACACCTGGGTAAATACTGGAGCATTTTCAGATTCATATTATCCTACATTTCTGTGACCTTCTTTTACACCTGCATTGTTTCATACTGCTGGTTTTAGGCACAAGTTCTTTGTACACTATTCTGGAAAGAAAAAACAAAAAACAACACCCACCCCCTCCCCCACCACCGCCCATCCCCCAGAAAAAACCCACAACCCTAACAAAACCAACCTGCAGAATGTTCACTATTTCCAATGAGAGCAAGCATCAAGGGGACATAAAAAGATGGATCCTCCTTAACCGTTCATGCATGCAGTGCTCTGCAATCGAATCCTAAATTCTACTTCTTGTATGACAAATATTTGTCTTCAGAACTCCTTGTTCTCCACTCAGAAAACCCTCTGGGAAGGTAATGGAGGAGATAGCGTACATATCTTTAACACCCGCTTCACTACTCAGTTAAACGGGATAACTTGACTAAACCATCAGTGATAACTGAGGTGATGAGAAAACAACTACCTGTTCATGTCATAATTTGGAGCTCTTCAAATTGCTTGGAAATTGAAGCCTTGGACCTTGAAGGTTCAGACAAAGGAAAATCCAAAGTGTGGACATAATCTCCCTTCTGCTGGAAGCCTTGAAGTCCACCACTGCAGTCTACGGCCTACACAAATCATCCGAGTACTGTAAAAGTTCTCCAAGGAGGAACAAGAACAAGGCTAATGCATGCATGCAAACGCTGATCAAAAGCACTTGATGCTCTTGGACAAAAATATGTAACCTTTGACTTCGGAAAGACAAGGTGACTATGGTTGTCTCTAGTAGTAGTAGGGAAAAAATTCGGGTATTTTGCAAAACCTATCTTCAGGGGTTTGTTAATTTAATTTTTGTTAAAAATCGAGGAACACAGAGACACCTGTCATTTTTTTTTGCAGAATGCCATATAAACTACTACACTTACTTCACCAATGGTCCGAGTAAACATTATCTGCAAATACTGACCACATGCGGTTCTGGTTGATACAAACCCCCATTTTACCTAAGAAAGGAACAACTTGGCAAGCAGTTTGCAAAGATTAACAACTTAGCATTACTGTGGCTGATTACACGCCCTGACCTTTTTTGCCTTTACCTATGGATGCCATACCCTCCTACCCTCACACATGCCACTAAGAGCTCCTTGCGTGGAGCTCTTGCAGCACCTACGCCAGAATCTGTGCCAAGTCGCTGCACCACTTCAGCACCACTGCACCTACCACAAGGTAGCTGAATCGCAGGGGGGAAAAGAGGTCGCCAATGGAGGGAAGTTGTTCTCGCTCACAGCTAACCTCCACATTCAGTGTCCCTTACATCTTTCCCGGGATGGGTGGGAAAACACCTCGCGGCGCGACGCTGGGCACGAGCAGCCACCACAGCACTGAGCCCACTCCCCACTCCCTCCTGCCCGGGGCCGCTGCGGGGGATCCTGGGTTGGCCGGAATTGGACACGTGCTTGCAGGGAGGGCAGCGCGGCAAAGGCGGCCGCCCCTCAAGGGCCTGGGAAGGCCAGCCTTGGCTCCTCACTCTCACCACTGGCACGGGAACTGCCGGCAGCCCCTCACTGCGGCTGCCACTGGCTGCACACCTGGCTGCGCGCCGCCCGGCTGGTCCTGCCGCTCCACGGGGTCATAGGGCACGTGCCGGTCTGCTGCCAGGGGCGGCCGCTGAGTGACAGGAAGCAGAAGTGCGCACCGCTGCCCCACTCTCCGCCCCGCCTGAGGGCTCCTCTCCTTGTGTTACCGCAACCTCGCCGGCCCGCCCCGCCTGCCCCGACACTTGCCGCACCCCGCATGTGCTCCCCGCCACATGGCACGCGTGCGGCCTGGCTCCGCCGAGGCATCGGCGGAGCTGGGGCACGGCCCCACCGGAAGAACCGTGGGGGCAGCGGGCTCCCAGTGAGGCTGAGCGCGCCAGGCGGGAGGCTAGTGGGCAGTGCGATGGAGAGATGGAGGCGGCAGCCCCGTGCGGCCTAAAAAGGCTGATGGTGCCACAACCGCCCGCTCCGCGGCCCCTCGGCTGCTGTTGAGAGGGGCCCCAGCCCTGGTGGGGCGGGGGAGGGCTGCAGGCAGCCCCAGGGCCACACAGCCATACGTAACATGCAGTGGGAGCCGCCAGGAACTATTTTACACCTGCTAGAGTGCTGGGAGGGGGTGGGGCACAAGGAGACCAGGCGGCAGGTCACTGCTGTTAATAAAGTTAATCCACAATGCCAGAGGTTTATGTCCAAAAAGGAGACAGAGGAGTTCTGTAACTTCATTCGCATAAAAGGAGAGGCCATGGGGCATTTCCCATGGGGTCTCTCAAGTTGTTGCAGGGTGCAGCCCCCTTTTTATCCTAAGTTCATGGCCACATCTCCCTCTCCCTTTTCCCCTTTGGCTGAGGTACTCGGAAGGTACAGACTTCCCGAATTGCCTACTCTATGCCCCCCTCTAATACCTACCCCCGTTTTGGTACATAAAAGAAAGAAAAAGAAACGATTCAAAATTCTATTAAGCCTTTCTTCTCTTGCACTAGGTTCGGGAATTTAGCACGGCCTTGGCTGAGCAACAGTCTATGTTGATTCGCAACAGTTTCTAGAACTAAGAAGTTTCTTCTGTCACTTCACTATCCATAGGTTCCTAGTCCTGCCTAGGGGCAGATTAACATGGTCTGTTTGTAAAGACACATTCATCGTACTCCTTTCAATCAGTGCTCTTTTAATTTTCTCTGTATTTGTCTTTACAAATCTTAATTGCCATTGATTTAATTTTTTCTTCCTGGGTCTTCTTAGGTTTTGCAATTATTTGCAGTGACATCCTTTTCTGTCTTTTTGTAGTCATTTCTGGATCAGTAGGTATGGCTGCTACCTGCATGCTCGTGATCACATGCTGAAAGAGCAGCACTAAGCAAGGTATCATGCATCCTAAAAGGATTAGGCTTGCTATAGCATATAAGAGGAGAAACAGTATTCATTTGACCCATAGGTCAGCAGTCAACCGTGAAAACGTGTCTGTCTTGGTTCAAAAGACAGGTGTCTGCTAAGGAAGGCAGAAGCCTCCCTTGGAATGGCAGATGTAACCCCTTTCCCTCTGAGTTATTATAATTTTGAAATCAAGGGCTTTTAGGCAAAGATGTGGGAAATAGGAATAACAGTTCTTTACTATTATATATATAACCAGTCAAACAAAACAACTATGGCAGCAACAGCAAACAATCACAAACCCAGTCCCAGCCTTCTCGGCTGTCAGGCCCTTTCCCCTCGGGTGCAGTTCCGCTCGCAGCCGGCAGGGGCGCTGGCTGCTCCCGGTGAGCAGGGCAGGTGCGGTGGTTTCCCCGCTGCTGCAGGGGGCGCTCCAGTGCCCTGGGGTCCTGGGGAAGGATGGAACAAGGGCTTCACAAACCCCAGACGGCTGGTCCCGGTGTCCGGCTGGAGCTTCGGGAACAGCAGGCTGGAACGGCAGGCTGGAACGGCAGGCTGGAGCGGCAGGCTGGAGTGACAGGGGTGAGCAGATCCCAGGGGACAGACGAGATGTATACAAATGGGGAACCCCCCGGAGATCGGGCAGGCAGGGCAAGCACGGCTACAGTGTAGCGAAGGCTTGAAGCAGCAGCAGGGCAGGGCGGCCATAGCCCAGCCTCCAGCAGGGCAGGGAAAGCAGCTTTGGGATCCTGGCGTTGTTTCCAGCAGAAAAGAAAAACAGCCAAAGAAAAAGAACCAGCAGCTCCTTTCTCTGCAGCTTCTCTCTCTGAACGCCGAGAGCCAACTGACCCCACACCCAGGGGAAACAAACGAGTAGCCAGGCCCACCCTACCCCCAATGGGCAGCTCTTTTTGTCTTTCTTAAGTACAGCCATTTGTCCCCTAGCAACATGCATATGGGAAAAAATTCCTTTAACAGGAAAAAAAACTAGGACTAAACTAAAACCCCAACAGTGTCCCATTCCCATCCTTTCCCCCTTTGGACTGGTACATGAGCTAACTTTATTTCTTTTGTTATTTGTTTGACCACTTTTTCATTGTCATATCTATTTGCAGACAGCAGCTTGAGTCATTTAATTTTCCACAAACTCCTCCTTCTTCTGCTAATAGACAATCTGATACCATCCACTGCTGAAATGCTGCTTTCCTCATTTAAGTGGATTGGTCAGCAAGAAGGTCAAGAGCTGTGGCTGTCTGGTTGCTTATTATTTCAAACACAGCTTGTAAGCTAATTATCCCATTCCAATTATAAGTGGGTTCTCAGGCATCTGGTATTAATTAAATTGGATTCCATGTGGCTGGTTCATTGTGTTGTGTACTTCATTCTGGTGTCCATGCATCTTTTCCCCATTTTGGGGTGCTCCGTCCAGCCAGGGCTGCATCAATTGACTGCTATTCTCTAATTAAGTCATAGATTTTGATTCCTAAGTGATTTCCCTGAACTTGTGGTAGCAAAAAGAACAACACGCTAATACAACTTCTATGACAGATTGTGGGAGTGTGTTTGTTTAGTTCAGTCCGGGTCTCCCCCCTATGTTCTGTAAGTTTGGTGTACCCCAGTTGGCACACCCCCTGTTTTATTTAAATCACCCTGTCTGTCATTTTTATCTCCTCCCAGGACCCTGTCTGTCACTCTGCCACCCCTCCCAGGCTTCTGGAAAGTTCTAGCCGGGGGGCCAGGTGATTAGTCCTGGGAAAGGAGTCCCTCCCTTCCCCTGTTATAGTTGGTTCCCTTATGTGTCCCTCGTTCTGTATGCCGCATCCTTCCCTTCCCTGCTTGGTTGTTCTGTACACCCCCCCCATCGCCCCCCCACCATAAAATGCCCTGGCGCACGATCTGCAGGTGCTCTGGGTTGGGCACCCCTGGTGGTTGAGGTCCCCCCGTTCGGAGGACCAATAAACTTTCTGGATTTCACCCAACTCTGAGCCTGCCCCCTTTCCTCCGCCGTCTGCCTTTATTGCCGTGGTCCCTTGGAAGGACCCACGAGCCAGACCTCTGATCACTCCGATATCAGAGGCTGGCCCCCGTTGCCTGCTGTGTCCCGAGCTGACCGGGCTGAGTGGGAACTGTTCCCAGAGGACACAATGGCAACAGATCCCTTACCAGTTTGGAGGTGACCTGCCATAAGTGTGCTGGCCACAAATCCAATCATGTCCTTTCAAAGCCCATGTTCTGTCAGCAAAGGGGCCTTCCTACCCTTTGTCATCAACTGGTGGGTCAAAATACAGCTTGTTTCCTGGGCCAAAGAGTCCTCCAGCAATAGTTGCCCCACCATAAGAGTCACAATATTTTCATATCCGAGCTCCCGCACGGGGTTCCCATCTACTTTTACATCTGCAAGCTGTTTGGTTGGATTTGGAGCAGGACTCACCTAAAAAGGGTTTGAGTTCCATTCCGGTGTTGCCACTTCCGCTGATAATCATGAACAATGTGTGTTCTACTTGTGGAATTTTCTCGGGGACAGCTTAAAAACAGGTGGTCAAAAAAACCCCCTTTTCCCTCCCCACTGCTTTACAGCCTTCAAAATCTTTTTGGTAAGTGTGGTAGGAACACCTTACCCAGCTACCATTAGTGAGCTTAACAGGCATTTGATTGCATTTGCCTTGATATTTGGAACAATTGTAAGGAGGGCAGTTGGGGGTCCAAGCCCAATTGTTTGAACGCAAAGATAAAGTCAATTCACAAGTGCCTTTTCCTACACATACACCCCATGTGCTATTGAAATGGTTTAAGTTATTGTACTCGGGTGTGCTTGGGTATCCTGAGGCTAGAATAAGATACATTGTAACCAGTGTAGAAGCTAGCTGAATAACTTGGCAGAAGATAGGGAACAAAAGCTTGCTAGATCCAGTGAAGAAAATGCTGAAACAGCTAGCAAGAGACTGTGCACGCTTAGGAAAGAAAGGTGGAAAGTGTAAAGCGAGGAAGACATTTGGCCTTCATCAAAACAACCACCAAGCCTTCCTCAGCCCGACCACCAGGGAGCACTGCGCCTGCACTCCGCATATGCTAATGATAATGAGTTCTAAGAAATAGTTGGCATAACCACAGCTTTTCTAGGGAAAACTATGAATATGCATACATTGCAACCCTATATTGTAAACTGCTGTTGTGCGTGTTTGGAGGAGCAACTGGGGTGTGTGCATGTTTGGAGGAGCAATCCGTGCCCAGCCAGAGCGCTGAATAAAGCAAATACCCTTTTCTTGGGCTTTGTCTCAGAAGTGTCTCTTGGCCCGGTTTGGGGCGAATCACTGTTTAGGAGATAAGTGCCTGTTTGAGAAGAATGAAGTCACCATGGACTTCCTTCTTTGTCCCAAAATCCCATCCCGTGATGTACCTCCCCTAGGGTGTTGGCCCACCATTTAGGTTCAGCTGGGCTAGTCACCCATGGCCGCTCCTCAGATCCTGCTGGCCCTCCCCAGAGCCAACAATTGCTAAGGCTGAAAACTTTTGCTGCTTCTTGTCCTAAGGCTGCAAATTGATTCTCCCACTCCTCTCCTAAACTTAGCTGATAATATGAAAGTACAATTTTTAAGGAAAATATTTTAATAGTGTAATCTAATTACCTAGTATAATTTTCACGTTGTCTTCTGCACCACCTGTGGCGACTGAAGGCGTACAAACCACTTAACAGAAAACAGTGACAGCCCCCCCAGTGAGTGGAGCTTCTAAAGGAGGGATGCCTGTACAGGCTATTTCAGCAGAGGGTCTGTGAGTAGGCACATGGGGCTTCCCCCAATGTCAAGGCACTGGCTACTGCACTGTAGCCTTCCGTCGGCCTGCCGTTCATCTACTGCCTTGCATTGACTTGCTCACCCATCCCCCACCCGACTTCCTTTCCCATTTGTCCAGGTCCGGCCTTGCCTTTCCTTCTCCTCTTCTTTGCCTTGCAAAGCCACCACTTGCCTTGCCCTGCCCTTGAGCCCCTCCCTTGCCTTGCCTTACCTTGCCCACCCCTCCCCCACCTGCAATGCAAGACCCCTTTCTCGTGACATTTCCCAGCCTTGCCCTGCCCTGTCTGCTCCCCCGAGGACTCCCAAGGCTCTCATGTATGCCCAGTGTTTCAGGAGCATGGGAGAAGAAGCCCAGGGGAGGTCCCATGCAGCCACACTCGTCTGTCTGGGCAGCTTTTGCCTGGGACCACTGCTTGCTTGTCTTGACTTTTGGACAGGCAATTCACATTTCACCCTTGGGCTCTGCACCAGAATGACAGTTCTTTTGTATACAAAGGAAAGCAGGTAGCCCAAGTCTTTTAGGTGCAAATTAGAGATGGTCCATGAGAGATCAAGGCCACACAGAGCAGTCTGTCCTGGCCACTTGTGTACCAGCATCCTTGAATGTACTTCTCTCCTGCCTTGCCTTGCCTTGGCAACCCAACAGTTGCCTTGCCTTGACCTGCTGACACTCCCCTAGCTATCCCCCACCCTTGACCGGCTACTGCTTTCCTCCGGGGCCTTGCCTTGCCTGGCCCTTCCTCTTTCTGCCTGGCCTAGCCATCACTGCACTGACCTTCCCATGGCCAACCTTGCCTATAACTGCTGGCCCTTCTCTTGCCTCTCACCCCATTTGCTTTCCCCTCACTGCTCTGGCCTTGCCTACCTCTCCCTTGACTTGCCTATGATTGCCTACACTTGGTTTGCAGTGCCTTGCCTGCATGGAAGGCAAGGGAAAGAGTGGTAGGCAGGGCAAAGCAACAGGAGGAAGTTGTAGGTAGTGCAAGGCAAAGCAGATGTAGACAAGGCAAGCAAAGCAAGGGTAGGTTAGGAAAAACTAGGCAAGGTACTGAAGGCAAGGCAAGGCTAAGTGACACAGGGTGCCTTTCCTTGGGAAGCAAAGGATACAGTGCCAATGTTGCTGGAGCAGATGTTAAGGTACCATGAGGAGGTATAGTCTATCCTGGAACCTTCTGTCTCGGAGCAATTGCTGGACATATTCAGTGCTGGAGGTGGTACGTAACTTCCGCTTGGTACGCTCCTGAATGGGAATGGCAATGGGTTTTCATGGGAAGGAAATCACCCAGCCCCAGCATTTTATGTGCAGGTAAGAAGCTGCCTAGTGGAGCTCAAGGTTAGCATCACCCTTCTATCCTGGAATATTCCGCGTAGAAGCACTGCCTCAATTCGTGCAATTAATGGACTGGGTATCCATCTTTGGAACCTGGTCTCCTGAAAGATTCAATTTGGCGAGTGGTTTCCACTTTTCAGAGGTGGCCTTCTGAAATTTTGACAGCACATGTCTTTTGGACAAGGTAAGCAGCTATGCTGAGCCTTGGTGTGCAGCTGATCAAGTGTCCTGGGCACGTAATGCCCAGTAGCACTGTTCTAGAAGCTTCATATGGGACAGTCCCTGGATGCTTTGCATTTTGGAAGAGGGGATGTCTTTTTTTTTTTTTGGAGATGGGCTTGTAGTTCCTCCCTTTGGCAAAGAGAGCAAGTTTAGATCTGCACATTAGGTGCTCTTAGTGAATTTAAAGGCTTTTCCCAAAAGGCAGTTGTCTGCTTTAGAGCTGTCAAACTGTCAGTGGGAATGCAAATGCCTGGCTCTTGAGCCTTTTCTCCTGGTACCTTTGGTGTGTGAGCAGTCCCTGGTGCCGTTCTCTTTGGATCCTGACGCTGGGAGCCTGAAGGCTTAGGAGGGTAGCTAGAACTGAGAAGGAAAGTGCCCATAGCAGGGTGTGTGCTGCTAGTTGGAGGGGTGCAGTTGAAGGTGCAGGCAGCAAGAGCTTTCTCAGTTGGCACTTTTGTGAGCTCTGTTTTTGCCCGATGTTTTCAAATCGGTGGCTGAACTCAGCAAGAGTGAAAAGATTTGTTAGGGCAAAGGAGTTCGTGTTGCTCATTTGAGTGTGGTGCCAAGAGGAGTTTGCATTGGGAAGGGGAAGATTAGGGAAATTATTTTATCCTGACACCGTTGATTTGAGAGCAGGGCCGTTTCCAACTTGGCTGCGCCCTTGGGGTGGCTCAGAGCTGGGCGAGGTGCATTTCCTTCTTTTGCAAGTCGACATCGCCATCGTGTGGTTGCTGTGATGAGCCTCTGACAGCGCCCAGGAAGAAGCCAAGCGTTTCTCTGGCCCGGCCCCATTCGTGTGGGAGCAGTTCATGGAAGGGCTCCACTGTGGATCCTGGCTCTTGGAGACTGACCGAACGTAATCCTGCACCTAGCGGCGAATGAAGAGGAATCTCTTTTCACTGTTGGCTCTGCAGTTTATCGGCTGCAAAAGAAAATGCAATTTCAGCACGGCCTCTTTCTTTAGAACTTTTTCTGTGCCACCAGCTGCTTAACATGTAACACCCACCAACTACTTTGCCTCAAACTCCCTGCAGGTATGCACTTTCCCCCGAGCTCTGTGTGCCATCTTGCCCTCTCACTCATGCAAATCCCAAACCCCCTTCAAAACATCTAGTCACTGAATGCAAAGAAAAAGTCCTAGAACAAGAAGCCAGTGCTGGCATTCATAGTCGCTCTGAAGTCAGAAAACTAGATGAAACACACTAGTGACCCACAATGACCTTTTCAACTATATCTGGAGCAGGATCACATTCTCTCAAAGTAGCAGGGTCCATCGTTACAGAGCAGAGCATCCAGCTGCACTTCGGTCTGAGAGATGTGGCAGGAGAGAAAGCATTTGTTGGTTTTTCCTCTTCCCTGGGAAACTCCGTATTCACAGTGTAATCGCTTTCATGCGCCTTAAGTGTCGCAGAGTTCAAGCAGCTCGAGCTCACAGAGATGGAAGTGTCAGGATAGAAGACATCCCAGAAGTACCCTATTTTTATAGCAGCATTAAAATTGTGCACAGCAACCTGCGGCTCTGTAGCTTCTTTCTCACATAGACATGCCATCTCATTGTTCACTCTTGAAGTCCGGTTACAAGCGTCCAGCAGCTGCTCTCATGAGAGAAGGATCTAGGAGAAAAAGCCAGTGCTGTGCTGCACCTTCACCTTAATGCACCTAAGCCACATAAGTGCACTCGGTACTTCCCTTCTCTGCTGCATCTATCATTCTATACTCTGAAACGCGGAGCCTAAAGGTCAAGGCAGCTGTTTCCAGAGAAGCTTGGTGGTGCTCTAGGCAGCAGCACAAGTAACTGTCTTTGTAGTTCCATCTTTTCCTTCGAACGTGAATTTGGCAGGCAAGGGAGTGGCAGCCACGCTTTCCACTGCAGCCTGTAAGGATGCGCACACAAGCCATGTGCACGGCAGCTTCGTCCTTCGCCTTTTGTAATGCGTCGTGCTTTCCTTCCCCTGGAGGCAAACAGTCGTCTGCTTCTCGCACAGAAAGCTCTGCCGGCAGAGGAGCGCACCAGAGCACTGTGTCTCGGTTTTGAAAGACAGGTGTCTGCTAAGGAAGGCAGAAGCCTCCCTTGAAGTGGCAGATATAACCACTTTCCCTCTGAGTTATTATAATTTTGAAATCAAGGGCCTTTAGGCAAAGATGTGGGAAATAGGAATAACAGTTCTTTACTCTATATATATATAGATATATAACCATTCAAACAAAACAACAACAACTATGACAGTAACAGCAAACACGAACCCAGTCCCAGCCTTCTTGGCTGTCAGGCCCTTTCCCCTCGGGTGCAGTTCCGCTCGCAGCCGGCAGGGGCGCTGGCGGCTCCGGGTGAGCAGGGCAGGCGCGATGGTTCCCCTGCGTCTGCAGGGGGCGCTCCGGAGCGAGCTCGGGGAGCACGTGGCACCGGTGCCCTGGGATCCCAGGGAAGGGTGGAACAAAGGCTTCACAAACCGCTAGGCAGCCGATCCCAGACTCTCGGGAACAGCAGGCTGGAACGGCAGGCTGGAGCGGCAGGCACAAACACAAATCCCGGGTGGCAGACAAGATGTATCCAAAAGGGGAACCCCCCGGAAGTCCAGACAGGCAGGGTGCGAACAGCTAAAACGCAGTGAAGGCTCGAAGCAGCAGCAGGGCAGGGTAGCCACAGCCCAGCCACCAGCACGGCAGGGAAAGCAGCTTTGGGATCCTGGCATTGTTTCCAGCAGAAAGGAAGGACGGCTGAAAACAGGGAAGAGCAGCTTCTTTCTCTCCGGCTTCTCTCTCCGGGAGCAGAAAGCGAAACTGAACTCACACCCAACCAATACAAAAGCCTCGCCCAGCCCTGTTGTCTTCTCTTAAGCACGGCCATTTGTCCCCTAGCAACATGCATATGGGAAAAAATTGCTTTAACCAGAAAAAAAACTAGGACAAAACTAAAACAACAACACACTGCTTCTGCCGAAACACGCCTGGGCCATACCCAATCCCTCTCAGCCCCGCGTGGAACCACACTCTGCCTCTCCTCTGCTCCGCATCTAAACGGGAAGAAAGACCTTCGGCTACGTCTCGCACAGAGAACTGTGCCAGAACACCGCGCTTCCCGGCGCTGGCCCCTGCAACTCGGAGAAACTTGGATTTGCACCACATCCCCGGGCAGCCCCCTTTTACAAGCTGCGCAGCGCCCGCAGATCGCGGTGCTCTTTGCACGGTTCTTGTCAGCTCCAAGTACGCCCGCGCACACTACAGGCTCATAAAGACCAAGGATGCGAGTAGTCGTCTCGCCCAGAAAAATGTACCGGCGCAAAAGCACGATCTTCGTTACCCGTTCTCGTCCGCCAGACGGTTGTGCTCTGTCGAAAGGCTTGGACACCTAAACACTCCCGCGCTGCTTTCCCGGCACATTTCTCTAAGCGGAGAGCTAGACGGGCAGTTCGGACCCCATCGAAACAGAAGGAGAATGATTCTACCTGGAGCTGAGGCAAATCCGTGCACAGCACATGCTGCGTGCCAGCACTGTACACGCTGAGGAGCAGCAAAGCTGAGTGCCACCGCTGGGCTTCAGTTCTCTCCAGACGGCAGAAGGCGAAGATTGAAGCCGCAGAGCACGGGGCTTCTGTGTGCTCGGCACCGTCTTTCCAAAGCCCAGGCAAACGCGCCTTCACAAGCCCGCTCAGCCGAGAATACGCTGGCTGGCTCGGGAAGTAAACGCGCAGCCCTTCGACTTCGTCCCACAACCTGGCTAGAAAGCAGTTTCTTACAGCTTCCGTGTTGCAGAGTCCCTGCAGCTTGAGCTCACCCCGAAGGACGCGTCAGAAAAGGAGGCGTTCTTGAAGCCCCCCTTCTCCAAGCACAAACACACTGAGGCTCTGCAGCTTCCTTCTCAGATGGCCATGCCGTCACACTGGTCGCGCTGGCATTACCGTTGCCAGCTTCCAGCAGCTGCTAGCATGCAAAAGGGCTCGAGAAGTAAAAGGCAGTGCTGTGCTGCACCTTCGCCTTCGCACGCGTAAGCCACGTAAGTGCACTGTGTACTTGTCTCCTCTGCTTGCATCTACCGGGATACTTAATTCTCTGCATCTCGGAGCCTAAAGGTAAGAGCAGCTGTTTCCACAGAAGCTGGCTGGTGCTATAGGTAGCAGCACAAGCAGCTGTCTTTGGAGTTCCTTCTGCTGCTGCTAGCGTGACTTTTCCAGGCAAGCGAGTGGCAGCCACGCTTTCCCTGCAGCCCGTAGGATGCGCACACAAGCCATGTGCACGGCAGCTTCGTTCTTCGCTTTTTGTAACGCGTCGCGCTTTCATTGCCCCGGAGGCGAAGAGTCGTCTGCTTCTCGCACAGAAAGCTCTGCCGGCAGAGGGGCGCACCAGAGCACTGCTTCTGCCGGAACACGCCTGGCCCATACACACAATCCCTCTCAGCGCTACGTGGCACCACACTCTGCCTCTCCTGTGCTCCGCATCTAAACGGAAAGGCCCTCGGCTACGTCGCGCACAGAGAACTGTGCCAGAACAACGCGCTTCCCGGCGCTGGCCCCTGCGGCTCGGAGAAACTTGGATTTGCACCACATTCCCGGGCAGCCCCCTTTACAAGCTGCACAGCGCCCTCGGATCGCGGTGCTCTTTGCACGGTCCTTGTCAGCTCCAAGTACCCCCCCCGCGCACGTTACAGGCTCATAAAGACCAAGGATGCGAGTAGCCGTCTCGCCCAGAAAAATGTACCGGCGCAAAAGCACGATCTTCGTTACCCGTTCTCGTCGGCCAGACGGTTGTGCTCTGTCGAAAGGCTTGGACACCTAAACACTCCCGCGCTGCTTTCCCGGCACATTTCTCTAAGCGGAGAGCTAGACGGGCAGTTCGGACCCCATCGAAACAGAAGGAGAATGATTCTACCTGGAGCTGAGGCAAATCCGTGCACAGCACATGCTGCGTGCCAGCACTGTACACGCTGAGGAGCAGCAAAGCTGAGTGCCACCGCTGGGCTTCAGTTCTCTCCAGACGGCAGAAGGCGAAGATTGAAGCCGCAGAGCACGGGGCTTCTGTGTGCTCGGCACCGTCTTTCCAAAGCCCAGGCAAACGCGCCTTCACAAGCCCGCTCAGCCGAGAATACGCTGGCTGGCTCGGGAAGTAAACGCGCAGCCCTTCGACTTCGTCCCACAACCTGGCTAGAAAGCAGTTTCTTACAGCTTCCGTGTTGCAGAGTCCCTGCAGCTTGAGCTCACCCCGAAGGACGCGTCAGAAAAGGAGGCGTTCTTGAAGCCCCCCTTCTCCAAGCACAAACACACTGAGGCTCTGCAGCTTCCTTCTCAGATGGCCATGCCGTCACACTGGTCGCGCTGGCATTACCGTTGCCAGCTTCCAGCAGCTGCTAGCATGCAAAAGGGCTCGAGAAGTAAAAGGCAGTGCTGTGCTGCACCTTCGCCTTCGCACGCGTAAGCCACGTAAGTGCACTGTGTACTTGTCTCCTCTGCTTGCATCTACCGGGATACTTAATTCTCTGCATCTCGGAGCCTAAAGGTAAGAGCAGCTGTTTCCACAGAAGCTGGCTGGTGCTATAGGTAGCAGCACAAGCAGCTGTCTTTGGAGTTCCTTCTGCTGCTGCTAGCGTGACTTTTCCAGGCAAGCGAGTGGCAGCCACGCTTTCCCTGCAGCCCGTAGGATGCGCACACAAGCCATGTGCACGGCAGCTTCGTTCTTCGCTTTTTGTAACGCGTCGCGCTTTCATTGCCCCGGAGGCGAAGAGTCGTCTGCTTCTCGCACAGAAAGCTCTGCCGGCAGAGGGGCGCACCAGAGCACTGCTTCTGCCGGAACACGCCTGGCCCATACACACAATCCCTCTCAGCGCTACGTGGCACCACACTCTGCCTCTCCTGTGCTCCGCATCTAAACGGAAAGGCCCTCGGCTACGTCGCGCACAGAGAACTGTGCCAGAACAACGCGCTTCCCGGCGCTGGCCCCTGCGGCTCGGAGAAACTTGGATTTGCACCACATTCCCGGGCAGCCCCCTTTACAAGCTGCACAGCGCCCTCGGATCGCGGTGCTCTTTGCACGGTCCTTGTCAGCTCCAAGTACCCCCCCCGCGCACGTTACAGGCTCATAAAGACCAAGGATGCGAGTAGCCGTCTCGCCCAGAAAAATGTACCGGCGCAAAAGCACGATCTTCGTTACCCGTTCTCGTCGGCCAGACGGTTGTGCTCTGTCGAAAGGCTTGGACACCTAAACACTCCCGCGCTGCTTTCCCGGCACATTTCTCTAAGCGGAGAGCTAGACGGGCAGTTCGGACCCCATCGAAACAGAAGGAGAATGATTCTACCTGGAGCTGAGGCAAATCCGTGCACAGCACATGCTGCGTGCCAGCACTGTACACGCTGAGGAGCAGCAAAGCTGAGTGCCACCGCTGGGCTTCAGTTCTCTCCAGACGGCAGAAGGCGAAGATTGAAGCCGCAGAGCACGGGGCTTCTGTGTGCTCGGCACCGTCTTTCCAAAGCCCAGGCAAACGCGCCTTCACAAGCCCGCTCAGCCGAGAATACGCTGGCTGGCTCGGGAAGTAAACGCGCAGCCCTTCGACTTCGTCCCACAACCTGGCTAGAAAGCAGTTTCTTACAGCTTCCGTGTTGCAGAGTCCCTGCAGCTTGAGCTCACCCCGAAGGACGCGTCAGAAAAGGAGGCGTTCTTGAAGCCCCCCTTCTCCAAGCACAAACACACTGAGGCTCTGCAGCTTCCTTCTCAGATGGCCATGCCGTCACACTGGTCGCGCTGGCATTACCGTTGCCAGCTTCCAGCAGCTGCTAGCATGCAAAAGGGCTCGAGAAGTAAAAGGCAGTGCTGTGCTGCACCTTCGCCTTCGCACGCGTAAGCCACGTAAGTGCACTGTGTACTTGTCTCCTCTGCTTGCATCTACCGGGATACTTAATTCTCTGCATCTCGGAGCCTAAAGGTAAGAGCAGCTGTTTCCACAGAAGCTGGCTGGTGCTATAGGTAGCAGCACAAGCAGCTGTCTTTGGAGTTCCTTCTGCTGCTGCTAGCGTGACTTTTCCAGGCAAGCGAGTGGCAGCCACGCTTTCCCTGCAGCCCGTAGGATGCGCACACAAGCCATGTGCACGGCAGCTTCGTTCTTCGCTTTTTGTAACGCGTCGCGCTTTCATTGCCCCGGAGGCGAAGAGTCGTCTGCTTCTCGCCCAGAAAGCTCTGCCGGCAGAGGGGCGCACCAGAGCACTGCTTCTGCCGGAACACGCCTGGCCCATACACACAATCCCTCTCAGCGCTACGTGGCACCACACTCTGCCTCTCCTGTGCTCCGCATCTAAACGGAAAGGCCCTCGGCTACGTCGCGCACAGAGAACTGTGCCAGAACAACGCGCTTCCCGGCGCTGGCCCCTGCGGCTCGGAGAAACTTGGATTTGCACCACATTCCCGGGCAGCCCCCTTTACAAGCTGCACAGCGCCCTCGGATCGCGGTGCTCTTTGCACG
Source organism: Aphelocoma coerulescens (assembly GCF_041296385.1). Taxonomy (NCBI): domain Eukaryota; kingdom Metazoa; phylum Chordata; class Aves; order Passeriformes; family Corvidae; genus Aphelocoma; species Aphelocoma coerulescens. Next base: position 6,603,869 of record NC_091022.1, on the reverse strand, counting down.
GTCCTTGTCAGCTCCAAGTACCCCCCCCGCGCACGTTACAGGCTCATAAAGACCAAGGATGCGAGTAGCCGTCTCGCCCAGAAAAATGTACCGGCGCAAAAGCACGATCTTCGTTACCCGTTCTCGTCGGCCAGACGGTTGTGCTCTGTCGAAAGGCTTGGACACCTAAACACTCCCGCGCTGCTTTCCCGGCACATTTCTCTAAGCGGAGAGCTAGACGGGCAGTTCGGACCCCATCGAAACAGAAGGAGAATGATTCTACCTGGAGCTGAGGCAAATCCGTGCACAGCACATGCTGCGTGCCAGCACTGTACACGCTGAGGAGCAGCAAAGCTGAGTGCCACCGCTGGGCTTCAGTTCTCTCCAGACGGCAGAAGGCGAAGATTGAAGCCGCAGAGCACGGGGCTTCTGTGTGCTCGGCACCGTCTTTCCAAAGCCCAGGCAAACGCGCCTTCACAAGCCCGCTCAGCCGAGAATACGCTGGCTGGCTCGGGAAGTAAACGCGCAGCCCTTCGACTTCGTCCCACAACCTGGCTAGAAAGCAGTTTCTTACAGCTTCCGTGTTGCAGAGTCCCTGCAGCTTGAGCTCACCCCGAAGGACGCGTCAGAAAAGGAGGCGTTCTTGAAGCCCCCCTTCTCCAAGCACAAACACACGGAGGCTCTGCAGCTTCCTTCTCAGATGGCCATGCCGTCACACTGGTCGCGCTGGCATTACCGTTGCCAGCTTCCAGCAGCTGCTAGCATGCAAAAGGGCTCGAGAAGTAAAAGGCAGTGCTGTGCTGCACCTTCGCCTTCGCACGCGTAAGCCACGTAAGTGCACTGTGTACTTGTCTCCTCTGCTTGCATCTACCGGGATACTTAATTCTCTGCATCTCGGAGCCTAAAGGTAAGAGCAGCTGTTTCCACAGAAGCTGGCTGGTGCTATAGGTAGCAGCACAAGCAGCTGTCTTTGGAGTTCCTTCTGCTGCTGCTAGCGTGACTTTTCCAGGCAAGCGAGTGGCAGCCACGCTTTCCCTGCAGCCCGTAGGATGCGCACACAAGCCATGTGCACGGCAGCTTCGTTCTTCGCTTTTTGTAACGCGTCGCGCTTTCATTGCCCCGGAGGCGAAGAGTCGTCTGCTTCTCGCCCAGAAAGCTCTGCCGGCAGAGGGGCGCACCAGAGCACTGCTTCTGCCGGAACACGCCTGGCCCATACACACAATCCCTCTCAGCGCTACGTGGCACCACACTCTGCCTCTCCTGTGCTCCGCATCTAAACGGAAAGGCCCTCGGCTACGTCGCGCACAGAGAACTGTGCCAGAACAACGCGCTTCCCGGCGCTGGCCCCTGCGGCTCGGAGAAACTTGGATTTGCACCACATTCCCGGGCAGCCCCCTTTACAAGCTGCACAGCGCCCTCGGATCGCGGTGCTCTTTGCACGGTCCTTGTCAGCTCCAAGTACCCCCCCCGCGCACGTTACAGGCTCATAAAGACCAAGGATGCGAGTAGCCGTCTCGCCCAGAAAAATGTACCGGCGCAAAAGCACGATCTTCGTTACCCGTTCTCGTCGGCCAGACGGTTGTGCTCTGTCGAAAGGCTTGGACACCTAAACACTCCCGCGCTGCTTTCCCGGCACATTTCTCTAAGCGGAGAGCTAGACGGGCAGTTCGGACCCCATCGAAACAGAAGGAGAATGATTCTACCTGGAGCTGAGGCAAATCCGTGCACAGCACATGCTGCGTGCCAGCACTGTACACGCTGAGGAGCAGCAAAGCTGAGTGCCACCGCTGGGCTTCAGTTCTCTCCAGACGGCAGAAGGCGAAGATTGAAGCCGCAGAGCACGGGGCTTCTGTGTGCTCGGCACCGTCTTTCCAAAGCCCAGGCAAACGCGCCTTCACAAGCCCGCTCAGCCGAGAATACGCTGGCTGGCTCGGGAAGTAAACGCGCAGCCCTTCGACTTCGTCCCACAACCTGGCTAGAAAGCAGTTTCTTACAGCTTCCGTGTTGCAGAGTCCCTGCAGCTTGAGCTCACCCCGAAGGACGCGTCAGAAAAGGAGGCGTTCTTGAAGCCCCCCTTCTCCAAGCACAAACACACTGAGGCTCTGCAGCTTCCTTCTCAGATGGCCATGCCGTCACACTGGTCGCGCTGGCATTACCGTTGCCAGCTTCCAGCAGCTGCTAGCATGCAAAAGGGCTCGAGAAGTAAAAGGCAGTGCTGTGCTGCACCTTCGCCTTCGCACGCGTAAGCCACGTAAGTGCACTGTGTACTTGTCTCCTCTGCTTGCATCTACCGGGATACTTAATTCTCTGCATCTCGGAGCCTAAAGGTAAGAGCAGCTGTTTCCACAGAAGCTGGCTGGTGCTATAGGTAGCAGCACAAGCAGCTGTCTTTGGAGTTCCTTCTGCTGCTGCTAGCGTGACTTTTCCAGGCAAGCGAGTGGCAGCCACGCTTTCCCTGCAGCCCGTAGGATGCGCACACAAGCCATGTGCACGGCAGCTTCGTTCTTCGCTTTTTGTAACGCGTCGCGCTTTCATTGCCCCGGAGGCGAAGAGTCGTCTGCTTCTCGCCCAGAAAGCTCTGCCGGCAGAGGGGCGCACCAGAGCACTGCTTCTGCCGGAACACGCCTGGCCCATACACACAATCCCTCTCAGCGCTACGTGGCACCACACTCTGCCTCTCCTGTGCTCCGCATCTAAACGGAAAGGCCCTCGGCTACGTCGCGCACAGAGAACTGTGCCAGAACAACGCGCTTCCCGGCGCTGGCCCCTGCGGCTCGGAGAAACTTGGATTTGCACCACATTCCCGGGCAGCCCCCTTTACAAGCTGCACAGCGCCCTCGGATCGCGGTGCTCTTTGCACGGTCCTTGTCAGCTCCAAGTACCCCCCCCGCGCACGTTACAGGCTCATAAAGACCAAGGATGCGAGTAGCCGTCTCGCCCAGAAAAATGTACCGGCGCAAAAGCACGATCTTCGTTACCCGTTCTCGTCGGCCAGACGGTTGTGCTCTGTCGAAAGGCTTGGACACCTAAACACTCCCGCGCTGCTTTCCCGGCACATTTCTCTAAGCGGAGAGCTAGACGGGCAGTTCGGACCCCATCGAAACAGAAGGAGAATGATTCTACCTGGAGCTGAGGCAAATCCGTGCACAGCACATGCTGCGTGCCAGCACTGTACACGCTGAGGAGCAGCAAAGCTGAGTGCCACCGCTGGGCTTCAGTTCTCTCCAGACGGCAGAAGGCGAAGATTGAAGCCGCAGAGCACGGGGCTTCTGTGTGCTCGGCACCGTCTTTCCAAAGCCCAGGCAAACGCGCCTTCACAAGCCCGCTCAGCCGAGAATACGCTGGCTGGCTCGGGAAGTAAACGCGCAGCCCTTCGACTTCGTCCCACAACCTGGCTAGAAAGCAGTTTCTTACAGCTTCCGTGTTGCAGAGTCCCTGCAGCTTGAGCTCACCCCGAAGGACGCGTCAGAAAAGGAGGCGTTCTTGAAGCCCCCCTTCTCCAAGCACAAACACACTGAGGCTCTGCAGCTTCCTTCTCAGATGGCCATGCCGTCACACTGGTCGCGCTGGCATTACCGTTGCCAGCTTCCAGCAGCTGCTAGCATGCAAAAGGGCTCGAGAAGTAAAAGGCAGTGCTGTGCTGCACCTTCGCCTTCGCACGCGTAAGCCACGTAAGTGCACTGTGTACTTGTCTCCTCTGCTTGCATCTACCGGGATACTTAATTCTCTGCATCTCGGAGCCTAAAGGTAAGAGCAGCTGTTTCCACAGAAGCTGGCTGGTGCTATAGGTAGCAGCACAAGCAGCTGTCTTTGGAGTTCCTTCTGCTGCTGCTAGCGTGACTTTTCCAGGCAAGCGAGTGGCAGCCACGCTTTCCCTGCAGCCCGTAGGATGCGCACACAAGCCATGTGCACGGCAGCTTCGTTCTTCGCTTTTTGTAACGCGTCGCGCTTTCATTGCCCCGGAGGCGAAGAGTCGTCTGCTTCTCGCACAGAAAGCTCTGCCGGCAGAGGGGCGCACCAGAGCACTGCTTCTGCCGGAACACGCCTGGCCCATACACACAATCCCTCTCAGCGCTACGTGGCACCACACTCTGCCTCTCCTGTGCTCCGCATCTAAACGGAAAGGCCCTCGGCTACGTCGCGCACAGAGAACTGTGCCAGAACAACGCGCTTCCCGGCGCTGGCCCCTGCGGCTCGGAGAAACTTGGATTTGCACCACATTCCCGGGCAGCCCCCTTTACAAGCTGCACAGCGCCCTCGGATCGCGGTGCTCTTTGCACGGTCCTTGTCAGCTCCAAGTACCCCCCCCGCGCACGTTACAGGCTCATAAAGACCAAGGATGCGAGTAGCCGTCTCGCCCAGAAAAATGTACCGGCGCAAAAGCACGATCTTCGTTACCCGTTCTCGTCGGCCAGACGGTTGTGCTCTGTCGAAAGGCTTGGACACCTAAACACTCCCGCGCTGCTTTCCCGGCACATTTCTCTAAGCGGAGAGCTAGACGGGCAGTTCGGACCCCATCGAAACAGAAGGAGAATGATTCTACCTGGAGCTGAGGCAAATCCGTGCACAGCACATGCTGCGTGCCAGCACTGTACACGCTGAGGAGCAGCAAAGCTGAGTGCCACCGCTGGGCTTCAGTTCTCTCCAGACGGCAGAAGGCGAAGATTGAAGCCGCAGAGCACGGGGCTTCTGTGTGCTCGGCACCGTCTTTCCAAAGCCCAGGCAAACGCGCCTTCACAAGCCCGCTCAGCCGAGAATACGCTGGCTGGCTCGGGAAGTAAACGCGCAGCCCTTCGACTTCGTCCCACAACCTGGCTAGAAAGCAGTTTCTTACAGCTTCCGTGTTGCAGAGTCCCTGCAGCTTGAGCTCACCCCGAAGGACGCGTCAGAAAAGGAGGCGTTCTTGAAGCCCCCCTTCTCCAAGCACAAACACACTGAGGCTCTGCAGCTTCCTTCTCAGATGGCCATGCCGTCACACTGGTCGCGCTGGCATTACCGTTGCCAGCTTCCAGCAGCTGCTAGCATGCAAAAGGGCTCGAGAAGTAAAAGGCAGTGCTGTGCTGCACCTTCGCCTTCGCACGCGTAAGCCACGTAAGTGCACTGTGTACTTGTCTCCTCTGCTTGCATCTACCGGGATACTTAATTCTCTGCATCTCGGAGCCTAAAGGTAAGAGCAGCTGTTTCCACAGAAGCTGGCTGGTGCTATAGGTAGCAGCACAAGCAGCTGTCTTTGGAGTTCCTTCTGCTGCTGCTAGCGTGACTTTTCCAGGCAAGCGAGTGGCAGCCACGCTTTCCCTGCAGCCCGTAGGATGCGCACACAAGCCATGTGCACGGCAGCTTCGTTCTTCGCTTTTTGTAACGCGTCGCGCTTTCATTGCCCCGGAGGCGAAGAGTCGTCTGCTTCTCGCCCAGAAAGCTCTGCCGGCAGAGGGGCGCACCAGAGAACTGCTTCTGCCGGAACACGCCTGGCCCATACACACAATCCCTCTCAGCGCTACGTGGCACCACACTCTGCCTCTCCTGTGCTCCGCATCTAAACGGAAAGGCCCTCGGCTACGTCGCGCACAGAGAACTGTGCCAGAACAACGCGCTTCCCGGCGCTGGCCCCTGCGGCTCGGAGAAACTTGGATTTGCACCACATTCCCGGGCAGCCCCCTTTACAAGCTGCACAGCGCCCTCGGATCGCGGTGCTCTTTGCACGGTCCTTGTCAGCTCCAAGTACCCCCCCCGCGCACGTTACAGGCTCATAAAGACCAAGGATGCGAGTAGCCGTCTCGCCCAGAAAAATGTACCGGCGCAAAAGCACGATCTTCGTTACCCGTTCTCGTCGGCCAGACGGTTGTGCTCTGTCGAAAGGCTTGGACACCTAAACACTCCCGCGCTGCTTTCCCGGCACATTTCTCTAAGCGGAGAGCTAGACGGGCAGTTCGGACCCCATCGAAACAGAAGGAGAATGATTCTACCTGGAGCTGAGGCAAATCCGTGCACAGCACATGCTGCGTGCCAGCACTGTACACGCTGAGGAGCAGCAAAGCTGAGTGCCACCGCTGGGCTTCAGTTCTCTCCAGACGGCAGAAGGCGAAGATTGAAGCCGCAGAGCACGGGGCTTCTGTGTGCTCGGCACCGTCTTTCCAAAGCCCAGGCAAACGCGCCTTCACAAGCCCGCTCAGCCGAGAATACGCTGGCTGGCTCGGGAAGTAAACGCGCAGCCCTTCGACTTCGTCCCACAACCTGGCTAGAAAGCAGTTTCTTACAGCTTCCGTGTTGCAGAGTCCCTGCAGCTTGAGCTCACCCCGAAGGACGCGTCAGAAAAGGAGGCGTTCTTGAAGCCCCCCTTCTCCAAGCACAAACACACTGAGGCTCTGCAGCTTCCTTCTCAGATGGCCATGCCGTCACACTGGTCGCGCTGGCATTACCGTTGCCAGCTTCCAGCAGCTGCTAGCATGCAAAAGGGCTCGAGAAGTAAAAGGCAGTGCTGTGCTGCACCTTCGCCTTCGCACGCGTAAGCCACGTAAGTGCACTGTGTACTTGTCTCCTCTGCTTGCATCTACCGGGATACTTAATTCTCTGCATCTCGGAGCCTAAAGGTAAGAGCAGCTGTTTCCACAGAAGCTGGCTGGTGCTATAGGTAGCAGCACAAGCAGCTGTCTTTGGAGTTCCTTCTGCTGCTGCTAGCGTGACTTTTCCAGGCAAGCGAGTGGCAGCCACGCTTTCCCTGCAGCCCGTAGGATGCGCACACAAGCCATGTGCACGGCAGCTTCGTTCTTCGCTTTTTGTAACGCGTCGCGCTTTCATTGCCCCGGAGGCGAAGAGTCGTCTGCTTCTCGCACAGAAAGCTCTGCCGGCAGAGGGGCGCACCAGAGCACTGCTTCTGCCGGAACACGCCTGGCCCATACACACAATCCCTCTCAGCGCTACGTGGCACCACACTCTGCCTCTCCTGTGCTCCGCATCTAAACGGAAAGGCCCTCGGCTACGTCGCGCACAGAGAACTGTGCCAGAACAACGCGCTTCCCGGCGCTGGCCCCTGCGGCTCGGAGAAACTTGGATTTGCACCACATTCCCGGGCAGCCCCCTTTACAAGCTGCACAGCGCCCTCGGATCGCGGTGCTCTTTGCACGGTCCTTGTCAGCTCCAAGTACCCCCCCCGCGCACGTTACAGGCTCATAAAGACCAAGGATGCGAGTAGCCGTCTCGCCCAGAAAAATGTACCGGCGCAAAAGCACGATCTTCGTTACCCGTTCTCGTCGGCCAGACGGTTGTGCTCTGTCGAAAGGCTTGGACACCTAAACACTCCCGCGCTGCTTTCCCGGCACATTTCTCTAAGCGGAGAGCTAGACGGGCAGTTCGGACCCCATCGAAACAGAAGGAGAATGATTCTACCTGGAGCTGAGGCAAATCCGTGCACAGCACATGCTGCGTGCCAGCACTGTACACGCTGAGGAGCAGCAAAGCTGAGTGCCACCGCTGGGCTTCAGTTCTCTCCAGACGGCAGAAGGCGAAGATTGAAGCCGCAGAGCACGGGGCTTCTGTGTGCTCGGCACCGTCTTTCCAAAGCCCAGGCAAACGCGCCTTCACAAGCCCGCTCAGCCGAGAATACGCTGGCTGGCTCGGGAAGTAAACGCGCAGCCCTTCGACTTCGTCCCACAACCTGGCTAGAAAGCAGTTTCTTACAGCTTCCGTGTTGCAGAGTCCCTGCAGCTTGAGCTCACCCCGAAGGACGCGTCAGAAAAGGAGGCGTTCTTGAAGCCCCCCTTCTCCAAGCACAAACACACTGAGGCTCTGCAGCTTCCTTCTCAGATGGCCATGCCGTCACACTGGTCGCGCTGGCATTACCGTTGCCAGCTTCCAGCAGCTGCTAGCATGCAAAAGGGCTCGAGAAGTAAAAGGCAGTGCTGTGCTGCACCTTCGCCTTCGCACGCGTAAGCCACGTAAGTGCACTGTGTACTTGTCTCCTCTGCTTGCATCTACCGGGATACTTAATTCTCTGCATCTCGGAGCCTAAAGGTAAGAGCAGCTGTTTCCACAGAAGCTGGCTGGTGCTATAGGTAGCAGCACAAGCAGCTGTCTTTGGAGTTCCTTCTGCTGCTGCTAGCGTGACTTTTCCAGGCAAGCGAGTGGCAGCCACGCTTTCCCTGCAGCCCGTAGGATGCGCACACAAGCCATGTGCACGGCAGCTTCGTTCTTCGCTTTTTGTAACGCGTCGCGCTTTCATTGCCCCGGAGGCGAAGAGTCGTCTGCTTCTCGCCCAGAAAGCTCTGCCGGCAGAGGGGCGCACCAGAGCACTGCTTCTGCCGGAACACGCCTGGCCCATACACACAATCCCTCTCAGCGCTACGTGGCACCACACTCTGCCTCTCCTGTGCTCCGCATCTAAACGGAAAGGCCCTCGGCTACGTCGCGCACAGAGAACTGTGCCAGAACAACGCGCTTCCCGGCGCTGGCCCCTGCGGCTCGGAGAAACTTGGATTTGCACCACATTCCCGGGCAGCCCCCTTTACAAGCTGCACAGCGCCCTCGGATCGCGGTGCTCTTTGCACGGTCCTTGTCAGCTCCAAGTACCCCCCCCGCGCACGTTACAGGCTCATAAAGACCAAGGATGCGAGTAGCCGTCTCGCCCAGAAAAATGTACCGGCGCAAAAGCACGATCTTCGTTACCCGTTCTCGTCGGCCAGACGGTTGTGCTCTGTCGAAAGGCTTGGACACCTAAACACTCCCGCGCTGCTTTCCCGGCACATTTCTCTAAGCGGAGAGCTAGACGGGCAGTTCGGACCCCATCGAAACAGAAGGAGAATGATTCTACCTGGAGCTGAGGCAAATCCGTGCACAGCACATGCTGCGTGCCAGCACTGTACACGCTGAGGAGCAGCAAAGCTGAGTGCCACCGCTGGGCTTCAGTTCTCTCCAGACGGCAGAAGGCGAAGATTGAAGCCGCAGAGCACGGGGCTTCTGTGTGCTCGGCACCGTCTTTCCAAAGCCCAGGCAAACGCGCCTTCACAAGCCCGCTCAGCCGAGAATACGCTGGCTGGCTCGGGAAGTAAACGCGCAGCCCTTCGACTTCGTCCCACAACCTGGCTAGAAAGCAGTTTCTTACAGCTTCCGTGTTGCAGAGTCCCTGCAGCTTGAGCTCACCCCGAAGGACGCGTCAGAAAAGGAGGCGTTCTTGAAGCCCCCCTTCTCCAAGCACAAACACACTGAGGCTCTGCAGCTTCCTTCTCAGATGGCCATGCCGTCACACTGGTCGCGCTGGCATTACCGTTGCCAGCTTCCAGCAGCTGCTAGCATGCAAAAGGGCTCGAGAAGTAAAAGGCAGTGCTGTGCTGCACCTTCGCCTTCGCACGCGTAAGCCACGTAAGTGCACTGTGTACTTGTCTCCTCTGCTTGCATCTACCGGGATACTTAATTCTCTGCATCTCGGAGCCTAAAGGTAAGAGCAGCTGTTTCCACAGAAGCTGGCTGGTGCTATAGGTAGCAGCACAAGCAGCTGTCTTTGGAGTTCCTTCTGCTGCTGCTAGCGTGACTTTTCCAGGCAAGCGAGTGGCAGCCACGCTTTCCCTGCAGCCCGTAGGATGCGCACACAAGCCATGTGCACGGCAGCTTCGTTCTTCGCTTTTTGTAACGCGTCGCGCTTTCATTGCCCCGGAGGCGAAGAGTCGTCTGCTTCTCGCCCAGAAAGCTCTGCCGGCAGAGGGGCGCACCAGAGCACTGCTTCTGCCGGAACACGCCTGGCCCATACACACAATCCCTCTCAGCGCTACGTGGCACCACACTCTGCCTCTCCTGTGCTCCGCATCTAAACGGAAAGGCCCTCGGCTACGTCGCGCACAGAGAACTGTGCCAGAACAACGCGCTTCCCGGCGCTGGCCCCTGCGGCTCGGAGAAACTTGGATTTGCACCACATTCCCGGGCAGCCCCCTTTACAAGCTGCACAGCGCCCTCGGATCGCGGTGCTCTTTGCACGGTCCTTGTCAGCTCCAAGTACCCCCCCCGCGCACGTTACAGGCTCATAAAGACCAAGGATGCGAGTAGCCGTCTCGCCCAGAAAAATGTACCGGCGCAAAAGCACGATCTTCGTTACCCGTTCTCGTCGGCCAGACGGTTGTGCTCTGTCGAAAGGCTTGGACACCTAAACACTCCCGCGCTGCTTTCCCGGCACATTTCTCTAAGCGGAGAGCTAGACGGGCAGTTCGGACCCCATCGAAACAGAAGGAGAATGATTCTACCTGGAGCTGAGGCAAATCCGTGCACAGCACATGCTGCGTGCCAGCACTGTACACGCTGAGGAGCAGCAAAGCTGAGTGCCACCGCTGGGCTTCAGTTCTCTCCAGACGGCAGAAGGCGAAGATTGAAGCCGCAGAGCACGGGGCTTCTGTGTGCTCGGCACCGTCTTTCCAAAGCCCAGGCAAACGCGCCTTCACAAGCCCGCTCAGCCGAGAATACGCTGGCTGGCTCGGGAAGTAAACGCGCAGCCCTTCGACTTCGTCCCACAACCTGGCTAGAAAGCAGTTTCTTACAGCTTCCGTGTTGCAGAGTCCCTGCAGCTTGAGCTCACCCCGAAGGACGCGTCAAAAAAGGAGGCGTTCTTGAAGCCCCCCTTCTCCAAGCACAAACACACTGAGGCTCTGCAGCTTCCTTCTCAGATGGCCATGCCGTCACACTGGTCGCGCTGGCATTACCGTTGCCAGCTTCCAGCAGCTGCTAGCATGCAAAAGGGCTCGAGAAGTAAAAGGCAGTGCTGTGCTGCACCTTCGCCTTCGCACGCGTAAGCCACGTAAGTGCACTGTGTACTTGTCTCCTCTGCTTGCATCTACCGGGATACTTAATTCTCTGCATCTCGGAGCCTAAAGGTAAGAGCAGCTGTTTCCACAGAAGCTGGCTGGTGCTATAGGTAGCAGCACAAGCAGCTGTCTTTGGAGTTCCTTCTGCTGCTGCTAGCGTGACTTTTCCAGGCAAGCGAGTGGCAGCCACGCTTTCCCTGCAGCCCGTAGGATGCGCACACAAGCCATGTGCACGGCAGCTTCGTTCTTCGCTTTTTGTAACGCGTCGCGCTTTCATTGCCCCGGAGGCGAAGAGTCGTCTGCTTCTCGCCCAGAAAGCTCTGCCGGCAGAGGGGCGCACCAGAGCACTGCTTCTGCCGGAACACGCCTGGCCCATACACACAATCCCTCTCAGCGCTACGTGGCACCACACTCTGCCTCTCCTGTGCTCCGCATCTAAACGGAAAGGCCCTCGGCTACGTCGCGCACAGAGAACTGTGCCAGAACAACGCGCTTCCCGGCGCTGGCCCCTGCGGCTCGGAGAAACTTGGATTTGCACCACATTCCCGGGCAGCCCCCTTTACAAGCTGCACAGCGCCCTCGGATCGCGGTGCTCTTTGCACGGTCCTTGTCAGCTCCAAGTACCCCCCCCGCGCACGTTACAGGCTCATAAAGACCAAGGATGCGAGTAGCCGTCTCGCCCAGAAAAATGTACCGGCGCAAAAGCACGATCTTCGTTACCCGTTCTCGTCGGCCAGACGGTTGTGCTCTGTCGAAAGGCTTGGACACCTAAACACTCCCGCGCTGCTTTCCCGGCACATTTCTCTAAGCGGAGAGCTAGACGGGCAGTTCGGACCCCATCGAAACAGAAGGAGAATGATTCTACCTGGAGCTGAGGCAAATCCGTGCACAGCACATGCTGCGTGCCAGCACTGTACACGCTGAGGAGCAGCAAAGCTGAGTGCCACCGCTGGGCTTCAGTTCTCTCCAGACGGCAGAAGGCGAAGATTGAAGCCGCAGAGCACGGGGCTTCTGTGTGCTCGGCACCGTCTTTCCAAAGCCCAGGCAAACGCGCCTTCACAAGCCCGCTCAGCCGAGAATACGCTGGCTGGCTCGGGAAGTAAACGCGCAGCCCTTCGACTTCGTCCCACAACCTGGCTAGAAAGCAGTTTCTTACAGCTTCCGTGTTGCAGAGTCCCTGCAGCTTGAGCTCACCCCGAAGGACGCGTCAAAAAAGGAGGCGTTCTTGAAGCCCCCCTTCTCCAAGCACAAACACACTGAGGCTCTGCAGCTTCCTTCTCAGATGGCCATGCCGTCACACTGGTCGCGCTGGCATTACCGTTGCCAGCTTCCAGCAGCTGCTAGCATGCAAAAGGGCTCGAGAAGTAAAAGGCAGTGCTGTGCTGCACCTTCGCCTTTGCACGCGTAAGCCACGTAAGTGCACTGTGTACTTGTCTCCTCTGCTTGCATCTACCGGGATACTTAATTCTCTGCATCTCGGAGCCTAAAGGTAAGAGCAGCTGTTTCCACAGAAGCTGGCTGGTGCTATAGGTAGCAGCACAAGCAGCTGTCTTTGGAGTTCCTTCTGCTGCTGCTAGCGTGACTTTTCCAGGCAAGCGAGTGGCAGCCACGCTTTCCCTGCAGCCCGTAGGATGCGCACACAAGCCATGTGCACGGCAGCTTCGTTCTTCGCTTTTTGTAACGCGTCGCGCTTTCATTGCCCCGGAGGCGAAGAGTCGTCTGCTTCTCGCCCAGAAAGCTCTGCCGGCAGAGGGGCGCACCAGAGCACTGCTTCTGCCGGAACACGCCTGGCCCATACACACAATCCCTCTCAGCGCTACGTGGCACCACACTCTGCCTCTCCTGTGCTCCGCATCTAAACGGAAAGGCCCTCGGCTACGTCGCGCACAGAGAACTGTGCCAGAACAACGCGCTTCCCGGCGCTGGCCCCTGCGGCTCGGAGAAACTTGGATTTGCACCACATTCCCGGGCAGCCCCCTTTACAAGCTGCACAGCGCCCTCGGATCGCGGTGCTCTTTGCACGGTCCTTGTCAGCTCCAAGTACCCCCCCCGCGCACGTTACAGGCTCATAAAGACCAAGGATGCGAGTAGCCGTCTCGCCCAGAAAAATGTACCGGCGCAAAAGCACGATCTTCGTTACCCGTTCTCGTCGGCCAGACGGTTGTGCTCTGTCGAAAGGCTTGGACACCTAAACACTCCCGCGCTGCTTTCCCGGCACATTTCTCTAAGCGGAGAGCTAGACGGGCAGTTCGGACCCCATCGAAACAGAAGGAGAATGATTCTACCTGGAGCTGAGGCAAATCCGTGCACAGCACATGCTGCGTGCCAGCACTGTACACGCTGAGGAGCAGCAAAGCTGAGTGCCACCGCTGGGCTTCAGTTCTCTCCAGACGGCAGAAGGCGAAGATTGAAGCCGCAGAGCACGGGGCTTCTGTGTGCTCGGCACCGTCTTTCCAAAGCCCAGGCAAACGCGCCTTCACAAGCCCGCTCAGCCGAGAATACGCTGGCTGGCTCGGGAAGTAAACGCGCAGCCCTTCGACTTCGTCCCACAACCTGGCTAGAAAGCAGTTTCTTACAGCTTCCGTGTTGCAGAGTCCCTGCAGCTTGAGCTCACCCCGAAGGACGCGTCAAAAAAGGAGGCGTTCTTGAAGCCCCCCTTCTCCAAGCACAAACACACTGAGGCTCTGCAGCTTCCTTCTCAGATGGCCATGCCGTCACACTGGTCGCGCTGGCATTACCGTTGCCAGCTTCCAGCAGCTGCTAGCATGCAAAAGGGCTCGAGAAGTAAAAGGCAGTGCTGTGCTGCACCTTCGCCTTCGCACGCGTAAGCCACGTAAGTGCACTGTGTACTTGTCTCCTCTGCTTGCATCTACCGGGATACTTAATTCTCTGCATCTCGGAGCCTAAAGGTAAGAGCAGCTGTTTCCACAGAAGCTGGCTGGTGCTATAGGTAGCAGCACAAGCAGCTGTCTTTGGAGTTCCTTCTGCTGCTGCTAGCGTGACTTTTCCAGGCAAGCGAGTGGCAGCCACGCTTTCCCTGCAGCCCGTAGGATGCGCACACAAGCCATGTGCACGGCAGCTTCGTTCTTCGCTTTTTGTAACGCGTCGCGCTTTCATTGCCCCGGAGGCGAAGAGTCGTCTGCTTCTCGCCCAGAAAGCTCTGCCGGCAGAGGGGCGCACCAGAGCACTGCTTCTGCCGGAACACGCCTGGCCCATACACACAATCCCTCTCAGCGCTACGTGGCACCACACTCTGCCTCTCCTGTGCTCCGCATCTAAACGGAAAGGCCCTCGGCTACGTCGCGCACAGAGAACTGTGCCAGAACAACGCGCTTCCCGGCGCTGGCCCCTGCGGCTCGGAGAAACTTGGATTTGCACCACATTCCCGGGCAGCCCCCTTTACAAGCTGCACAGCGCCCTCGGATCGCGGTGCTCTTTGCACGGTCCTTGTCAGCTCCAAGTACCCCCCCCGCGCACGTTACAGGCTCATAAAGACCAAGGATGCGAGTAGCCGTCTCGCCCAGAAAAATGTACCGGCGCAAAAGCACGATCTTCGTTACCCGTTCTCGTCGGCCAGACGGTTGTGCTCTGTCGAAAGGCTTGGACACCTAAACACTCCCGCGCTGCTTTCCCGGCACATTTCTCTAAGCGGAGAGCTAGACGGGCAGTTCGGACCCCATCGAAACAGAAGGAGAATGATTCTACCTGGAGCTGAGGCAAATCCGTGCACAGCACATGCTGCGTGCCAGCACTGTACACGCTGAGGAGCAGCAAAGCTGAGTGCCACCGCTGGGCTTCAGTTCTCTCCAGACGGCAGAAGGCGAAGATTGAAGCCGCAGAGCACGGGGCTTCTGTGTGCTCGGCACCGTCTTTCCAAAGCCCAGGCAAACGCGCCTTCACAAGCCCGCTCAGCCGAGAATACGCTGGCTGGCTCGGGAAGTAAACGCGCAGCCCTTCGACTTCGTCCCACAACCTGGCTAGAAAGCAGTTTCTTACAGCTTCCGTGTTGCAGAGTCCCTGCAGCTTGAGCTCACCCCGAAGGACGCGTCAGAAAAGGAGGCGTTCTTGAAGCCCCCCTTCTCCAAGCACAAACACACTGAGGCTCTGCAGCTTCCTTCTCAGATGGCCATGCCGTCACACTGGTCGCGCTGGCATTACCGTTGCCAGCTTCCAGCAGCTGCTAGCATGCAAAAGGGCTCGAGAAGTAAAAGGCAGTGCTGTGCTGCACCTTCGCCTTCGCACGCGTAAGCCACGTAAGTGCACTGTGTACTTGTCTCCTCTGCTTGCATCTACCGGGATACTTAATTCTCTGCATCTCGGAGCCTAAAGGTAAGAGCAGCTGTTTCCACAGAAGCTGGCTGGTGCTATAGGTAGCAGCACAAGCAGCTGTCTTTGGAGTTCCTTCTGCTGCTGCTAGCGTGACTTTTCCAGGCAAGCGAGTGGCAGCCACGCTTTCCCTGCAGCCCGTAGGATGCGCACACAAGCCATGTGCACGGCAGCTTCGTTCTTCGCTTTTTGTAACGCGTCGCGCTTTCATTGCCCCGGAGGCGAAGAGTCGTCTGCTTCTCGCCCAGAAAGCTCTGCCGGCAGAGGGGCGCACCAGAGCACTGCTTCTGCCGGAACACGCCTGGCCCATACACACAATCCCTCTCAGCGCTACGTGGCACCACACTCTGCCTCTCCTGTGCTCCGCATCTAAACGGAAAGGCCCTCGGCTACGTCGCGCACAGAGAACTGTGCCAGAACAACGCGCTTCCCGGCGCTGGCCCCTGCGGCTCGGAGAAACTTGGATTTGCACCACATTCCCGGGCAGCCCCCTTTACAAGCTGCACAGCGCCCTCGGATCGCGGTGCTCTTTGCACGGTCCTTGTCAGCTCCAAGTACCCCCCCCGCGCACGTTACAGGCTCATAAAGACCAAGGATGCGAGTAGCCGTCTCGCCCAGAAAAATGTACCGGCGCAAAAGCACGATCTTCGTTACCCGTTCTCGTCGGCCAGACGGTTGTGCTCTGTCGAAAGGCTTGGACACCTAAACACTCCCGCGCTGCTTTCCCGGCACATTTCTCTAAGCGGAGAGCTAGACGGGCAGTTCGGACCCCATCGAAACAGAAGGAGAATGATTCTACCTGGAGCTGAGGCAAATCCGTGCACAGCACATGCTGCGTGCCAGCACTGTACACGCTGAGGAGCAGCAAAGCTGAGTGCCACCGCTGGGCTTCAGTTCTCTCCAGACGGCAGAAGGCGAAGATTGAAGCCGCAGAGCACGGGGCTTCTGTGTGCTCGGCACCGTCTTTCCAAAGCCCAGGCAAACGCGCCTTCACAAGCCCGCTCAGCCGAGAATACGCTGGCTGGCTCGGGAAGTAAACGCGCAGCCCTTCGACTTCGTCCCACAACCTGGCTAGAAAGCAGTTTCTTACAGCTTCCGTGTTGCAGAGTCCCTGCAGCTTGAGCTCACCCCGAAGGACGCGTCAAAAAAGGAGGCGTTCTTGAAGCCCCCCTTCTCCAAGCACAAACACACTGAGGCTCTGCAGCTTCCTTCTCAGATGGCCATGCCGTCACACTGGTCGCGCTGGCATTACCGTTGCCAGCTTCCAGCAGCTGCTAGCATGCAAAAGGGCTCGAGAAGTAAAAGGCAGTGCTGTGCTGCACCTTCGCCTTCGCACGCGTAAGCCACGTAAGTGCACTGTGTACTTGTCTCCTCTGCTTGCATCTACCGGGATACTTAATTCTCTGCATCTCGGAGCCTAAAGGTAAGAGCAGCTGTTTCCACAGAAGCTGGCTGGTGCTATAGGTAGCAGCACAAGCAGCTGTCTTTGGAGTTCCTTCTGCTGCTGCTAGCGTGACTTTTCCAGGCAAGCGAGTGGCAGCCACGCTTTCCCTGCAGCCCGTAGGATGCGCACACAAGCCATGTGCACGGCAGCTTCGTTCTTCGCTTTTTGTAACGCGTCGCGCTTTCATTGCCCCGGAGGCGAAGAGTCGTCTGCTTCTCGCCCAGAAAGCTCTGCCGGCAGAGGGGCGCACCAGAGCACTGCTTCTGCCGGAACACGCCTGGCCCATACACACAATCCCTCTCAGCGCTACGTGGCACCACACTCTGCCTCTCCTGTGCTCCGCATCTAAACGGAAAGGCCCTCGGCTACGTCGCGCACAGAGAACTGTGCCAGAACAACGCGCTTCCCGGCGCTGGCCCCTGCGGCTCGGAGAAACTTGGATTTGCACCACATTCCCGGGCAGCCCCCTTTACAAGCTGCACAGCGCCCTCGGATCGCGGTGCTCTTTGCACGGTCCTTGTCAGCTCCAAGTACCCCCCCCGCGCACGTTACAGGCTCATAAAGACCAAGGATGCGAGTAGCCGTCTCGCCCAGAAAAATGTACCGGCGCAAAAGCACGATCTTCGTTACCCGTTCTCGTCGGCCAGACGGTTGTGCTCTGTCGAAAGGCTTGGACACCTAAACACTCCCGCGCTGCTTTCCCGGCACATTTCTCTAAGCGGAGAGCTAGACGGGCAGTTCGGACCCCATCGAAACAGAAGGAGAATGATTCTACCTGGAGCTGAGGCAAATCCGTGCACAGCACATGCTGCGTGCCAGCACTGTACACGCTGAGGAGCAGCAAAGCTGAGTGCCACCGCTGGGCTTCAGTTCTCTCCAGACGGCAGAAGGCGAAGATTGAAGCCGCAGAGCACGGGGCTTCTGTGTGCTCGGCACCGTCTTTCCAAAGCCCAGGCAAACGCGCCTTCACAAGCCCGCTCAGCCGAGAATACGCTGGCTGGCTCGGGAAGTAAACGCGCAGCCCTTCGACTTCGTCCCACAACCTGGCTAGAAAGCAGTTTCTTACAGCTTCCGTGTTGCAGAGTCCCTGCAGCTTGAGCTCACCCCGAAGGACGCGTCAAAAAAGGAGGCGTTCTTGAAGCCCCCCTTCTCCAAGCACAAACACACGGAGGCTCTGCAGCTTCCTTCTCAGATGGCCATGCCGTCACACTGGTCGCGCTGGCATTACCGTTGCCAGCTTCCAGCAGCTGCTAGCATGCAAAAGGGCTCGAGAAGTAAAAGGCAGTGCTGTGCTGCACCTTCGCCTTCGCACGCGTAAGCCACGTAAGTGCACTGTGTACTTGTCTCCTCTGCTTGCATCTACCGGGATACTTAATTCTCTGCATCTCGGAGCCTAAAGGTAAGAGCAGCTGTTTCCACAGAAGCTGGCTGGTGCTATAGGTAGCAGCACAAGCAGCTGTCTTTGGAGTTCCTTCTGCTGCTGCTAGCGTGACTTTTCCAGGCAAGCGAGTGGCAGCCACGCTTTCCCTGCAGCCCGTAGGATGCGCACACAAGCCATGTGCACGGCAGCTTCGTTCTTCGCTTTTTGTAACGCGTCGCGCTTTCATTGCCCCGGAGGCGAAGAGTCGTCTGCTTCTCGCCCAGAAAGCTCTGCCGGCAGAGGGGCGCACCAGAGCACTGCTTCTGCCGGAACACGCCTGGCCCATACACACAATCCCTCTCAGCGCTACGTGGCACCACACTCTGCCTCTCCTGTGCTCCGCATCTAAACGGAAAGGCCCTCGGCTACGTCGCGCACAGAGAACTGTGCCAGAACAACGCGCTTCCCGGCGCTGGCCCCTGCGGCTCGGAGAAACTTGGATTTGCACCACATTCCCGGGCAGCCCCCTTTACAAGCTGCACAGCGCCCTCGGATCGCGGTGCTCTTTGCACGGTCCTTGTCAGCTCCAAGTACCCCCCCCGCGCACGTTACAGGCTCATAAAGACCAAGGATGCGAGTAGCCGTCTCGCCCAGAAAAATGTACCGGCGCAAAAGCACGATCTTCGTTACCCGTTCTCGTCGGCCAGACGGTTGTGCTCTGTCGAAAGGCTTGGACACCTAAACACTCCCGCGCTGCTTTCCCGGCACATTTCTCTAAGCGGAGAGCTAGACGGGCAGTTCGGACCCCATCGAAACAGAAGGAGAATGATTCTACCTGGAGCTGAGGCAAATCCGTGCACAGCACATGCTGCGTGCCAGCACTGTACACGCTGAGGAGCAGCAAAGCTGAGTGCCACCGCTGGGCTTCAGTTCTCTCCAGACGGCAGAAGGCGAAGATTGAAGCCGCAGAGCACGGGGCTTCTGTGTGCTCGGCACCGTCTTTCCAAAGCCCAGGCAAACGCGCCTTCACAAGCCCGCTCAGCCGAGAATACGCTGGCTGGCTCGGGAAGTAAACGCGCAGCCCTTCGACTTCGTCCCACAACCTGGCTAGAAAGCAGTTTCTTACAGCTTCCGTGTTGCAGAGTCCCTGCAGCTTGAGCTCACCCCGAAGGACGCGTCAAAAAAGGAGGCGTTCTTGAAGCCCCCCTTCTCCAAGCACAAACACACTGAGGCTCTGCAGCTTCCTTCTCAGATGGCCATGCCGTCACACTGGTCGCGCTGGCATTACCGTTGCCAGCTTCCAGCAGCTGCTAGCATGCAAAAGGGCTCGAGAAGTAAAAGGCAGTGCTGTGCTGCACCTTCGCCTTCGCACGCGTAAGCCACGTAAGTGCACTGTGTACTTGTCTCCTCTGCTTGCATCTACCGGGATACTTAATTCTCTGCATCTCGGAGCCTAAAGGTAAGAGCAGCTGTTTCCACAGAAGCTGGCTGGTGCTATAGGTAGCAGCACAAGCAGCTGTCTTTGGAGTTCCTTCTGCTGCTGCTAGCGTGACTTTTCCAGGCAAGCGAGTGGCAGCCACGCTTTCCCTGCAGCCCGTAGGATGCGCACACAAGCCATGTGCACGGCAGCTTCGTTCTTCGCTTTTTGTAACGCGTCGCGCTTTCATTGCCCCGGAGGCGAAGAGTCGTCTGCTTCTCGCCCAGAAAGCTCTGCCGGCAGAGGGGCGCACCAGAGCACTGCTTCTGCCGGAACACGCCTGGCCCATACACACAATCCCTCTCAGCGCTACGTGGCACCACACTCTGCCTCTCCTGTGCTCCGCATCTAAACGGAAAGGCCCTCGGCTACGTCGCGCACAGAGAACTGTGCCAGAACAACGCGCTTCCCGGCGCTGGCCCCTGCGGCTCGGAGAAACTTGGATTTGCACCACATTCCCGGGCAGCCCCCTTTACAAGCTGCACAGCGCCCTCGGATCGCGGTGCTCTTTGCACGGTCCTTGTCAGCTCCAAGTACCCCCCCCGCGCACGTTACAGGCTCATAAAGACCAAGGATGCGAGTAGCCGTCTCGCCCAGAAAAATGTACCGGCGCAAAAGCACGATCTTCGTTACCCGTTCTCGTCGGCCAGACGGTTGTGCTCTGTCGAAAGGCTTGGACACCTAAACACTCCCGCGCTGCTTTCCCGGCACATTTCTCTAAGCGGAGAGCTAGACGGGCAGTTCGGACCCCATCGAAACAGAAGGAGAATGATTCTACCTGGAGCTGAGGCAAATCCGTGCACAGCACATGCTGCGTGCCAGCACTGTACACGCTGAGGAGCAGCAAAGCTGAGTGCCACCGCTGGGCTTCAGTTCTCTCCAGACGGCAGAAGGCGAAGATTGAAGCCGCAGAGCACGGGGCTTCTGTGTGCTCGGCACCGTCTTTCCAAAGCCCAGGCAAACGCGCCTTCACAAGCCCGCTCAGCCGAGAATACGCTGGCTGGCTCGGGAAGTAAACGCGCAGCCCTTCGACTTCGTCCCACAACCTGGCTAGAAAGCAGTTTCTTACAGCTTCCGTGTTGCAGAGTCCCTGCAGCTTGAGCTCACCCCGAAGGACGCGTCAAAAAAGGAGGCGTTCTTGAAGCCCCCCTTCTCCAAGCACAAACACACTGAGGCTCTGCAGCTTCCTTCTCAGATGGCCATGCCGTCACACTGGTCGCGCTGGCATTACCGTTGCCAGCTTCCAGCAGCTGCTAGCATGCAAAAGGGCTCGAGAAGTAAAAGGCAGTGCTGTGCTGCACCTTCGCCTTCGCACGCGTAAGCCACGTAAGTGCACTGTGTACTTGTCTCCTCTGCTTGCATCTACCGGGATACTTAATTCTCTGCATCTCGGAGCCTAAAGGTAAGAGCAGCTGTTTCCACAGAAGCTGGCTGGTGCTATAGGTAGCAGCACAAGCAGCTGTCTTTGGAGTTCCTTCTGCTGCTGCTAGCGTGACTTTTCCAGGCAAGCGAGTGGCAGCCACGCTTTCCCTGCAGCCCGTAGGATGCGCACACAAGCCATGTGCACGGCAGCTTCGTTCTTCGCTTTTTGTAACGCGTCGCGCTTTCATTGCCCCGGAGGCGAAGAGTCGTCTGCTTCTCGCCCAGAAAGCTCTGCCGGCAGAGGGGCGCACCAGAGCACTGCTTCTGCCGGAACACGCCTGGCCCATACACACAATCCCTCTCAGCGCTACGTGGCACCACACTCTGCCTCTCCTGTGCTCCGCATCTAAACGGAAAGGCCCTCGGCTACGTCGCGCACAGAGAACTGTGCCAGAACAACGCGCTTCCCGGCGCTGGCCCCTGCGGCTCGGAGAAACTTGGATTTGCACCACATTCCCGGGCAGCCCCCTTTACAAGCTGCACAGCGCCCTCGGATCGCGGTGCTCTTTGCACGGTCCTTGTCAGCTCCAAGTACCCCCCCCGCGCACGTTACAGGCTCATAAAGACCAAGGATGCGAGTAGCCGTCTCGCCCAGAAAAATGTACCGGCGCAAAAGCACGATCTTCGTTACCCGTTCTCGTCGGCCAGACGGTTGTGCTCTGTCGAAAGGCTTGGACACCTAAACACTCCCGCGCTGCTTTCCCGGCACATTTCTCTAAGCGGAGAGCTAGACGGGCAGTTCGGACCCCATCGAAACAGAAGGAGAATGATTCTACCTGGAGCTGAGGCAAATCCGTGCACAGCACATGCTGCGTGCCAGCACTGTACACGCTGAGGAGCAGCAAAGCTGAGTGCCACCGCTGGGCTTCAGTTCTCTCCAGACGGCAGAAGGCGAAGATTGAAGCCGCAGAGCACGGGGCTTCTGTGTGCTCGGCACCGTCTTTCCAAAGCCCAGGCAAACGCGCCTTCACAAGCCCGCTCAGCCGAGAATACGCTGGCTGGCTCGGGAAGTAAACGCGCAGCCCTTCGACTTCGTCCCACAACCTGGCTAGAAAGCAGTTTCTTACAGCTTCCGTGTTGCAGAGTCCCTGCAGCTTGAGCTCACCCCGAAGGACGCGTCAAAAAAGGAGGCGTTCTTGAAGCCCCCCTTCTCCAAGCACAAACACACTGAGGCTCTGCAGCTTCCTTCTCAGATGGCCATGCCGTCACACTGGTCGCGCTGGCATTACCGTTGCCAGCTTCCAGCAGCTGCTAGCATGCAAAAGGGCTCGAGAAGTAAAAGGCAGTGCTGTGCTGCACCTTCGCCTTCGCACGCGTAAGCCACGTAAGTGCACTGTGTACTTGTCTCCTCTGCTTGCATCTACCGGGATACTTAATTCTCTGCATCTCGGAGCCTAAAGGTAAGAGCAGCTGTTTCCACAGAAGCTGGCTGGTGCTATAGGTAGCAGCACAAGCAGCTGTCTTTGGAGTTCCTTCTGCTGCTGCTAGCGTGACTTTTCCAGGCAAGCGAGTGGCAGCCACGCTTTCCCTGCAGCCCGTAGGATGCGCACACAAGCCATGTGCACGGCAGCTTCGTTCTTCGCTTTTTGTAACGCGTCGCGCTTTCATTGCCCCGGAGGCGAAGAGTCGTCTGCTTCTCGCCCAGAAAGCTCTGCCGGCAGAGGGGCGCACCAGAGCACTGCTTCTGCCGGAACACGCCTGGCCCATACACACAATCCCTCTCAGCGCTACGTGGCACCACACTCTGCCTCTCCTGTGCTCCGCATCTAAACGGAAAGGCCCTCGGCTACGTCGCGCACAGAGAACTGTGCCAGAACAACGCGCTTCCCGGCGCTGGCCCCTGCGGCTCGGAGAAACTTGGATTTGCACCACATTCCCGGGCAGCCCCCTTTACAAGCTGCACAGCGCCCTCGGATCGCGGTGCTCTTTGCACGGTCCTTGTCAGCTCCAAGTACCCCCCCCGCGCACGTTACAGGCTCATAAAGACCAAGGATGCGAGTAGCCGTCTCGCCCAGAAAAATGTACCGGCGCAAAAGCACGATCTTCGTTACCCGTTCTCGTCGGCCAGACGGTTGTGCTCTGTCGAAAGGCTTGGACACCTAAACACTCCCGCGCTGCTTTCCCGGCACATTTCTCTAAGCGGAGAGCTAGACGGGCAGTTCGGACCCCATCGAAACAGAAGGAGAATGATTCTACCTGGAGCTGAGGCAAATCCGTGCACAGCACATGCTGCGTGCCAGCACTGTACACGCTGAGGAGCAGCAAAGCTGAGTGCCACCGCTGGGCTTCAGTTCTCTCCAGACGGCAGAAGGCGAAGATTGAAGCCGCAGAGCACGGGGCTTCTGTGTGCTCGGCACCGTCTTTCCAAAGCCCAGGCAAACGCGCCTTCACAAGCCCGCTCAGCCGAGAATACGCTGGCTGGCTCGGGAAGTAAACGCGCAGCCCTTCGACTTCGTCCCACAACCTGGCTAGAAAGCAGTTTCTTACAGCTTCCGTGTTGCAGAGTCCCTGCAGCTTGAGCTCACCCCGAAGGACGCGTCAAAAAAGGAGGCGTTCTTGAAGCCCCCCTTCTCCAAGCACAAACACACGGAGGCTCTGCAGCTTCCTTCTCAGATGGCCATGCCGTCACACTGGTCGCGCTGGCATTACCGTTGCCAGCTTCCAGCAGCTGCTAGCATGCAAAAGGGCTCGAGAAGTAAAAGGCAGTGCTGTGCTGCACCTTCGCCTTCGCACGCGTAAGCCACGTAAGTGCACTGTGTACTTGTCTCCTCTGCTTGCATCTACCGGGATACTTAATTCTCTGCATCTCGGAGCCTAAAGGTAAGAGCAGCTGTTTCCACAGAAGCTGGCTGGTGCTATAGGTAGCAGCACAAGCAGCTGTCTTTGGAGTTCCTTCTGCTGCTGCTAGCGTGACTTTTCCAGGCAAGCGAGTGGCAGCCACGCTTTCCCTGCAGCCCGTAGGATGCGCACACAAGCCATGTGCACGGCAGCTTCGTTCTTCGCTTTTTGTAACGCGTCGCGCTTTCATTGCCCCGGAGGCGAAGAGTCGTCTGCTTCTCGCCCAGAAAGCTCTGCCGGCAGAGGGGCGCACCAGAGCACTGCTTCTGCCGGAACACGCCTGGCCCATACACACAATCCCTCTCAGCGCTACGTGGCACCACACTCTGCCTCTCCTGTGCTCCGCATCTAAACGGAAAGGCCCTCGGCTACGTCGCGCACAGAGAACTGTGCCAGAACAACGCGCTTCCCGGCGCTGGCCCCTGCGGCTCGGAGAAACTTGGATTTGCACCACATTCCCGGGCAGCCCCCTTTACAAGCTGCACAGCGCCCTCGGATCGCGGTGCTCTTTGCACGGTCCTTGTCAGCTCCAAGTACCCCCCCCGCGCACGTTACAGGCTCATAAAGACCAAGGATGCGAGTAGCCGTCTCGCCCAGAAAAATGTACCGGCGCAAAAGCACGATCTTCGTTACCCGTTCTCGTCGGCCAGACGGTTGTGCTCTGTCGAAAGGCTTGGACACCTAAACACTCCCGCGCTGCTTTCCCGGCACATTTCTCTAAGCGGAGAGCTAGACGGGCAGTTCGGACCCCATCGAAACAGAAGGAGAATGATTCTACCTGGAGCTGAGGCAAATCCGTGCACAGCACATGCTGCGTGCCAGCACTGTACACGCTGAGGAGCAGCAAAGCTGAGTGCCACCGCTGGGCTTCAGTTCTCTCCAGACGGCAGAAGGCGAAGATTGAAGCCGCAGAGCACGGGGCTTCTGTGTGCTCGGCACCGTCTTTCCAAAGCCCAGGCAAACGCGCCTTCACAAGCCCGCTCAGCCGAGAATACGCTGGCTGGCTCGGGAAGTAAACGCGCAGCCCTTCGACTTCGTCCCACAACCTGGCTAGAAAGCAGTTTCTTACAGCTTCCGTGTTGCAGAGTCCCTGCAGCTTGAGCTCACCCCGAAGGACGCGTCAAAAAAGGAGGCGTTCTTGAAGCCCCCCTTCTCCAAGCACAAACACACTGAGGCTCTGCAGCTTCCTTCTCAGATGGCCATGCCGTCACACTGGTCGCGCTGGCATTACCGTTGCCAGCT
Source organism: Aphelocoma coerulescens (assembly GCF_041296385.1). Lineage (NCBI taxonomy): Eukaryota > Metazoa > Chordata > Aves > Passeriformes > Corvidae > Aphelocoma > Aphelocoma coerulescens. The sequence goes on along the minus strand of NC_091022.1, from coordinate 6,579,003 downwards.
TCCAGCAGCTGCTAGCATGCAAAAGGGCTCGAGAAGTAAAAGGCAGTGCTGTGCTGCACCTTCGCCTTCGCACGCGTAAGCCACGTAAGTGCACTGTGTACTTGTCTCCTCTGCTTGCATCTACCGGGATACTTAATTCTCTGCATCTCGGAGCCTAAAGGTAAGAGCAGCTGTTTCCACAGAAGCTGGCTGGTGCTATAGGTAGCAGCACAAGCAGCTGTCTTTGGAGTTCCTTCTGCTGCTGCTAGCGTGACTTTTCCAGGCAAGCGAGTGGCAGCCACGCTTTCCCTGCAGCCCGTAGGATGCGCACACAAGCCATGTGCACGGCAGCTTCGTTCTTCGCTTTTTGTAACGCGTCGCGCTTTCATTGCCCCGGAGGCGAAGAGTCGTCTGCTTCTCGCCCAGAAAGCTCTGCCGGCAGAGGGGCGCACCAGAGCACTGCTTCTGCCGGAACACGCCTGGCCCATACACACAATCCCTCTCAGCGCTACGTGGCACCACACTCTGCCTCTCCTGTGCTCCGCATCTAAACGGAAAGGCCCTCGGCTACGTCGCGCACAGAGAACTGTGCCAGAACAACGCGCTTCCCGGCGCTGGCCCCTGCGGCTCGGAGAAACTTGGATTTGCACCACATTCCCGGGCAGCCCCCTTTACAAGCTGCACAGCGCCCTCGGATCGCGGTGCTCTTTGCACGGTCCTTGTCAGCTCCAAGTACCCCCCCCGCGCACGTTACAGGCTCATAAAGACCAAGGATGCGAGTAGCCGTCTCGCCCAGAAAAATGTACCGGCGCAAAAGCACGATCTTCGTTACCCGTTCTCGTCGGCCAGACGGTTGTGCTCTGTCGAAAGGCTTGGACACCTAAACACTCCCGCGCTGCTTTCCCGGCACATTTCTCTAAGCGGAGAGCTAGACGGGCAGTTCGGACCCCATCGAAACAGAAGGAGAATGATTCTACCTGGAGCTGAGGCAAATCCGTGCACAGCACATGCTGCGTGCCAGCACTGTACACGCTGAGGAGCAGCAAAGCTGAGTGCCACCGCTGGGCTTCAGTTCTCTCCAGACGGCAGAAGGCGAAGATTGAAGCCGCAGAGCACGGGGCTTCTGTGTGCTCGGCACCGTCTTTCCAAAGCCCAGGCAAACGCGCCTTCACAAGCCCGCTCAGCCGAGAATACGCTGGCTGGCTCGGGAAGTAAACGCGCAGCCCTTCGACTTCGTCCCACAACCTGGCTAGAAAGCAGTTTCTTACAGCTTCCGTGTTGCAGAGTCCCTGCAGCTTGAGCTCACCCCGAAGGACGCGTCAAAAAAGGAGGCGTTCTTGAAGCCCCCCTTCTCCAAGCACAAACACACTGAGGCTCTGCAGCTTCCTTCTCAGATGGCCATGCCGTCACACTGGTCGCGCTGGCATTACCGTTGCCAGCTTCCAGCAGCTGCTAGCATGCAAAAGGGCTCGAGAAGTAAAAGGCAGTGCTGTGCTGCACCTTCGCCTTCGCACGCGTAAGCCACGTAAGTGCACTGTGTACTTGTCTCCTCTGCTTGCATCTACCGGGATACTTAATTCTCTGCATCTCGGAGCCTAAAGGTAAGAGCAGCTGTTTCCACAGAAGCTGGCTGGTGCTATAGGTAGCAGCACAAGCAGCTGTCTTTGGAGTTCCTTCTGCTGCTGCTAGCGTGACTTTTCCAGGCAAGCGAGTGGCAGCCACGCTTTCCCTGCAGCCCGTAGGATGCGCACACAAGCCATGTGCACGGCAGCTTCGTTCTTCGCTTTTTGTAACGCGTCGCGCTTTCATTGCCCCGGAGGCGAAGAGTCGTCTGCTTCTCGCCCAGAAAGCTCTGCCGGCAGAGGGGCGCACCAGAGCACTGCTTCTGCCGGAACACGCCTGGCCCATACACACAATCCCTCTCAGCGCTACGTGGCACCACACTCTGCCTCTCCTGTGCTCCGCATCTAAACGGAAAGGCCCTCGGCTACGTCGCGCACAGAGAACTGTGCCAGAACAACGCGCTTCCCGGCGCTGGCCCCTGCGGCTCGGAGAAACTTGGATTTGCACCACATTCCCGGGCAGCCCCCTTTACAAGCTGCACAGCGCCCTCGGATCGCGGTGCTCTTTGCACGGTCCTTGTCAGCTCCAAGTACCCCCCCCGCGCACGTTACAGGCTCATAAAGACCAAGGATGCGAGTAGCCGTCTCGCCCAGAAAAATGTACCGGCGCAAAAGCACGATCTTCGTTACCCGTTCTCGTCGGCCAGACGGTTGTGCTCTGTCGAAAGGCTTGGACACCTAAACACTCCCGCGCTGCTTTCCCGGCACATTTCTCTAAGCGGAGAGCTAGACGGGCAGTTCGGACCCCATCGAAACAGAAGGAGAATGATTCTACCTGGAGCTGAGGCAAATCCGTGCACAGCACATGCTGCGTGCCAGCACTGTACACGCTGAGGAGCAGCAAAGCTGAGTGCCACCGCTGGGCTTCAGTTCTCTCCAGACGGCAGAAGGCGAAGATTGAAGCCGCAGAGCACGGGGCTTCTGTGTGCTCGGCACCGTCTTTCCAAAGCCCAGGCAAACGCGCCTTCACAAGCCCGCTCAGCCGAGAATACGCTGGCTGGCTCGGGAAGTAAACGCGCAGCCCTTCGACTTCGTCCCACAACCTGGCTAGAAAGCAGTTTCTTACAGCTTCCGTGTTGCAGAGTCCCTGCAGCTTGAGCTCACCCCGAAGGACGCGTCAAAAAAGGAGGCGTTCTTGAAGCCCCCCTTCTCCAAGCACAAACACACTGAGGCTCTGCAGCTTCCTTCTCAGATGGCCATGCCGTCACACTGGTCGCGCTGGCATTACCGTTGCCAGCTTCCAGCAGCTGCTAGCATGCAAAAGGGCTCGAGAAGTAAAAGGCAGTGCTGTGCTGCACCTTCGCCTTCGCACGCGTAAGCCACGTAAGTGCACTGTGTACTTGTCTCCTCTGCTTGCATCTACCGGGATACTTAATTCTCTGCATCTCGGAGCCTAAAGGTAAGAGCAGCTGTTTCCACAGAAGCTGGCTGGTGCTATAGGTAGCAGCACAAGCAGCTGTCTTTGGAGTTCCTTCTGCTGCTGCTAGCGTGACTTTTCCAGGCAAGCGAGTGGCAGCCACGCTTTCCCTGCAGCCCGTAGGATGCGCACACAAGCCATGTGCACGGCAGCTTCGTTCTTCGCTTTTTGTAACGCGTCGCGCTTTCATTGCCCCGGAGGCGAAGAGTCGTCTGCTTCTCGCCCAGAAAGCTCTGCCGGCAGAGGGGCGCACCAGAGCACTGCTTCTGCCGGAACACGCCTGGCCCATACACACAATCCCTCTCAGCGCTACGTGGCACCACACTCTGCCTCTCCTGTGCTCCGCATCTAAACGGAAAGGCCCTCGGCTACGTCGCGCACAGAGAACTGTGCCAGAACAACGCGCTTCCCGGCGCTGGCCCCTGCGGCTCGGAGAAACTTGGATTTGCACCACATTCCCGGGCAGCCCCCTTTACAAGCTGCACAGCGCCCTCGGATCGCGGTGCTCTTTGCACGGTCCTTGTCAGCTCCAAGTACCCCCCCCGCGCACGTTACAGGCTCATAAAGACCAAGGATGCGAGTAGCCGTCTCGCCCAGAAAAATGTACCGGCGCAAAAGCACGATCTTCGTTACCCGTTCTCGTCGGCCAGACGGTTGTGCTCTGTCGAAAGGCTTGGACACCTAAACACTCCCGCGCTGCTTTCCCGGCACATTTCTCTAAGCGGAGAGCTAGACGGGCAGTTCGGACCCCATCGAAACAGAAGGAGAATGATTCTACCTGGAGCTGAGGCAAATCCGTGCACAGCACATGCTGCGTGCCAGCACTGTACACGCTGAGGAGCAGCAAAGCTGAGTGCCACCGCTGGGCTTCAGTTCTCTCCAGACGGCAGAAGGCGAAGATTGAAGCCGCAGAGCACGGGGCTTCTGTGTGCTCGGCACCGTCTTTCCAAAGCCCAGGCAAACGCGCCTTCACAAGCCCGCTCAGCCGAGAATACGCTGGCTGGCTCGGGAAGTAAACGCGCAGCCCTTCGACTTCGTCCCACAACCTGGCTAGAAAGCAGTTTCTTACAGCTTCCGTGTTGCAGAGTCCCTGCAGCTTGAGCTCACCCCGAAGGACGCGTCAAAAAAGGAGGCGTTCTTGAAGCCCCCCTTCTCCAAGCACAAACACACGGAGGCTCTGCAGCTTCCTTCTCAGATGGCCATGCCGTCACACTGGTCGCGCTGGCATTACCGTTGCCAGCTTCCAGCAGCTGCTAGCATGCAAAAGGGCTCGAGAAGTAAAAGGCAGTGCTGTGCTGCACCTTCGCCTTCGCACGCGTAAGCCACGTAAGTGCACTGTGTACTTGTCTCCTCTGCTTGCATCTACCGGGATACTTAATTCTCTGCATCTCGGAGCCTAAAGGTAAGAGCAGCTGTTTCCACAGAAGCTGGCTGGTGCTATAGGTAGCAGCACAAGCAGCTGTCTTTGGAGTTCCTTCTGCTGCTGCTAGCGTGACTTTTCCAGGCAAGCGAGTGGCAGCCACGCTTTCCCTGCAGCCCGTAGGATGCGCACACAAGCCATGTGCACGGCAGCTTCGTTCTTCGCTTTTTGTAACGCGTCGCGCTTTCATTGCCCCGGAGGCGAAGAGTCGTCTGCTTCTCGCCCAGAAAGCTCTGCCGGCAGAGGGGCGCACCAGAGCACTGCTTCTGCCGGAACACGCCTGGCCCATACACACAATCCCTCTCAGCGCTACGTGGCACCACACTCTGCCTCTCCTGTGCTCCGCATCTAAACGGAAAGGCCCTCGGCTACGTCGCGCACAGAGAACTGTGCCAGAACAACGCGCTTCCCGGCGCTGGCCCCTGCGGCTCGGAGAAACTTGGATTTGCACCACATTCCCGGGCAGCCCCCTTTACAAGCTGCACAGCGCCCTCGGATCGCGGTGCTCTTTGCACGGTCCTTGTCAGCTCCAAGTACCCCCCCCGCGCACGTTACAGGCTCATAAAGACCAAGGATGCGAGTAGCCGTCTCGCCCAGAAAAATGTACCGGCGCAAAAGCACGATCTTCGTTACCCGTTCTCGTCGGCCAGACGGTTGTGCTCTGTCGAAAGGCTTGGACACCTAAACACTCCCGCGCTGCTTTCCCGGCACATTTCTCTAAGCGGAGAGCTAGACGGGCAGTTCGGACCCCATCGAAACAGAAGGAGAATGATTCTACCTGGAGCTGAGGCAAATCCGTGCACAGCACATGCTGCGTGCCAGCACTGTACACGCTGAGGAGCAGCAAAGCTGAGTGCCACCGCTGGGCTTCAGTTCTCTCCAGACGGCAGAAGGCGAAGATTGAAGCCGCAGAGCACGGGGCTTCTGTGTGCTCGGCACCGTCTTTCCAAAGCCCAGGCAAACGCGCCTTCACAAGCCCGCTCAGCCGAGAATACGCTGGCTGGCTCGGGAAGTAAACGCGCAGCCCTTCGACTTCGTCCCACAACCTGGCTAGAAAGCAGTTTCTTACAGCTTCCGTGTTGCAGAGTCCCTGCAGCTTGAGCTCACCCCGAAGGACGCGTCAAAAAAGGAGGCGTTCTTGAAGCCCCCCTTCTCCAAGCACAAACACACTGAGGCTCTGCAGCTTCCTTCTCAGATGGCCATGCCGTCACACTGGTCGCGCTGGCATTACCGTTGCCAGCTTCCAGCAGCTGCTAGCATGCAAAAGGGCTCGAGAAGTAAAAGGCAGTGCTGTGCTGCACCTTCGCCTTCGCACGCGTAAGCCACGTAAGTGCACTGTGTACTTGTCTCCTCTGCTTGCATCTACCGGGATACTTAATTCTCTGCATCTCGGAGCCTAAAGGTAAGAGCAGCTGTTTCCACAGAAGCTGGCTGGTGCTATAGGTAGCAGCACAAGCAGCTGTCTTTGGAGTTCCTTCTGCTGCTGCTAGCGTGACTTTTCCAGGCAAGCGAGTGGCAGCCACGCTTTCCCTGCAGCCCGTAGGATGCGCACACAAGCCATGTGCACGGCAGCTTCGTTCTTCGCTTTTTGTAACGCGTCGCGCTTTCATTGCCCCGGAGGCGAAGAGTCGTCTGCTTCTCGCCCAGAAAGCTCTGCCGGCAGAGGGGCGCACCAGAGCACTGCTTCTGCCGGAACACGCCTGGCCCATACACACAATCCCTCTCAGCGCTACGTGGCACCACACTCTGCCTCTCCTGTGCTCCGCATCTAAACGGAAAGGCCCTCGGCTACGTCGCGCACAGAGAACTGTGCCAGAACAACGCGCTTCCCGGCGCTGGCCCCTGCGGCTCGGAGAAACTTGGATTTGCACCACATTCCCGGGCAGCCCCCTTTACAAGCTGCACAGCGCCCTCGGATCGCGGTGCTCTTTGCACGGTCCTTGTCAGCTCCAAGTACCCCCCCCGCGCACGTTACAGGCTCATAAAGACCAAGGATGCGAGTAGCCGTCTCGCCCAGAAAAATGTACCGGCGCAAAAGCACGATCTTCGTTACCCGTTCTCGTCGGCCAGACGGTTGTGCTCTGTCGAAAGGCTTGGACACCTAAACACTCCCGCGCTGCTTTCCCGGCACATTTCTCTAAGCGGAGAGCTAGACGGGCAGTTCGGACCCCATCGAAACAGAAGGAGAATGATTCTACCTGGAGCTGAGGCAAATCCGTGCACAGCACATGCTGCGTGCCAGCACTGTACACGCTGAGGAGCAGCAAAGCTGAGTGCCACCGCTGGGCTTCAGTTCTCTCCAGACGGCAGAAGGCGAAGATTGAAGCCGCAGAGCACGGGGCTTCTGTGTGCTCGGCACCGTCTTTCCAAAGCCCAGGCAAACGCGCCTTCACAAGCCCGCTCAGCCGAGAATACGCTGGCTGGCTCGGGAAGTAAACGCGCAGCCCTTCGACTTCGTCCCACAACCTGGCTAGAAAGCAGTTTCTTACAGCTTCCGTGTTGCAGAGTCCCTGCAGCTTGAGCTCACCCCGAAGGACGCGTCAAAAAAGGAGGCGTTCTTGAAGCCCCCCTTCTCCAAGCACAAACACACTGAGGCTCTGCAGCTTCCTTCTCAGATGGCCATGCCGTCACACTGGTCGCGCTGGCATTACCGTTGCCAGCTTCCAGCAGCTGCTAGCATGCAAAAGGGCTCGAGAAGTAAAAGGCAGTGCTGTGCTGCACCTTCGCCTTTGCACGCGTAAGCCACGTAAGTGCACTGTGTACTTGTCTCCTCTGTTTGCATCTACCGGGATACTTAATTCTCTGCATCTCGGAGCCTAAAGGTAAGAGCAGCTGTTTCCACAGAAGCTGGCTGGTGCTATAGGTAGCAGCACAAGCAGCTGTCTTTGGAGTTCCTTCTGCTGCTGCTAGCGTGACTTTTCCAGGCAAGCGAGTGGCAGCCACGCTTTCCCTGCAGCCCGTAGGATGCGCACACAAGCCATGTGCACGGCAGCTTCGTTCTTCGCTTTTTGTAACGCGTCGCGCTTTCATTGCCCCGGAGGCGAAGAGTCGTCTGCTTCTCGCCCAGAAAGCTCTGCCGGCAGAGGGGCGCACCAGAGCACTGCTTCTGCCGGAACACGCCTGGCCCATACACACAATCCCTCTCAGCGCTACGTGGCACCACACTCTGCCTCTCCTGTGCTCCGCATCTAAACGGAAAGGCCCTCGGCTACGTCGCGCACAGAGAACTGTGCCAGAACAACGCGCTTCCCGGCGCTGGCCCCTGCGGCTCGGAGAAACTTGGATTTGCACCACATTCCCGGGCAGCCCCCTTTACAAGCTGCACAGCGCCCTCGGATCGCGGTGCTCTTTGCACGGTCCTTGTCAGCTCCAAGTACCCCCCCCGCGCACGTTACAGGCTCATAAAGACCAAGGATGCGAGTAGCCGTCTCGCCCAGAAAAATGTACCGGCGCAAAAGCACGATCTTCGTTACCCGTTCTCGTCGGCCAGACGGTTGTGCTCTGTCGAAAGGCTTGGACACCTAAACACTCCCGCGCTGCTTTCCCGGCACATTTCTCTAAGCGGAGAGCTAGACGGGCAGTTCGGACCCCATCGAAACAGAAGGAGAATGATTCTACCTGGAGCTGAGGCAAATCCGTGCACAGCACATGCTGCGTGCCAGCACTGTACACGCTGAGGAGCAGCAAAGCTGAGTGCCACCGCTGGGCTTCAGTTCTCTCCAGACGGCAGAAGGCGAAGATTGAAGCCGCAGAGCACGGGGCTTCTGTGTGCTCGGCACCGTCTTTCCAAAGCCCAGGCAAACGCGCCTTCACAAGCCCGCTCAGCCGAGAATACGCTGGCTGGCTCGGGAAGTAAACGCGCAGCCCTTCGACTTCGTCCCACAACCTGGCTAGAAAGCAGTTTCTTACAGCTTCCGTGTTGCAGAGTCCCTGCAGCTTGAGCTCACCCCGAAGGACGCGTCAAAAAAGGAGGCGTTCTTGAAGCCCCCCTTCTCCAAGCACAAACACACGGAGGCTCTGCAGCTTCCTTCTCAGATGGCCATGCCGTCACACTGGTCGCGCTGGCATTACCGTTGCCAGCTTCCAGCAGCTGCTAGCATGCAAAAGGGCTCGAGAAGTAAAAGGCAGTGCTGTGCTGCACCTTCGCCTTCGCACGCGTAAGCCACGTAAGTGCACTGTGTACTTGTCTCCTCTGTTTGCATCTACCGGGATACTTAATTCTCTGCATCTCGGAGCCTAAAGGTAAGAGCAGCTGTTTCCACAGAAGCTGGCTGGTGCTATAGGTAGCAGCACAAGCAGCTGTCTTTGGAGTTCCTTCTGCTGCTGCTAGCGTGACTTTTCCAGGCAAGCGAGTGGCAGCCACGCTTTCCCTGCAGCCCGTAGGATGCGCACACAAGCCATGTGCACGGCAGCTTCGTTCTTCGCTTTTTGTAACGCGTCGCGCTTTCATTGCCCCGGAGGCGAAGAGTCGTCTGCTTCTCGCCCAGAAAGCTCTGCCGGCAGAGGGGCGCACCAGAGCACTGCTTCTGCCGGAACACGCCTGGCCCATACACACAATCCCTCTCAGCGCTACGTGGCACCACACTCTGCCTCTCCTGTGCTCCGCATCTAAACGGAAAGGCCCTCGGCTACGTCGCGCACAGAGAACTGTGCCAGAACAACGTGCTTCCCGGCGCTGGCCCCTGCGGCTCGGAGAAACTTGGATTTGCACCACATTCCCGGGCAGCCCCCTTTACAAGCTGCACAGCGCCCTCGGATCGCGGTGCTCTTTGCACGGTCCTTGTCAGCTCCAAGTACCCCCCCGCGCACGTTACAGGCTCATAAAGACCAAGGATGCGAGTAGCCGTCTCGCCCAGAAAAATGTACCGGCGCAAAAGCACGATCTTCGTTACCCGTTCTCGTCGGCCAGACGGTTGTGCTCTGTCGAAAGGCTTGGACACCTAAACACTCCCGCGCTGCTTTCCCGGCACATTTCTCTAAGCGGAGAGCTAGACGGGCAGTTCGGACCCCATCGAAACAGAAGGAGAATGATTCTACCTGGAGCTGAGGCAAATCCGTGCACAGCACATGCTGCGTGCCAGCACTGTACACGCTGAGGAGCAGCAAAGCTGAGTGCCACCGCTGGGCTTCAGTTCTCTCCAGACGGCAGAAGGCGAAGATTGAAGCCGCAGAGCACGGGGCTTCTGTGTGCTCGGCACCGTCTTTCCAAAGCCCAGGCAAACGCGCCTTCACAAGCCCGCTCAGCCGAGAATACGCTGGCTGGCTCGGGAAGTAAACGCGCAGCCCTTCGACTTCGTCCCACAACCTGGCTAGAAAGCAGTTTCTTACAGCTTCCGTGTTGCAGAGTCCCTGCAGCTTGAGCTCACCCCGAAGGACGCGTCAAAAAAGGAGGCGTTCTTGAAGCCCCCCTTCTCCAAGCACAAACACACGGAGGCTCTGCAGCTTCCTTCTCAGATGGCCATGCCGTCACACTGGTCGCGCTGGCATTACCGTTGCCAGCTTCCAGCAGCTGCTAGCATGCAAAAGGGCTCGAGAAGTAAAAGGCAGTGCTGTGCTGCACCTTCGCCTTCGCACGCGTAAGCCACGTAAGTGCACTGTGTACTTGTCTCCTCTGCTTGCATCTACCGGGATACTTAATTCTCTGCATCTCGGAGCCTAAAGGTAAGAGCAGCTGTTTCCACAGAAGCTGGCTGGTGCTATAGGTAGCAGCACAAGCAGCTGTCTTTGGAGTTCCTTCTGCTGCTGCTAGCGTGACTTTTCCAGGCAAGCGAGTGGCAGCCACGCTTTCCCTGCAGCCCGTAGGATGCGCACACAAGCCATGTGCACGGCAGCTTCGTTCTTCGCTTTTTGTAACGCGTCGCGCTTTCATTGCCCCGGAGGCGAAGAGTCGTCTGCTTCTCGCCCAGAAAGCTCTGCCGGCAGAGGGGCGCACCAGAGCACTGCTTCTGCCGGAACACGCCTGGCCCATACACACAATCCCTCTCAGCGCTACGTGGCACCACACTCTGCCTCTCCTGTGCTCCGCATCTAAACGGAAAGGCCCTCGGCTACGTCGCGCACAGAGAACTGTGCCAGAACAACGCGCTTCCCGGCGCTGGCCCCTGCGGCTCGGAGAAACTTGGATTTGCACCACATTCCCGGGCAGCCCCCTTTACAAGCTGCACAGCGCCCTCGGATCGCGGTGCTCTTTGCACGGTCCTTGTCAGCTCCAAGTACCCCCCCCGCGCACGTTACAGGCTCATAAAGACCAAGGATGCGAGTAGCCGTCTCGCCCAGAAAAATGTACCGGCGCAAAAGCACGATCTTCGTTACCCGTTCTCGTCGGCCAGACGGTTGTGCTCTGTCGAAAGGCTTGGACACCTAAACACTCCCGCGCTGCTTTCCCGGCACATTTCTCTAAGCGGAGAGCTAGACGGGCAGTTCGGACCCCATCGAAACAGAAGGAGAATGATTCTACCTGGAGCTGAGGCAAATCCGTGCACAGCACATGCTGCGTGCCAGCACTGTACACGCTGAGGAGCAGCAAAGCTGAGTGCCACCGCTGGGCTTCAGTTCTCTCCAGACGGCAGAAGGCGAAGATTGAAGCCGCAGAGCACGGGGCTTCTGTGTGCTCGGCACCGTCTTTCCAAAGCCCAGGCAAACGCGCCTTCACAAGCCCGCTCAGCCGAGAATACGCTGGCTGGCTCGGGAAGTAAACGCGCAGCCCTTCGACTTCGTCCCACAACCTGGCTAGAAAGCAGTTTCTTACAGCTTCCGTGTTGCAGAGTCCCTGCAGCTTGAGCTCACCCCGAAGGACGCGTCAAAAAAGGAGGCGTTCTTGAAGCCCCCCTTCTCCAAGCACAAACACACGGAGGCTCTGCAGCTTCCTTCTCAGATGGCCATGCCGTCACACTGGTCGCGCTGGCATTACCGTTGCCAGCTTCCAGCAGCTGCTAGCATGCAAAAGGGCTCGAGAAGTAAAAGGCAGTGCTGTGCTGCACCTTCGCCTTCGCACGCGTAAGCCACGTAAGTGCACTGTGTACTTGTCTCCTCTGCTTGCATCTACCGGGATACTTAATTCTCTGCATCTCGGAGCCTAAAGGTAAGAGCAGCTGTTTCCACAGAAGCTGGCTGGTGCTATAGGTAGCAGCACAAGCAGCTGTCTTTGGAGTTCCTTCTGCTGCTGCTAGCGTGACTTTTCCAGGCAAGCGAGTGGCAGCCACGCTTTCCCTGCAGCCCGTAGGATGCGCACACAAGCCATGTGCACGGCAGCTTCGTTCTTCGCTTTTTGTAACGCGTCGCGCTTTCATTGCCCCGGAGGCGAAGAGTCGTCTGCTTCTCGCCCAGAAAGCTCTGCCGGCAGAGGGGCGCACCAGAGCACTGCTTCTGCCGGAACACGCCTGGCCCATACACACAATCCCTCTCAGCGCTACGTGGCACCACACTCTGCCTCTCCTGTGCTCCGCATCTAAACGGAAAGGCCCTCGGCTACGTCGCGCACAGAGAACTGTGCCAGAACAACGCGCTTCCCGGCGCTGGCCCCTGCGGCTCGGAGAAACTTGGATTTGCACCACATTCCCGGGCAGCCCCCTTTACAAGCTGCACAGCGCCCTCGGATCGCGGTGCTCTTTGCACGGTCCTTGTCAGCTCCAAGTACCCCCCCCGCGCACGTTACAGGCTCATAAAGACCAAGGATGCGAGTAGCCGTCTCGCCCAGAAAAATGTACCGGCGCAAAAGCACGATCTTCGTTACCCGTTCTCGTCGGCCAGACGGTTGTGCTCTGTCGAAAGGCTTGGACACCTAAACACTCCCGCGCTGCTTTCCCGGCACATTTCTCTAAGCGGAGAGCTAGACGGGCAGTTCGGACCCCATCGAAACAGAAGGAGAATGATTCTACCTGGAGCTGAGGCAAATCCGTGCACAGCACATGCTGCGTGCCAGCACTGTACACGCTGAGGAGCAGCAAAGCTGAGTGCCACCGCTGGGCTTCAGTTCTCTCCAGACGGCAGAAGGCGAAGATTGAAGCCGCAGAGCACGGGGCTTCTGTGTGCTCGGCACCGTCTTTCCAAAGCCCAGGCAAACGCGCCTTCACAAGCCCGCTCAGCCGAGAATACGCTGGCTGGCTCGGGAAGTAAACGCGCAGCCCTTCGACTTCGTCCCACAACCTGGCTAGAAAGCAGTTTCTTACAGCTTCCGTGTTGCAGAGTCCCTGCAGCTTGAGCTCACCCCGAAGGACGCGTCAAAAAAGGAGGCGTTCTTGAAGCCCCCCTTCTCCAAGCACAAACACACTGAGGCTCTGCAGCTTCCTTCTCAGATGGCCATGCCGTCACACTGGTCGCGCTGGCATTACCGTTGCCAGCTTCCAGCAGCTGCTAGCATGCAAAAGGGCTCGAGAAGTAAAAGGCAGTGCTGTGCTGCACCTTCGCCTTCGCACGCGTAAGCCACGTAAGTGCACTGTGTACTTGTCTCCTCTGCTTGCATCTACCGGGATACTTAATTCTCTGCATCTCGGAGCCTAAAGGTAAGAGCAGCTGTTTCCACAGAAGCTGGCTGGTGCTATAGGTAGCAGCACAAGCAGCTGTCTTTGGAGTTCCTTCTGCTGCTGCTAGCGTGACTTTTCCAGGCAAGCGAGTGGCAGCCACGCTTTCCCTGCAGCCCGTAGGATGCGCACACAAGCCATGTGCACGGCAGCTTCGTTCTTCGCTTTTTGTAACGCGTCGCGCTTTCATTGCCCCGGAGGCGAAGAGTCGTCTGCTTCTCGCCCAGAAAGCTCTGCCGGCAGAGGGGCGCACCAGAGCACTGCTTCTGCCGGAACACGCCTGGCCCATACACACAATCCCTCTCAGCGCTACGTGGCACCACACTCTGCCTCTCCTGTGCTCCGCATCTAAACGGAAAGGCCCTCGGCTACGTCGCGCACAGAGAACTGTGCCAGAACAACGCGCTTCCCGGCGCTGGCCCCTGCGGCTCGGAGAAACTTGGATTTGCACCACATTCCCGGGCAGCCCCCTTTACAAGCTGCACAGCGCCCTCGGATCGCGGTGCTCTTTGCACGGTCCTTGTCAGCTCCAAGTACCCCCCCCGCGCACGTTACAGGCTCATAAAGACCAAGGATGCGAGTAGCCGTCTCGCCCAGAAAAATGTACCGGCGCAAAAGCACGATCTTCGTTACCCGTTCTCGTCGGCCAGACGGTTGTGCTCTGTCGAAAGGCTTGGACACCTAAACACTCCCGCGCTGCTTTCCCGGCACATTTCTCTAAGCGGAGAGCTAGACGGGCAGTTCGGACCCCATCGAAACAGAAGGAGAATGATTCTACCTGGAGCTGAGGCAAATCCGTGCACAGCACATGCTGCGTGCCAGCACTGTACACGCTGAGGAGCAGCAAAGCTGAGTGCCACCGCTGGGCTTCAGTTCTCTCCAGACGGCAGAAGGCGAAGATTGAAGCCGCAGAGCACGGGGCTTCTGTGTGCTCGGCACCGTCTTTCCAAAGCCCAGGCAAACGCGCCTTCACAAGCCCGCTCAGCCGAGAATACGCTGGCTGGCTCGGGAAGTAAACGCGCAGCCCTTCGACTTCGTCCCACAACCTGGCTAGAAAGCAGTTTCTTACAGCTTCCGTGTTGCAGAGTCCCTGCAGCTTGAGCTCACCCCGAAGGACGCGTCAAAAAAGGAGGCGTTCTTGAAGCCCCCCTTCTCCAAGCACAAACACACGGAGGCTCTGCAGCTTCCTTCTCAGATGGCCATGCCGTCACACTGGTCGCGCTGGCATTACCGTTGCCAGCTTCCAGCAGCTGCTAGCATGCAAAAGGGCTCGAGAAGTAAAAGGCAGTGCTGTGCTGCACCTTCGCCTTCGCACGCGTAAGCCACGTAAGTGCACTGTGTACTTGTCTCCTCTGCTTGCATCTACCGGGATACTTAATTCTCTGCATCTCGGAGCCTAAAGGTAAGAGCAGCTGTTTCCACAGAAGCTGGCTGGTGCTATGGGTAGCAGCACAAGCAGCTGTCTTTGGAGTTCCTTCTGCTGCTGCTAGCGTGACTTTTCCAGGCAAGCGAGTGGCAGCCACGCTTTCCCTGCAGCCCGTAGGATGCGCACACAAGCCATGTGCACGGCAGCTTCGTTCTTCGCTTTTTGTAACGCGTCGCGCTTTCATTGCCCCGGAGGCGAAGAGTCGTCTGCTTCTCGCCCAGAAAGCTCTGCCGGCAGAGGGGCGCACCAGAGCACTGCTTCTGCCGGAACACGCCTGGCCCATACACACAATCCCTCTCAGCGCTACGTGGCACCACACTCTGCCTCTCCTGTGCTCCGCATCTAAACGGAAAGGCCCTCGGCTACGTCGCGCACAGAGAACTGTGCCAGAACAACGCGCTTCCCGGCGCTGGCCCCTGCGGCTCGGAGAAACTTGGATTTGCACCACATTCCCGGGCAGCCCCCTTTACAAGCTGCACAGCGCCCTCGGATCGCGGTGCTCTTTGCACGGTCCTTGTCAGCTCCAAGTACCCCCCCGCGCACGTTACAGGCTCATAAAGACCAAGGATGCGAGTAGCCGTCTCGCCCAGAAAAATGTACCGGCGCAAAAGCACGATCTTCGTTACCCGTTCTCGTCGGCCAGACGGTTGTGCTCTGTCGAAAGGCTTGGACACCTAAACACTCCCGCGCTGCTTTCCCGGCACATTTCTCTAAGCGGAGAGCTAGACGGGCAGTTCGGACCCCATCGAAACAGAAGGAGAATGATTCTACCTGGAGCTGAGGCAAATCCGTGCACAGCACATGCTGCGTGCCAGCACTGTACACGCTGAGGAGCAGCAAAGCTGAGTGCCACCGCTGGGCTTCAGTTCTCTCCAGACGGCAGAAGGCGAAGATTGAAGCCGCAGAGCACGGGGCTTCTGTGTGCTCGGCACCGTCTTTCCAAAGCCCAGGCAAACGCGCCTTCACAAGCCCGCTCAGCCGAGAATACGCTGGCTGGCTCGGGAAGTAAACGCGCAGCCCTTCGACTTCGTCCCACAACCTGGCTAGAAAGCAGTTTCTTACAGCTTCCGTGTTGCAGAGTCCCTGCAGCTTGAGCTCACCCCGAAGGACGCGTCAAAAAAGGAGGCGTTCTTGAAGCCCCCCTTCTCCAAGCACAAACACACGGAGGCTCTGCAGCTTCCTTCTCAGATGGCCATGCCGTCACACTGGTCGCGCTGGCATTACCGTTGCCAGCTTCCAGCAGCTGCTAGCATGCAAAAGGGCTCGAGAAGTAAAAGGCAGTGCTGTGCTGCACCTTCGCCTTCGCACGCGTAAGCCACGTAAGTGCACTGTGTACTTGTCTCCTCTGCTTGCATCTACCGGGATACTTAATTCTCTGCATCTCGGAGCCTAAAGGTAAGAGCAGCTGTTTCCACAGAAGCTGGCTGGTGCTATAGGTAGCAGCACAAGCAGCTGTCTTTGGAGTTCCTTCTGCTGCTGCTAGCGTGACTTTTCCAGGCAAGCGAGTGGCAGCCACGCTTTCCCTGCAGCCCGTAGGATGCGCACACAAGCCATGTGCACGGCAGCTTCGTTCTTCGCTTTTTGTAACGCGTCGCGCTTTCATTGCCCCGGAGGCGAAGAGTCGTCTGCTTCTCGCCCAGAAAGCTCTGCCGGCAGAGGGGCGCACCAGAGCACTGCTTCTGCCGGAACACGCCTGGCCCATACACACAATCCCTCTCAGCGCTACGTGGCACCACACTCTGCCTCTCCTGTGCTCCGCATCTAAACGGAAAGGCCCTCGGCTACGTCGCGCACAGAGAACTGTGCCAGAACAACGCGCTTCCCGGCGCTGGCCCCTGCGGCTCGGAGAAACTTGGATTTGCACCACATTCCCGGGCAGCCCCCTTTACAAGCTGCACAGCGCCCTCGGATCGCGGTGCTCTTTGCACGGTCCTTGTCAGCTCCAAGTACCCCCCCGCGCACGTTACAGGCTCATAAAGACCAAGGATGCGAGTAGCCGTCTCGCCCAGAAAAATGTACCGGCGCAAAAGCACGATCTTCGTTACCCGTTCTCGTCGGCCAGACGGTTGTGCTCTGTCGAAAGGCTTGGACACCTAAACACTCCCGCGCTGCTTTCCCGGCACATTTCTCTAAGCGGAGAGCTAGACGGGCAGTTCGGACCCCATCGAAACAGAAGGAGAATGATTCTACCTGGAGCTGAGGCAAATCCGTGCACAGCACATGCTGCGTGCCAGCACTGTACACGCTGAGGAGCAGCAAAGCTGAGTGCCACCGCTGGGCTTCAGTTCTCTCCAGACGGCAGAAGGCGAAGATTGAAGCCGCAGAGCACGGGGCTTCTGTGTGCTCGGCACCGTCTTTCCAAAGCCCAGGCAAACGCGCCTTCACAAGCCCGCTCAGCCGAGAATACGCTGGCTGGCTCGGGAAGTAAACGCGCAGCCCTTCGACTTCGTCCCACAACCTGGCTAGAAAGCAGTTTCTTACAGCTTCCGTGTTGCAGAGTCCCTGCAGCTTGAGCTCACCCCGAAGGACGCGTCAAAAAAGGAGGCGTTCTTGAAGCCCCCCTTCTCCAAGCACAAACACACGGAGGCTCTGCAGCTTCCTTCTCAGATGGCCATGCCGTCACACTGGTCGCGCTGGCATTACCGTTGCCAGCTTCCAGCAGCTGCTAGCATGCAAAAGGGCTCGAGAAGTAAAAGGCAGTGCTGTGCTGCACCTTCGCCTTCGCACGCGTAAGCCACGTAAGTGCACTGTGTACTTGTCTCCTCTGCTTGCATCTACCGGGATACTTAATTCTCTGCATCTCGGAGCCTAAAGGTAAGAGCAGCTGTTTCCACAGAAGCTGGCTGGTGCTATAGGTAGCAGCACAAGCAGCTGTCTTTGGAGTTCCTTCTGCTGCTGCTAGTGTGACTTTTCCAGGCAAGCGAGTGGCAGCCACGCTTTCCCTGCAGCCCGTAGGATGCGCACACAAGCCATGTGCACGGCAGCTTCGTTCTTCGCTTTTTGTAACGCGTCGCGCTTTCATTGCCCCGGAGGCGAAGAGTCGTCTGCTTCTCGCACAGAAAGCTCTGCCGGCAGAGGAGCGCACCAGAGCACTGCTTCTGCCGGAACACGCCTGGCCCATACACACAATCCCTCTCAGCGCTACGTGGCACCACACTCTGCCTCTCCTGTGCTCCGCATCTAAACGGAAAGGCCCTCGGCTACGTCGCGCACAGAGAACTGTGCCAGAACAACGCGCTTCCCGGCGCTGGCCCCTGCGGCTCGGAGAAACTTGGATTTGCACCACATTCCCGGGCAGCCCCCTTTACAAGCTGCACAGCGCCCTCGGATCGCGGTGCTCTTTGCACGGTCCTTGTCAGCTCCAAGTACCCCCCCCGCGCACGTTACAGGCTCATAAAGACCAAGGATGCGAGTAGCCGTCTCGCCCAGAAAAATGTACCGGCGCAAAAGCACGATCTTCGTTACCCGTTCTCGTCGGCCAGACGGTTGTGCTCTGTCGAAAGGCTTGGACACCTAAACACTCCCGCGCTGCTTTCCCGGCACATTTCTCTAAGCGGAGAGCTAGACGGGCAGTTCGGACCCCATCGAAACAGAAGGAGAATGATTCTACCTGGAGCTGAGGCAAATCCGTGCACAGCACATGCTGCGTGCCAGCACTGTACACGCTGAGGAGCAGCAAAGCTGAGTGCCACCGCTGGGCTTCAGTTCTCTCCAGACGGCAGAAGGCGAAGATTGAAGCCGCAGAGCACGGGGCTTCTGTGTGCTCGGCACCGTCTTTCCAAAGCCCAGGCAAACGCGCCTTCACAAGCCCGCTCAGCCGAGAATACGCTGGCTGGCTCGGGAAGTAAACGCGCAGCCCTTCGACTTCGTCCCACAACCTGGCTAGAAAGCAGTTTCTTACAGCTTCCGTGTTGCAGAGTCCCTGCAGCTTGAGCTCACCCCGAAGGACGCGTCAAAAAAGGAGGCGTTCTTGAAGCCCCCCTTCTCCAAGCACAAACACACTGAGGCTCTGCAGCTTCCTTCTCAGATGGCCATGCCGTCACACTGGTCGCGCTGGCATTACCGTTGCCAGCTTCCAGCAGCTGCTAGCATGCAAAAGGGCTCGAGAAGTAAAAGGCAGTGCTGTGCTGCACCTTCGCCTTCGCACGCGTAAGCCACGTAAGTGCACTGTGTACTTGTCTCCTCTGCTTGCATCTACCGGGATACTTAATTCTCTGCATCTCGGAGCCTAAAGGTAAGAGCAGCTGTTTCCACAGAAGCTGGCTGGTGCTATAGGTAGCAGCACAAGCAGCTGTCTTCGGAGTTCCTTCTGCTGCTGCTAGCGTGACTTTTCCAGGCAAGCGAGTGGCAGCCACGCTTTCCCTGCAGCCCGTAGGATGCGCACACAAGCCATGTGCACGGCAGCTTCGTTCTTCGCTTTTTGTAACGCGTCGCGCTTTCATTGCCCCGGAGGCGAAGAGTCGTCTGCTTCTCGCCCAGAAAGCTCTGCCGGCAGAGGGGCGCACCAGAGCACTGCTTCTGCCGGAACACGCCTGGCCCATACACACAATCCCTCTCAGCGCTACGTGGCACCACACTCTGCCTCTCCTGTGCTCCGCATCTAAACGGAAAGGCCCTCGGCTACGTCGCGCACAGAGAACTGTGCCAGAACAACGCGCTTCCCGGCGCTGGCCCCTGCGGCTCGGAGAAACTTGGATTTGCACCACATTCCCGGGCAGCCCCCTTTACAAGCTGCACAGCGCCCTCGGATCGCGGTGCTCTTTGCACGGTCCTTGTCAGCTCCAAGTACCCCCCCGCGCACGTTACAGGCTCATAAAGACCAAGGATGCGAGTAGCCGTCTCGCCCAGAAAAATGTACCGGCGCAAAAGCACGATCTTCGTTACCCGTTCTCGTCGGCCAGACGGTTGTGCTCTGTCGAAAGGCTTGGACACCTAAACACTCCCGCGCTGCTTTCCCGGCACATTTCTCTAAGCGGAGAGCTAGACGGGCAGTTCGGACCCCATCGAAACAGAAGGAGAATGATTCTACCTGGAGCTGAGGCAAATCCGTGCACAGCACATGCTGCGTGCCAGCACTGTACACGCTGAGGAGCAGCAAAGCTGAGTGCCACCGCTGGGCTTCAGTTCTCTCCAGACGGCAGAAGGCGAAGATTGAAGCCGCAGAGCACGGGGCTTCTGTGTGCTCGGCACCGTCTTTCCAAAGCCCAGGCAAACGCGCCTTCACAAGCCCGCTCAGCCGAGAATACGCTGGCTGGCTCGGGAAGTAAACGCGCAGCCCTTCGACTTCGTCCCACAACCTGGCTAGAAAGCAGTTTCTTACAGCTTCCGTGTTGCAGAGTCCCTGCAGCTTGAGCTCACCCCGAAGGACGCGTCAAAAAAGGAGGCGTTCTTGAAGCCCCCCTTCTCCAAGCACAAACACACGGAGGCTCTGCAGCTTCCTTCTCAGATGGCCATGCCGTCACACTGGTCGCGCTGGCATTACCGTTGCCAGCTTCCAGCAGCTGCTAGCATGCAAAAGGGCTCGAGAAGTAAAAGGCAGTGCTGTGCTGCACCTTCGCCTTCGCACGCGTAAGCCACGTAAGTGCACTGTGTACTTGTCTCCTCTGCTTGCATCTACCGGGATACTTAATTCTCTGCATCTCGGAGCCTAAAGGTAAGAGCAGCTGTTTCCACAGAAGCTGGCTGGTGCTATAGGTAGCAGCACAAGCAGCTGTCTTTGGAGTTCCTTCTGCTGCTGCTAGCGTGACTTTTCCAGGCAAGCGAGTGGCAGCCACGCTTTCCCTGCAGCCCGTAGGATGCGCACACAAGCCATGTGCACGGCAGCTTCGTTCTTCGCTTTTTGTAACGCGTCGCGCTTTCATTGCCCCGGAGGCGAAGAGTCGTCTGCTTCTCGCCCAGAAAGCTCTGCCGGCAGAGGGGCGCACCAGAGCACTGCTTCTGCCGGAACACGCCTGGCCCATACACACAATCCCTCTCAGCGCTACGTGGCACCACACTCTGCCTCTCCTGTGCTCCGCATCTAAACGGAAAGGCCCTCGGCTACGTCGCGCACAGAGAACTGTGCCAGAACAACGCGCTTCCCGGCGCTGGCCCCTGCGGCTCGGAGAAACTTGGATTTGCACCACATTCCCGGGCAGCCCCCTTTACAAGCTGCACAGCGCCCTCGGATCGCGGTGCTCTTTGCACGGTCCTTGTCAGCTCCAAGTACCCCCCCGCGCACGTTACAGGCTCATAAAGACCAAGGATGCGAGTAGCCGTCTCGCCCAGAAAAATGTACCGGCGCAAAAGCACGATCTTCGTTACCCGTTCTCATCGGCCAGACGGTTGTGCTCTGTCGAAAGGCTTGGACACCTAAACACTCCCGCGCTGCTTTCCCGGCACATTTCTCTAAGCGGAGAGCTAGACGGGCAGTTCGGACCCCATCGAAACAGAAGGAGAATGATTCTACCTGGAGCTGAGGCAAATCCATGCACAGCACATGCTGCGTGCCAGCACTGTACACGCTGAGGAGCAGCAAAGCTGAGTGCCACCGCTGGGCTTCAGTTCTCTCCAGACGGCAGAAGGCGAAGATTGAAGCCGCAGAGCACGGGGCTTCTGTGTGCTCGGCACCGTCTTTCCAAAGCCCAGGCAAACGCGCCTTCACAAGCCCGCTCAGCCGAGAATACGCTGGCTGGCTCGGGAAGTAAACGCGCAGCCCTTCGACTTCGTCCCACAACCTGGCTAGAAAGCAGTTTCTTACAGCTTCCGTGTTGCAGAGTCCCTGCAGCTTGAGCTCCCCCCGAAGGACGCGTCAAAAAAGGAGGCGTTCTTGAAGCCCCCCTTCTCCAAGCACAAACACACTGAGGCTCTGCAGCTTCCTTCTCAGATGGCCATGCCGTCACACTGGTCGCGCTGGCATTACCGTTGCCAGCTTCCAGCAGCTGCTAGCATGCAAAAGGGCTCGAGAAGTAAAAGGCAGTGCTGTGCTGCACCTTCGCCTTCGCACGCGTAAGCCACGTAAGTGCACTGTGTACTTGTCTCCTCTGCTTGCATCTACCGGGATACTTAATTCTCTGCATCTCGGAGCCTAAAGGTAAGAGCAGCTGTTTCCACAGAAGCTGGCTGGTGCTATAGGTAGCAGCACAAGCAGCTGTCTTTGGAGTTCCTTCTGCTGCTGCTAGCGTGACTTTTCCAGGCAAGCGAGTGGCAGCCACGCTTTCCCTGCAGCCCGTAGGATGCGCACACAAGCCATGTGCACGGCAGCTTCGTTCTTCGCTTTTTGTAACGCGTCGCGCTTTCATTGCCCCGGAGGCGAAGAGTCGTCTGCTTCTCGCCCAGAAAGCTCTGCCGGCAGAGGGGCGCACCAGAGCACTGCTTCTGCCGGAACACGCCTGGCCCATACACACAATCCCTCTCAGCGCTACGTGGCACCACACTCTGCCTCTCCTGTGCTCCGCATCTAAACGGAAAGGCCCTCGGCTACGTCGCGCACAGAGAACTGTGCCAGAACAACGTGCTTCCCGGCGCTGGCCCCTGCGGCTCGGAGAAACTTGGATTTGCACCACATTCCCGGGCAGCCCCCTTTACAAGCTGCACAGCGCCCTCGGATCGCGGTGCTCTTTGCACGGTCCTTGTCAGCTCCAAGTACCCCCCCGCGCACGTTACAGGCTCATAAAGACCAAGGATGCGAGTAGCCGTCTCGCCCAGAAAAATGTACCGGCGCAAAAGCACGATCTTCGTTACCCGTTCTCGTCGGCCAGACGGTTGTGCTCTGTCGAAAGGCTTGGACACCTAAACACTCCCGCGCTGCTTTCCCGGCACATTTCTCTAAGCGGAGAGCTAGACGGGCAGTTCGGACCCCATCGAAACAGAAGGAGAATGATTCTACCTGGAGCTGAGGCAAATCCGTGCACAGCACATGCTGCGTGCCAGCACTGTACACGCTGAGGAGCAGCAAAGCTGAGTGCCACCGCTGGGCTTCAGTTCTCTCCAGACGGCAGAAGGCGAAGATTGAAGCCGCAGAGCACGGGGCTTCTGTGTGCTCGGCACCGTCTTTCCAAAGCCCAGGCAAACGCGCCTTCACAAGCCCGCTCAGCCGAGAATACGCTGGCTGGCTCGGGAAGTAAACGCGCAGCCCTTCGACTTCGTCCCACAACCTGGCTAGAAAGCAGTTTCTTACAGCTTCCGTGTTGCAGAGTCCCTGCAGCTTGAGCTCACCCCGAAGGACGCGTCAAAAAAGGAGGCGTTCTTGAAGCCCCCCTTCTCCAAGCACAAACACACGGAGGCTCTGCAGCTTCCTTCTCAGATGGCCATGCCGTCACACTGGTCGCGCTGGCATTACCGTTGCCAGCTTCCAGCAGCTGCTAGCATGCAAAAGGGCTCGAGAAGTAAAAGGCAGTGCTGTGCTGCACCTTCGCCTTCGCACGCGTAAGCCACGTAAGTGCACTGTGTACTTGTCTCCTCTGCTTGCATCTACCGGGATACTTAATTCTCTGCATCTCGGAGCCTAAAGGTAAGAGCAGCTGTTTCCACAGAAGCTGGCTGGTGCTATAGGTAGCAGCACAAGCAGCTGTCTTTGGAGTTCCTTCTGCTGCTGCTAGCGTGACTTTTCCAGGCAAGCGAGTGGCAGCCACGCTTTCCCTGCAGCCCGTAGGATGCGCACACAAGCCATGTGCACGGCAGCTTCGTTCTTCGCTTTTTGTAACGCGTCGCGCTTTCATTGCCCCGGAGGCGAAGAGTCGTCTGCTTCTCGCCCAGAAAGCTCTGCCGGCAGAGGGGCGCACCAGAGCACTGCTTCTGCCGGAACACGCCTGGCCCATACACACAATCCCTCTCAGCGCTACGTGGCACCACACTCTGCCTCTCCTGTGCTCCGCATCTAAACGGAAAGGCCCTCGGCTACGTCGCGCACAGAGAACTGTGCCAGAACAACGCGCTTCCCGGCGCTGGCCCCTGCGGCTCGGAGAAACTTGGATTTGCACCACATTCCCGGGCAGCCCCCTTTACAAGCTGCACAGCGCCCTCGGATCGCGGTGCTCTTTGCACGGTCCTTGTCAGCTCCAAGTACCCCCCCCGCGCACGTTACAGGCTCATAAAGACCAAGGATGCGAGTAGCCGTCTCGCCCAGAAAAATGTACCGGCGCAAAAGCACGATCTTCGTTACCCGTTCTCGTCGGCCAGACGGTTGTGCTCTGTCGAAAGGCTTGGACACCTAAACACTCCCGCGCTGCTTTCCCGGCACATTTCTCTAAGCGGAGAGCTAGACGGGCAGTTCGGACCCCATCGAAACAGAAGGAGAATGATTCTACCTGGAGCTGAGGCAAATCCGTGCACAGCACATGCTGCGTGCCAGCACTGTACACGCTGAGGAGCAGCAAAGCTGAGTGCCACCGCTGGGCTTCAGTTCTCTCCAGACGGCAGAAGGCGAAGATTGAAGCCGCAGAGCACGGGGCTTCTGTGTGCTCGGCACCGTCTTTCCAAAGCCCAGGCAAACGCGCCTTCACAAGCCCGCTCAGCCGAGAATACGCTGGCTGGCTCGGGAAGTAAACGCGCAGCCCTTCGACTTCGTCCCACAACCTGGCTAGAAAGCAGTTTCTTACAGCTTCCGTGTTGCAGAGTCCCTGCAGCTTGAGCTCACCCCGAAGGACGCGTCAAAAAAGGAGGCGTTCTTGAAGCCCCCCTTCTCCAAGCACAAACACACTGAGGCTCTGCAGCTTCCTTCTCAGATGGCCATGCCGTCACACTGGTCGCGCTGGCATTACCGTTGCCAGCTTCCAGCAGCTGCTAGCATGCAAAAGGGCTCGAGAAGTAAAAGGCAGTGCTGTGCTGCACCTTCGCCTTCGCACGCGTAAGCCACGTAAGTGCACTGTGTACTTGTCTCCTCTGCTTGCATCTACCGGGATACTTAATTCTCTGCATCTCGGAGCCTAAAGGTAAGAGCAGCTGTTTCCACAGAAGCTGGCTGGTGCTATAGGTAGCAGCACAAGCAGCTGTCTTTGGAGTTCCTTCTGCTGCTGCTAGCGTGACTTTTCCAGGCAAGCGAGTGGCAGCCACGCTTTCCCTGCAGCCCGTAGGATGCGCACACAAGCCATGTGCACGGCAGCTTCGTTCTTCGCTTTTTGTAACGCGTCGCGCTTTCATTGCCCCGGAGGCGAAGAGTCGTCTGCTTCTCGCCCAGAAAGCTCTGCCGGCAGAGGGGCGCACCAGAGCACTGCTTCTGCCGGAACACGCCTGGCCCATACACACAATCCCTCTCAGCGCTACGTGGCACCACACTCTGCCTCTCCTGTGCTCCGCATCTAAACGGAAAGGCCCTCGGCTACGTCGCGCACAGAGAACTGTGCCAGAACAACGCGCTTCCCGGCGCTGGCCCCTGCGGCTCGGAGAAACTTGGATTTGCACCACATTCCCGGGCAGCCCCCTTTACAAGCTGCACAGCGCCCTCGGATCGCGGTGCTCTTTGCACGGTCCTTGTCAGCTCCAAGTACCCCCCCCGCGCACGTTACAGGCTCATAAAGACCAAGGATGCGAGTAGCCGTCTCGCCCAGAAAAATGTACCGGCGCAAAAGCACGATCTTCGTTACCCGTTCTCGTCGGCCAGACGGTTGTGCTCTGTCGAAAGGCTTGGACACCTAAACACTCCCGCGCTGCTTTCCCGGCACATTTCTCTAAGCGGAGAGCTAGACGGGCAGTTCGGACCCCATCGAAACAGAAGGAGAATGATTCTACCTGGAGCTGAGGCAAATCCGTGCACAGCACATGCTGCGTGCCAGCACTGTACACGCTGAGGAGCAGCAAAGCTGAGTGCCACCGCTGGGCTTCAGTTCTCTCCAGACGGCAGAAGGCGAAGATTGAAGCCGCAGAGCACGGGGCTTCTGTGTGCTCGGCACCGTCTTTCCAAAGCCCAGGCAAACGCGCCTTCACAAGCCCGCTCAGCCGAGAATACGCTGGCTGGCTCGGGAAGTAAACGCGCAGCCCTTCGACTTCGTCCCACAACCTGGCTAGAAAGCAGTTTCTTACAGCTTCCGTGTTGCAGAGTCCCTGCAGCTTGAGCTCACCCCGAAGGACGCGTCAAAAAAGGAGGCGTTCTTGAAGCCCCCCTTCTCCAAGCACAAACACACGGAGGCTCTGCAGCTTCCTTCTCAGATGGCCATGCCGTCACACTGGTCGCGCTGGCATTACCGTTGCCAGCTTCCAGCAGCTGCTAGCATGCAAAAGGGCTCGAGAAGTAAAAGGCAGTGCTGTGCTGCACCTTCGCCTTCGCACGCGTAAGCCACGTAAGTGCACTGTGTACTTGTCTCCTCTGCTTGCATCTACCGGGATACTTAATTCTCTGCATCTCGGAGCCTAAAGGTAAGAGCAGCTGTTTCCACAGAAGCTGGCTGGTGCTATGGGTAGCAGCACAAGCAGCTGTCTTTGGAGTTCCTTCTGCTGCTGCTAGCGTGACTTTTCCAGGCAAGCGAGTGGCAGCCACGCTTTCCCTGCAGCCCGTAGGATGCGCACACAAGCCATGTGCACGGCAGCTTCGTTCTTCGCTTTTTGTAACGCGTCGCGCTTTCATTGCCCCGGAGGCGAAGAGTCGTCTGCTTCTCGCCCAGAAAGCTCTGCCGGCAGAGGGGCGCACCAGAGCACTGCTTCTGCCGGAACACGCCTGGCCCATACACACAATCCCTCTCAGCGCTACGTGGCACCACACTCTGCCTCTCCTGTGCTCCGCATCTAAACGGAAAGGCCCTCGGCTACGTCGCGCACAGAGAACTGTGCCAGAACAACGCGCTTCCCGGCGCTGGCCCCTGCGGCTCGGAGAAACTTGGATTTGCACCACATTCCCGGGCAGCCCCCTTTACAAGCTGCACAGCGCCCTCGGATCGCGGTGCTCTTTGCACGGTCCTTGTCAGCTCCAAGTACCCCCCCGCGCACGTTACAGGCTCATAAAGACCAAGGATGCGAGTAGCCGTCTCGCCCAGAAAAATGTACCGGCGCAAAAGCACGATCTTCGTTACCCGTTCTCGTCGGCCAGACGGTTGTGCTCTGTCGAAAGGCTTGGACACCTAAACACTCCCGCGCTGCTTTCCCGGCACATTTCTCTAAGCGGAGAGCTAGACGGGCAGTTCGGACCCCATCGAAACAGAAGGAGAATGATTCTACCTGGAGCTGAGGCAAATCCGTGCACAGCACATGCTGCGTGCCAGCACTGTACACGCTGAGGAGCAGCAAAGCTGAGTGCCACCGCTGGGCTTCAGTTCTCTCCAGACGGCAGAAGGCGAAGATTGAAGCCGCAGAGCACGGGGCTTCTGTGTGCTCGGCACCGTCTTTCCAAAGCCCAGGCAAACGCGCCTTCACAAGCCCGCTCAGCCGAGAATACGCTGGCTGGCTCGGGAAGTAAACGCGCAGCCCTTCGACTTCGTCCCACAACCTGGCTAGAAAGCAGTTTCTTACAGCTTCCGTGTTGCAGAGTCCCTGCAGCTTGAGCTCACCCCGAAGGACGCGTCAAAAAAGGAGGCGTTCTTGAAGCCCCCCTTCTCCAAGCACAAACACACGGAGGCTCTGCAGCTTCCTTCTCAGATGGCCATGCCGTCACACTGGTCGCGCTGGCATTACCGTTGCCAGCTTCCAGCAGCTGCTAGCATGCAAAAGGGCTCGAGAAGTAAAAGGCAGTGCTGTGCTGCACCTTCGCCTTCGCACGCGTAAGCCACGTAAGTGCACTGTGTACTTGTCTCCTCTGCTTGCATCTACCGGGATACTTAATTCTCTGCATCTCGGAGCCTAAAGGTAAGAGCAGCTGTTTCCACAGAAGCTGGCTGGTGCTATAGGTAGCAGCACAAGCAGCTGTCTTTGGAGTTCCTTCTGCTGCTGCTAGCGTGACTTTTCCAGGCAAGCGAGTGGCAGCCACGCTTTCCCTGCAGCCCGTAGGATGCGCACACAAGCCATGTGCACGGCAGCTTCGTTCTTCGCTTTTTGTAACGCGTCGCGCTTTCATTGCCCCGGAGGCGAAGAGTCGTCTGCTTCTCGCCCAGAAAGCTCTGCCGGCAGAGGGGCGCACCAGAGCACTGCTTCTGCCGGAACACGCCTGGCCCATACACACAATCCCTCTCAGCGCTACGTGGCACCACACTCTGCCTCTCCTGTGCTCCGCATCTAAACGGAAAGGCCCTCGGCTACGTCGCGCACAGAGAACTGTGCCAGAACAACGCGCTTCCCGGCGCTGGCCCCTGCGGCTCGGAGAAACTTGGATTTGCACCACATTCCCGGGCAGCCCCCTTTACAAGCTGCACAGCGCCCTCGGATCGCGGTGCTCTTTGCACGGTCCTTGTCAGCTCCAAGTACCCCCCCGCGCACGTTACAGGCTCATAAAGACCAAGGATGCGAGTAGCCGTCTCGCCCAGAAAAATGTACCGGCGCAAAAGCACGATCTTCGTTACCCGTTCTCGTCGGCCAGACGGTTGTGCTCTGTCGAAAGGCTTGGACACCTAAACACTCCCGCGCTGCTTTCCCGGCACATTTCTCTAAGCGGAGAGCTAGACGGGCAGTTCGGACCCCATCGAAACAGAAGGAGAATGATTCTACCTGGAGCTGAGGCAAATCCGTGCACAGCACATGCTGCGTGCCAGCACTGTACACGCTGAGGAGCAGCAAAGCTGAGTGCCACCGCTGGGCTTCAGTTCTCTCCAGACGGCAGAAGGCGAAGATTGAAGCCGCAGAGCACGGGGCTTCTGTGTGCTCGGCACCGTCTTTCCAAAGCCCAGGCAAACGCGCCTTCACAAGCCCGCTCAGCCGAGAATACGCTGGCTGGCTCGGGAAGTAAACGCGCAGCCCTTCGACTTCGTCCCACAACCTGGCTAGAAAGCAGTTTCTTACAGCTTCCGTGTTGCAGAGTCCCTGCAGCTTGAGCTCACCCCGAAGGACGCGTCAAAAAAGGAGGCGTTCTTGAAGCCCCCCTTCTCCAAGCACAAACACACGGAGGCTCTGCAGCTTCCTTCTCAGATGGCCATGCCGTCACACTGGTCGCGCTGGCATTACCGTTGCCAGCTTCCAGCAGCTGCTAGCATGCAAAAGGGCTCGAGAAGTAAAAGGCAGTGCTGTGCTGCACCTTCGCCTTCGCACGCGTAAGCCACGTAAGTGCACTGTGTACTTGTCTCCTCTGCTTGCATCTACCGGGATACTTAATTCTCTGCATCTCGGAGCCTAAAGGTAAGAGCAGCTGTTTCCACAGAAGCTGGCTGGTGCTATAGGTAGCAGCACAAGCAGCTGTCTTTGGAGTTCCTTCTGCTGCTGCTAGTGTGACTTTTCCAGGCAAGCGAGTGGCAGCCACGCTTTCCCTGCAGCCCGTAGGATGCGCACACAAGCCATGTGCACGGCAGCTTCGTTCTTCGCTTTTTGTAACGCGTCGCGCTTTCATTGCCCCGGAGGCGAAGAGTCGTCTGCTTCTCGCCCAGAAAGCTCTGCCGGCAGAGGGGCGCACCAGAGCACTGCTTCTGCCGGAACACGCCTGGCCCATACACACAATCCCTCTCAGCGCTACGTGGCACCACACTCTGCCTCTCCTGTGCTCCGCATCTAAACGGAAAGGCCCTCGGCTACGTCGCGCACAGAGAACTGTGCCAGAACAACGCGCTTCCCGGCGCTGGCCCCTGCGGCTCGGAGAAACTTGGATTTGCACCACATTCCCGGGCAGCCCCCTTTACAAGCTGCACAGCGCCCTCGGATCGCGGTGCTCTTTGCACGGTCCTTGTCAGCTCCAAGTACCCCCCCCGCGCACGTTACAGGCTCATAAAGACCAAGGATGCGAGTAGCCGTCTCGCCCAGAAAAATGTACCGGCGCAAAAGCACGATCTTCGTTACCCGTTCTCGTCGGCCAGACGGTTGTGCTCTGTCGAAAGGCTTGGACACCTAAACACTCCCGCGCTGCTTTCCCGGCACATTTCTCTAAGCGGAGAGCTAGACGGGCAGTTCGGACCCCATCGAAACAGAAGGAGAATGATTCTACCTGGAGCTGAGGCAAATCCGTGCACAGCACATGCTGCGTGCCAGCACTGTACACGCTGAGGAGCAGCAAAGCTGAGTGCCACCGCTGGGCTTCAGTTCTCTCCAGACGGCAGAAGGCGAAGATTGAAGCCGCAGAGCACGGGGCTTCTGTGTGCTCGGCACCGTCTTTCCAAAGCCCAGGCAAACGCGCCTTCACAAGCCCGCTCAGCCGAGAATACGCTGGCTGGCTCGGGAAGTAAACGCGCAGCCCTTCGACTTCGTCCCACAACCTGGCTAGAAAGCAGTTTCTTACAGCTTCCGTGTTGCAGAGTCCCTGCAGCTTGAGCTCACCCCGAAGGACGCGTCAAAAAAGGAGGCGTTCTTGAAGCCCCCCTTCTCCAAGCACAAACACACTGAGGCTCTGCAGCTTCCTTCTCAGATGGCCATGCCGTCACACTGGTCGCGCTGGCATTACCGTTGCCAGCTTCCAGCAGCTGCTAGCATGCAAAAGGGCTCGAGAAGTAAAAGGCAGTGCTGTGCTGCACCTTCGCCTTCGCACGCGTAAGCCACGTAAGTGCACTGTGTACTTGTCTCCTCTGCTTGCATCTACCGGGATACTTAATTCTCTGCATCTCGGAGCCTAAAGGTAAGAGCAGCTGTTTCCACAGAAGCTGGCTGGTGCTATAGGTAGCAGCACAAGCAGCTGTCTTTGGAGTTCCTTCTGCTGCTGCTAGCGTGACTTTTCCAGGCAAGCGAGTGGCAGCCACGCTTTCCCTGCAGCCCGTAGGATGCGCACACAAGCCATGTGCACGGCAGCTTCGTTCTTCGCTTTTTGTAACGCGTCGCGCTTTCATTGCCCCGGAGGCGAAGAGTCGTCTGCTTCTCGCCCAGAAAGCTCTGCCGGCAGAGGGGCGCACCAGAGCACTGCTTCTGCCGGAACACGCCTGGCCCATACACACAATCCCTCTCAGCGCTACGTGGCACCACACTCTGCCTCTCCTGTGCTCCGCATCTAAACGGAAAGGCCCTCGGCTACGTCGCGCACAGAGAACTGTGCCAGAACAACGCGCTTCCCGGCGCTGGCCCCTGCGGCTCGGAGAAACTTGGATTTGCACCACATTCCCGGGCAGCCCCCTTTACAAGCTGCACAGCGCCCTCGGATCGCGGTGCTCTTTGCACGGTCCTTGTCAGCTCCAAGTACCCCCCCGCGCACGTTACAGGCTCATAAAGACCAAGGATGCGAGTAGCCGTCTCGCCCAGAAAAATGTACCGGCGCAAAAGCACGATCTTCGTTACCCGTTCTCGTCGGCCAGACGGTTGTGCTCTGTCGAAAGGCTTGGACACCTAAACACTCCCGCGCTGCTTTCCCGGCACATTTCTCTAAGCGGAGAGCTAGACGGGCAGTTCGGACCCCATCGAAACAGAAGGAGAATGATTCTACCTGGAGCTGAGGCAAATCCGTGCACAGCACATGCTGCGTGCCAGCACTGTACACGCTGAGGAGCAGCAAAGCTGAGTGCCACCGCTGGGCTTCAGTTCTCTCCAGACGGCAGAAGGCGAAGATTGAAGCCGCAGAGCACGGGGCTTCTGTGTGCTCGGCACCGTCTTTCCAAAGCCCAGGCAAACGCGCCTTCACAAGCCCGCTCAGCCGAGAATACGCTGGCTGGCTCGGGAAGTAAACGCGCAGCCCTTCGACTTCGTCCCACAACCTGGCTAGAAAGCAGTTTCTTACAGCTTCCGTGTTGCAGAGTCCCTGCAGCTTGAGCTCACCCCGAAGGACGCGTCAAAAAAGGAGGCGTTCTTGAAGCCCCCCTTCTCCAAGCACAAACACACGGAGGCTCTGCAGCTTCCTTCTCAGATGGCCATGCCGTCACACTGG
This sequence comes from Aphelocoma coerulescens, assembly GCF_041296385.1. Taxonomy (NCBI): domain Eukaryota; kingdom Metazoa; phylum Chordata; class Aves; order Passeriformes; family Corvidae; genus Aphelocoma; species Aphelocoma coerulescens. The sequence continues at coordinate 6,547,798 of NC_091022.1, read as the reverse complement.
TCGCGCTGGCATTACCGTTGCCAGCTTCCAGCAGCTGCTAGCATGCAAAAGGGCTCGAGAAGTAAAAGGCAGTGCTGTGCTGCACCTTCGCCTTCGCACGCGTAAGCCACGTAAGTGCACTGTGTACTTGTCTCCTCTGCTTGCATCTACCGGGATACTTAATTCTCTGCATCTCGGAGCCTAAAGGTAAGAGCAGCTGTTTCCACAGAAGCTGGCTGGTGCTATAGGTAGCAGCACAAGCAGCTGTCTTTGGAGTTCCTTCTGCTGCTGCTAGCGTGACTTTTCCAGGCAAGCGAGTGGCAGCCACGCTTTCCCTGCAGCCCGTAGGATGCGCACACAAGCCATGTGCACGGCAGCTTCGTTCTTCGCTTTTTGTAACGCGTCGCGCTTTCATTGCCCCGGAGGCGAAGAGTCGTCTGCTTCTCGCCCAGAAAGCTCTGCCGGCAGAGGGGCGCACCAGAGCACTGCTTCTGCCGGAACACGCCTGGCCCATACACACAATCCCTCTCAGCGCTACGTGGCACCACACTCTGCCTCTCCTGTGCTCCGCATCTAAACGGAAAGGCCCTCGGCTACGTCGCGCACAGAGAACTGTGCCAGAACAACGCGCTTCCCGGCGCTGGCCCCTGCGGCTCGGAGAAACTTGGATTTGCACCACATTCCCGGGCAGCCCCCTTTACAAGCTGCACAGCGCCCTCGGATCGCGGTGCTCTTTGCACGGTCCTTGTCAGCTCCAAGTACCCCCCCCGCGCACGTTACAGGCTCATAAAGACCAAGGATGCGAGTAGCCGTCTCGCCCAGAAAAATGTACCGGCGCAAAAGCACGATCTTCGTTACCCGTTCTCGTCGGCCAGACGGTTGTGCTCTGTCGAAAGGCTTGGACACCTAAACACTCCCGCGCTGCTTTCCCGGCACATTTCTCTAAGCGGAGAGCTAGACGGGCAGTTCGGACCCCATCGAAACAGAAGGAGAATGATTCTACCTGGAGCTGAGGCAAATCCGTGCACAGCACATGCTGCGTGCCAGCACTGTACACGCTGAGGAGCAGCAAAGCTGAGTGCCACCGCTGGGCTTCAGTTCTCTCCAGACGGCAGAAGGCGAAGATTGAAGCCGCAGAGCACGGGGCTTCTGTGTGCTCGGCACCGTCTTTCCAAAGCCCAGGCAAACGCGCCTTCACAAGCCCGCTCAGCCGAGAATACGCTGGCTGGCTCGGGAAGTAAACGCGCAGCCCTTCGACTTCGTCCCACAACCTGGCTAGAAAGCAGTTTCTTACAGCTTCCGTGTTGCAGAGTCCCTGCAGCTTGAGCTCACCCCGAAGGACGCGTCAAAAAAGGAGGCGTTCTTGAAGCCCCCCTTCTCCAAGCACAAACACACTGAGGCTCTGCAGCTTCCTTCTCAGATGGCCATGCCGTCACACTGGTCGCGCTGGCATTACCGTTGCCAGCTTCCAGCAGCTGCTAGCATGCAAAAGGGCTCGAGAAGTAAAAGGCAGTGCTGTGCTGCACCTTCGCCTTCGCACGCGTAAGCCACGTAAGTGCACTGTGTACTTGTCTCCTCTGCTTGCATCTACCGGGATACTTAATTCTCTGCATCTCGGAGCCTAAAGGTAAGAGCAGCTGTTTCCACAGAAGCTGGCTGGTGCTATAGGTAGCAGCACAAGCAGCTGTCTTCGGAGTTCCTTCTGCTGCTGCTAGCGTGACTTTTCCAGGCAAGCGAGTGGCAGCCACGCTTTCCCTGCAGCCCGTAGGATGCGCACACAAGCCATGTGCACGGCAGCTTCGTTCTTCGCTTTTTGTAACGCGTCGCGCTTTCATTGCCCCGGAGGCGAAGAGTCGTCTGCTTCTCGCCCAGAAAGCTCTGCCGGCAGAGGGGCGCACCAGAGCACTGCTTCTGCCGGAACACGCCTGGCCCATACACACAATCCCTCTCAGCGCTACGTGGCACCACACTCTGCCTCTCCTGTGCTCCGCATCTAAACGGAAAGGCCCTCGGCTACGTCGCGCACAGAGAACTGTGCCAGAACAACGCGCTTCCCGGCGCTGGCCCCTGCGGCTCGGAGAAACTTGGATTTGCACCACATTCCCGGGCAGCCCCCTTTACAAGCTGCACAGCGCCCTCGGATCGCGGTGCTCTTTGCACGGTCCTTGTCAGCTCCAAGTACCCCCCCGCGCACGTTACAGGCTCATAAAGACCAAGGATGCGAGTAGCCGTCTCGCCCAGAAAAATGTACCGGCGCAAAAGCACGATCTTCGTTACCCGTTCTCGTCGGCCAGACGGTTGTGCTCTGTCGAAAGGCTTGGACACCTAAACACTCCCGCGCTGCTTTCCCGGCACATTTCTCTAAGCGGAGAGCTAGACGGGCAGTTCGGACCCCATCGAAACAGAAGGAGAATGATTCTACCTGGAGCTGAGGCAAATCCGTGCACAGCACATGCTGCGTGCCAGCACTGTACACGCTGAGGAGCAGCAAAGCTGAGTGCCACCGCTGGGCTTCAGTTCTCTCCAGACGGCAGAAGGCGAAGATTGAAGCCGCAGAGCACGGGGCTTCTGTGTGCTCGGCACCGTCTTTCCAAAGCCCAGGCAAACGCGCCTTCACAAGCCCGCTCAGCCGAGAATACGCTGGCTGGCTCGGGAAGTAAACGCGCAGCCCTTCGACTTCGTCCCACAACCTGGCTAGAAAGCAGTTTCTTACAGCTTCCGTGTTGCAGAGTCCCTGCAGCTTGAGCTCACCCCGAAGGACGCGTCAAAAAAGGAGGCGTTCTTGAAGCCCCCCTTCTCCAAGCACAAACACACGGAGGCTCTGCAGCTTCCTTCTCAGATGGCCATGCCGTCACACTGGTCGCGCTGGCATTACCGTTGCCAGCTTCCAGCAGCTGCTAGCATGCAAAAGGGCTCGAGAAGTAAAAGGCAGTGCTGTGCTGCACCTTCGCCTTCGCACGCGTAAGCCACGTAAGTGCACTGTGTACTTGTCTCCTCTGCTTGCATCTACCGGGATACTTAATTCTCTGCATCTCGGAGCCTAAAGGTAAGAGCAGCTGTTTCCACAGAAGCTGGCTGGTGCTATAGGTAGCAGCACAAGCAGCTGTCTTTGGAGTTCCTTCTGCTGCTGCTAGCGTGACTTTTCCAGGCAAGCGAGTGGCAGCCACGCTTTCCCTGCAGCCCGTAGGATGCGCACACAAGCCATGTGCACGGCAGCTTCGTTCTTCGCTTTTTGTAACGCGTCGCGCTTTCATTGCCCCGGAGGCGAAGAGTCGTCTGCTTCTCGCCCAGAAAGCTCTGCCGGCAGAGGGGCGCACCAGAGCACTGCTTCTGCCGGAACACGCCTGGCCCATACACACAATCCCTCTCAGCGCTACGTGGCACCACACTCTGCCTCTCCTGTGCTCCGCATCTAAACGGAAAGGCCCTCGGCTACGTCGCGCACAGAGAACTGTGCCAGAACAACGCGCTTCCCGGCGCTGGCCCCTGCGGCTCGGAGAAACTTGGATTTGCACCACATTCCCGGGCAGCCCCCTTTACAAGCTGCACAGCGCCCTCGGATCGCGGTGCTCTTTGCACGGTCCTTGTCAGCTCCAAGTACCCCCCCGCGCACGTTACAGGCTCATAAAGACCAAGGATGCGAGTAGCCGTCTCGCCCAGAAAAATGTACCGGCGCAAAAGCACGATCTTCGTTACCCGTTCTCGTCGGCCAGACGGTTGTGCTCTGTCGAAAGGCTTGGACACCTAAACACTCCCGCGCTGCTTTCCCGGCACATTTCTCTAAGCGGAGAGCTAGACGGGCAGTTCGGACCCCATCGAAACAGAAGGAGAATGATTCTACCTGGAGCTGAGGCAAATCCGTGCACAGCACATGCTGCGTGCCAGCACTGTACACGCTGAGGAGCAGCAAAGCTGAGTGCCACCGCTGGGCTTCAGTTCTCTCCAGACGGCAGAAGGCGAAGATTGAAGCCGCAGAGCACGGGGCTTCTGTGTGCTCGGCACCGTCTTTCCAAAGCCCAGGCAAACGCGCCTTCACAAGCCCGCTCAGCCGAGAATACGCTGGCTGGCTCGGGAAGTAAACGCGCAGCCCTTCGACTTCGTCCCACAACCTGGCTAGAAAGCAGTTTCTTACAGCTTCCGTGTTGCAGAGTCCCTGCAGCTTGAGCTCACCCCGAAGGACGCGTCAAAAAAGGAGGCGTTCTTGAAGCCCCCCTTCTCCAAGCACAAACACACGGAGGCTCTGCAGCTTCCTTCTCAGATGGCCATGCCGTCACACTGGTCGCGCTGGCATTACCGTTGCCAGCTTCCAGCAGCTGCTAGCATGCAAAAGGGCTCGAGAAGTAAAAGGCAGTGCTGTGCTGCACCTTCGCCTTCGCACGCGTAAGCCACGTAAGTGCACTGTGTACTTGTCTCCTCTGCTTGCATCTACCGGGATACTTAATTCTCTGCATCTCGGAGCCTAAAGGTAAGAGCAGCTGTTTCCACAGAAGCTGGCTGGTGCTATAGGTAGCAGCACAAGCAGCTGTCTTTGGAGTTCCTTCTGCTGCTGCTAGCGTGACTTTTCCAGGCAAGCGAGTGGCAGCCACGCTTTCCCTGCAGCCCGTAGGATGCGCACACAAGCCATGTGCACGGCAGCTTCGTTCTTCGCTTTTTGTAACGCGTCGCGCTTTCATTGCCCCGGAGGCGAAGAGTCGTCTGCTTCTCGCCCAGAAAGCTCTGCCGGCAGAGGGGCGCACCAGAGCACTGCTTCTGCCGGAACACGCCTGGCCCATACACACAATCCCTCTCAGCGCTACGTGGCACCACACTCTGCCTCTCCTGTGCTCCGCATCTAAACGGAAAGGCCCTCGGCTACGTCGCGCACAGAGAACTGTGCCAGAACAACGCGCTTCCCGGCGCTGGCCCCTGCGGCTCGGAGAAACTTGGATTTGCACCACATTCCCGGGCAGCCCCCTTTACAAGCTGCACAGCGCCCTCGGATCGCGGTGCTCTTTGCACGGCCCTTGTCAGCTCCAAGTACCCCCCCCGCGCACGTTACAGGCTCATAAAGACCAAGGATGCGAGTAGCCGTCTCGCCCAGAAAAATGTACCGGCGCAAAAGCACGATCTTCGTTACCCGTTCTCGTCGGCCAGACGGTTGTGCTCTGTCGAAAGGCTTGGACACCTAAACACTCCCGCGCTGCTTTCCCGGCACATTTCTCTAAGCGGAGAGCTAGACGGGCAGTTCGGACCCCATCGAAACAGAAGGAGAATGATTCTACCTGGAGCTGAGGCAAATCCGTGCACAGCACATGCTGCGTGCCAGCACTGTACACGCTGAGGAGCAGCAAAGCTGAGTGCCACCGCTGGGCTTCAGTTCTCTCCAGACGGCAGAAGGCGAAGATTGAAGCCGCAGAGCACGGGGCTTCTGTGTGCTCGGCACCGTCTTTCCAAAGCCCAGGCAAACGCGCCTTCACAAGCCCGCTCAGCCGAGAATACGCTGGCTGGCTCGGGAAGTAAACGCGCAGCCCTTCGACTTCGTCCCACAACCTGGCTAGAAAGCAGTTTCTTACAGCTTCCGTGTTGCAGAGTCCCTGCAGCTTGAGCTCACCCCGAAGGACGCGTCAAAAAAGGAGGCGTTCTTGAAGCCCCCCTTCTCCAAGCACAAACACACGGAGGCTCTGCAGCTTCCTTCTCAGATGGCCATGCCGTCACACTGGTCGCGCTGGCATTACCGTTGCCAGCTTCCAGCAGCTGCTAGCATGCAAAAGGGCTCGAGAAGTAAAAGGCAGTGCTGTGCTGCACCTTCGCCTTCGCACGCGTAAGCCACGTAAGTGCACTGTGTACTTGTCTCCTCTGCTTGCATCTACCGGGATACTTAATTCTCTGCATCTCGGAGCCTAAAGGTAAGAGCAGCTGTTTCCACAGAAGCTGGCTGGTGCTATAGGTAGCAGCACAAGCAGCTGTCTTTGGAGTTCCTTCTGCTGCTGCTAGCGTGACTTTTCCAGGCAAGCGAGTGGCAGCCACGCTTTCCCTGCAGCCCGTAGGATGCGCACACAAGCCATGTGCACGGCAGCTTCGTTCTTCGCTTTTTGTAACGCGTCGCGCTTTCATTGCCCCGGAGGCGAAGAGTCGTCTGCTTCTCGCCCAGAAAGCTCTGCCGGCAGAGGGGCGCACCAGAGCACTGCTTCTGCCGGAACACGCCTGGCCCATACACACAATCCCTCTCAGCGCTACGTGGCACCACACTCTGCCTCTCCTGTGCTCCGCATCTAAACGGAAAGGCCCTCGGCTACGTCGCGCACAGAGAACTGTGCCAGAACAACGCGCTTCCCGGCGCTGGCCCCTGCGGCTCGGAGAAACTTGGATTTGCACCACATTCCCGGGCAGCCCCCTTTACAAGCTGCACAGCGCCCTCGGATCGCGGTGCTCTTTGCACGGTCCTTGTCAGCTCCAAGTACCCCCCCCGCGCACGTTACAGGCTCATAAAGACCAAGGATGCGAGTAGCCGTCTCGCCCAGAAAAATGTACCGGCGCAAAAGCACGATCTTCGTTACCCGTTCTCGTCGGCCAGACGGTTGTGCTCTGTCGAAAGGCTTGGACACCTAAACACTCCCGCGCTGCTTTCCCGGCACATTTCTCTAAGCGGAGAGCTAGACGGGCAGTTCGGACCCCATCGAAACAGAAGGAGAATGATTCTACCTGGAGCTGAGGCAAATCCGTGCACAGCACATGCTGCGTGCCAGCACTGTACACGCTGAGGAGCAGCAAAGCTGAGTGCCACCGCTGGGCTTCAGTTCTCTCCAGACGGCAGAAGGCGAAGATTGAAGCCGCAGAGCACGGGGCTTCTGTGTGCTCGGCACCGTCTTTCCAAAGCCCAGGCAAACGCGCCTTCACAAGCCCGCTCAGCCGAGAATACGCTGGCTGGCTCGGGAAGTAAACGCGCAGCCCTTCGACTTCGTCCCACAACCTGGCTAGAAAGCAGTTTCTTACAGCTTCCGTGTTGCAGAGTCCCTGCAGCTTGAGCTCACCCCGAAGGACGCGTCAAAAAAGGAGGCGTTCTTGAAGCCCCCCTTCTCCAAGCACAAACACACTGAGGCTCTGCAGCTTCCTTCTCAGATGGCCATGCCGTCACACTGGTCGCGCTGGCATTACCGTTGCCAGCTTCCAGCAGCTGCTAGCATGCAAAAGGGCTCGAGAAGTAAAAGGCAGTGCTGTGCTGCACCTTCGCCTTCGCACGCGTAAGCCACGTAAGTGCACTGTGTACTTGTCTCCTCTGCTTGCATCTACCGGGATACTTAATTCTCTGCATCTCGGAGCCTAAAGGTAAGAGCAGCTGTTTCCACAGAAGCTGGCTGGTGCTATAGGTAGCAGCACAAGCAGCTGTCTTTGGAGTTCCTTCTGCTGCTGCTAGCGTGACTTTTCCAGGCAAGCGAGTGGCAGCCACGCTTTCCCTGCAGCCCGTAGGATGCGCACACAAGCCATGTGCACGGCAGCTTCGTTCTTCGCTTTTTGTAACGCGTCGCGCTTTCATTGCCCCGGAGGCGAAGAGTCGTCTGCTTCTCGCACAGAAAGCTCTGCCGGCAGAGGGGCGCACCAGAGCACTGCTTCTGCCGGAACACGCCTGGCCCATACACACAATCCCTCTCAGCGCTACGTGGCACCACACTCTGCCTCTCCTGTGCTCCGCATCTAAACGGAAAGGCCCTCGGCTACGTCGCGCACAGAGAACTGTGCCAGAACAACGCGCTTCCCGGCGCTGGCCCCTGCGGCTCGGAGAAACTTGGATTTGCACCACATTCCCGGGCAGCCCCCTTTACAAGCTGCACAGCGCCCTCGGATCGCGGTGCTCTTTGCACGGTCCTTGTCAGCTCCAAGTACCCCCCCCGCGCACGTTACAGGCTCATAAAGACCAAGGATGCGAGTAGCCGTCTCGCCCAGAAAAATGTACCGGCGCAAAAGCACGATCTTCGTTACCCGTTCTCGTCGGCCAGACGGTTGTGCTCTGTCGAAAGGCTTGGACACCTAAACACTCCCGCGCTGCTTTCCCGGCACATTTCTCTAAGCGGAGAGCTAGACGGGCAGTTCGGACCCCATCGAAACAGAAGGAGAATGATTCTACCTGGAGCTGAGGCAAATCCGTGCACAGCACATGCTGCGTGCCAGCACTGTACACGCTGAGGAGCAGCAAAGCTGAGTGCCACCGCTGGGCTTCAGTTCTCTCCAGACGGCAGAAGGCGAAGATTGAAGCCGCAGAGCACGGGGCTTCTGTGTGCTCGGCACCGTCTTTCCAAAGCCCAGGCAAACGCGCCTTCACAAGCCCGCTCAGCCGAGAATACGCTGGCTGGCTCGGGAAGTAAACGCGCAGCCCTTCGACTTCGTCCCACAACCTGGCTAGAAAGCAGTTTCTTACAGCTTCCGTGTTGCAGAGTCCCTGCAGCTTGAGCTCACCCCGAAGGACGCGTCAAAAAAGGAGGCGTTCTTGAAGCCCCCCTTCTCCAAGCACAAACACACTGAGGCTCTGCAGCTTCCTTCTCAGATGGCCATGCCGTCACACTGGTCGCGCTGGCATTACCGTTGCCAGCTTCCAGCAGCTGCTAGCATGCAAAAGGGCTCGAGAAGTAAAAGGCAGTGCTGTGCTGCACCTTCGCCTTCGCACGCGTAAGCCACGTAAGTGCACTGTGTACTTGTCTCCTCTGCTTGCATCTACCGGGATACTTAATTCTCTGCATCTCGGAGCCTAAAGGTAAGAGCAGCTGTTTCCACAGAAGCTGGCTGGTGCTATAGGTAGCAGCACAAGCAGCTGTCTTTGGAGTTCCTTCTGCTGCTGCTAGCGTGACTTTTCCAGGCAAGCGAGTGGCAGCCACGCTTTCCCTGCAGCCCGTAGGATGCGCACACAAGCCATGTGCACGGCAGCTTCGTTCTTCGCTTTTTGTAACGCGTCGCGCTTTCATTGCCCCGGAGGCGAAGAGTCGTCTGCTTCTCGCACAGAAAGCTCTGCCGGCAGAGGGGCGCACCAGAGCACTGCTTCTGCCGGAACACGCCTGGCCCATACACACAATCCCTCTCAGCGCTACGTGGCACCACACTCTGCCTCTCCTGTGCTCCGCATCTAAACGGAAAGGCCCTCGGCTACGTCGCGCACAGAGAACTGTGCCAGAACAACGCGCTTCCCGGCGCTGGCCCCTGCGGCTCGGAGAAACTTGGATTTGCACCACATTCCCGGGCAGCCCCCTTTACAAGCTGCACAGCGCCCTCGGATCGCGGTGCTCTTTGCACGGTCCTTGTCAGCTCCAAGTACCCCCCCCGCGCACGTTACAGGCTCATAAAGACCAAGGATGCGAGTAGCCGTCTCGCCCAGAAAAATGTACCGGCGCAAAAGCACGATCTTCGTTACCCGTTCTCGTCGGCCAGACGGTTGTGCTCTGTCGAAAGGCTTGGACACCTAAACACTCCCGCGCTGCTTTCCCGGCACATTTCTCTAAGCGGAGAGCTAGACGGGCAGTTCGGACCCCATCGAAACAGAAGGAGAATGATTCTACCTGGAGCTGAGGCAAATCCGTGCACAGCACATGCTGCGTGCCAGCACTGTACACGCTGAGGAGCAGCAAAGCTGAGTGCCACCGCTGGGCTTCAGTTCTCTCCAGACGGCAGAAGGCGAAGATTGAAGCCGCAGAGCACGGGGCTTCTGTGTGCTCGGCACCGTCTTTCCAAAGCCCAGGCAAACGCGCCTTCACAAGCCCGCTCAGCCGAGAATACGCTGGCTGGCTCGGGAAGTAAACGCGCAGCCCTTCGACTTCGTCCCACAACCTGGCTAGAAAGCAGTTTCTTACAGCTTCCGTGTTGCAGAGTCCCTGCAGCTTGAGCTCACCCCGAAGGACGCGTCAAAAAAGGAGGCGTTCTTGAAGCCCCCCTTCTCCAAGCACAAACACACTGAGGCTCTGCAGCTTCCTTCTCAGATGGCCATGCCGTCACACTGGTCGCGCTGGCATTACCGTTGCCAGCTTCCAGCAGCTGCTAGCATGCAAAAGGGCTCGAGAAGTAAAAGGCAGTGCTGTGCTGCACCTTCGCCTTCGCACGCGTAAGCCACGTAAGTGCACTGTGTACTTGTCTCCTCTGCTTGCATCTACCGGGATACTTAATTCTCTGCATCTCGGAGCCTAAAGGTAAGAGCAGCTGTTTCCACAGAAGCTGGCTGGTGCTATAGGTAGCAGCACAAGCAGCTGTCTTTGGAGTTCCTTCTGCTGCTGCTAGCGTGACTTTTCCAGGCAAGCGAGTGGCAGCCACGCTTTCCCTGCAGCCCGTAGGATGCGCACACAAGCCATGTGCACGGCAGCTTCGTTCTTCGCTTTTTGTAACGCGTCGCGCTTTCATTGCCCCGGAGGCGAAGAGTCGTCTGCTTCTCGCCCAGAAAGCTCTGCCGGCAGAGGGGCGCACCAGAGCACTGCTTCTGCCGGAACACGCCTGGCCCATACACACAATCCCTCTCAGCGCTACGTGGCACCACACTCTGCCTCTCCTGTGCTCCGCATCTAAACGGAAAGGCCCTCGGCTACGTCGCGCACAGAGAACTGTGCCAGAACAACGCGCTTCCCGGCGCTGGCCCCTGCGGCTCGGAGAAACTTGGATTTGCACCACATTCCCGGGCAGCCCCCTTTACAAGCTGCACAGCGCCCTCGGATCGCGGTGCTCTTTGCACGGTCCTTGTCAGCTCCAAGTACCCCCCCCGCGCACGTTACAGGCTCATAAAGACCAAGGATGCGAGTAGCCGTCTCGCCCAGAAAAATGTACCGGCGCAAAAGCACGATCTTCGTTACCCGTTCTCGTCGGCCAGACGGTTGTGCTCTGTCGAAAGGCTTGGACACCTAAACACTCCCGCGCTGCTTTCCCGGCACATTTCTCTAAGCGGAGAGCTAGACGGGCAGTTCGGACCCCATCGAAACAGAAGGAGAATGATTCTACCTGGAGCTGAGGCAAATCCGTGCACAGCACATGCTGCGTGCCAGCACTGTACACGCTGAGGAGCAGCAAAGCTGAGTGCCACCGCTGGGCTTCAGTTCTCTCCAGACGGCAGAAGGCGAAGATTGAAGCCGCAGAGCACGGGGCTTCTGTGTGCTCGGCACCGTCTTTCCAAAGCCCAGGCAAACGCGCCTTCACAAGCCCGCTCAGCCGAGAATACGCTGGCTGGCTCGGGAAGTAAACGCGCAGCCCTTCGACTTCGTCCCACAACCTGGCTAGAAAGCAGTTTCTTACAGCTTCCGTGTTGCAGAGTCCCTGCAGCTTGAGCTCACCCCGAAGGACGCGTCAAAAAAGGAGGCGTTCTTGAAGCCCCCCTTCTCCAAGCACAAACACACTGAGGCTCTGCAGCTTCCTTCTCAGATGGCCATGCCGTCACACTGGTCGCGCTGGCATTACCGTTGCCAGCTTCCAGCAGCTGCTAGCATGCAAAAGGGCTCGAGAAGTAAAAGGCAGTGCTGTGCTGCACCTTCGCCTTCGCACGCGTAAGCCACGTAAGTGCACTGTGTACTTGTCTCCTCTGCTTGCATCTACCGGGATACTTAATTCTCTGCATCTCGGAGCCTAAAGGTAAGAGCAGCTGTTTCCACAGAAGCTGGCTGGTGCTATAGGTAGCAGCACAAGCAGCTGTCTTTGGAGTTCCTTCTGCTGCTGCTAGCGTGACTTTTCCAGGCAAGCGAGTGGCAGCCACGCTTTCCCTGCAGCCCGTAGGATGCGCACACAAGCCATGTGCACGGCAGCTTCGTTCTTCGCTTTTTGTAACGCGTCGCGCTTTCATTGCCCCGGAGGCGAAGAGTCGTCTGCTTCTCGCCCAGAAAGCTCTGCCGGCAGAGGGGCGCACCAGAGCACTGCTTCTGCCGGAACACGCCTGGCCCATACACACAATCCCTCTCAGCGCTACGTGGCACCACACTCTGCCTCTCCTGTGCTCCGCATCTAAACGGAAAGGCCCTCGGCTACGTCGCGCACAGAGAACTGTGCCAGAACAACGCGCTTCCCGGCGCTGGCCCCTGCGGCTCGGAGAAACTTGGATTTGCACCACATTCCCGGGCAGCCCCCTTTACAAGCTGCACAGCGCCCTCGGATCGCGGTGCTCTTTGCACGGTCCTTGTCAGCTCCAAGTACCCCCCCCGCGCACGTTACAGGCTCATAAAGACCAAGGATGCGAGTAGCCGTCTCGCCCAGAAAAATGTACCGGCGCAAAAGCACGATCTTCGTTACCCGTTCTCGTCGGCCAGACGGTTGTGCTCTGTCGAAAGGCTTGGACACCTAAACACTCCCGCGCTGCTTTCCCGGCACATTTCTCTAAGCGGAGAGCTAGACGGGCAGTTCGGACCCCATCGAAACAGAAGGAGAATGATTCTACCTGGAGCTGAGGCAAATCCGTGCACAGCACATGCTGCGTGCCAGCACTGTACACGCTGAGGAGCAGCAAAGCTGAGTGCCACCGCTGGGCTTCAGTTCTCTCCAGACGGCAGAAGGCGAAGATTGAAGCCGCAGAGCACGGGGCTTCTGTGTGCTCGGCACCGTCTTTCCAAAGCCCAGGCAAACGCGCCTTCACAAGCCCGCTCAGCCGAGAATACGCTGGCTGGCTCGGGAAGTAAACGCGCAGCCCTTCGACTTCGTCCCACAACCTGGCTAGAAAGCAGTTTCTTACAGCTTCCGTGTTGCAGAGTCCCTGCAGCTTGAGCTCACCCCGAAGGACGCGTCAAAAAAGGAGGCGTTCTTGAAGCCCCCCTTCTCCAAGCACAAACACACTGAGGCTCTGCAGCTTCCTTCTCAGATGGCCATGCCGTCACACTGGTCGCGCTGGCATTACCGTTGCCAGCTTCCAGCAGCTGCTAGCATGCAAAAGGGCTCGAGAAGTAAAAGGCAGTGCTGTGCTGCACCTTCGCCTTCGCACGCGTAAGCCACGTAAGTGCACTGTGTACTTGTCTCCTCTGCTTGCATCTACCGGGATACTTAATTCTCTGCATCTCGGAGCCTAAAGGTAAGAGCAGCTGTTTCCACAGAAGCTGGCTGGTGCTATGGGTAGCAGCACAAGCAGCTGTCTTTGGAGTTCCTTCTGCTGCTGCTAGCGTGACTTTTCCAGGCAAGCGAGTGGCAGCCACGCTTTCCCTGCAGCCCGTAGGATGCGCACACAAGCCATGTGCACGGCAGCTTCGTTCTTCGCTTTTTGTAACGCGTCGCGCTTTCATTGCCCCGGAGGCGAAGAGTCGTCTGCTTCTCGCCCAGAAAGCTCTGCCGGCAGAGGGGCGCACCAGAGCACTGCTTCTGCCGGAACACGCCTGGCCCATACACACAATCCCTCTCAGCGCTACGTGGCACCACACTCTGCCTCTCCTGTGCTCCGCATCTAAACGGAAAGGCCCTCGGCTACGTCGCGCACAGAGAACTGTGCCAGAACAACGCGCTTCCCGGCGCTGGCCCCTGCGGCTCGGAGAAACTTGGATTTGCACCACATTCCCGGGCAGCCCCCTTTACAAGCTGCACAGCGCCCTCGGATCGCGGTGCTCTTTGCACGGTCCTTGTCAGCTCCAAGTACCCCCCCCGCGCACGTTACAGGCTCATAAAGACCAAGGATGCGAGTAGCCGTCTCGCCCAGAAAAATGTACCGGCGCAAAAGCACGATCTTCGTTACCCGTTCTCGTCGGCCAGACGGTTGTGCTCTGTCGAAAGGCTTGGACACCTAAACACTCCCGCGCTGCTTTCCCGGCACATTTCTCTAAGCGGAGAGCTAGACGGGCAGTTCGGACCCCATCGAAACAGAAGGAGAATGATTCTACCTGGAGCTGAGGCAAATCCGTGCACAGCACATGCTGCGTGCCAGCACTGTACACGCTGAGGAGCAGCAAAGCTGAGTGCCACCGCTGGGCTTCAGTTCTCTCCAGACGGCAGAAGGCGAAGATTGAAGCCGCAGAGCACGGGGCTTCTGTGTGCTCGGCACCGTCTTTCCAAAGCCCAGGCAAACGCGCCTTCACAAGCCCGCTCAGCCGAGAATACGCTGGCTGGCTCGGGAAGTAAACGCGCAGCCCTTCGACTTCGTCCCACAACCTGGCTAGAAAGCAGTTTCTTACAGCTTCCGTGTTGCAGAGTCCCTGCAGCTTGAGCTCACCCCGAAGGACGCGTCAAAAAAGGAGGCGTTCTTGAAGCCCCCCTTCTCCAAGCACAAACACACTGAGGCTCTGCAGCTTCCTTCTCAGATGGCCATGCCGTCACACTGGTCGCGCTGGCATTACCGTTGCCAGCTTCCAGCAGCTGCTAGCATGCAAAAGGGCTCGAGAAGTAAAAGGCAGTGCTGTGCTGCACCTTCGCCTTCGCACGCGTAAGCCACGTAAGTGCACTGTGTACTTGTCTCCTCTGTTTGCATCTACCGGGATACTTAATTCTCTGCATCTCGGAGCCTAAAGGTAAGAGCAGCTGTTTCCACAGAAGCTGGCTGGTGCTATAGGTAGCAGCACAAGCAGCTGTCTTTGGAGTTCCTTCTGCTGCTGCTAGCGTGACTTTTCCAGGCAAGCGAGTGGCAGCCACGCTTTCCCTGCAGCCCGTAGGATGCGCACACAAGCCATGTGCACGGCAGCTTCGTTCTTCGCTTTTTGTAACGCGTCGCGCTTTCATTGCCCCGGAGGCGAAGAGTCGTCTGCTTCTCGCCCAGAAAGCTCTGCCGGCAGAGGGGCGCACCAGAGCACTGCTTCTGCCGGAACACGCCTGGCCCATACACACAATCCCTCTCAGCGCTACGTGGCACCACACTCTGCCTCTCCTGTGCTCCGCATCTAAACGGAAAGGCCCTCGGCTACGTCGCGCACAGAGAACTGTGCCAGAACAACGCGCTTCCCGGCGCTGGCCCCTGCGGCTCGGAGAAACTTGGATTTGCACCACATTCCCGGGCAGCCCCCTTTACAAGCTGCACAGCGCCCTCGGATCGCGGTGCTCTTTGCACGGTCCTTGTCAGCTCCAAGTACCCCCCCCGCGCACGTTACAGGCTCATAAAGACCAAGGATGCGAGTAGCCGTCTCGCCCAGAAAAATGTACCGGCGCAAAAGCACGATCTTCGTTACCCGTTCTCGTCGGCCAGACGGTTGTGCTCTGTCGAAAGGCTTGGACACCTAAACACTCCCGCGCTGCTTTCCCGGCACATTTCTCTAAGCGGAGAGCTAGACGGGCAGTTCGGACCCCATCGAAACAGAAGGAGAATGATTCTACCTGGAGCTGAGGCAAATCCGTGCACAGCACATGCTGCGTGCCAGCACTGTACACGCTGAGGAGCAGCAAAGCTGAGTGCCACCGCTGGGCTTCAGTTCTCTCCAGACGGCAGAAGGCGAAGATTGAAGCCGCAGAGCACGGGGCTTCTGTGTGCTCGGCACCGTCTTTCCAAAGCCCAGGCAAACGCGCCTTCACAAGCCCGCTCAGCCGAGAATACGCTGGCTGGCTCGGGAAGTAAACGCGCAGCCCTTCGACTTCGTCCCACAACCTGGCTAGAAAGCAGTTTCTTACAGCTTCCGTGTTGCAGAGTCCCTGCAGCTTGAGCTCACCCCGAAGGACGCGTCAAAAAAGGAGGCGTTCTTGAAGCCCCCCTTCTCCAAGCACAAACACACGGAGGCTCTGCAGCTTCCTTCTCAGATGGCCATGCCGTCACACTGGTCGCGCTGGCATTACCGTTGCCAGCTTCCAGCAGCTGCTAGCATGCAAAAGGGCTCGAGAAGTAAAAGGCAGTGCTGTGCTGCACCTTCGCCTTCGCACGCGTAAGCCACGTAAGTGCACTGTGTACTTGTCTCCTCTGCTTGCATCTACCGGGATACTTAATTCTCTGCATCTCGGAGCCTAAAGGTAAGAGCAGCTGTTTCCACAGAAGCTGGCTGGTGCTATAGGTAGCAGCACAAGCAGCTGTCTTTGGAGTTCCTTCTGCTGCTGCTAGCGTGACTTTTCCAGGCAAGCGAGTGGCAGCCACGCTTTCCCTGCAGCCCGTAGGATGCGCACACAAGCCATGTGCACGGCAGCTTCGTTCTTCGCTTTTTGTAACGCGTCGCGCTTTCATTGCCCCGGAGGCGAAGAGTCGTCTGCTTCTCGCCCAGAAAGCTCTGCCGGCAGAGGGGCGCACCAGAGCACTGCTTCTGCCGGAACACGCCTGGCCCATACACACAATCCCTCTCAGCGCTACGTGGCACCACACTCTGCCTCTCCTGTGCTCCGCATCTAAACGGAAAGGCCCTCGGCTACGTCGCGCACAGAGAACTGTGCCAGAACAACGCGCTTCCCGGCGCTGGCCCCTGCGGCTCGGAGAAACTTGGATTTGCACCACATTCCCGGGCAGCCCCCTTTACAAGCTGCACAGCGCCCTCGGATCGCGGTGCTCTTTGCATGGTCCTTGTCAGCTCCAAGTACCCCCCCCGCGCACGTTACAGGCTCATAAAGACCAAGGATGCGAGTAGCCGTCTCGCCCAGAAAAATGTACCGGCGCAAAAGCACGATCTTCGTTACCCGTTCTCGTCGGCCAGACGGTTGTGCTCTGTCGAAAGGCTTGGACACCTAAACACTCCCGCGCTGCTTTCCCGGCACATTTCTCTAAGCGGAGAGCTAGACGGGCAGTTCGGACCCCATCGAAACAGAAGGAGAATGATTCTACCTGGAGCTGAGGCAAATCCGTGCACAGCACATGCTGCGTGCCAGCACTGTACACGCTGAGGAGCAGCAAAGCTGAGTGCCACCGCTGGGCTTCAGTTCTCTCCAGACGGCAGAAGGCGAAGATTGAAGCCGCAGAGCACGGGGCTTCTGTGTGCTCGGCACCGTCTTTCCAAAGCCCAGGCAAACGCGCCTTCACAAGCCCGCTCAGCCGAGAATACGCTGGCTGGCTCGGGAAGTAAACGCGCAGCCCTTCGACTTCGTCCCACAACCTGGCTAGAAAGCAGTTTCTTACAGCTTCCGTGTTGCAGAGTCCCTGCAGCTTGAGCTCACCCCGAAGGACGCGTCAAAAAAGGAGGCGTTCTTGAAGCCCCCCTTCTCCAAGCACAAACACACGGAGGCTCTGCAGCTTCCTTCTCAGATGGCCATGCCGTCACACTGGTCGCGCTGGCATTACCGTTGCCAGCTTCCAGCAGCTGCTAGCATGCAAAAGGGCTCGAGAAGTAAAAGGCAGTGCTGTGCTGCACCTTCGCCTTCGCACGCGTAAGCCACGTAAGTGCACTGTGTACTTGTCTCCTCTGCTTGCATCTACCGGGATACTTAATTCTCTGCATCTCGGAGCCTAAAGGTAAGAGCAGCTGTTTCCACAGAAGCTGGCTGGTGCTATAGGTAGCAGCACAAGCAGCTGTCTTTGGAGTTCCTTCTGCTGCTGCTAGCGTGACTTTTCCAGGCAAGCGAGTGGCAGCCACGCTTTCCCTGCAGCCCGTAGGATGCGCACACAAGCCATGTGCACGGCAGCTTCGTTCTTCGCTTTTTGTAACGCGTCGCGCTTTCATTGCCCCGGAGGCGAAGAGTCGTCTGCTTCTCGCCCAGAAAGCTCTGCCGGCAGAGGGGCGCACCAGAGCACTGCTTCTGCCGGAACACGCCTGGCCCATACACACAATCCCTCTCAGCGCTACGTGGCACCACACTCTGCCTCTCCTGTGCTCCGCATCTAAACGGAAAGGCCCTCGGCTACGTCGCGCACAGAGAACTGTGCCAGAACAACGCGCTTCCCGGCGCTGGCCCCTGCGGCTCGGAGAAACTTGGATTTGCACCACATTCCCGGGCAGCCCCCTTTACAAGCTGCACAGCGCCCTCGGATCGCGGTGCTCTTTGCACGGTCCTTGTCAGCTCCAAGTACCCCCCCCGCGCACGTTACAGGCTCATAAAGACCAAGGATGCGAGTAGCCGTCTCGCCCAGAAAAATGTACCGGCGCAAAAGCACGATCTTCGTTACCCGTTCTCGTCGGCCAGACGGTTGTGCTCTGTCGAAAGGCTTGGACACCTAAACACTCCCGCGCTGCTTTCCCGGCACATTTCTCTAAGCGGAGAGCTAGACGGGCAGTTCGGACCCCATCGAAACAGAAGGAGAATGATTCTACCTGGAGCTGAGGCAAATCCGTGCACAGCACATGCTGCGTGCCAGCACTGTACACGCTGAGGAGCAGCAAAGCTGAGTGCCACCGCTGGGCTTCAGTTCTCTCCAGACGGCAGAAGGCGAAGATTGAAGCCGCAGAGCACGGGGCTTCTGTGTGCTCGGCACCGTCTTTCCAAAGCCCAGGCAAACGCGCCTTCACAAGCCCGCTCAGCCGAGAATACGCTGGCTGGCTCGGGAAGTAAACGCGCAGCCCTTCGACTTCGTCCCACAACCTGGCTAGAAAGCAGTTTCTTACAGCTTCCGTGTTGCAGAGTCCCTGCAGCTTGAGCTCACCCCGAAGGACGCGTCAAAAAAGGAGGCGTTCTTGAAGCCCCCCTTCTCCAAGCACAAACACACTGAGGCTCTGCAGCTTCCTTCTCAGATGGCCATGCCGTCACACTGGTCGCGCTGGCATTACCGTTGCCAGCTTCCAGCAGCTGCTAGCATGCAAAAGGGCTCGAGAAGTAAAAGGCAGTGCTGTGCTGCACCTTCGCCTTCGCACGCGTAAGCCACGTAAGTGCACTGTGTACTTGTCTCCTCTGCTTGCATCTACCGGGATACTTAATTCTCTGCATCTCGGAGCCTAAAGGTAAGAGCAGCTGTTTCCACAGAAGCTGGCTGGTGCTATAGGTAGCAGCACAAGCAGCTGTCTTTGGAGTTCCTTCTGCTGCTGCTAGCGTGACTTTTCCAGGCAAGCGAGTGGCAGCCACGCTTTCCCTGCAGCCCGTAGGATGCGCACACAAGCCATGTGCACGGCAGCTTCGTTCTTCGCTTTTTGTAACGCGTCGCGCTTTCATTGCCCCGGAGGCGAAGAGTCGTCTGCTTCTCGCCCAGAAAGCTCTGCCGGCAGAGGGGCGCACCAGAGCACTGCTTCTGCCGGAACACGCCTGGCCCATACACACAATCCCTCTCAGCGCTACGTGGCACCACACTCTGCCTCTCCTGTGCTCCGCATCTAAACGGAAAGGCCCTCGGCTACGTCGCGCACAGAGAACTGTGCCAGAACAACGCGCTTCCCGGCGCTGGCCCCTGCGGCTCGGAGAAACTTGGATTTGCACCACATTCCCGGGCAGCCCCCTTTACAAGCTGCACAGCGCCCTCGGATCGCGGTGCTCTTTGCACGGTCCTTGTCAGCTCCAAGTACCCCCCCCGCGCACGTTACAGGCTCATAAAGACCAAGGATGCGAGTAGCCGTCTCGCCCAGAAAAATGTACCGGCGCAAAAGCACGATCTTCGTTACCCGTTCTCGTCGGCCAGACGGTTGTGCTCTGTCGAAAGGCTTGGACACCTAAACACTCCCGCGCTGCTTTCCCGGCACATTTCTCTAAGCGGAGAGCTAGACGGGCAGTTCGGACCCCATCGAAACAGAAGGAGAATGATTCTACCTGGAGCTGAGGCAAATCCGTGCACAGCACATGCTGCGTGCCAGCACTGTACACGCTGAGGAGCAGCAAAGCTGAGTGCCACCGCTGGGCTTCAGTTCTCTCCAGACGGCAGAAGGCGAAGATTGAAGCCGCAGAGCACGGGGCTTCTGTGTGCTCGGCACCGTCTTTCCAAAGCCCAGGCAAACGCGCCTTCACAAGCCCGCTCAGCCGAGAATACGCTGGCTGGCTCGGGAAGTAAACGCGCAGCCCTTCGACTTCGTCCCACAACCTGGCTAGAAAGCAGTTTCTTACAGCTTCCGTGTTGCAGAGTCCCTGCAGCTTGAGCTCACCCCGAAGGACGCGTCAAAAAAGGAGGCGTTCTTGAAGCCCCCCTTCTCCAAGCACAAACACACTGAGGCTCTGCAGCTTCCTTCTCAGATGGCCATGCCGTCACACTGGTCGCGCTGGCATTACCGTTGCCAGCTTCCAGCAGCTGCTAGCATGCAAAAGGGCTCGAGAAGTAAAAGGCAGTGCTGTGCTGCACCTTCGCCTTCGCACGCGTAAGCCACGTAAGTGCACTGTGTACTTGTCTCCTCTGCTTGCATCTACCGGGATACTTAATTCTCTGCATCTCGGAGCCTAAAGGTAAGAGCAGCTGTTTCCACAGAAGCTGGCTGGTGCTATAGGTAGCAGCACAAGCAGCTGTCTTCGGAGTTCCTTCTGCTGCTGCTAGCGTGACTTTTCCAGGCAAGCGAGTGGCAGCCACGCTTTCCCTGCAGCCCGTAGGATGCGCACACAAGCCATGTGCACGGCAGCTTCGTTCTTCGCTTTTTGTAACGCGTCGCGCTTTCATTGCCCCGGAGGCGAAGAGTCGTCTGCTTCTCGCCCAGAAAGCTCTGCCAGCAGAGGGGCGCACCAGAGCACTGCTTCTGCCGGAACACGCCTGGCCCATACACACAATCCCTCTCAGCGCTACGTGGCACCACACTCTGCCTCTCCTGTGCTCCGCATCTAAACGGAAAGGCCCTCGGCTACGTCGCGCACAGAGAACTGTGCCAGAACAACGCGCTTCCCGGCGCTGGCCCCTGCGGCTCGGAGAAACTTGGATTTGCACCACATTCCCGGGCAGCCCCCTTTACAAGCTGCACAGCGCCCTCGGATCGCGGTGCTCTTTGCACGGTCCTTGTCAGCTCCAAGTACCCCCCCCGCGCACGTTACAGGCTCATAAAGACCAAGGATGCGAGTAGCCGTCTCGCCCAGAAAAATGTACCGGCGCAAAAGCACGATCTTCGTTACCCGTTCTCGTCGGCCAGACGGTTGTGCTCTGTCGAAAGGCTTGGACACCTAAACACTCCCGCGCTGCTTTCCCGGCACATTTCTCTAAGCGGAGAGCTAGACGGGCAGTTCGGACCCCATCGAAACAGAAGGAGAATGATTCTACCTGGAGCTGAGGCAAATCCGTGCACAGCACATGCTGCGTGCCAGCACTGTACACGCTGAGGAGCAGCAAAGCTGAGTGCCACCGCTGGGCTTCAGTTCTCTCCAGACGGCAGAAGGCGAAGATTGAAGCCGCAGAGCACGGGGCTTCTGTGTGCTCGGCACCGTCTTTCCAAAGCCCAGGCAAACGCGCCTTCACAAGCCCGCTCAGCCGAGAATACGCTGGCTGGCTCGGGAAGTAAACGCGCAGCCCTTCGACTTCGTCCCACAACCTGGCTAGAAAGCAGTTTCTTACAGCTTCCGTGTTGCAGAGTCCCTGCAGCTTGAGCTCACCCCGAAGGACGCGTCAAAAAAGGAGGCGTTCTTGAAGCCCCCCTTCTCCAAGCACAAACACACTGAGGCTCTGCAGCTTCCTTCTCAGATGGCCATGCCGTCACACTGGTCGCGCTGGCATTACCGTTGCCAGCTTCCAGCAGCTGCTAGCATGCAAAAGGGCTCGAGAAGTAAAAGGCAGTGCTGTGCTGCACCTTCGCCTTCGCACGCGTAAGCCACGTAAGTGCACTGTGTACTTGTCTCCTCTGCTTGCATCTACCGGGATACTTAATTCTCTGCATCTCGGAGCCTAAAGGTAAGAGCAGCTGTTTCCACAGAAGCTGGCTGGTGCTATAGGTAGCAGCACAAGCAGCTGTCTTCGGAGTTCCTTCTGCTGCTGCTAGCGTGACTTTTCCAGGCAAGCGAGTGGCAGCCACGCTTTCCCTGCAGCCCGTAGGATGCGCACACAAGCCATGTGCACGGCAGCTTCGTTCTTCGCTTTTTGTAACGCGTCGCGCTTTCATTGCCCCGGAGGCGAAGAGTCGTCTGCTTCTCGCCCAGAAAGCTCTGCCGGCAGAGGGGCGCACCAGAGCACTGCTTCTGCCGGAACACGCCTGGCCCATACACACAATCCCTCTCAGCGCTACGTGGCACCACACTCTGCCTCTCCTGTGCTCCGCATCTAAACGGAAAGGCCCTCGGCTACGTCGCGCACAGAGAACTGTGCCAGAACAACGCGCTTCCCGGCGCTGGCCCCTGCGGCTCGGAGAAACTTGGATTTGCACCACATTCCCGGGCAGCCCCCTTTACAAGCTGCACAGCGCCCTCGGATCGCGGTGCTCTTTGCACGGTCCTTGTCAGCTCCAAGTACCCCCCCGCGCACGTTACAGGCTCATAAAGACCAAGGATGCGAGTAGCCGTCTCGCCCAGAAAAATGTACCGGCGCAAAAGCACGATCTTCGTTACCCGTTCTCGTCGGCCAGACGGTTGTGCTCTGTCGAAAGGCTTGGACACCTAAACACTCCCGCGCTGCTTTCCCGGCACATTTCTCTAAGCGGAGAGCTAGACGGGCAGTTCGGACCCCATCGAAACAGAAGGAGAATGATTCTACCTGGAGCTGAGGCAAATCCGTGCACAGCACATGCTGCGTGCCAGCACTGTACACGCTGAGGAGCAGCAAAGCTGAGTGCCACCGCTGGGCTTCAGTTCTCTCCAGACGGCAGAAGGCGAAGATTGAAGCCGCAGAGCACGGGGCTTCTGTGTGCTCGGCACCGTCTTTCCAAAGCCCAGGCAAACGCGCCTTCACAAGCCCGCTCAGCCGAGAATACGCTGGCTGGCTCGGGAAGTAAACGCGCAGCCCTTCGACTTCGTCCCACAACCTGGCTAGAAAGCAGTTTCTTACAGCTTCCGTGTTGCAGAGTCCCTGCAGCTTGAGCTCACCCCGAAGGACGCGTCAAAAAAGGAGGCGTTCTTGAAGCCCCCCTTCTCCAAGCACAAACACACGGAGGCTCTGCAGCTTCCTTCTCAGATGGCCATGCCGTCACACTGGTCGCGCTGGCATTACCGTTGCCAGCTTCCAGCAGCTGCTAGCATGCAAAAGGGCTCGAGAAGTAAAAGGCAGTGCTGTGCTGCACCTTCGCCTTCGCACGCGTAAGCCACGTAAGTGCACTGTGTACTTGTCTCCTCTGCTTGCATCTACCGGGATACTTAATTCTCTGCATCTCGGAGCCTAAAGGTAAGAGCAGCTGTTTCCACAGAAGCTGGCTGGTGCTATAGGTAGCAGCACAAGCAGCTGTCTTTGGAGTTCCTTCTGCTGCTGCTAGCGTGACTTTTCCAGGCAAGCGAGTGGCAGCCACGCTTTCCCTGCAGCCCGTAGGATGCGCACACAAGCCATGTGCACGGCAGCTTCGTTCTTCGCTTTTTGTAACGCGTCGCGCTTTCATTGCCCCGGAGGCGAAGAGTCGTCTGCTTCTCGCCCAGAAAGCTCTGCCGGCAGAGGGGCGCACCAGAGCACTGCTTCTGCCGGAACACGCCTGGCCCATACACACAATCCCTCTCAGCGCTACGTGGCACCACACTCTGCCTCTCCTGTGCTCCGCATCTAAACGGAAAGGCCCTCGGCTACGTCGCGCACAGAGAACTGTGCCAGAACAACGCGCTTCCCGGCGCTGGCCCCTGCGGCTCGGAGAAACTTGGATTTGCACCACATTCCCGGGCAGCCCCCTTTACAAGCTGCACAGCGCCCTCGGATCGCGGTGCTCTTTGCACGGTCCTTGTCAGCTCCAAGTACCCCCCCCGCGCACGTTACAGGCTCATAAAGACCAAGGATGCGAGTAGCCGTCTCGCCCAGAAAAATGTACCGGCGCAAAAGCACGATCTTCGTTACCCGTTCTCGTCGGCCAGACGGTTGTGCTCTGTCGAAAGGCTTGGACACCTAAACACTCCCGCGCTGCTTTCCCGGCACATTTCTCTAAGCGGAGAGCTAGACGGGCAGTTCGGACCCCATCGAAACAGAAGGAGAATGATTCTACCTGGAGCTGAGGCAAATCCGTGCACAGCACATGCTGCGTGCCAGCACTGTACACGCTGAGGAGCAGCAAAGCTGAGTGCCACCGCTGGGCTTCAGTTCTCTCCAGACGGCAGAAGGCGAAGATTGAAGCCGCAGAGCACGGGGCTTCTGTGTGCTCGGCACCGTCTTTCCAAAGCCCAGGCAAACGCGCCTTCACAAGCCCGCTCAGCCGAGAATACGCTGGCTGGCTCGGGAAGTAAACGCGCAGCCCTTCGACTTCGTCCCACAACCTGGCTAGAAAGCAGTTTCTTACAGCTTCCGTGTTGCAGAGTCCCTGCAGCTTGAGCTCACCCCGAAGGACGCGTCAAAAAAGGAGGCGTTCTTGAAGCCCCCCTTCTCCAAGCACAAACACACTGAGGCTCTGCAGCTTCCTTCTCAGATGGCCATGCCGTCACACTGGTCGCGCTGGCATTACCGTTGCCAGCTTCCAGCAGCTGCTAGCATGCAAAAGGGCTCGAGAAGTAAAAGGCAGTGCTGTGCTGCACCTTCGCCTTCGCACGCGTAAGCCACGTAAGTGCACTGTGTACTTGTCTCCTCTGTTTGCATCTACCGGGATACTTAATTCTCTGCATCTCGGAGCCTAAAGGTAAGAGCAGCTGTTTCCACAGAAGCTGGCTGGTGCTATAGGTAGCAGCACAAGCAGCTGTCTTTGGAGTTCCTTCTGCTGCTGCTAGCGTGACTTTTCCAGGCAAGCGAGTGGCAGCCACGCTTTCCCTGCAGCCCGTAGGATGCGCACACAAGCCATGTGCACGGCAGCTTCGTTCTTCGCTTTTTGTAACGCGTCGCGCTTTCATTGCCCCGGAGGCGAAGAGTCGTCTGCTTCTCGCCCAGAAAGCTCTGCCGGCAGAGGGGCGCACCAGAGCACTGCTTCTGCCGGAACACGCCTGGCCCATACACACAATCCCTCTCAGCGCTACGTGGCACCACACTCTGCCTCTCCTGTGCTCCGCATCTAAACGGAAAGGCCCTCGGCTACGTCGCGCACAGAGAACTGTGCCAGAACAACGCGCTTCCCGGCGCTGGCCCCTGCGGCTCGGAGAAACTTGGATTTGCACCACATTCCCGGGCAGCCCCCTTTACAAGCTGCACAGCGCCCTCGGATCGCGGTGCTCTTTGCACGGTCCTTGTCAGCTCCAAGTACCCCCCCCGCGCACGTTACAGGCTCATAAAGACCAAGGATGCGAGTAGCCGTCTCGCCCAGAAAAATGTACCGGCGCAAAAGCACGATCTTCGTTACCCGTTCTCGTCGGCCAGACGGTTGTGCTCTGTCGAAAGGCTTGGACACCTAAACACTCCCGCGCTGCTTTCCCGGCACATTTCTCTAAGCGGAGAGCTAGACGGGCAGTTCGGACCCCATCGAAACAGAAGGAGAATGATTCTACCTGGAGCTGAGGCAAATCCGTGCACAGCACATGCTGCGTGCCAGCACTGTACACGCTGAGGAGCAGCAAAGCTGAGTGCCACCGCTGGGCTTCAGTTCTCTCCAGACGGCAGAAGGCGAAGATTGAAGCCGCAGAGCACGGGGCTTCTGTGTGCTCGGCACCGTCTTTCCAAAGCCCAGGCAAACGCGCCTTCACAAGCCCGCTCAGCCGAGAATACGCTGGCTGGCTCGGGAAGTAAACGCGCAGCCCTTCGACTTCGTCCCACAACCTGGCTAGAAAGCAGTTTCTTACAGCTTCCGTGTTGCAGAGTCCCTGCAGCTTGAGCTCACCCCGAAGGACGCGTCAAAAAAGGAGGCGTTCTTGAAGCCCCCCTTCTCCAAGCACAAACACACTGAGGCTCTGCAGCTTCCTTCTCAGATGGCCATGCCGTCACACTGGTCGCGCTGGCATTACCGTTGCCAGCTTCCAGCAGCTGCTAGCATGCAAAAGGGCTCGAGAAGTAAAAGGCAGTGCTGTGCTGCACCTTCGCCTTCGCACGCGTAAGCCACGTAAGTGCACTGTGTACTTGTCTCCTCTGCTTGCATCTACCGGGATACTTAATTCTCTGCATCTCGGAGCCTAAAGGTAAGAGCAGCTGTTTCCACAGAAGCTGGCTGGTGCTATAGGTAGCAGCACAAGCAGCTGTCTTTGGAGTTCCTTCTGCTGCTGCTAGCGTGACTTTTCCAGGCAAGCGAGTGGCAGCCACGCTTTCCCTGCAGCCCGTAGGATGCGCACACAAGCCATGTGCACGGCAGCTTCGTTCTTCGCTTTTTGTAACGCGTCGCGCTTTCATTGCCCCGGAGGCGAAGAGTCGTCTGCTTCTCGCCCAGAAAGCTCTGCCGGCAGAGGGGCGCACCAGAGCACTGCTTCTGCCGGAACACGCCTGGCCCATACACACAATCCCTCTCAGCGCTACGTGGCACCACACTCTGCCTCTCCTGTGCTCCGCATCTAAACGGAAAGGCCCTCGGCTACGTCGCGCACAGAGAACTGTGCCAGAACAACGCGCTTCCCGGCGCTGGCCCCTGCGGCTCGGAGAAACTTGGATTTGCACCACATTCCCGGGCAGCCCCCTTTACAAGCTGCACAGCGCCCTCGGATCGCGGTGCTCTTTGCACGGTCCTTGTCAGCTCCAAGTACCCCCCCCGCGCACGTTACAGGCTCATAAAGACCAAGGATGCGAGTAGCCGTCTCGCCCAGAAAAATGTACCGGCGCAAAAGCACGATCTTCGTTACCCGTTCTCGTCGGCCAGACGGTTGTGCTCTGTCGAAAGGCTTGGACACCTAAACACTCCCGCGCTGCTTTCCCGGCACATTTCTCTAAGCGGAGAGCTAGACGGGCAGTTCGGACCCCATCGAAACAGAAGGAGAATGATTCTACCTGGAGCTGAGGCAAATCCGTGCACAGCACATGCTGCGTGCCAGCACTGTACACGCTGAGGAGCAGCAAAGCTGAGTGCCACCGCTGGGCTTCAGTTCTCTCCAGACGGCAGAAGGCGAAGATTGAAGCCGCAGAGCACGGGGCTTCTGTGTGCTCGGCACCGTCTTTCCAAAGCCCAGGCAAACGCGCCTTCACAAGCCCGCTCAGCCGAGAATACGCTGGCTGGCTCGGGAAGTAAACGCGCAGCCCTTCGACTTCGTCCCACAACCTGGCTAGAAAGCAGTTTCTTACAGCTTCCGTGTTGCAGAGTCCCTGCAGCTTGAGCTCACCCCGAAGGACGCGTCAAAAAAGGAGGCGTTCTTGAAGCCCCCCTTCTCCAAGCACAAACACACGGAGGCTCTGCAGCTTCCTTCTCAGATGGCCATGCCGTCACACTGGTCGCGCTGGCATTACCGTTGCCAGCTTCCAGCAGCTGCTAGCATGCAAAAGGGCTCGAGAAGTAAAAGGCAGTGCTGTGCTGCACCTTCGCCTTCGCACGCGTAAGCCACGTAAGTGCACTGTGTACTTGTCTCCTCTGCTTGCATCTACCGGGATACTTAATTCTCTGCATCTCGGAGCCTAAAGGTAAGAGCAGCTGTTTCCACAGAAGCTGGCTGGTGCTATAGGTAGCAGCACAAGCAGCTGTCTTTGGAGTTCCTTCTGCTGCTGCTAGCGTGACTTTTCCAGGCAAGCGAGTGGCAGCCACGCTTTCCCTGCAGCCCGTAGGATGCGCACACAAGCCATGTGCACGGCAGCTTCGTTCTTCGCTTTTTGTAACGCGTCGCGCTTTCATTGCCCCGGAGGCGAAGAGTCGTCTGCTTCTCGCCCAGAAAGCTCTGCCGGCAGAGGGGCGCACCAGAGCACTGCTTCTGCCGGAACACGCCTGGCCCATACACACAATCCCTCTCAGCGCTACGTGGCACCACACTCTGCCTCTCCTGTGCTCCGCATCTAAACGGAAAGGCCCTCGGCTACGTCGCGCACAGAGAACTGTGCCAGAACAACGCGCTTCCCGGCGCTGGCCCCTGCGGCTCGGAGAAACTTGGATTTGCACCACATTCCCGGGCAGCCCCCTTTACAAGCTGCACAGCGCCCTCGGATCGCGGTGCTCTTTGCACGGTCCTTGTCAGCTCCAAGTACCCCCCCCGCGCACGTTACAGGCTCATAAAGACCAAGGATGCGAGTAGCCGTCTCGCCCAGAAAAATGTACCGGCGCAAAAGCACGATCTTCGTTACCCGTTCTCGTCGGCCAGACGGTTGTGCTCTGTCGAAAGGCTTGGACACCTAAACACTCCCGCGCTGCTTTCCCGGCACATTTCTCTAAGCGGAGAGCTAGACGGGCAGTTCGGACCCCATCGAAACAGAAGGAGAATGATTCTACCTGGAGCTGAGGCAAATCCGTGCACAGCACATGCTGCGTGCCAGCACTGTACACGCTGAGGAGCAGCAAAGCTGAGTGCCACCGCTGGGCTTCAGTTCTCTCCAGACGGCAGAAGGCGAAGATTGAAGCCGCAGAGCACGGGGCTTCTGTGTGCTCGGCACCGTCTTTCCAAAGCCCAGGCAAACGCGCCTTCACAAGCCCGCTCAGCCGAGAATACGCTGGCTGGCTCGGGAAGTAAACGCGCAGCCCTTCGACTTCGTCCCACAACCTGGCTAGAAAGCAGTTTCTTACAGCTTCCGTGTTGCAGAGTCCCTGCAGCTTGAGCTCACCCCGAAGGACGCGTCAAAAAAGGAGGCGTTCTTGAAGCCCCCCTTCTCCAAGCACAAACACACGGAGGCTCTGCAGCTTCCTTCTCAGATGGCCATGCCGTCACACTGGTCGCGCTGGCATTACCGTTGCCAGCTTCCAGCAGCTGCTAGCATGCAAAAGGGCTCGAGAAGTAAAAGGCAGTGCTGTGCTGCACCTTCGCCTTCGCACGCGTAAGCCACGTAAGTGCACTGTGTACTTGTCTCCTCTGCTTGCATCTACCGGGATACTTAATTCTCTGCATCTCGGAGCCTAAAGGTAAGAGCAGCTGTTTCCACAGAAGCTGGCTGGTGCTATAGGTAGCAGCACAAGCAGCTGTCTTTGGAGTTCCTTCTGCTGCTGCTAGCGTGACTTTTCCAGGCAAGCGAGTGGCAGCCACGCTTTCCCTGCAGCCCGTAGGATGCGCACACAAGCCATGTGCACGGCAGCTTCGTTCTTCGCTTTTTGTAACGCGTCGCGCTTTCATTGCCCCGGAGGCGAAGAGTCGTCTGCTTCTCGCCCAGAAAGCTCTGCCGGCAGAGGGGCGCACCAGAGCACTGCTTCTGCCGGAACACGCCTGGCCCATACACACAATCCCTCTCAGCGCTACGTGGCACCACACTCTGCCTCTCCTGTGCTCCGCATCTAAACGGAAAGGCCCTCGGCTACGTCGCGCACAGAGAACTGTGCCAGAACAACGCGCTTCCCGGCGCTGGCCCCTGCGGCTCGGAGAAACTTGGATTTGCACCACATTCCCGGGCAGCCCCCTTTACAAGCTGCACAGCGCCCTCGGATCGCGGTGCTCTTTGCACGGTCCTTGTCAGCTCCAAGTACCCCCCCCGCGCACGTTACAGGCTCATAAAGACCAAGGATGCGAGTAGCCGTCTCGCCCAGAAAAATGTACCGGCGCAAAAGCACGATCTTCGTTACCCGTTCTCGTCGGCCAGACGGTTGTGCTCTGTCGAAAGGCTTGGACACCTAAACACTCCCGCGCTGCTTTCCCGGCACATTTCTCTAAGCGGAGAGCTAGACGGGCAGTTCGGACCCCATCGAAACAGAAGGAGAATGATTCTACCTGGAGCTGAGGCAAATCCGTGCACAGCACATGCTGCGTGCCAGCACTGTACACGCTGAGGAGCAGCAAAGCTGAGTGCCACCGCTGGGCTTCAGTTCTCTCCAGACGGCAGAAGGCGAAGATTGAAGCCGCAGAGCACGGGGCTTCTGTGTGCTCGGCACCGTCTTTCCAAAGCCCAGGCAAACGCGCCTTCACAAGCCCGCTCAGCCGAGAATACGCTGGCTGGCTCGGGAAGTAAACGCGCAGCCCTTCGACTTCGTCCCACAACCTGGCTAGAAAGCAGTTTCTTACAGCTTCCGTGTTGCAGAGTCCCTGCAGCTTGAGCTCACCCCGAAGGACGCGTCAAAAAAGGAGGCGTTCTTGAAGCCCCCCTTCTCCAAGCACAAACACACGGAGGCTCTGCAGCTTCCTTCTCAGATGGCCATGCCGTCACACTGGTCGCGCTGGCATTACCGTTGCCAGCTTCCAGCAGCTGCTAGCATGCAAAAGGGCTCGAGAAGTAAAAGGCAGTGCTGTGCTGCACCTTCGCCTTCGCACGCGTAAGCCACGTAAGTGCACTGTGTACTTGTCTCCTCTGCTTGCATCTACCGGGATACTTAATTCTCTGCATCTCGGAGCCTAAAGGTAAGAGCAGCTGTTTCCACAGAAGCTGGCTGGTGCTATAGGTAGCAGCACAAGCAGCTGTCTTTGGAGTTCCTTCTGCTGCTGCTAGTGTGACTTTTCCAGGCAAGCGAGTGGCAGCCACGCTTTCCCTGCAGCCCGTAGGATGCGCACACAAGCCATGTGCACGGCAGCTTCGTTCTTCGCTTTTTGTAACGCGTCGCGCTTTCATTGCCCCGGAGGCGAAGAGTCGTCTGCTTCTCGCCCAGAAAGCTCTGCCGGCAGAGGGGCGCACCAGAGCACTGCTTCTGCCGGAACACGCCTGGCCCATACACACAATCCCTCTCAGCGCTACGTGGCACCACACTCTGCCTCTCCTGTGCTCCGCATCTAAACGGAAAGGCCCTCGGCTACGTCGCGCACAGAGAACTGTGCCAGAACAACGCGCTTCCCGGCGCTGGCCCCTGCGGCTCGGAGAAACTTGGATTTGCACCACATTCCCGGGCAGCCCCCTTTACAAGCTGCACAGCGCCCTCGGATCGCGGTGCTCTTTGCACGGTCCTTGTCAGCTCCAAGTACCCCCCCCGCGCACGTTACAGGCTCATAAAGACCAAGGATGCGAGTAGCCGTCTCGCCCAGAAAAATGTACCGGCGCAAAAGCACGATCTTCGTTACCCGTTCTCGTCGGCCAGACGGTTGTGCTCTGTCGAAAGGCTTGGACACCTAAACACTCCCGCGCTGCTTTCCCGGCACATTTCTCTAAGCGGAGAGCTAGACGGGCAGTTCGGACCCCATCGAAACAGAAGGAGAATGATTCTACCTGGAGCTGAGGCAAATCCGTGCACAGCACATGCTGCGTGCCAGCACTGTACACGCTGAGGAGCAGCAAAGCTGAGTGCCACCGCTGGGCTTCAGTTCTCTCCAGACGGCAGAAGGCGAAGATTGAAGCCGCAGAGCACGGGGCTTCTGTGTGCTCGGCACCGTCTTTCCAAAGCCCAGGCAAACGCGCCTTCACAAGCCCGCTCAGCCGAGAATACGCTGGCTGGCTCGGGAAGTAAACGCGCAGCCCTTCGACTTCGTCCCACAACCTGGCTAGAAAGCAGTTTCTTACAGCTTCCGTGTTGCAGAGTCCCTGCAGCTTGAGCTCACCCCGAAGGACGCGTCAAAAAAGGAGGCGTTCTTGAAGCCCCCCTTCTCCAAGCACAAACACACGGAGGCTCTGCAGCTTCCTTCTCAGATGGCCATGCCGTCACACTGGTCGCGCTGGCATTACCGTTGCCAGCTTCCAGCAGCTGCTAGCATGCAAAAGGGCTCGAGAAGTAAAAGGCAGTGCTGTGCTGCACCTTCGCCTTCGCACGCGTAAGCCACGTAAGTGCACTGTGTACTTGTCTCCTCTGCTTGCATCTACCGGGATACTTAATTCTCTGCATCTCGGAGCCTAAAGGTAAGAGCAGCTGTTTCCACAGAAGCTGGCTGGTGCTATAGGTAGCAGCACAAGCAGCTGTCTTTGGAGTTCCTTCTGCTGCTGCTAGCGTGACTTTTCCAGGCAAGCGAGTGGCAGCCACGCTTTCCCTGCAGCCCGTAGGATGCGCACACAAGCCATGTGCACGGCAGCTTCGTTCTTCGCTTTTTGTAACGCGTCGCGCTTTCATTGCCCCGGAGGCGAAGAGTCGTCTGCTTCTCGCCCAGAAAGCTCTGCCGGCAGAGGGGCGCACCAGAGCACTGCTTCTGCCGGAACACGCCTGGCCCATACACACAATCCCTCTCAGCGCTACGTGGCACCACACTCTGCCTCTCCTGTGCTCCGCATCTAAACGGAAAGGCCCTCGGCTACGTCGCGCACAGAGAACTGTGCCAGAACAACGCGCTTCCCGGCGCTGGCCCCTGCGGCTCGGAGAAACTTGGATTTGCACCACATTCCCGGGCAGCCCCCTTTACAAGCTGCACAGCGCCCTCGGATCGCGGTGCTCTTTGCACGGTCCTTGTCAGCTCCAAGTACCCCCCCCGCGCACGTTACAGGCTCATAAAGACCAAGGATGCGAGTAGCCGTCTCGCCCAGAAAAATGTACCGGCGCAAAAGCACGATCTTCGTTACCCGTTCTCGTCGGCCAGACGGTTGTGCTCTGTCGAAAGGCTTGGACACCTAAACACTCCCGCGCTGCTTTCCCGGCACATTTCTCTAAGCGGAGAGCTAGACGGGCAGTTCGGACCCCATCGAAACAGAAGGAGAATGATTCTACCTGGAGCTGAGGCAAATCCGTGCACAGCACATGCTGCGTGCCAGCACTGTACACGCTGAGGAGCAGCAAAGCTGAGTGCCACCGCTGGGCTTCAGTTCTCTCCAGACGGCAGAAGGCGAAGATTGAAGCCGCAGAGCACGGGGCTTCTGTGTGCTCGGCACCGTCTTTCCAAAGCCCAGGCAAACGCGCCTTCACAAGCCCGCTCAGCCGAGAATACGCTGGCTGGCTCGGGAAGTAAACGCGCAGCCCTTCGACTTCGTCCCACAACCTGGCTAGAAAGCAGTTTCTTACAGCTTCCGTGTTGCAGAGTCCCTGCAGCTTGAGCTCACCCCGAAGGACGCGTCAAAAAAGGAGGCGTTCTTGAAGCCCCCCTTCTCCAAGCACAAACACACTGAGGCTCTGCAGCTTCCTTCTCAGATGGCCATGCCGTCACACTGGTCGCGCTGGCATTACCGTTGCCAGCTTCCAGCAGCTGCTAGCATGCAAAAGGGCTCGAGAAGTAAAAGGCAGTGCTGTGCTGCACCTTCGCCTTCGCACGCGTAAGCCACGTAAGTGCACTGTGTACTTGTCTCCTCTGCTTGCATCTACCGGGATACTTAATTCTCTGCATCTCGGAGCCTAAAGGTAAGAGCAGCTGTTTCCACAGAAGCTGGCTGGTGCTATAGGTAGCAGCACAAGCAGCTGTCTTCGGAGTTCCTTCTGCTGCTGCTAGCGTGACTTTTCCAGGCAAGCGAGTGGCAGCCACGCTTTCCCTGCAGCCCGTAGGATGCGCACACAAGCCATGTGCACGGCAGCTTCGTTCTTCGCTTTTTGTAACGCGTCGCGCTTTCATTGCCCCGGAGGCGAAGAGTCGTCTGCTTCTCGCCCAGAAAGCTCTGCCGGCAGAGGGGCGCACCAGAGCACTGCTTCTGCCGGAACACGCCTGGCCCATACACACAATCCCTCTCAGCGCTACGTGGCACCACACTCTGCCTCTCCTGTGCTCCGCATCTAAACGGAAAGGCCCTCGGCTACGTCGCGCACAGAGAACTGTGCCAGAACAACGCGCTTCCCGGCGCTGGCCCCTGCGGCTCGGAGAAACTTGGATTTGCACCACATTCCCGGGCAGCCCCCTTTACAAGCTGCACAGCGCCCTCGGATCGCGGTGCTCTTTGCACGGTCCTTGTCAGCTCCAAGTACCCCCCCCGCGCACGTTACAGGCTCATAAAGACCAAGGATGCGAGTAGCCGTCTCGCCCAGAAAAATGTACCGGCGCAAAAGCACGATCTTCGTTACCCGTTCTCGTCGGCCAGACGGTTGTGCTCTGTCGAAAGGCTTGGACACCTAAACACTCCCGCGCTGCTTTCCCGGCACATTTCTCTAAGCGGAGAGCTAGACGGGCAGTTCGGACCCCATCGAAACAGAAGGAGAATGATTCTACCTGGAGCTGAGGCAAATCCGTGCACAGCACATGCTGCGTGCCAGCACTGTACACGCTGAGGAGCAGCAAAGCTGAGTGCCACCGCTGGGCTTCAGTTCTCTCCAGACGGCAGAAGGCGAAGATTGAAGCCGCAGAGCACGGGGCTTCTGTGTGCTCGGCACCGTCTTTCCAAAGCCCAGGCAAACGCGCCTTCACAAGCCCGCTCAGCCGAGAATACGCTGGCTGGCTCGGGAAGTAAACGCGCAGCCCTTCGACTTCGTCCCACAACCTGGCTAGAAAGCAGTTTCTTACAGCTTCCGTGTTGCAGAGTCCCTGCAGCTTGAGCTCACCCCGAAGGACGCGTCAAAAAAGGAGGCGTTCTTGAAGCCCCCCTTCTCCAAGCACAAACACACGGAGGCTCTGCAGCTTCCTTCTCAGATGGCCATGCCGTCACACTGGTCGCGCTGGCATTACCGTTGCCAGCTTCCAGCAGCTGCTAGCATGCAAAAGGGCTCGAGAAGTAAAAGGCAGTGCTGTGCTGCACCTTCGCCTTCGCACGCGTAAGCCACGTAAGTGCACTGTGTACTTGTCTCCTCTGCTTGCATCTACCGGGATACTTAATTCTCTGCATCTCGGAGCCTAAAGGTAAGAGCAGCTGTTTCCACAGAAGCTGGCTGGTGCTATAGGTAGCAGCACAAGCAGCTGTCTTCGGAGTTCCTTCTGCTGCTGCTAGCGTGACTTTTCCAGGCAAGCGAGTGGCAGCCACGCTTTCCCTGCAGCCCGTAGGATGCGCACACAAGCCATGTGCACGGCAGCTTCGTTCTTCGCTTTTTGTAACGCGTCGCGCTTTCATTGCCCCGGAGGCGAAGAGTCGTCTGCTTCTCGCCCAGAAAGCTCTGCCGGCAGAGGGGCGCACCAGAGCACTGCTTCTGCCGGAACACGCCTGGCCCATACACACAATCCCTCTCAGCGCTACGTGGCACCACACTCTGCCTCTCCTGTGCTCCGCATCTAAACGGAAAGGCCCTCGGCTACGTCGCGCACAGAGAACTGTGCCAGAACAACGCGCTTCCCGGCGCTGGCCCCTGCGGCTCGGAGAAACTTGGATTTGCACCACATTCCCGGGCAGCCCCCTTTACAAGCTGCACAGCGCCCTCGGATCGCGGTGCTCTTTGCACGGTCCTTGTCAGCTCCAAGTACCCCCCCCGCGCACGTTACAGGCTCATAAAGACCAAGGATGCGAGTAGCCGTCTCGCCCAGAAAAATGTACCGGCGCAAAAGCACGATCTTCGTTACCCGTTCTCGTCGGCCAGACGGTTGTGCTCTGTCGAAAGGCTTGGACACCTAAACACTCCCGCGCTGCTTTCCCGGCACATTTCTCTAAGCGGAGAGCTAGACGGGCAGTTCGGACCCC
Organism: Aphelocoma coerulescens; assembly: GCF_041296385.1. Classification (NCBI taxonomy): domain Eukaryota; kingdom Metazoa; phylum Chordata; class Aves; order Passeriformes; family Corvidae; genus Aphelocoma; species Aphelocoma coerulescens. The sequence continues at coordinate 6,512,766 of NC_091022.1, read as the reverse complement.
ATCGAAACAGAAGGAGAATGATTCTACCTGGAGCTGAGGCAAATCCGTGCACAGCACATGCTGCGTGCCAGCACTGTACACGCTGAGGAGCAGCAAAGCTGAGTGCCACCGCTGGGCTTCAGTTCTCTCCAGACGGCAGAAGGCGAAGATTGAAGCCGCAGAGCACGGGGCTTCTGTGTGCTCGGCACCGTCTTTCCAAAGCCCAGGCAAACGCGCCTTCACAAGCCCGCTCAGCCGAGAATACGCTGGCTGGCTCGGGAAGTAAACGCGCAGCCCTTCGACTTCGTCCCACAACCTGGCTAGAAAGCAGTTTCTTACAGCTTCCGTGTTGCAGAGTCCCTGCAGCTTGAGCTCACCCCGAAGGACGCGTCAAAAAAGGAGGCGTTCTTGAAGCCCCCCTTCTCCAAGCACAAACACACGGAGGCTCTGCAGCTTCCTTCTCAGATGGCCATGCCGTCACACTGGTCGCGCTGGCATTACCGTTGCCAGCTTCCAGCAGCTGCTAGCATGCAAAAGGGCTCGAGAAGTAAAAGGCAGTGCTGTGCTGCACCTTCGCCTTCGCACGCGTAAGCCACGTAAGTGCACTGTGTACTTGTCTCCTCTGCTTGCATCTACCGGGATACTTAATTCTCTGCATCTCGGAGCCTAAAGGTAAGAGCAGCTGTTTCCACAGAAGCTGGCTGGTGCTATAGGTAGCAGCACAAGCAGCTGTCTTTGGAGTTCCTTCTGCTGCTGCTAGCGTGACTTTTCCAGGCAAGCGAGTGGCAGCCACGCTTTCCCTGCAGCCCGTAGGATGCGCACACAAGCCATGTGCACGGCAGCTTCGTTCTTCGCTTTTTGTAACGCGTCGCGCTTTCATTGCCCCGGAGGCGAAGAGTCGTCTGCTTCTCGCCCAGAAAGCTCTGCCGGCAGAGGGGCGCACCAGAGCACTGCTTCTGCCGGAACACGCCTGGCCCATACACACAATCCCTCTCAGCGCTACGTGGCACCACACTCTGCCTCTCCTGTGCTCCGCATCTAAACGGAAAGGCCCTCGGCTACGTCGCGCACAGAGAACTGTGCCAGAACAACGCGCTTCCCGGCGCTGGCCCCTGCGGCTCGGAGAAACTTGGATTTGCACCACATTCCCGGGCAGCCCCCTTTACAAGCTGCACAGCGCCCTCGGATCGCGGTGCTCTTTGCACGGTCCTTGTCAGCTCCAAGTACCCCCCCCGCGCACGTTACAGGCTCATAAAGACCAAGGATGCGAGTAGCCGTCTCGCCCAGAAAAATGTACCGGCGCAAAAGCACGATCTTCGTTACCCGTTCTCGTCGGCCAGACGGTTGTGCTCTGTCGAAAGGCTTGGACACCTAAACACTCCCGCGCTGCTTTCCCGGCACATTTCTCTAAGCGGAGAGCTAGACGGGCAGTTCGGACCCCATCGAAACAGAAGGAGAATGATTCTACCTGGAGCTGAGGCAAATCCGTGCACAGCACATGCTGCGTGCCAGCACTGTACACGCTGAGGAGCAGCAAAGCTGAGTGCCACCGCTGGGCTTCAGTTCTCTCCAGACGGCAGAAGGCGAAGATTGAAGCCGCAGAGCACGGGGCTTCTGTGTGCTCGGCACCGTCTTTCCAAAGCCCAGGCAAACGCGCCTTCACAAGCCCGCTCAGCCGAGAATACGCTGGCTGGCTCGGGAAGTAAACGCGCAGCCCTTCGACTTCGTCCCACAACCTGGCTAGAAAGCAGTTTCTTACAGCTTCCGTGTTGCAGAGTCCCTGCAGCTTGAGCTCACCCCGAAGGACGCGTCAAAAAAGGAGGCGTTCTTGAAGCCCCCCTTCTCCAAGCACAAACACACGGAGGCTCTGCAGCTTCCTTCTCAGATGGCCATGCCGTCACACTGGTCGCGCTGGCATTACCGTTGCCAGCTTCCAGCAGCTGCTAGCATGCAAAAGGGCTCGAGAAGTAAAAGGCAGTGCTGTGCTGCACCTTCGCCTTCGCACGCGTAAGCCACGTAAGTGCACTGTGTACTTGTCTCCTCTGCTTGCATCTACCGGGATACTTAATTCTCTGCATCTCGGAGCCTAAAGGTAAGAGCAGCTGTTTCCACAGAAGCTGGCTGGTGCTATAGGTAGCAGCACAAGCAGCTGTCTTTGGAGTTCCTTCTGCTGCTGCTAGCGTGACTTTTCCAGGCAAGCGAGTGGCAGCCACGCTTTCCCTGCAGCCCGTAGGATGCGCACACAAGCCATGTGCACGGCAGCTTCGTTCTTCGCTTTTTGTAACGCGTCGCGCTTTCATTGCCCCGGAGGCGAAGAGTCGTCTGCTTCTCGCCCAGAAAGCTCTGCCGGCAGAGGGGCGCACCAGAGCACTGCTTCTGCCGGAACACGCCTGGCCCATACACACAATCCCTCTCAGCGCTACGTGGCACCACACTCTGCCTCTCCTGTGCTCCGCATCTAAACGGAAAGGCCCTCGGCTACGTCGCGCACAGAGAACTGTGCCAGAACAACGCGCTTCCCGGCGCTGGCCCCTGCGGCTCGGAGAAACTTGGATTTGCACCACATTCCCGGGCAGCCCCCTTTACAAGCTGCACAGCGCCCTCGGATCGCGGTGCTCTTTGCACGGTCCTTGTCAGCTCCAAGTACCCCCCCCGCGCACGTTACAGGCTCATAAAGACCAAGGATGCGAGTAGCCGTCTCGCCCAGAAAAATGTACCGGCGCAAAAGCACGATCTTCGTTACCCGTTCTCGTCGGCCAGACGGTTGTGCTCTGTCGAAAGGCTTGGACACCTAAACACTCCCGCGCTGCTTTCCCGGCACATTTCTCTAAGCGGAGAGCTAGACGGGCAGTTCGGACCCCATCGAAACAGAAGGAGAATGATTCTACCTGGAGCTGAGGCAAATCCGTGCACAGCACATGCTGCGTGCCAGCACTGTACACGCTGAGGAGCAGCAAAGCTGAGTGCCACCGCTGGGCTTCAGTTCTCTCCAGACGGCAGAAGGCGAAGATTGAAGCCGCAGAGCACGGGGCTTCTGTGTGCTCGGCACCGTCTTTCCAAAGCCCAGGCAAACGCGCCTTCACAAGCCCGCTCAGCCGAGAATACGCTGGCTGGCTCGGGAAGTAAACGCGCAGCCCTTCGACTTCGTCCCACAACCTGGCTAGAAAGCAGTTTCTTACAGCTTCCGTGTTGCAGAGTCCCTGCAGCTTGAGCTCACCCCGAAGGACGCATCAAAAAAGGAGGCGTTCTTGAAGCCCCCCTTCTCCAAGCACAAACACACTGAGGCTCTGCAGCTTCCTTCTCAGATGGCCATGCCGTCACACTGGTCGCGCTGGCATTACCGTTGCCAGCTTCCAGCAGCTGCTAGCATGCAAAAGGGCTCGAGAAGTAAAAGGCAGTGCTGTGCTGCACCTTCGCCTTCGCACGCGTAAGCCACGTAAGTGCACTGTGTACTTGTCTCCTCTGCTTGCATCTACCGGGATACTTAATTCTCTGCATCTCGGAGCCTAAAGGTAAGAGCAGCTGTTTCCACAGAAGCTGGCTGGTGCTATAGGTAGCAGCACAAGCAGCTGTCTTTGGAGTTCCTTCTGCTGCTGCTAGCGTGACTTTTCCAGGCAAGCGAGTGGCAGCCACGCTTTCCCTGCAGCCCGTAGGATGCGCACACAAGCCATGTGCACGGCAGCTTCGTTCTTCGCTTTTTGTAACGCGTCGCGCTTTCATTGCCCCGGAGGCGAAGAGTCGTCTGCTTCTCGCACAGAAAGCTCTGCCGGCAGAGGGGCGCACCAGAGCACTGCTTCTGCCGGAACACGCCTGGCCCATACACACAATCCCTCTCAGCGCTACGTGGCACCACACTCTGCCTCTCCTGTGCTCCGCATCTAAACGGAAAGGCCCTCGGCTACGTCGCGCACAGAGAACTGTGCCAGAACAACGCGCTTCCCGGCGCTGGCCCCTGCGGCTCGGAGAAACTTGGATTTGCACCACATTCCCGGGCAGCCCCCTTTACAAGCTGCACAGCGCCCTCGGATCGCGGTGCTCTTTGCACGGTCCTTGTCAGCTCCAAGTACCCCCCCGCGCACGTTACAGGCTCATAAAGACCAAGGATGCGAGTAGCCGTCTCGCCCAGAAAAATGTACCGGCGCAAAAGCACGATCTTCGTTACCCGTTCTCGTCGGCCAGACGGTTGTGCTCTGTCGAAAGGCTTGGACACCTAAACACTCCCGCGCTGCTTTCCCGGCACATTTCTCTAAGCGGAGAGCTAGACGGGCAGTTCGGACCCCATCGAAACAGAAGGAGAATGATTCTACCTGGAGCTGAGGCAAATCCGTGCACAGCACATGCTGCGTGCCAGCACTGTACACGCTGAGGAGCAGCAAAGCTGAGTGCCACCGCTGGGCTTCAGTTCTCTCCAGACGGCAGAAGGCGAAGATTGAAGCCGCAGAGCACGGGGCTTCTGTGTGCTCGGCACCGTCTTTCCAAAGCCCAGGCAAACGCGCCTTCACAAGCCCGCTCAGCCGAGAATACGCTGGCTGGCTCGGGAAGTAAACGCGCAGCCCTTCGACTTCGTCCCACAACCTGGCTAGAAAGCAGTTTCTTACAGCTTCCGTGTTGCAGAGTCCCTGCAGCTTGAGCTCACCCCGAAGGACGCGTCAAAAAAGGAGGCGTTCTTGAAGCCCCCCTTCTCCAAGCACAAACACACGGAGGCTCTGCAGCTTCCTTCTCAGATGGCCATGCCGTCACACTGGTCGCGCTGGCATTACCGTTGCCAGCTTCCAGCAGCTGCTAGCATGCAAAAGGGCTCGAGAAGTAAAAGGCAGTGCTGTGCTGCACCTTCGCCTTCGCACGCGTAAGCCACGTAAGTGCACTGTGTACTTGTCTCCTCTGCTTGCATCTACCGGGATACTTAATTCTCTGCATCTCGGAGCCTAAAGGTAAGAGCAGCTGTTTCCACAGAAGCTGGCTGGTGCTATAGGTAGCAGCACAAGCAGCTGTCTTCGGAGTTCCTTCTGCTGCTGCTAGCGTGACTTTTCCAGGCAAGCGAGTGGCAGCCACGCTTTCCCTGCAGCCCGTAGGATGCGCACACAAGCCATGTGCACGGCAGCTTCGTTCTTCGCTTTTTGTAACGCGTCGCGCTTTCATTGCCCCGGAGGCGAAGAGTCGTCTGCTTCTCGCCCAGAAAGCTCTGCCGGCAGAGGGGCGCACCAGAGCACTGCTTCTGCCGGAACACGCCTGGCCCATACACACAATCCCTCTCAGCGCTACGTGGCACCACACTCTGCCTCTCCTGTGCTCCGCATCTAAACGGAAAGGCCCTCGGCTACGTCGCGCACAGAGAACTGTGCCAGAACAACGCGCTTCCCGGCGCTGGCCCCTGCGGCTCGGAGAAACTTGGATTTGCACCACATTCCCGGGCAGCCCCCTTTACAAGCTGCACAGCGCCCTCGGATCGCGGTGCTCTTTGCACGGTCCTTGTCAGCTCCAAGTACCCCCCCGCGCACGTTACAGGCTCATAAAGACCAAGGATGCGAGTAGCCGTCTCGCCCAGAAAAATGTACCGGCGCAAAAGCACGATCTTCGTTACCCGTTCTCGTCGGCCAGACGGTTGTGCTCTGTCGAAAGGCTTGGACACCTAAACACTCCCGCGCTGCTTTCCCGGCACATTTCTCTAAGCGGAGAGCTAGACGGGCAGTTCGGACCCCATCGAAACAGAAGGAGAATGATTCTACCTGGAGCTGAGGCAAATCCGTGCACAGCACATGCTGCGTGCCAGCACTGTACACGCTGAGGAGCAGCAAAGCTGAGTGCCACCGCTGGGCTTCAGTTCTCTCCAGACGGCAGAAGGCGAAGATTGAAGCCGCAGAGCACGGGGCTTCTGTGTGCTCGGCACCGTCTTTCCAAAGCCCAGGCAAACGCGCCTTCACAAGCCCGCTCAGCCGAGAATACGCTGGCTGGCTCGGGAAGTAAACGCGCAGCCCTTCGACTTCGTCCCACAACCTGGCTAGAAAGCAGTTTCTTACAGCTTCCGTGTTGCAGAGTCCCTGCAGCTTGAGCTCACCCCGAAGGACGCGTCAAAAAAGGAGGCGTTCTTGAAGCCCCCCTTCTCCAAGCACAAACACACGGAGGCTCTGCAGCTTCCTTCTCAGATGGCCATGCCGTCACACTGGTCGCGCTGGCATTACCGTTGCCAGCTTCCAGCAGCTGCTAGCATGCAAAAGGGCTCGAGAAGTAAAAGGCAGTGCTGTGCTGCACCTTCGCCTTCGCACGCGTAAGCCACGTAAGTGCACTGTGTACTTGTCTCCTCTGCTTGCATCTACCGGGATACTTAATTCTCTGCATCTCGGAGCCTAAAGGTAAGAGCAGCTGTTTCCACAGAAGCTGGCTGGTGCTATAGGTAGCAGCACAAGCAGCTGTCTTTGGAGTTCCTTCTGCTGCTGCTAGCGTGACTTTTCCAGGCAAGCGAGTGGCAGCCACGCTTTCCCTGCAGCCCGTAGGATGCGCACACAAGCCATGTGCACGGCAGCTTCGTTCTTCGCTTTTTGTAACGCGTCGCGCTTTCATTGCCCCGGAGGCGAAGAGTCGTCTGCTTCTCGCCCAGAAAGCTCTGCCGGCAGAGGGGCGCACCAGAGCACTGCTTCTGCCGGAACACGCCTGGCCCATACACACAATCCCTCTCAGCGCTACGTGGCACCACACTCTGCCTCTCCTGTGCTCCGCATCTAAACGGAAAGGCCCTCGGCTACGTCGCGCACAGAGAACTGTGCCAGAACAACGCGCTTCCCGGCGCTGGCCCCTGCGGCTCGGAGAAACTTGGATTTGCACCACATTCCCGGGCAGCCCCCTTTACAAGCTGCACAGCGCCCTCGGATCGCGGTGCTCTTTGCACGGTCCTTGTCAGCTCCAAGTACCCCCCCGCGCACGTTACAGGCTCATAAAGACCAAGGATGCGAGTAGCCGTCTCGCCCAGAAAAATGTACCGGCGCAAAAGCACGATCTTCGTTACCCGTTCTCGTCGGCCAGACGGTTGTGCTCTGTCGAAAGGCTTGGACACCTAAACACTCCCGCGCTGCTTTCCCGGCACATTTCTCTAAGCGGAGAGCTAGACGGGCAGTTCGGACCCCATCGAAACAGAAGGAGAATGATTCTACCTGGAGCTGAGGCAAATCCGTGCACAGCACATGCTGCGTGCCAGCACTGTACACGCTGAGGAGCAGCAAAGCTGAGTGCCACCGCTGGGCTTCAGTTCTCTCCAGACGGCAGAAGGCGAAGATTGAAGCCGCAGAGCACGGGGCTTCTGTGTGCTCGGCACCGTCTTTCCAAAGCCCAGGCAAACGCGCCTTCACAAGCCCGCTCAGCCGAGAATACGCTGGCTGGCTCGGGAAGTAAACGCGCAGCCCTTCGACTTCGTCCCACAACCTGGCTAGAAAGCAGTTTCTTACAGCTTCCGTGTTGCAGAGTCCCTGCAGCTTGAGCTCACCCCGAAGGACGCGTCAAAAAAGGAGGCGTTCTTGAAGCCCCCCTTCTCCAAGCACAAACACACTGAGGCTCTGCAGCTTCCTTCTCAGATGGCCATGCCGTCACACTGGTCGCGCTGGCATTACCGTTGCCAGCTTCCAGCAGCTGCTAGCATGCAAAAGGGCTCGAGAAGTAAAAGGCAGTGCTGTGCTGCACCTTCGCCTTCGCACGCGTAAGCCACGTAAGTGCACTGTGTACTTGTCTCCTCTGCTTGCATCTACCGGGATACTTAATTCTCTGCATCTCGGAGCCTAAAGGTAAGAGCAGCTGTTTCCACAGAAGCTGGCTGGTGCTATAGGTAGCAGCACAAGCAGCTGTCTTTGGAGTTCCTTCTGCTGCTGCTAGCGTGACTTTTCCAGGCAAGCGAGTGGCAGCCACGCTTTCCCTGCAGCCCGTAGGATGCGCACACAAGCCATGTGCACGGCAGCTTCGTTCTTCGCTTTTTGTAACGCGTCGCGCTTTCATTGCCCCGGAGGCGAAGAGTCGTCTGCTTCTCGCCCAGAAAGCTCTGCCGGCAGAGGGGCGCACCAGAGCACTGCTTCTGCCGGAACACGCCTGGCCCATACACACAATCCCTCTCAGCGCTACGTGGCACCACACTCTGCCTCTCCTGTGCTCCGCATCTAAACGGAAAGGCCCTCGGCTACGTCGCGCACAGAGAACTGTGCCAGAACAACGCGCTTCCCGGCGCTGGCCCCTGCGGCTCGGAGAAACTTGGATTTGCACCACATTCCCGGGCAGCCCCCTTTACAAGCTGCACAGCGCCCTCGGATCGCGGTGCTCTTTGCACGGTCCTTGTCAGCTCCAAGTACCCCCCCGCGCACGTTACAGGCTCATAAAGACCAAGGATGCGAGTAGCCGTCTCGCCCAGAAAAATGTACCGGCGCAAAAGCACGATCTTCGTTACCCGTTCTCGTCGGCCAGACGGTTGTGCTCTGTCGAAAGGCTTGGACACCTAAACACTCCCGCGCTGCTTTCCCGGCACATTTCTCTAAGCGGAGAGCTAGACGGGCAGTTCGGACCCCATCGAAACAGAAGGAGAATGATTCTACCTGGAGCTGAGGCAAATCCGTGCACAGCACATGCTGCGTGCCAGCACTGTACACGCTGAGGAGCAGCAAAGCTGAGTGCCACCGCTGGGCTTCAGTTCTCTCCAGACGGCAGAAGGCGAAGATTGAAGCCGCAGAGCAAGGGGCTTCTGTGTGCTCGGCACCGTCTTTCCAAAGCCCAGGCAAACGCGCCTTCACAAGCCCGCTCAGCCGAGAATACGCTGGCTGGCTCGGGAAGTAAACGCGCAGCCCTTCGACTTCGTCCCACAACCTGGCTAGAAAGCAGTTTCTTACAGCTTCCGTGTTGCAGAGTCCCTGCAGCTTGAGCTCACCCCGAAGGACGCGTCAAAAAAGGAGGCGTTCTTGAAGCCCCCCTTCTCCAAGCACAAACACACGGAGGCTCTGCAGCTTCCTTCTCAGATGGCCATGCCGTCACACTGGTCGCGCTGGCATTACCGTTGCCAGCTTCCAGCAGCTGCTAGCATGCAAAAGGGCTCGAGAAGTAAAAGGCAGTGCTGTGCTGCACCTTCGCCTTCGCACGCGTAAGCCACGTAAGTGCACTGTGTACTTGTCTCCTCTGCTTGCATCTACCGGGATACTTAATTCTCTGCATCTCGGAGCCTAAAGGTAAGAGCAGCTGTTTCCACGGAAGCTGGCTGGTGCTATAGGTAGCAGCACAAGCAGCTGTCTTTGGAGTTCCTTCTGCTGCTGCTAGCGTGACTTTTCCAGGCAAGCGAGTGGCAGCCACGCTTTCCCTGCAGCCCGTAGGATGCGCACACAAGCCATGTGCACGGCAGCTTCGTTCTTCGCTTTTTGTAACGCGTCGCGCTTTCATTGCCCCGGAGGCGAAGAGTCGTCTGCTTCTCGCCCAGAAAGCTCTGCCGGCAGAGGGGCGCACCAGAGCACTGCTTCTGCCGGAACACGCCTGGCCCATACACACAATCCCTCTCAGCGCTACGTGGCACCACACTCTGCCTCTCCTGTGCTCCGCATCTAAACGGAAAGGCCCTCGGCTACGTCGCGCACAGAGAACTGTGCCAGAACAACGCGCTTCCCGGCGCTGGCCCCTGCGGCTCGGAGAAACTTGGATTTGCACCACATTCCCGGGCAGCCCCCTTTACAAGCTGCACAGCGCCCTCGGATCGCGGTGCTCTTTGCACGGCCCTTGTCAGCTCCAAGTACCCCCCCCGCGCACGTTACAGGCTCATAAAGACCAAGGATGCGAGTAGCCGTCTCGCCCAGAAAAATGTACCGGCGCAAAAGCACGATCTTCGTTACCCGTTCTCGTCGGCCAGACGGTTGTGCTCTGTCGAAAGGCTTGGACACCTAAACACTCCCGCGCTGCTTTCCCGGCACATTTCTCTAAGCGGAGAGCTAGACGGGCAGTTCGGACCCCATCGAAACAGAAGGAGAATGATTCTACCTGGAGCTGAGGCAAATCCGTGCACAGCACATGCTGCGTGCCAGCACTGTACACGCTGAGGAGCAGCAAAGCTGAGTGCCACCGCTGGGCTTCAGTTCTCTCCAGACGGCAGAAGGCGAAGATTGAAGCCGCAGAGCACGGGGCTTCTGTGTGCTCGGCACCGTCTTTCCAAAGCCCAGGCAAACGCGCCTTCACAAGCCCGCTCAGCCGAGAATACGCTGGCTGGCTCGGGAAGTAAACGCGCAGCCCTTCGACTTCGTCCCACAACCTGGCTAGAAAGCAGTTTCTTACAGCTTCCGTGTTGCAGAGTCCCTGCAGCTTGAGCTCACCCCGAAGGACGCGTCAAAAAAGGAGGCGTTCTTGAAGCCCCCCTTCTCCAAGCACAAACACACGGAGGCTCTGCAGCTTCCTTCTCAGATGGCCATGCCGTCACACTGGTCGCGCTGGCATTACCGTTGCCAGCTTCCAGCAGCTGCTAGCATGCAAAAGGGCTCGAGAAGTAAAAGGCAGTGCTGTGCTGCACCTTCGCCTTCGCACGCGTAAGCCACGTAAGTGCACTGTGTACTTGTCTCCTCTGCTTGCATCTACCGGGATACTTAATTCTCTGCATCTCGGAGCCTAAAGGTAAGAGCAGCTGTTTCCACAGAAGCTGGCTGGTGCTATAGGTAGCAGCACAAGCAGCTGTCTTTGGAGTTCCTTCTGCTGCTGCTAGCGTGACTTTTCCAGGCAAGCGAGTGGCAGCCACGCTTTCCCTGCAGCCCGTAGGATGCGCACACAAGCCATGTGCACGGCAGCTTCGTTCTTCGCTTTTTGTAACGCGTCGCGCTTTCATTGCCCCGGAGGCGAAGAGTCGTCTGCTTCTCGCCCAGAAAGCTCTGCCGGCAGAGGGGCGCACCAGAGCACTGCTTCTGCCGGAACACGCCTGGCCCATACACACAATCCCTCTCAGCGCTACGTGGCACCACACTCTGCCTCTCCTGTGCTCCGCATCTAAACGGAAAGGCCCTCGGCTACGTCGCGCACAGAGAACTGTGCCAGAACAACGCGCTTCCCGGCGCTGGCCCCTGCGGCTCGGAGAAACTTGGATTTGCACCACATTCCCGGGCAGCCCCCTTTACAAGCTGCACAGCGCCCTCGGATCGCGGTGCTCTTTGCACGGTCCTTGTCAGCTCCAAGTACCCCCCCCGCGCACGTTACAGGCTCATAAAGACCAAGGATGCGAGTAGCCGTCTCGCCCAGAAAAATGTACCGGCGCAAAAGCACGATCTTCGTTACCCGTTCTCGTCGGCCAGACGGTTGTGCTCTGTCGAAAGGCTTGGACACCTAAACACTCCCGCGCTGCTTTCCCGGCACATTTCTCTAAGCGGAGAGCTAGACGGGCAGTTCGGACCCCATCGAAACAGAAGGAGAATGATTCTACCTGGAGCTGAGGCAAATCCGTGCACAGCACATGCTGCGTGCCAGCACTGTACACGCTGAGGAGCAGCAAAGCTGAGTGCCACCGCTGGGCTTCAGTTCTCTCCAGACGGCAGAAGGCGAAGATTGAAGCCGCAGAGCACGGGGCTTCTGTGTGCTCGGCACCGTCTTTCCAAAGCCCAGGCAAACGCGCCTTCACAAGCCCGCTCAGCCGAGAATACGCTGGCTGGCTCGGGAAGTAAACGCGCAGCCCTTCGACTTCGTCCCACAACCTGGCTAGAAAGCAGTTTCTTACAGCTTCCGTGTTGCAGAGTCCCTGCAGCTTGAGCTCACCCCGAAGGACGCGTCAAAAAAGGAGGCGTTCTTGAAGCCCCCCTTCTCCAAGCACAAACACACTGAGGCTCTGCAGCTTCCTTCTCAGATGGCCATGCCGTCACACTGGTCGCGCTGGCATTACCGTTGCCAGCTTCCAGCAGCTGCTAGCATGCAAAAGGGCTCGAGAAGTAAAAGGCAGTGCTGTGCTGCACCTTCGCCTTCGCACGCGTAAGCCACGTAAGTGCACTGTGTACTTGTCTCCTCTGCTTGCATCTACCGGGATACTTAATTCTCTGCATCTTGGAGCCTAAAGGTAAGAGCAGCTGTTTCCACAGAAGCTGGCTGGTGCTATAGGTAGCAGCACAAGCAGCTGTCTTTGGAGTTCCTTCTGCTGCTGCTAGCGTGACTTTTCCAGGCAAGCGAGTGGCAGCCACGCTTTCCCTGCAGCCCGTAGGATGCGCACACAAGCCATGTGCACGGCAGCTTCGTTCTTCGCTTTTTGTAACGCGTCGCGCTTTCATTGCCCCGGAGGCGAAGAGTCGTCTGCTTCTCGCACAGAAAGCTCTGCCGGCAGAGGAGCGCACCAGAGCACTGCTTCTGCCGGAACACGCCTGGCCCATACACACAATCCCTCTCAGCGCTACGTGGCACCACACTCTGCCTCTCCTGTGCTCCGCATCTAAACGGAAAGGCCCTCGGCTACGTCGCGCACAGAGAACTGTGCCAGAACAACGCGCTTCCCGGCGCTGGCCCCTGCGGCTCGGAGAAACTTGGATTTGCACCACATTCCCGGGCAGCCCCCTTTACAAGCTGCACAGCGCCCTCGGATCGCGGTGCTCTTTGCACGGTCCTTGTCAGCTCCAAGTACCCCCCCCGCGCACGTTACAGGCTCATAAAGACCAAGGATGCGAGTAGCCGTCTCGCCCAGAAAAATGTACCGGCGCAAAAGCACGATCTTCGTTACCCGTTCTCGTCGGCCAGACGGTTGTGCTCTGTCGAAAGGCTTGGACACCTAAACACTCCCGCGCTGCTTTCCCGGCACATTTCTCTAAGCGGAGAGCTAGACGGGCAGTTCGGACCCCATCGAAACAGAAGGAGAATGATTCTACCTGGAGCTGAGGCAAATCCGTGCACAGCACATGCTGCGTGCCAGCACTGTACACGCTGAGGAGCAGCAAAGCTGAGTGCCACCGCTGGGCTTCAGTTCTCTCCAGACGGCAGAAGGCGAAGATTGAAGCCGCAGAGCACGGGGCTTCTGTGTGCTCGGCACCGTCTTTCCAAAGCCCAGGCAAACGCGCCTTCACAAGCCCGCTCAGCCGAGAATACGCTGGCTGGCTCGGGAAGTAAACGCGCAGCCCTTCGACTTCGTCCCACAACCTGGCTAGAAAGCAGTTTCTTACAGCTTCCGTGTTGCAGAGTCCCTGCAGCTTGAGCTCACCCCGAAGGACGCGTCAAAAAAGGAGGCGTTCTTGAAGCCCCCCTTCTCCAAGCACAAACACACGGAGGCTCTGCAGCTTCCTTCTCAGATGGCCATGCCGTCACACTGGTCGCGCTGGCATTACCGTTGCCAGCTTCCAGCAGCTGCTAGCATGCAAAAGGGCTCGAGAAGTAAAAGGCAGTGCTGTGCTGCACCTTCGCCTTCGCACGCGTAAGCCACGTAAGTGCACTGTGTACTTGTCTCCTCTGCTTGCATCTACCGGGATACTTAATTCTCTGCATCTCGGAGCCTAAAGGTAAGAGCAGCTGTTTCCACAGAAGCTGGCTGGTGCTATAGGTAGCAGCACAAGCAGCTGTCTTTGGAGTTCCTTCTGCTGCTGCTAGCGTGACTTTTCCAGGCAAGCGAGTGGCAGCCACGCTTTCCCTGCAGCCCGTAGGATGCGCACACAAGCCATGTGCACGGCAGCTTCGTTCTTCGCTTTTTGTAACGTGTCGCGCTTTCATTGCCCCGGAGGCGAAGAGTCGTCTGCTTCTCGCACAGAAAGCTCTGCCGGCAGAGGAGCGCACCAGAGCACTGCTTCTGCCGGAACACGCCTGGCCCATACACACAATCCCTCTCAGCGCTACGTGGCACCACACTCTGCCTCTCCTGTGCTCCGCATCTAAACGGAAAGGCCCTCGGCTACGTCGCGCACAGAGAACTGTGCCAGAACAACGCGCTTCCCGGCGCTGGCCCCTGCGGCTCGGAGAAACTTGGATTTGCACCACATTCCCGGGCAGCCCCCTTTACAAGCTGCACAGCGCCCTCGGATCGCGGTGCTCTTTGCACGGTCCTTGTCAGCTCCAAGTACCCCCCCCGCGCACGTTACAGGCTCATAAAGACCAAGGATGCGAGTAGCCGTCTCGCCCAGAAAAATGTACCGGCGCAAAAGCACGATCTTCGTTACCCGTTCTCGTCGGCCAGACGGTTGTGCTCTGTCGAAAGGCTTGGACACCTAAACACTCCCGCGCTGCTTTCCCGGCACATTTCTCTAAGCGGAGAGCTAGACGGGCAGTTCGGACCCCATCGAAACAGAAGGAGAATGATTCTACCTGGAGCTGAGGCAAATCCGTGCACAGCACATGCTGCGTGCCAGCACTGTACACGCTGAGGAGCAGCAAAGCTGAGTGCCACCGCTGGGCTTCAGTTCTCTCCAGACGGCAGAAGGCGAAGATTGAAGCCGCAGAGCACGGGGCTTCTGTGTGCTCGGCACCGTCTTTCCAAAGCCCAGGCAAACGCGCCTTCACAAGCCCGCTCAGCCGAGAATACGCTGGCTGGCTCGGGAAGTAAACGCGCAGCCCTTCGACTTCGTCCCACAACCTGGCTAGAAAGCAGTTTCTTACAGCTTCCGTGTTGCAGAGTCCCTGCAGCTTGAGCTCACCCCGAAGGACGCGTCAAAAAAGGAGGCGTTCTTGAAGCCCCCCTTCTCCAAGCACAAACACACTGAGGCTCTGCAGCTTCCTTCTCAGATGGCCATGCCGTCACACTGGTCGCGCTGGCATTACCGTTGCCAGCTTCCAGCAGCTGCTAGCATGCAAAAGGGCTCGAGAAGTAAAAGGCAGTGCTGTGCTGCACCTTCGCCTTCGCACGCGTAAGCCACGTAAGTGCACTGTGTACTTGTCTCCTCTGCTTGCATCTACCGGGATACTTAATTCTCTGCATCTCGGAGCCTAAAGGTAAGAGCAGCTGTTTCCACAGAAGCTGGCTGGTGCTATAGGTAGCAGCACAAGCAGCTGTCTTTGGAGTTCCTTCTGCTGCTGCTAGCGTGACTTTTCCAGGCAAGCGAGTGGCAGCCACGCTTTCCCTGCAGCCCGTAGGATGCGCACACAAGCCATGTGCACGGCAGCTTCGTTCTTCGCTTTTTGTAACGCGTCGCGCTTTCATTGCCCCGGAGGCGAAGAGTCGTCTGCTTCTCGCACAGAAAGCTCTGCCGGCAGAGGAGCGCACCAGAGCACTGCTTCTGCCGGAACACGCCTGGCCCATACACACAATCCCTCTCAGCGCTACGTGGCACCACACTCTGCCTCTCCTGTGCTCCGCATCTAAACGGAAAGGCCCTCGGCTACGTCGCGCACAGAGAACTGTGCCAGAACAACGCGCTTCCCGGCGCTGGCCCCTGCGGCTCGGAGAAACTTGGATTTGCACCACATTCCCGGGCAGCCCCCTTTACAAGCTGCACAGCGCCCTCGGATCGCGGTGCTCTTTGCACGGTCCTTGTCAGCTCCAAGTACCCCCCCCGCGCACGTTACAGGCTCATAAAGACCAAGGATGCGAGTAGCCGTCTCGCCCAGAAAAATGTACCGGCGCAAAAGCACGATCTTCGTTACCTGTTCTCGTCGGCCAGACGGTTGTGCTCTGTCAAAAGGCTTGGACACCTAAACACTCCCGCGCTGCTTTCCCGGCACATTTCTCTAAGCGGAGAGCTAGACGGGCAGTTCGGACCCCATCGAAACAGAAGGAGAATGATTCTACCTGGAGCTGAGGCAAATCCGTGCACAGCACATGCTGCGTGCCAGCACTGTACACGCTGAGGAGCAGCAAAGCTGAGTGCCACCGCTGGGCTTCAGTTCTCTCCAGACGGCAGAAGGCGAAGATTGAAGCCGCAGAGCACGGGGCTTCTGTGTGCTCGGCACCGTCTTTCCAAAGCCCAGGCAAACGCGCCTTCACAAGCCCGCTCAGCCGAGAATACGCTTGTTGCAGCGGGGATACTGCAACACGCATATATCAAACCAGGAGTCCCGTGGAAAAGAAACAAATATATACGGACGGATTCTTGCTAGATGTTTCAGAGATGTTTATTTCCCCAGCCGCATGGCCGGGCTCTGCTGAGGGACTCTTACAGTCCGACCCGAGCTGCTTTGCCCGCGCAGGGGAACACAAACCAACCAATGGGGAACGAGGCTGAGCAGGGGCAGGGAAACCCCGTGCCTCCCCTCAGGGCTACATGGCAGGGGAGGGACCCCAACATCTCACCCGTTTTATTTTAATAAAAGGAGAATGAAGACAATTGGATAAACATAACAAGAACAGTTTCAAAACAAAACAAGCCACCCTCCTGAGTCTTTAAATGTCCAAACAAATTCTGTGGAACATCTCAGGGCTGACAGAAGGGAGACAGAACTCTCTGGACATGCCTGTGGGGAAACTGAGGCAGGAGAGGGTTTAATTTCTTTCCTCCCCCTTTTCATCCCCCCATCGGCATCGGAAAGGGATTTTTGGGGAAACAATTGGCAAAGGCAGGGGTTTGTGAGGGAAACCATGGATGAAAAAACGGATTGGGAATAAACTGGGGATAGGGTAAACTTAGGAAAGGGTTCATATTGGGTATAGGGTAAAAGGGGAAATTAGGCTGTGGGTAGGGAAATTGCTGGAATGGATATTGTTTATAATTTTGTGCATAACGGCTGCCTTTGACGGGAATACCTCCAGGCCCAGTAACATTCGCTGCTTGTAAACCCTTCTTTCCTTGCACTATATCAAATTGAACAACTTCCCCATCTCCTACACTTTGCAGGTAATTTTTAGGGTTATTCCTTTTAATGGCAGTTCTATGGATGAATAAATCTTCCCCTGTATCATCTCGTGTTATAAATCCATAGTTGTTTTTTACATTGTACCATTTCACAGTTCCTGTGACTTTCGTTGCTTTAACTTCTCCTATCACGTGCTTGCGTGTTCGTCGTGGGTGCCGGTCCCGCGTGGCCGCCGCCTCGCCGACTCCGACGTCTCGGTCAGGCCCCCGCGCCGCGGCCGCTCTGCGCTCTCTGCACGGCCCCGCTCCAGCGCCTGTCTGGGCTCTGCACGGCTCCGCTCCGCAAACTCCACGCTGCTTCGAGAGCGGCCCCGTTTCGGCTCGGCGCTGCACTGCACAGCTTCTCGTGTCGCTGTGGAAACCGCCGCTTCTCCCTGCATAGGGCTCTCTGAGCCGTATGCACAGAGCGGGCTTCCACGCTGACCTCCGCTTCCTGGCTGCTCGTGGCCCACGGCACCCATGGCGCCTGCGGCATCGCTCCCTCACTCGCGGCCGCGTAGCCGGGGACCCCGAGACAGGGATGGGGTCCGCAGTAAGGCGCGCGCTCCCGAGGGGGCCGGGCACATCCAGCGCAGGCACCTCCGCTGGCACAGCTGCAGTCATACACTCCTGGGGTGGCCGCCACGCGGTCTCGGCCACGGGAGAAGTATGATCTTCTGCTTTAGGGGTAATGGGATCATACAGATGCTCCTGAAGAGCGTCACTGATTATAAAGGATCCACGGAGAGCTTCTATCGCTAGTCCATCCCTTAGCTTATCACAGATCTCGTTCCAGAAACACTCCTGAGAATATCCAGGAGGTTTGATATCAAAAAGTAAGTCTCGAGAAATATAGGGGAACTCTTTGAAAAGCCAGATAAAAAAGTGTTCAAGATCTCCCGGTTCCAATACTTTTTTGTTTTGTTGTTCAAGGATCCCTTTTACTTCTAGATACATTTTTTTCTGTGGCTCAGAGAGCCCCATTTCCCACGATTCTTCCATAGTCCAGATATGCAATAGCAAAACAAAACCAAGAAGAGGAATCCAAAGTTTCCAGGGTTTACTCACACAAATCAGTCACGGGGATCGTTCTGCTCGCAATCTTCCACCATACGCTGGCTGGCTCGGGAAGTAAACGCGCAGCCCTTCGACTTCGTCCCACAACCTGGCTAGAAAGCAGTTTCTTACAGCTTCCGTGTTGCAGAGTCCCTGCAGCTTGAGCTCACCCCGAAGGACGCGTCAAAAAAGGAGGCGTTCTTGAAGCCCCCCTTCTCCAAGCACAAACACACTGAGGCTCTGCAGCTTCCTTCTCAGATGGCCATGCCGTCACACTGGTCGCGCTGGCATTACCGTTGCCAGCTTCCAGCAGCTGCTAGCATGCAAAAGGGCTCGAGAAGTAAAAGGCAGTGCTGTGCTGCACCTTCGCCTTCGCACGCGTAAGCCACGTAAGTGCACTGTGTACTTGTCTCCTCTGCTTGCATCTACCGGGATACTTAATTCTCTGCATCTCGGAGCCTAAAGGTAAGAGCAGCTGTTTCCACAGAAGCTGGCTGGTGCTATAGGTAGCAGCACAAGCAGCTGTCTTTGGAGTTCCTTCTGCTGCTGCTAGCGTGACTTTTCCAGGCAAGCGAGTGGCAGCCACGCTTTCCCTGCAGCCCGTAGGATGCGCACACAAGCCATGTGCACGGCAGCTTCGTTCTTCGCTTTTTGTAACGCGTCGCGCTTTCATTGCCCCGGAGGCGAAGAGTCGTCTGCTTCTCGCCCAGAAAGCTCTGCCGGCAGAGGGGCGCACCAGAGCACTGCTTCTGCCGGAACACGCCTGGCCCATACACACAATCCCTCTCAGCGCTACGTGGCACCACACTCTGCCTCTCCTGTGCTCCGCATCTAAACGGAAAGGCCCTCGGCTACGTCGCGCACAGAGAACTGTGCCAGAACAACGCGCTTCCCGGCGCTGGCCCCTGCGGCTCGGAGAAACTTGGATTTGCACCACATTCCCGGGCAGCCCCCTTTACAAGCTGCACAGCGCCCTCGGATCGCGGTGCTCTTTGCACGGTCCTTGTCAGCTCCAAGTACCCCCCCCGCGCACGTTACAGGCTCATAAAGACCAAGGATGCGAGTAGCCGTCTCGCCCAGAAAAATGTACCGGCGCAAAAGCACGATCTTCGTTACCCGTTCTCGTCGGCCAGACGGTTGTGCTCTGTCGAAAGGCTTGGACACCTAAACACTCCCGCGCTGCTTTCCCGGCACATTTCTCTAAGCGGAGAGCTAGACGGGCAGTTCGGACCCCATCGAAACAGAAGGAGAATGATTCTACCTGGAGCTGAGGCAAATCCGTGCACAGCACATGCTGCGTGCCAGCACTGTACACGCTGAGGAGCAGCAAAGCTGAGTGCCACCGCTGGGCTTCAGTTCTCTCCAGACGGCAGAAGGCGAAGATTGAAGCCGCAGAGCACGGGGCTTCTGTGTGCTCGGCACCGTCTTTCCAAAGCCCAGGCAAACGCGCCTTCACAAGCCCGCTCAGCCGAGAATACGCTGGCTGGCTCGGGAAGTAAACGCGCAGCCCTTCGACTTCGTCCCACAACCTGGCTAGAAAGCAGTTTCTTACAGCTTCCGTGTTGCAGAGTCCCTGCAGCTTGAGCTCACCCCGAAGGACGCGTCAAAAAAGGAGGCGTTCTTGAAGCCCCCCTTCTCCAAGCACAAACACACTGAGGCTCTGCAGCTTCCTTCTCAGATGGCCATGCCGTCACACTGGTCGCGCTGGCATTACCGTTGCCAGCTTCCAGCAGCTGCTAGCATGCAAAAGGGCTCGAGAAGTAAAAGGCAGTGCTGTGCTGCACCTTCGCCTTCGCACGCGTAAGCCACGTAAGTGCACTGTGTACTTGTCTCCTCTGCTTGCATCTACCGGGATACTTAATTCTCTGCATCTCGGAGCCTAAAGGTAAGAGCAGCTGTTTCCACAGAAGCTGGCTGGTGCTATAGGTAGCAGCACAAGCAGCTGTCTTTGGAGTTCCTTCTGCTGCTGCTAGCGTGACTTTTCCAGGCAAGCGAGTGGCAGCCACGCTTTCCCTGCAGCCCGTAGGATGCGCACACAAGCCATGTGCACGGCAGCTTCGTTCTTCGCTTTTTGTAACGCGTCGCGCTTTCATTGCCCCGGAGGCGAAGAGTCGTCTGCTTCTCGCCCAGAAAGCTCTGCCGGCAGAGGGGCGCACCAGAGCACTGCTTCTGCCGGAACACGCCTGGCCCATACACACAATCCCTCTCAGCGCTACGTGGCACCACACTCTGCCTCTCCTGTGCTCCGCATCTAAACGGAAAGGCCCTCGGCTACGTCGCGCACAGAGAACTGTGCCAGAACAACGCGCTTCCCGGCGCTGGCCCCTGCGGCTCGGAGAAACTTGGATTTGCACCACATTCCCGGGCAGCCCCCTTTACAAGCTGCACAGCGCCCTCGGATCGCGGTGCTCTTTGCACGGTCCTTGTCAGCTCCAAGTACCCCCCCGCGCACGTTACAGGCTCATAAAGACCAAGGATGCGAGTAGCCGTCTCGCCCAGAAAAATGTACCGGCGCAAAAGCACGATCTTCGTTACCCGTTCTCGTCGGCCAGACGGTTGTGCTCTGTCGAAAGGCTTGGACACCTAAACACTCCCGCGCTGCTTTCCCGGCACATTTCTCTAAGCGGAGAGCTAGACAGGCAGTTCGGACCCCATCGAAACAGAAGGAGAATGATTCTACCTGGAGCTGAGGCAAATCCGTGCACAGCACATGCTGCGTGCCAGCACTGTACACGCTGAGGAGCAGCAAAGCTGAGTGCCACCGCTGGGCTTCAGTTCTCTCCAGACGGCAGAAGGCGAAGATTGAAGCCGCAGAGCACGGGGCTTCTGTGTGCTCGGCACCGTCTTTCCAAAGCCCAGGCAAACGCGCCTTCACAAGCCCGCTCAGCCGAGAATACGCTGGCTGGCTCGGGAAGTAAACGCGCAGCCCTTCGACTTCGTCCCACAACCTGGCTAGAAAGCAGTTTCTTACAGCTTCCGTGTTGCAGAGTCCCTGCAGCTTGAGCTCACCCCGAAGGACGCGTCAAAAAAGGAGGCGTTCTTGAAGCCCCCCTTCTCCAAGCACAAACACACTGAGGCTCTGCAGCTTCCTTCTCAGATGGCCATGCCGTCACACTGGTCGCGCTGGCATTACCGTTGCCAGCTTCCAGCAGCTGCTAGCATGCAAAAGGGCTCGAGAAGTAAAAGGCAGTGCTGTGCTGCACCTTCGCCTTCGCACGCGTAAGCCACGTAAGTGCACTGTGTACTTGTCTCCTCTGCTTGCATCTACCGGGATACTTAATTCTCTGCATCTCGGAGCCTAAAGGTAAGAGCAGCTGTTTCCACAGAAGCTGGCTGGTGCTATAGGTAGCAGCACAAGCAGCTGTCTTTGGAGTTCCTTCTGCTGCTGCTAGCGTGACTTTTCCAGGCAAGCGAGTGGCAGCCACGCTTTCCCTGCAGCCCGTAGGATGCGCACACAAGCCATGTGCACGGCAGCTTCGTTCTTCGCTTTTTGTAACGCGTCGCGCTTTCATTGCCCCGGAGGCGAAGAGTCGTCTGCTTCTCGCACAGAAAGCTCTGCCGGCAGAGGAGCGCACCAGAGCACTGCTTCTGCCGGAACACGCCTGGCCCATACACACAATCCCTCAGCGCTACGTGGCACCACACTCTGCCTCTCCTGTGCTCCGCATCTAAACGGAAAGGCCCTCGGCTACGTCGCGCACAGAGAACTGTGCCAGAACAACGCGCTTCCCGGCGCTGGCCCCTGCGGCTCGGAGAAACTTGGATTTGCACCACATTCCCGGGCAGCCCCCTTTACAAGCTGCACAGCGCCCTCGGATCGCGGTGCTCTTTGCACGGTCCTTGTCAGCTCCAAGTACCCCCCCCGCGCACGTTACAGGCTCATAAAGACCAAGGATGCGAGTAGCCGTCTCGCCCAGAAAAATGTACCGGCGCAAAAGCACGATCTTCGTTACCCGTTCTCGTCGGCCAGACGGTTGTGCTCTGTCGAAAGGCTTGGACACCTAAACACTCCCGCGCTGCTTTCCCGGCACATTTCTCTAAGCGGAGAGCTAGACGGGCAGTTCGGACCCCATCGAAACAGAAGGAGAATGATTCTACCTGGAGCTGAGGCAAATCCGTGCACAGCACATGCTGCGTGCCAGCACTGTACACGCTGAGGAGCAGCAAAGCTGAGTGCCACCGCTGGGCTTCAGTTCTCTCCAGACGGCAGAAGGCGAAGATTGAAGCCGCAGAGCACGGGGCTTCTGTGTGCTCGGCACCGTCTTTCCAAAGCCCAGGCAAACGCGCCTTCACAAGCCCGCTCAGCCGAGAATACGCTGGCTGGCTCGGGAAGTAAACGCGCAGCCCTTCGACTTCGTCCCACAACCTGGCTAGAAAGCAGTTTCTTACAGCTTCCGTGTTGCAGAGTCCCTGCAGCTTGAGCTCACCCCGAAGGACGCGTCAAAAAAGGAGGCGTTCTTGAAGCCCCCCTTCTCCAAGCACAAACACACTGAGGCTCTGCAGCTTCCTTCTCAGATGGCCATGCCGTCACACTGGTCGCGCTGGCATTACCGTTGCCAGCTTCCAGCAGCTGCTAGCATGCAAAAGGGCTCGAGAAGTAAAAGGCAGTGCTGTGCTGCACCTTCGCCTTCGCACGCGTAAGCCACGTAAGTGCACTGTGTACTTGTCTCCTCTGCTTGCATCTACCGGGATACTTAATTCTCTGCATCTCGGAGCCTAAAGGTAAGAGCAGCTGTTTCCACAGAAGCTGGCTGGTGCTATAGGTAGCAGCACAAGCAGCTGTCTTTGGAGTTCCTTCTGCTGCTGCTAGCGTGACTTTTCCAGGCAAGCGAGTGGCAGCCACGCTTTCCCTGCAGCCCGTAGGATGCGCACACAAGCCATGTGCACGGCAGCTTCGTTCTTCGCTTTTTGTAACGCGTCGCGCTTTCATTGCCCCGGAGGCGAAGAGTCGTCTGCTTCTCGCCCAGAAAGCTCTGCCGGCAGAGGGGCGCACCAGAGCACTGCTTCTGCCGGAACACGCCTGGCCCATACACACAATCCCTCTCAGCGCTACGTGGCACCACACTCTGCCTCTCCTGTGCTCCGCATCTAAACGGAAAGGCCCTCGGCTACGTCGCGCACAGAGAACTGTGCCAGAACAACGCGCTTCCCGGCGCTGGCCCCTGCGGCTCGGAGAAACTTGGATTTGCACCACATTCCCGGGCAGCCCCCTTTACAAGCTGCACAGCGCCCTCGGATTGCGGTGCTCTTTGCACGGTCCTTGTCAGCTCCAAGTACCCCCCCGCGCACGTTACAGGCTCATAAAGACCAAGGATGCGAGTAGCCGTCTCGCCCAGAAAAATGTACCGGCGCAAAAGCACGATCTTCGTTACCCGTTCTCGTCGGCCAGACGGTTGTGCTCTGTCGAAAGGCTTGGACACCTAAACACTCCCGCGCTGCTTTCCCGGCACATTTCTCTAAGCGGAGAGCTAGACGGGCAGTTCGGACCCCATCGAAACAGAAGGAGAATGATTCTACCTGGAGCTGAGGCAAATCCGTGCACAGCACATGCTGCGTGCCAGCACTGTACACGCTGAGGAGCAGCAAAGCTGAGTGCCACCGCTGGGCTTCAGTTCTCTCCAGACGGCAGAAGGCGAAGATTGAAGCCGCAGAGCACGGGGCTTCTGTGTGCTCGGCACCGTCTTTCCAAAGCCCAGGCAAACGCGCCTTCACAAGCCCGCTCAGCCGAGAATACGCTGGCTGGCTCGGGAAGTAAACGCGCAGCCCTTCGACTTCGTCCCACAACCTGGCTAGAAAGCAGTTTCTTACAGCTTCCGTGTTGCAGAGTCCCTGCAGCTTGAGCTCCCCCCGAAGGACGCGTCAAAAAAGGAGGCGTTCTTGAAGCCCCCCTTCTCCAAGCACAAACACACTGAGGCTCTGCAGCTTCCTTCTCAGATGGCCATGCCGTCACACTGGTCGCGCTGGCATTACTGTTGCCAGCTTCCAGCAGCTGCTAGCATGCAAAAGGGCTCGAGAAGTAAAAGGCAGTGCTGTGCTGCACCTTCGCCTTCGCACGCGTAAGCCACGTAAGTGCACTGTGTACTTGTCTCCTCTGCTTGCATCTACCGGGATACTTAATTCTCTGCATCTCGGAGCCTAAAGGTAAGAGCAGCTGTTTCCACAGAAGCTGGCTGGTGCTATAGGTAGCAGCACAAGCAGCTGTCTTTGGAGTTCCTTCTGCTGCTGCTAGCGTGACTTTTCCAGGCAAGCGAGTGGCAGCCACGCTTTCCCTGCAGCCCGTAGGATGCGCACACAAGCCATGTGCACGGCAGCTTCGTTCTTCGCTTTTTGTAACACGTCGCGCTTTCATTGCCCCGGAGGCGAAGAGTCGTCTGCTTCTCGCCCAGAAAGCTCTGCCGGCAGAGGGGCGCACCAGAGCACTGCTTCTGCCGGAACACGCCTGGCCCATACACACAATCCCTCTCAGCGCTACGTGGCACCACACTCTGCCTCTCCTGTGCTCCGCATCTAAACGGAAAGGCCCTCGGCTACGTCGCGCACAGAGAACTGTGCCAGAACAACGCGCTTCCCGGCGCTGGCCCCTGCGGCTCGGAGAAACTTGGATTTGCACCACATTCCCGGGCAGCCCCCTTTACAAGCTGCACAGCGCCCTCGGATCGCGGTGCTCTTTGCACGGTCCTTGTCAGCTCCAAGTACCCCCCCGCGCACGTTACAGGCTCATAAAGACCAAGGATGCGAGTAGCCGTCTCGCCCAGAAAAATGTACCGGCGCAAAAGCACGATCTTCGTTACCCGTTCTCGTCGGCCAGACGGTTGTGCTCTGTCGAAAGGCTTGGACACCTAAACACTCCCGCGCTGCTTTCCCGGCACATTTCTCTAAGCGGAGAGCTAGACGGGCAGTTCGGACCCCATCGAAACAGAAGGAGAATGATTCTACCTGGAGCTGAGGCAAATCCGTGCACAGCACATGCTGCGTGCCAGCACTGTACACGCTGAGGAGCAGCAAAGCTGAGTGCCACCGCTGGGCTTCAGTTCTCTCCAGACGGCAGAAGGCGAAGATTGAAGCCGCAGAGCACGGGGCTTCTGTGTGCTCGGCACCGTCTTTCCAAAGCCCAGGCAAACGCGCCTTCACAAGCCCGCTCAGCCGAGAATACGCTGGCTGGCTCGGGAAGTAAACGCGCAGCCCTTCGACTTCGTCCCACAACCTGGCTAGAAAGCAGTTTCTTACAGCTTCCGTGTTGCAGAGTCCCTGCAGCTTGAGCTCCCCCCGAAGGACGCGTCAAAAAAGGAGGCGTTCTTGAAGCCCCCCTTCTCCAAGCACAAACACACGGAGGCTCTGCAGCTTCCTTCTCAGATGGCCATGCCGTCACACTGGTCGCGCTGGCATTACCGTTGCCAGCTTCCAGCAGCTGCTAGCATGCAAAAGGGCTCGAGAAGTAAAAGGCAGTGCTGTGCTGCACCTTCGCCTTCGCACGCGTAAGCCACGTAAGTGCACTGTGTACTTGTCTCCTCTGCTTGCATCTACCGGGATACTTAATTCTCTGCATCTCGGAGCCTAAAGGTAAGAGCAGCTGTTTCCACAGAAGCTGGCTGGTGCTATAGGTAGCAGCACAAGCAGCTGTCTTTGGAGTTCCTTCTGCTGCTGCTAGCGTGACTTTTCCAGGCAAGCGAGTGGCAGCCACGCTTTCCCTGCAGCCCGTAGGATGCGCACACAAGCCATGTGCACGGCAGCTTCGTTCTTCGCTTTTTGTAACGCGTCGCGCTTTCATTGCCCCGGAGGCGAAGAGTCGTCTGCTTCTCGCCCAGAAAGCTCTGCCGGCAGAGGGGCGCACCAGAGCACTGCTTCTGCCGGAACACGCCTGGCCCATACACACAATCCCTCTCAGCGCTACGTGGCACCACACTCTGCCTCTCCTGTGCTCCGCATCTAAACGGAAAGGCCCTCGGCTACGTCGCGCACAGAGAACTGTGCCAGAACAACGCGCTTCCCGGCGCTGGCCCCTGCGGCTCGGAGAAACTTGGATTTGCACCACATTCCCGGGCAGCCCCCTTTACAAGCTGCACAGCGCCCTCGGATCGCGGTGCTCTTTGCACGGTCCTTGTCAGCTCCAAGTACCCCCCCCGCGCACGTTACAGGCTCATAAAGACCAAGGATGCGAGTAGCCGTCTCGCCCAGAAAAATGTACCGGCGCAAAAGCACGATCTTCGTTACCCGTTCTCGTCGGCCAGACGGTTGTGCTCTGTCGAAAGGCTTGGACACCTAAACACTCCCGCGCTGCTTTCCCGGCACATTTCTCTAAGCGGAGAGCTAGACGGGCAGTTCGGACCCCATCGAAACAGAAGGAGAATGATTCTACCTGGAGCTGAGGCAAATCCGTGCACAGCACATGCTGCGTGCCAGCACTGTACACGCTGAGGAGCAGCAAAGCTGAGTGCCACCGCTGGGCTTCAGTTCTCTCCAGACGGCAGAAGGCGAAGATTGAAGCCGCAGAGCACGGGGCTTCTGTGTGCTCGGCACCGTCTTTCCAAAGCCCAGGCAAACGCGCCTTCACAAGCCCGCTCAGCCGAGAATACGCTGGCTGGCTCGGGAAGTAAACGCGCAGCCCTTCGACTTCGTCCCACAACCTGGCTAGAAAGCAGTTTCTTACAGCTTCCGTGTTGCAGAGTCCCTGCAGCTTGAGCTCACCCCGAAGGACGCGTCAAAAAAGGAGGCGTTCTTGAAGCCCCCCTTCTCCAAGCACAAACACACGGAGGCTCTGCAGCTTCCTTCTCAGATGGCCATGCCGTCACACTGGTCGCGCTGGCATTACCGTTGCCAGCTTCCAGCAGCTGCTAGCATGCAAAAGGGCTCGAGAAGTAAAAGGCAGTGCTGTGCTGCACCTTCGCCTTCGCACGCGTAAGCCACGTAAGTGCACTGTGTACTTGTCTCCTCTGCTTGCATCTACCGGGATACTTAATTCTCTGCATCTCGGAGCCTAAAGGTAAGAGCAGCTGTTTCCACAGAAGCTGGCTGGTGCTATAGGTAGCAGCACAAGCAGCTGTCTTTGGAGTTCCTTCTGCTGCTGCTAGCGTGACTTTTCCAGGCAAGCGAGTGGCAGCCACGCTTTCCCTGCAGCCCGTAGGATGCGCACACAAGCCATGTGCACGGCAGCTTCGTTCTTCGCTTTTTGTAACGCGTCGCGCTTTCATTGCCCCGGAGGCGAAGAGTCGTCTGCTTCTCGCCCAGAAAGCTCTGCCGGCAGAGGGGCGCACCAGAGCACTGCTTCTGCCGGAACACGCCTGGCCCATACACACAATCCCTCTCAGCGCTACGTGGCACCACACTCTGCCTCTCCTGTGCTCCGCATCTAAACGGAAAGGCCCTCGGCTACGTCGCGCACAGAGAACTGTGCCAGAACAACGCGCTTCCCGGCGCTGGCCCCTGCGGCTCGGAGAAACTTGGATTTGCACCACATTCCCGGGCAGCCCCCTTTACAAGCTGCACAGCGCCCTCGGATCGCGGTGCTCTTTGCACGGTCCTTGTCAGCTCCAAGTACCCCCCCCGCGCACGTTACAGGCTCATAAAGACCAAGGATGCGAGTAGCCGTCTCGCCCAGAAAAATGTACCGGCGCAAAAGCACGATCTTCGTTACCCGTTCTCGTCGGCCAGACGGTTGTGCTCTGTCGAAAGGCTTGGACACCTAAACACTCCCGCGCTGCTTTCCCGGCACATTTCTCTAAGCGGAGAGCTAGACGGGCAGTTCGGACCCCATCGAAACAGAAGGAGAATGATTCTACCTGGAGCTGAGGCAAATCCGTGCACAGCACATGCTGCGTGCCAGCACTGTACACGCTGAGGAGCAGCAAAGCTGAGTGCCACCGCTGGGCTTCAGTTCTCTCCAGACGGCAGAAGGCGAAGATTGAAGCCGCAGAGCACGGGGCTTCTGTGTGCTCGGCACCGTCTTTCCAAAGCCCAGGCAAACGCGCCTTCACAAGCCCGCTCAGCCGAGAATACGCTGGCTGGCTCGGGAAGTAAACGCGCAGCCCTTCGACTTCGTCCCACAACCTGGCTAGAAAGCAGTTTCTTACAGCTTCCGTGTTGCAGAGTCCCTGCAGCTTGAGCTCACCCCGAAGGACGCGTCAAAAAAGGAGGCGTTCTTGAAGCCCCCCTTCTCCAAGCACAAACACACGGAGGCTCTGCAGCTTCCTTCTCAGATGGCCATGCCGTCACACTGGTCGCGCTGGCATTACCGTTGCCAGCTTCCAGCAGCTGCTAGCATGCAAAAGGGCTCGAGAAGTAAAAGGCAGTGCTGTGCTGCACCTTCGCCTTCGCACGCGTAAGCCACGTAAGTGCACTGTGTACTTGTCTCCTCTGCTTGCATCTACCGGGATACTTAATTCTCTGCATCTCGGAGCCTAAAGGTAAGAGCAGCTGTTTCCACAGAAGCTGGCTGGTGCTATAGGTAGCAGCACAAGCAGCTGTCTTTGGAGTTCCTTCTGCTGCTGCTAGCGTGACTTTTCCAGGCAAGCGAGTGGCAGCCACGCTTCCCCTGCAGCCCGTAGGATGCGCACACAAGCCATGTGCACGGCAGCTTCGTTCTTCGCTTTTTGTAACGCGTCGCGCTTTCATTGCCCCGGAGGCGAAGAGTCGTCTGCTTCTCGCACAGAAAGCTCTGCCGGCAGAGGAGCGCACCAGAGCACTGCTTCTGCCGGAACACGCCTGGCCCATACACACAATCCCTCTCAGCGCTACGTGGCACCACACTCTGCCTCTCCTGTGCTCCGCATCTAAACGGAAAGGCCCTCGGCTACGTCGCGCACAGAGAACTGTGCCAGAACAACGCGCTTCCCGGCGCTGGCCCCTGCGGCTCGGAGAAACTTGGATTTGCACCACATTCCCGGGCAGCCCCCTTTACAAGCTGCACAGCGCCCTCGGATCGCGGTGCTCTTTGCACGGTCCTTGTCAGCTCCAAGTACCCCCCCCGCGCACGTTACAGGCTCATAAAGACCAAGGATGCGAGTAGCCGTCTCGCCCAGAAAAATGTACCGGCGCAAAAGCACGATCTTCGTTACCCGTTCTCGTCGGCCAGACGGTTGTGCTCTGTCGAAAGGCTTGGACACCTAAACACTCCCGCGCTGCTTTCCCGGCACATTTCTCTAAGCGGAGAGCTAGACGGGCAGTTCGGACCCCATCGAAACAGAAGGAGAATGATTCTACCTGGAGCTGAGGCAAATCCGTGCACAGCACATGCTGCGTGCCAGCACTGTACACGCTGAGGAGCAGCAAAGCTGAGTGCCACCGCTGGGCTTCAGTTCTCTCCAGACGGCAGAAGGCGAAGATTGAAGCCGCAGAGCACGGGGCTTCTGTGTGCTCGGCACCGTCTTTCCAAAGCCCAGGCAAACGCGCCTTCACAAGCCCGCTCAGCCGAGAATACGCTGGCTGGCTCGGGAAGTAAACGCGCAGCCCTTCGACTTCGTCCCACAACCTGGCTAGAAAGCAGTTTCTTACAGCTTCCGTGTTGCAGAGTCCCTGCAGCTTGAGCTCCCCCCGAAGGACGCGTCAAAAAAGGAGGCGTTCTTGAAGCCCCCCTTCTCCAAGCACAAACACACTGAGGCTCTGCAGCTTCCTTCTCAGATGGCCATGCCGTCACACTGGTCGCGCTGGCATTACCGTTGCCAGCTTCCAGCAGCTGCTAGCATGCAAAAGGGCTCGAGAAGTAAAAGGCAGTGCTGTGCTGCACCTTCGCCTTCGCACGCGTAAGCCACGTAAGTGCACTGTGTACTTGTCTCCTCTGCTTGCATCTACCGGGATACTTAATTCTCTGCATCTCGGAGCCTAAAGGTAAGAGCAGCTGTTTCCACAGAAGCTGGCTGGTGCTATAGGTAGCAGCACAAGCAGCTGTCTTTGGAGTTCCTTCTGCTGCTGCTAGCGTGACTTTTCCAGGCAAGCGAGTGGCAGCCACGCTTTCCCTGCAGCCCGTAGGATGCGCACACAAGCCATGTGCACGGCAGCTTCGTTCTTCGCTTTTTGTAACGCGTCGCGCTTTCATTGCCCCGGAGGCGAAGAGTCGTCTGCTTCTCGCACAGAAAGCTCTGCCGGCAGAGGAGCGCACCAGAGCACTGCTTCTGCCGGAACACGCCTGGCCCATACACACAATCCCTCTCAGCGCTACGTGGCACCACACTCTGCCTCTCCTGTGCTCCGCATCTAAACGGAAAGGCCCTCGGCTACGTCGCGCACAGAGAACTGTGCCAGAACAACGCGCTTCCCGGCGCTGGCCCCTGCGGCTCGGAGAAACTTGGATTTGCACCACATTCCCGGGCAGCCCCCTTTACAAGCTGCACAGCGCCCTCGGATCGCGGTGCTCTTTGCACGGTCCTTGTCAGCTCCAAGTACCCCCCCCGCGCACGTTACAGGCTCATAAAGACCAAGGATGCGAGTAGCCGTCTCGCCCAGAAAAATGTACCGGCGCAAAAGCACGATCTTCGTTACCCGTTCTCGTCGGCCAGACGGTTGTGCTCTGTCGAAAGGCTTGGACACCTAAACACTCCCGCGCTGCTTTCCCGGCACATTTCTCTAAGCGGAGAGCTAGACGGGCAGTTCGGACCCCATCGAAACAGAAGGAGAATGATTCTACCTGGAGCTGAGGCAAATCCGTGCACAGCACATGCTGCGTGCCAGCACTGTACACGCTGAGGAGCAGCAAAGCTGAGTGCCACCGCTGGGCTTCAGTTCTCTCCAGACGGCAGAAGGCGAAGATTGAAGCCGCAGAGCACGGGGCTTCTGTGTGCTCGGCACCGTCTTTCCAAAGCCCAGGCAAACGCGCCTTCACAAGCCCGCTCAGCCGAGAATACGCTGGCTGGCTCGGGAAGTAAACGCGCAGCCCTTCGACTTCGTCCCACAACCTGGCTAGAAAGCAGTTTCTTACAGCTTCCGTGTTGCAGAGTCCCTGCAGCTTGAGCTCACCCCGAAGGACGCGTCAAAAAAGGAGGCGTTCTTGAAGCCCCCCTTCTCCAAGCACAAACACACGGAGGCTCTGCAGCTTCCTTCTCAGATGGCCATGCCGTCACACTGGTCGCGCTGGCATTACCGTTGCCAGCTTCCAGCAGCTGCTAGCATGCAAAAGGGCTCGAGAAGTAAAAGGCAGTGCTGTGCTGCACCTTCGCCTTCGCACGCGTAAGCCACGTAAGTGCACTGTGTACTTGTCTCCTCTGCTTGCATCTACCGGGATACTTAATTCTCTGCATCTCGGAGCCTAAAGGTAAGAGCAGCTGTTTCCACAGAAGCTGGCTGGTGCTATAGGTAGCAGCACAAGCAGCTGTCTTTGGAGTTCCTTCTGCTGCTGCTAGCGTGACTTTTCCAGGCAAGCGAGTGGCAGCCACGCTTTCCCTGCAGCCCGTAGGATGCGCACACAAGCCATGTGCACGGCAGCTTCGTTCTTCGCTTTTTGTAACGCGTCGCGCTTTCATTGCCCCGGAGGCGAAGAGTCGTCTGCTTCTCGCACAGAAAGCTCTGCCGGCAGAGGAGCGCACCAGAGCACTGCTTCTGCCGGAACACGCCTGGCCCATACACACAATCCCTCTCAGCGCTACGTGGCACCACACTCTGCCTCTCCTGTGCTCCGCATCTAAACGGAAAGGCCCTCGGCTACGTCGCGCACAGAGAACTGTGCCAGAACAACGCGCTTCCCGGCGCTGGCCCCTGCGGCTCGGAGAAACTTGGATTTGCACCACATTCCCGGGCAGCCCCCTTTACAAGCTGCACAGCGCCCTCGGATCGAGGTGCTCTTTGCACGGTCCTTGTCAGCTCCAAGTACCCCCCCCGCGCACGTTACAGGCTCATAAAGACCAAGGATGCGAGTAGCCGTCTCGCCCAGAAAAATGTACCGGCGCAAAAGCACGATCTTCGTTACCCGTTCTCGTCGGCCAGACGGTTGTGCTCTGTCGAAAGGCTTGGACACCTAAACACTCCCGCGCTGCTTTCCCGGCACATTTCTCTAAGCGGAGAGCTAGACGGGCAGTTCGGACCCCATCGAAACAGAAGGAGAATGATTCTACCTGGAGCTGAGGCAAATCCGTGCACAGCACATGCTGCGTGCCAGCACTGTACACGCTGAGGAGCAGCAAAGCTGAGTGCCACCGCTGGGCTTCAGTTCTCTCCAGACGGCAGAAGGCGAAGATTGAAGCCGCAGAGCACGGGGCTTCTGTGTGCTCGGCGCCATCTTTCCAAAGCCCAGGCAAACGCGCCTTCACAAGCCCGCTCAGCCGAGAATACGCTGGCTGGCTCGGGAAGTAAACGCGCAGCCCTTCGACTTCGTCCCACAACCTGGCTAGAAAGCAGTTTCTTACAGCTTCCGTGTTGCAGAGTCCCTGCAGCTTGAGCTCACCCCGAAGGACGCGTCAAAAAAGGAGGCGTTCTTGAAGCCCCCCTTCTCCAAGCACAAACACACGGAGGCTCTGCAGCTTCCTTCTCAGATGGCCATGCCGTCACACTGGTCGCGCTGGCATTACCGTTGCCAGCTTCCAGCAGCTGCTAGCATGCAAAAGGGCTCGAGAAGTAAAAGGCAGTGCTGTGCTGCACCTTCGCCTTCGCACGCGTAAGCCACGTAAGTGCACTGTGTACTTGTCTCCTCTGCTTGCATCTACCGGGATACTTAATTCTCTGCATCTCGGAGCCTAAAGGTAAGAGCAGCTGTTTCCACGGAAGCTGGCTGGTGCTATAGGTAGCAGCACAAGCAGCTGTCTTTGGAGTTCCTTCTGCTGCTGCTAGCGTGACTTTTCCAGGCAAGCGAGTGGCAGCCACGCTTTCCCTGCAGCCCGTAGGATGCGCACACAAGCCATGTGCACGGCAGCTTCGTTCTTCGCTTTTTGTAACGCGTCGCGCTTTCATTGCCCCGGAGGCGAAGAGTCGTCTGCTTCTCGCACAGAAAGCTCTGCCGGCAGAGGAGCGCACCAGAGCACTGCTTCTGCCGGAACACGCCTGGCCCATACACACAATCCCTCTCAGCGCTACGTGGCACCACACTCTGCCTCTCCTGTGCTCCGCATCTAAACGGAAAGGCCCTCGGCTACGTCGCGCACAGAGAACTGTGCCAGAACAACGCGCTTCCCGGCGCTGGCCCCTGCGGCTCGGAGAAACTTGGATTTGCACCACATTCCCGGGCAGCCCCCTTTACAAGCTGCACAGCGCCCTCGGATCGAGGTGCTCTTTGCACGGTCCTTGTCAGCTCCAAGTACCCCCCCCGCGCACGTTACAGGCTCATAAAGACCAAGGATGCGAGTAGCCGTCTCGCCCAGAAAAATGTACCGGCGCAAAAGCACGATCTTCGTTACCCGTTCTCGTCGGCCAGACGGTTGTGCTCTGTCGAAAGGCTTGGACACCTAAACACTCCCGCGCTGCTTTCCCGGCACATTTCTCTAAGCGGAGAGCTAGACGGGCAGTTCGGACCCCATCGAAACAGAAGGAGAATGATTCTACCTGGAGCTGAGGCAAATCCGTGCACAGCACATGCTGCGTGCCAGCACTGTACACGCTGAGGAGCAGCAAAGCTGAGTGCCACCGCTGGGCTTCAGTTCTCTCCAGACGGCAGAAGGCGAAGATTGAAGCCGCAGAGCACGGGGCTTCTGTGTGCTCGGCGCCATCTTTCCAAAGCCCAGGCAAACGCGCCTTCACAAGCCCGCTCAGCCGAGAATACGCTGGCTGGCTCGGGAAGTAAACGCGCAGCCCTTCGACTTCGTCCCACAACCTGGCTAGAAAGCAGTTTCTTACAGCTTCCGTGTTGCAGAGTCCCTGCAGCTTGAGCTCACCCCGAAGGACGCGTCAAAAAAGGAGGCGTTCTTGAAGCCCCCCTTCTCCAAGCACAAACACACGGAGGCTCTGCAGCTTCCTTCTCAGATGGCCATGCCGTCACACTGGTCGCGCTGGCATTACCGTTGCCAGCTTCCAGCAGCTGCTAGCATGCAAAAGGGCTCGAGAAGTAAAAGGCAGTGCTGTGCTGCACCTTCGCCTTCGCACGCGTAAGCCACGTAAGTGCACTGTGTACTTGTCTCCTCTGCTTGCATCTACCGGGATACTTAATTCTCTGCATCTCGGAGCCTAAAGGTAAGAGCAGCTGTTTCCACAGAAG
Source organism: Aphelocoma coerulescens (assembly GCF_041296385.1). Taxonomy (NCBI): domain Eukaryota; kingdom Metazoa; phylum Chordata; class Aves; order Passeriformes; family Corvidae; genus Aphelocoma; species Aphelocoma coerulescens. Next base: position 6,478,923 of record NC_091022.1, on the reverse strand, counting down.
CTGGCTGGTGCTATAGGTAGCAGCACAAGCAGCTGTCTTTGGAGTTCCTTCTGCTGCTGCTAGCGTGACTTTTCCAGGCAAGCGAGTGGCAGCCACGCTTTCCCTGCAGCCCGTAGGATGCGCACACAAGCCATGTGCACGGCAGCTTCGTTCTTCGCTTTTTGTAACGCGTCGCGCTTTCATTGCCCCGGAGGCGAAGAGTCGTCTGCTTCTCGCACAGAAAGCTCTGCCGGCAGAGGAGCGCACCAGAGCACTGCTTCTGCCGGAACACGCCTGGCCCATACACACAATCCCTCTCAGCGCTACGTGGCACCACACTCTGCCTCTCCTGTGCTCCGCATCTAAACGGAAAGGCCCTCGGCTACGTCGCGCACAGAGAACTGTGCCAGAACAACGCGCTTCCCGGCGCTGGCCCCTGCGGCTCGGAGAAACTTGGATTTGCACCACATTCCCGGGCAGCCCCCTTTACAAGCTGCACAGCGCCCTCGGATCGCGGTGCTCTTTGCACGGTCCTTGTCAGCTCCAAGTACCCCCCCCGCGCACGTTACAGGCTCATAAAGACCAAGGATGCGAGTAGCCGTCTCGCCCAGAAAAATGTACCGGCGCAAAAGCACGATCTTCGTTACCCGTTCTCGTCGGCCAGACGGTTGTGCTCTGTCGAAAGGCTTGGACACCTAAACACTCCCGCGCTGCTTTCCCGGCACATTTCTCTAAGCGGAGAGCTAGACGGGCAGTTCGGACCCCATCGAAACAGAAGGAGAATGATTCTACCTGGAGCTGAGGCAAATCCGTGCACAGCACATGCTGCGTGCCAGCACTGTACACGCTGAGGAGCAGCAAAGCTGAGTGCCACCGCTGGGCTTCAGTTCTCTCCAGACGGCAGAAGGCGAAGATTGAAGCCGCAGAGCACGGGGCTTCTGTGTGCTCGGCACCGTCTTTCCAAAGCCCAGGCAAACGCGCCTTCACAAGCCCGCTCAGCCGAGAATACGCTGGCTGGCTCGGGAAGTAAACGCGCAGCCCTTCGACTTCGTCCCACAACCTGGCTAGAAAGCAGTTTCTTACAGCTTCCGTGTTGCAGAGTCCCTGCAGCTTGAGCTCACCCCGAAGGACGCGTCAAAAAAGGAGGCGTTCTTGAAGCCCCCCTTCTCCAAGCACAAACACACGGAGGCTCTGCAGCTTCCTTCTCAGATGGCCATGCCGTCACACTGGTCGCGCTGGCATTACCGTTGCCAGCTTCCAGCAGCTGCTAGCATGCAAAAGGGCTCGAGAAGTAAAAGGCAGTGCTGTGCTGCACCTTCGCCTTCGCACGCGTAAGCCACGTAAGTGCACTGTGTACTTGTCTCCTCTGCTTGCATCTACCGGGATACTTAATTCTCTGCATCTCGGAGCCTAAAGGTAAGAGCAGCTGTTTCCACAGAAGCTGGCTGGTGCTATAGGTAGCAGCACAAGCAGCTGTCTTTGGAGTTCCTTCTGCTGCTGCTAGCGTGACTTTTCCAGGCAAGCGAGTGGCAGCCACGCTTTCCCTGCAGCCCGTAGGATGCGCACACAAGCCATGTGCACGGCAGCTTCGTTCTTCGCTTTTTGTAACGCGTCGCGCTTTCATTGCCCCGGAGGCGAAGAGTCGTCTGCTTCTCGCACAGAAAGCTCTGCCGGCAGAGGAGCGCACCAGAGCACTGCTTCTGCCGGAACACGCCTGGCCCATACACACAATCCCTCTCAGCGCTACGTGGCACCACACTCTGCCTCTCCTGTGCTCCGCATCTAAACGGAAAGGCCCTCGGCTACGTCGCGCACAGAGAACTGTGCCAGAACAACGCGCTTCCCGGCGCTGGCCCCTGCGGCTCGGAGAAACTTGGATTTGCACCACATTCCCGGGCAGCCCCCTTTACAAGCTGCACAGCGCCCTCGGATCGCGGTGCTCTTTGCACGGTCCTTGTCAGCTCCAAGTACCCCCCCCGCGCACGTTACAGGCTCATAAAGACCAAGGATGCGAGTAGCCGTCTCGCCCAGAAAAATGTACCGGCGCAAAAGCACGATCTTCGTTACCCGTTCTCGTCGGCCAGACGGTTGTGCTCTGTCGAAAGGCTTGGACACCTAAACACTCCCGCGCTGCTTTCCCGGCACATTTCTCTAAGCGGAGAGCTAGACGGGCAGTTCGGACCCCATCGAAACAGAAGGAGAATGATTCTACCTGGAGCTGAGGCAAATCCGTGCACAGCACATGCTGCGTGCCAGCACTGTACACGCTGAGGAGCAGCAAAGCTGAGTGCCACCGCTGGGCTTCAGTTCTCTCCAGACGGCAGAAGGCGAAGATTGAAGCCGCAGAGCACGGGGCTTCTGTGTGCTCGGCACCGTCTTTCCAAAGCCCAGGCAAACGCGCCTTCACAAGCCCGCTCAGCCGAGAATACGCTGGCTGGCTCGGGAAGTAAACGCGCAGCCCTTCGACTTCGTCCCACAACCTGGCTAGAAAGCAGTTTCTTACAGCTTCCGTGTTGCAGAGTCCCTGCAGCTTGAGCTCACCCCGAAGGACGCGTCAAAAAAGGAGGCGTTCTTGAAGCCCCCCTTCTCCAAGCACAAACACACGGAGGCTCTGCAGCTTCCTTCTCAGATGGCCATGCCGTCACACTGGTCGCGCTGGCATTACCGTTGCCAGCTTCCAGCAGCTGCTAGCATGCAAAAGGGCTCGAGAAGTAAAAGGCAGTGCTGTGCTGCACCTTCGCCTTCGCACGCGTAAGCCACGTAAGTGCACTGTGTACTTGTCTCCTCTGCTTGCATCTACCGGGATACTTAATTCTCTGCATCTCGGAGCCTAAAGGTAAGAGCAGCTGTTTCCACAGAAGCTGGCTGGTGCTATAGGTAGCAGCACAAGCAGCTGTCTTTGGAGTTCCTTCTGCTGCTGCTAGCGTGACTTTTCCAGGCAAGCGAGTGGCAGCCACGCTTCCCCTGCAGCCCGTAGGATGCGCACACAAGCCATGTGCACGGCAGCTTCGTTCTTCGCTTTTTGTAACGCGTCGCGCTTTCATTGCCCCGGAGGCGAAGAGTCGTCTGCTTCTCGCACAGAAAGCTCTGCCGGCAGAGGAGCGCACCAGAGCACTGCTTCTGCCGGAACACGCCTGGCCCATACACACAATCCCTCTCAGCGCTACGTGGCACCACACTCTGCCTCTCCTGTGCTCCGCATCTAAACGGAAAGGCCCTCGGCTACGTCGCGCACAGAGAACTGTGCCAGAACAACGCGCTTCCCGGCGCTGGCCCCTGCGGCTCGGAGAAACTTGGATTTGCACCACATTCCCGGGCAGCCCCCTTTACAAGCTGCACAGCGCCCTCGGATCGCGGTGCTCTTTGCACGGTCCTTGTCAGCTCCAAGTACCCCCCCCGCGCACGTTACAGGCTCATAAAGACCAAGGATGCGAGTAGCCGTCTCGCCCAGAAAAATGTACCGGCGCAAAAGCACGATCTTCGTTACCCGTTCTCGTCGGCCAGACGGTTGTGCTCTGTCGAAAGGCTTGGACACCTAAACACTCCCGCGCTGCTTTCCCGGCACATTTCTCTAAGCGGAGAGCTAGACGGGCAGTTCGGACCCCATCGAAACAGAAGGAGAATGATTCTACCTGGAGCTGAGGCAAATCCGTGCACAGCACATGCTGCGTGCCAGCACTGTACACGCTGAGGAGCAGCAAAGCTGAGTGCCACCGCTGGGCTTCAGTTCTCTCCAGACGGCAGAAGGCGAAGATTGAAGCCGCAGAGCACGGGGCTTCTGTGTGCTCGGCACCGTCTTTCCAAAGCCCAGGCAAACGCGCCTTCACAAGCCCGCTCAGCCGAGAATACGCTGGCTGGCTCGGGAAGTAAACGCGCAGCCCTTCGACTTCGTCCCACAACCTGGCTAGAAAGCAGTTTCTTACAGCTTCCGTGTTGCAGAGTCCCTGCAGCTTGAGCTCACCCCGAAGGACGCGTCAAAAAAGGAGGCGTTCTTGAAGCCCCCCTTCTCCAAGCACAAACACACTGAGGCTCTGCAGCTTCCTTCTCAGATGGCCATGCCGTCACACTGGTCGCGCTGGCATTACCGTTGCCAGCTTCCAGCAGCTGCTAGCATGCAAAAGGGCTCGAGAAGTAAAAGGCAGTGCTGTGCTGCACCTTCGCCTTCGCACGCGTAAGCCACGTAAGTGCACTGTGTACTTGTCTCCTCTGCTTGCATCTACCGGGATACTTAATTCTCTGCATCTCGGAGCCTAAAGGTAAGAGCAGCTGTTTCCACAGAAGCTGGCTGGTGCTATAGGTAGCAGCACAAGCAGCTGTCTTTGGAGTTCCTTCTGCTGCTGCTAGCGTGACTTTTCCAGGCAAGCGAGTGGCAGCCACGCTTTCCCTGCAGCCCGTAGGATGCGCACACAAGCCATGTGCACGGCAGCTTCGTTCTTCGCTTTTTGTAACGCGTCGCGCTTTCATTGCCCCGGAGGCGAAGAGTCGTCTGCTTCTCGCACAGAAAGCTCTGCCGGCAGAGGAGCGCACCAGAGCACTGCTTCTGCCGGAACACGCCTGGCCCATACACACAATCCCTCTCAGCGCTACGTGGCACCACACTCTGCCTCTCCTGTGCTCCGCATCTAAACGGAAAGGCCCTCGGCTACGTCGCGCACAGAGAACTGTGCCAGAACAACGCGCTTCCCGGCGCTGGCCCCTGCGGCTCGGAGAAACTTGGATTTGCACCACATTCCCGGGCAGCCCCCTTTACAAGCTGCACAGCGCCCTCGGATCGCGGTGCTCTTTGCACGGTCCTTGTCAGCTCCAAGTACCCCCCCCGCGCACGTTACAGGCTCATAAAGACCAAGGATGCGAGTAGCCGTCTCGCCCAGAAAAATGTACCGGCGCAAAAGCACGATCTTCGTTACCCGTTCTCGTCGGCCAGACGGTTGTGCTCTGTCGAAAGGCTTGGACACCTAAACACTCCCGCGCTGCTTTCCCGGCACATTTCTCTAAGCGGAGAGCTAGACGGGCAGTTCGGACCCCATCGAAACAGAAGGAGAATGATTCTACCTGGAGCTGAGGCAAATCCGTGCACAGCACATGCTGCGTGCCAGCACTGTACACGCTGAGGAGCAGCAAAGCTGAGTGCCACCGCTGGGCTTCAGTTCTCTCCAGACGGCAGAAGGCGAAGATTGAAGCCGCAGAGCACGGGGCTTCTGTGTGCTCGGCACCGTCTTTCCAAAGCCCAGGCAAACGCGCCTTCACAAGCCCGCTCAGCCGAGAATACGCTGGCTGGCTCGGGAAGTAAACGCGCAGCCCTTCGACTTCGTCCCACAACCTGGCTAGAAAGCAGTTTCTTACAGCTTCCGTGTTGCAGAGTCCCTGCAGCTTGAGCTCACCCCGAAGGACGCGTCAAAAAAGGAGGCGTTCTTGAAGCCCCCCTTCTCCAAGCACAAACACACGGAGGCTCTGCAGCTTCCTTCTCAGATGGCCATGCCGTCACACTGGTCGCGCTGGCATTACCGTTGCCAGCTTCCAGCAGCTGCTAGCATGCAAAAGGGCTCGAGAAGTAAAAGGCAGTGCTGTGCTGCACCTTCGCCTTCGCACGCGTAAGCCACGTAAGTGCACTGTGTACTTGTCTCCTCTGCTTGCATCTACCGGGATACTTAATTCTCTGCATCTCGGAGCCTAAAGGTAAGAGCAGCTGTTTCCACAGAAGCTGGCTGGTGCTATAGGTAGCAGCACAAGCAGCTGTCTTTGGAGTTCCTTCTGCTGCTGCTAGCGTGACTTTTCCAGGCAAGCGAGTGGCAGCCACGCTTTCCCTGCAGCCCGTAGGATGCGCACACAAGCCATGTGCACGGCAGCTTCGTTCTTCGCTTTTTGTAACGCGTCGCGCTTTCATTGCCCCGGAGGCGAAGAGTCGTCTGCTTCTCGCACAGAAAGCTCTGCCGGCAGAGGAGCGCACCAGAGCACTGCTTCTGCCGGAACACGCCTGGCCCATACACACAATCCCTCTCAGCGCTACGTGGCACCACACTCTGCCTCTCCTGTGCTCCGCATCTAAACGGAAAGGCCCTCGGCTACGTCGCGCACAGAGAACTGTGCCAGAACAACGCGCTTCCCGGCGCTGGCCCCTGCGGCTCGGAGAAACTTGGATTTGCACCACATTCCCGGGCAGCCCCCTTTACAAGCTGCACAGCGCCCTCGGATCGCGGTGCTCTTTGCACGGTCCTTGTCAGCTCCAAGTACCCCCCCCGCGCACGTTACAGGCTCATAAAGACCAAGGATGCGAGTAGCCGTCTCGCCCAGAAAAATGTACCGGCGCAAAAGCACGATCTTCGTTACCCGTTCTCGTCGGCCAGACGGTTGTGCTCTGTCGAAAGGCTTGGACACCTAAACACTCCCGCGCTGCTTTCCCGGCACATTTCTCTAAGCGGAGAGCTAGACGGGCAGTTCGGACCCCATCGAAACAGAAGGAGAATGATTCTACCTGGAGCTGAGGCAAATCCGTGCACAGCACATGCTGCGTGCCAGCACTGTACACGCTGAGGAGCAGCAAAGCTGAGTGCCACCGCTGGGCTTCAGTTCTCTCCAGACGGCAGAAGGCGAAGATTGAAGCCGCAGAGCACGGGGCTTCTGTGTGCTCGGCGCCATCTTTCCAAAGCCCAGGCAAACGCGCCTTCACAAGCCCGCTCAGCCGAGAATACGCTGGCTGGCTCGGGAAGTAAACGCGCAGCCCTTCGACTTCGTCCCACAACCTGGCTAGAAAGCAGTTTCTTACAGCTTCCGTGTTGCAGAGTCCCTGCAGCTTGAGCTCACCCCGAAGGACGCGTCAAAAAAGGAGGCGTTCTTGAAGCCCCCCTTCTCCAAGCACAAACACACGGAGGCTCTGCAGCTTCCTTCTCAGATGGCCATGCCGTCACACTGGTTGCGCTGGCATTACCGTTGCCAGCTTCCAGCAGCTGCTAGCATGCAAAAGGGCTCGAGAAGTAAAAGGCAGTGCTGTGCTGCACCTTCGCCTTCGCACGCGTAAGCCACGTAAGTGCACTGTGTACTTGTCTCCTCTGCTTGCATCTACCGGGATACTTAATTCTCTGCATCTCGGAGCCTAAAGGTAAGAGCAGCTGTTTCCACAGAAGCTGGCTGGTGCTATAGGTAGCAGCACAAGCAGCTGTCTTTGGAGTTCCTTCTGCTGCTGCTAGCGTGACTTTTCCAGGCAAGCGAGTGGCAGCCACGCTTTCCCTGCAGCCCGTAGGATGCGCACACAAGCCATGTGCACGGCAGCTTCGTTCTTCGCTTTTTGTAACGCGTCGCGCTTTCATTGCCCCGGAGGCGAAGAGTCGTCTGCTTCTCGCACAGAAAGCTCTGCCGGCAGAGGAGCGCACCAGAGCACTGCTTCTGCCGGAACACGCCTGGCCCATACACACAATCCCTCTCAGCGCTACGTGGCACCACACTCTGCCTCTCCTGTGCTCCGCATCTAAACGGAAAGGCCCTCGGCTACGTCGCGCACAGAGAACTGTGCCAGAACAACGCGCTTCCCGGCGCTGGCCCCTGCGGCTCGGAGAAACTTGGATTTGCACCACATTCCCGGGCAGCCCCCTTTACAAGCTGCACAGCGCCCTCGGATCGCGGTGCTCTTTGCACGGTCCTTGTCAGCTCCAAGTACCCCCCCCGCGCACGTTACAGGCTCATAAAGACCAAGGATGCGAGTAGCCGTCTCGCCCAGAAAAATGTACCGGCGCAAAAGCACGATCTTCGTTACCCGTTCTCGTCGGCCAGACGGTTGTGCTCTGTCGAAAGGCTTGGACACCTAAACACTCCCGCGCTGCTTTCCCGGCACATTTCTCTAAGCGGAGAGCTAGACGGGCAGTTCGGACCCCATCGAAACAGAAGGAGAATGATTCTACCTGGAGCTGAGGCAAATCCGTGCACAGCACATGCTGCGTGCCAGCACTGTACACGCTGAGGAGCAGCAAAGCTGAGTGCCACCGCTGGGCTTCAGTTCTCTCCAGACGGCAGAAGGCGAAGATTGAAGCCGCAGAGCACGGGGCTTCTGTGTGCTCGGCACCGTCTTTCCAAAGCCCAGGCAAACGCGCCTTCACAAGCCCGCTCAGCCGAGAATACGCTGGCTGGCTCGGGAAGTAAACGCGCAGCCCTTCGACTTCGTCCCACAACCTGGCTAGAAAGCAGTTTCTTACAGCTTCCGTGTTGCAGAGTCCCTGCAGCTTGAGCTCACCCCGAAGGACGCGTCAAAAAAGGAGGCGTTCTTGAAGCCCCCCTTCTCCAAGCACAAACACACGGAGGCTCTGCAGCTTCCTTCTCAGATGGCCATGCCGTCACACTGGTCGCGCTGGCATTACCGTTGCCAGCTTCCAGCAGCTGCTAGCATGCAAAAGGGCTCGAGAAGTAAAAGGCAGTGCTGTGCTGCACCTTCGCCTTCGCACGCGTAAGCCACGTAAGTGCACTGTGTACTTGTCTCCTCTGCTTGCATCTACCGGGATACTTAATTCTCTGCATCTCGGAGCCTAAAGGTAAGAGCAGCTGTTTCCACAGAAGCTGGCTGGTGCTATAGGTAGCAGCACAAGCAGCTGTCTTTGGAGTTCCTTCTGCTGCTGCTAGCGTGACTTTTCCAGGCAAGCGAGTGGCAGCCACGCTTTCCCTGCAGCCCGTAGGATGCGCACACAAGCCATGTGCACGGCAGCTTCGTTCTTCGCTTTTTGTAACGCGTCGCGCTTTCATTGCCCCGGAGGCGAAGAGTCGTCTGCTTCTCGCACAGAAAGCTCTGCCGGCAGAGGAGCGCACCAGAGCACTGCTTCTGCCGGAACACGCCTGGCCCATACACACAATCCCTCTCAGCGCTACGTGGCACCACACTCTGCCTCTCCTGTGCTCCGCATCTAAACGGAAAGGCCCTCGGCTACGTCGCGCACAGAGAACTGTGCCAGAACAACGCGCTTCCCGGCGCTGGCCCCTGCGGCTCGGAGAAACTTGGATTTGCACCACATTCCCGGGCAGCCCCCTTTACAAGCTGCACAGCGCCCTCGGATCGCGGTGCTCTTTGCACGGTCCTTGTCAGCTCCAAGTACCCCCCCCGCGCACGTTACAGGCTCATAAAGACCAAGGATGCGAGTAGCCGTCTCGCCCAGAAAAATGTACCGGCGCAAAAGCACGATCTTCGTTACCCGTTCTCGTCGGCCAGACGGTTGTGCTCTGTCGAAAGGCTTGGACACCTAAACACTCCCGCGCTGCTTTCCCGGCACATTTCTCTAAGCGGAGAGCTAGACGGGCAGTTCGGACCCCATCGAAACAGAAGGAGAATGATTCTACCTGGAGCTGAGGCAAATCCGTGCACAGCACATGCTGCGTGCCAGCACTGTACACGCTGAGGAGCAGCAAAGCTGAGTGCCACCGCTGGGCTTCAGTTCTCTCCAGACGGCAGAAGGCGAAGATTGAAGCCGCAGAGCACGGGGCTTCTGTGTGCTCGGCGCCATCTTTCCAAAGCCCAGGCAAACGCGCCTTCACAAGCCCGCTCAGCCGAGAATACGCTGGCTGGCTCGGGAAGTAAACGCGCAGCCCTTCGACTTCGTCCCACAACCTGGCTAGAAAGCAGTTTCTTACAGCTTCCGTGTTGCAGAGTCCCTGCAGCTTGAGCTCACCCCGAAGGACGCGTCAAAAAAGGAGGCGTTCTTGAAGCCCCCCTTCTCCAAGCACAAACACACGGAGGCTCTGCAGCTTCCTTCTCAGATGGCCATGCCGTCACACTGGTCGCGCTGGCATTACCGTTGCCAGCTTCCAGCAGCTGCTAGCATGCAAAAGGGCTCGAGAAGTAAAAGGCAGTGCTGTGCTGCACCTTCGCCTTCGCACGCGTAAGCCACGTAAGTGCACTGTGTACTTGTCTCCTCTGCTTGCATCTACCGGGATACTTAATTCTCTGCATCTCGGAGCCTAAAGGTAAGAGCAGCTGTTTCCACAGAAGCTGGCTGGTGCTATAGGTAGCAGCACAAGCAGCTGTCTTTGGAGTTCCTTCTGCTGCTGCTAGCGTGACTTTTCCAGGCAAGCGAGTGGCAGCCACGCTTTCCCTGCAGCCCGTAGGATGCGCACACAAGCCATGTGCACGGCAGCTTCGTTCTTCGCTTTTTGTAACGCGTCGCGCTTTCATTGCCCCGGAGGCGAAGAGTCGTCTGCTTCTCGCACAGAAAGCTCTGCCGGCAGAGGAGCGCACCAGAGCACTGCTTCTGCCGGAACACGCCTGGCCCATACACACAATCCCTCTCAGCGCTACGTGGCACCACACTCTGCCTCTCCTGTGCTCCGCATCTAAACGGAAAGGCCCTCGGCTACGTCGCGCACAGAGAACTGTGCCAGAACAACGCGCTTCCCGGCGCTGGCCCCTGCGGCTCGGAGAAACTTGGATTTGCACCACATTCCCGGGCAGCCCCCTTTACAAGCTGCACAGCGCCCTCGGATCGCGGTGCTCTTTGCACGGTCCTTGTCAGCTCCAAGTACCCCCCCCGCGCACGTTACAGGCTCATAAAGACCAAGGATGCGAGTAGCCGTCTCGCCCAGAAAAATGTACCGGCGCAAAAGCACGATCTTCGTTACCCGTTCTCGTCGGCCAGACGGTTGTGCTCTGTCGAAAGGCTTGGACACCTAAACACTCCCGCGCTGCTTTCCCGGCACATTTCTCTAAGCGGAGAGCTAGACGGGCAGTTCGGACCCCATCGAAACAGAAGGAGAATGATTCTACCTGGAGCTGAGGCAAATCCGTGCACAGCACATGCTGCGTGCCAGCACTGTACACGCTGAGGAGCAGCAAAGCTGAGTGCCACCGCTGGGCTTCAGTTCTCTCCAGACGGCAGAAGGCGAAGATTGAAGCCGCAGAGCACGGGGCTTCTGTGTGCTCGGCACCGTCTTTCCAAAGCCCAGGCAAACGCGCCTTCACAAGCCCGCTCAGCCGAGAATACGCTGGCTGGCTCGGGAAGTAAACGCGCAGCCCTTCGACTTCGTCCCACAACCTGGCTAGAAAGCAGTTTCTTACAGCTTCCGTGTTGCAGAGTCCCTGCAGCTTGAGCTCACCCCGAAGGACGCGTCAAAAAAGGAGGCGTTCTTGAAGCCCCCCTTCTCCAAGCACAAACACACGGAGGCTCTGCAGCTTCCTTCTCAGATGGCCATGCCGTCACACTGGTCGCGCTGGCATTACCGTTGCCAGCTTCCAGCAGCTGCTAGCATGCAAAAGGGCTCGAGAAGTAAAAGGCAGTGCTGTGCTGCACCTTCGCCTTCGCACGCGTAAGCCACGTAAGTGCACTGTGTACTTGTCTCCTCTGCTTGCATCTACCGGGATACTTAATTCTCTGCATCTCGGAGCCTAAAGGTAAGAGCAGCTGTTTCCACAGAAGCTGGCTGGTGCTATAGGTAGCAGCACAAGCAGCTGTCTTTGGAGTTCCTTCTGCTGCTGCTAGCGTGACTTTTCCAGGCAAGCGAGTGGCAGCCACGCTTTCCCTGCAGCCCGTAGGATGCGCACACAAGCCATGTGCACGGCAGCTTCGTTCTTCGCTTTTTGTAACGCGTCGCGCTTTCATTGCCCCGGAGGCGAAGAGTCGTCTGCTTCTCGCACAGAAAGCTCTGCCGGCAGAGGAGCGCACCAGAGCACTGCTTCTGCCGGAACACGCCTGGCCCATACACACAATCCCTCTCAGCGCTACGTGGCACCACACTCTGCCTCTCCTGTGCTCCGCATCTAAACGGAAAGGCCCTCGGCTACGTCGCGCACAGAGAACTGTGCCAGAACAACGCGCTTCCCGGCGCTGGCCCCTGCGGCTCGGAGAAACTTGGATTTGCACCACATTCCCGGGCAGCCCCCTTTACAAGCTGCACAGCGCCCTCGGATCGCGGTGCTCTTTGCACGGTCCTTGTCAGCTCCAAGTACCCCCCCCGCGCACGTTACAGGCTCATAAAGACCAAGGATGCGAGTAGCCGTCTCGCCCAGAAAAATGTACCGGCGCAAAAGCACGATCTTCGTTACCCGTTCTCGTCGGCCAGACGGTTGTGCTCTGTCGAAAGGCTTGGACACCTAAACACTCCCGCGCTGCTTTCCCGGCACATTTCTCTAAGCGGAGAGCTAGACGGGCAGTTCGGACCCCATCGAAACAGAAGGAGAATGATTCTACCTGGAGCTGAGGCAAATCCGTGCACAGCACATGCTGCGTGCCAGCACTGTACACGCTGAGGAGCAGCAAAGCTGAGTGCCACCGCTGGGCTTCAGTTCTCTCCAGACGGCAGAAGGCGAAGATTGAAGCCGCAGAGCACGGGGCTTCTGTGTGCTCGGCACCGTCTTTCCAAAGCCCAGGCAAACGCGCCTTCACAAGCCCGCTCAGCCGAGAATACGCTGGCTGGCTCGGGAAGTAAACGCGCAGCCCTTCGACTTCGTCCCACAACCTGGCTAGAAAGCAGTTTCTTACAGCTTCCGTGTTGCAGAGTCCCTGCAGCTTGAGCTCACCCCGAAGGACGCGTCAAAAAAGGAGGCGTTCTTGAAGCCCCCCTTCTCCAAGCACAAACACACTGAGGCTCTGCAGCTTCCTTCTCAGATGGCCATGCCGTCACACTGGTCGCGCTGGCATTACCGTTGCCAGCTTCCAGCAGCTGCTAGCATGCAAAAGGGCTCGAGAAGTAAAAGGCAGTGCTGTGCTGCACCTTCGCCTTCGCACGCGTAAGCCACGTAAGTGCACTGTGTACTTGTCTCCTCTGCTTGCATCTACCGGGATACTTAATTCTCTGCATCTCGGAGCCTAAAGGTAAGAGCAGCTGTTTCCACAGAAGCTGGCTGGTGCTATAGGTAGCAGCACAAGCAGCTGTCTTTGGAGTTCCTTCTGCTGCTGCTAGCGTGACTTTTCCAGGCAAGCGAGTGGCAGCCACGCTTTCCCTGCAGCCCGTAGGATGCGCACACAAGCCATGTGCACGGCAGCTTCGTTCTTCGCTTTTTGTAACGCGTCGCGCTTTCATTGCCCCGGAGGCGAAGAGTCGTCTGCTTCTCGCACAGAAAGCTCTGCCGGCAGAGGAGCGCACCAGAGCACTGCTTCTGCCGGAACACGCCTGGCCCATACACACAATCCCTCTCAGCGCTACGTGGCACCACACTCTGCCTCTCCTGTGCTCCGCATCTAAACGGAAAGGCCCTCGGCTACGTCGCGCACAGAGAACTGTGCCAGAACAACGCGCTTCCCGGCGCTGGCCCCTGCGGCTCGGAGAAACTTGGATTTGCACCACATTCCCGGGCAGCCCCCTTTACAAGCTGCACAGCGCCCTCGGATCGCGGTGCTCTTTGCACGGTCCTTGTCAGCTCCAAGTACCCCCCCCGCGCACGTTACAGGCTCATAAAGACCAAGGATGCGAGTAGCCGTCTCGCCCAGAAAAATGTACCGGCGCAAAAGCACGATCTTCGTTACCCGTTCTCGTCGGCCAGACGGTTGTGCTCTGTCGAAAGGCTTGGACACCTAAACACTCCCGCGCTGCTTTCCCGGCACATTTCTCTAAGCGGAGAGCTAGACGGGCAGTTCGGACCCCATCGAAACAGAAGGAGAATGATTCTACCTGGAGCTGAGGCAAATCCGTGCACAGCACATGCTGCGTGCCAGCACTGTACACGCTGAGGAGCAGCAAAGCTGAGTGCCACCGCTGGGCTTCAGTTCTCTCCAGACGGCAGAAGGCGAAGATTGAAGCCGCAGAGCACGGGGCTTCTGTGTGCTCGGCACCGTCTTTCCAAAGCCCAGGCAAACGCGCCTTCACAAGCCCGCTCAGCCGAGAATACGCTGGCTGGCTCGGGAAGTAAACGCGCAGCCCTTCGACTTCGTCCCACAACCTGGCTAGAAAGCAGTTTCTTACAGCTTCCGTGTTGCAGAGTCCCTGCAGCTTGAGCTCACCCCGAAGGACGCGTCAAAAAAGGAGGCGTTCTTGAAGCCCCCCTTCTCCAAGCACAAACACACTGAGGCTCTGCAGCTTCCTTCTCAGATGGCCATGCCGTCACACTGGTCGCGCTGGCATTACCGTTGCCAGCTTCCAGCAGCTGCTAGCATGCAAAAGGGCTCGAGAAGTAAAAGGCAGTGCTGTGCTGCACCTTCGCCTTCGCACGCGTAAGCCACGTAAGTGCACTGTGTACTTGTCTCCTCTGCTTGCATCTACCGGGATACTTAATTCTCTGCATCTCGGAGCCTAAAGGTAAGAGCAGCTGTTTCCACAGAAGCTGGCTGGTGCTATAGGTAGCAGCACAAGCAGCTGTCTTTGGAGTTCCTTCTGCTGCTGCTAGCGTGACTTTTCCAGGCAAGCGAGTGGCAGCCACGCTTTCCCTGCAGCCCGTAGGATGCGCACACAAGCCATGTGCACGGCAGCTTCGTTCTTCGCTTTTTGTAACGCGTCGCGCTTTCATTGCCCCGGAGGCGAAGAGTCGTCTGCTTCTCGCACAGAAAGCTCTGCCGGCAGAGGAGCGCACCAGAGCACTGCTTCTGCCGGAACACGCCTGGCCCATACACACAATCCCTCTCAGCGCTACGTGGCACCACACTCTGCCTCTCCTGTGCTCCGCATCTAAACGGAAAGGCCCTCGGCTACGTCGCGCACAGAGAACTGTGCCAGAACAACGCGCTTCCCGGCGCTGGCCCCTGCGGCTCGGAGAAACTTGGATTTGCACCACATTCCCGGGCAGCCCCCTTTACAAGCTGCACAGCGCCCTCGGATCGCGGTGCTCTTTGCACGGTCCTTGTCAGCTCCAAGTACCCCCCCCGCGCACGTTACAGGCTCATAAAGACCAAGGATGCGAGTAGCCGTCTCGCCCAGAAAAATGTACCGGCGCAAAAGCACGATCTTCGTTACCCGTTCTCGTCGGCCAGACGGTTGTGCTCTGTCGAAAGGCTTGGACACCTAAACACTCCCGCGCTGCTTTCCCGGCACATTTCTCTAAGCGGAGAGCTAGACGGGCAGTTCGGACCCCATCGAAACAGAAGGAGAATGATTCTACCTGGAGCTGAGGCAAATCCGTGCACAGCACATGCTGCGTGCCAGCACTGTACACGCTGAGGAGCAGCAAAGCTGAGTGCCACCGCTGGGCTTCAGTTCTCTCCAGACGGCAGAAGGCGAAGATTGAAGCCGCAGAGCACGGGGCTTCTGTGTGCTCGGCACCGTCTTTCCAAAGCCCAGGCAAACGCGCCTTCACAAGCCCGCTCAGCCGAGAATACGCTGGCTGGCTCGGGAAGTAAACGCGCAGCCCTTCGACTTCGTCCCACAACCTGGCTAGAAAGCAGTTTCTTACAGCTTCCGTGTTGCAGAGTCCCTGCAGCTTGAGCTCACCCCGAAGGACGCGTCAAAAAAGGAGGCGTTCTTGAAGCCCCCCTTCTCCAAGCACAAACACACGGAGGCTCTGCAGCTTCCTTCTCAGATGGCCATGCCGTCACACTGGTCGCGCTGGCATTACCGTTGCCAGCTTCCAGCAGCTGCTAGCATGCAAAAGGGCTCGAGAAGTAAAAGGCAGTGCTGTGCTGCACCTTCGCCTTCGCACGCGTAAGCCACGTAAGTGCACTGTGTACTTGTCTCCTCTGCTTGCATCTACCGGGATACTTAATTCTCTGCATCTCGGAGCCTAAAGGTAAGAGCAGCTGTTTCCACAGAAGCTGGCTGGTGCTATAGGTAGCAGCACAAGCAGCTGTCTTTGGAGTTCCTTCTGCTGCTGCTAGCGTGACTTTTCCAGGCAAGCGAGTGGCAGCCACGCTTTCCCTGCAGCCCGTAGGATGCGCACACAAGCCATGTGCACGGCAGCTTCGTTCTTCGCTTTTTGTAACGCGTCGCGCTTTCATTGCCCCGGAGGCGAAGAGTCGTCTGCTTCTCGCACAGAAAGCTCTGCCGGCAGAGGAGCGCACCAGAGCACTGCTTCTGCCGGAACACGCCTGGCCCATACACACAATCCCTCTCAGCGCTACGTGGCACCACACTCTGCCTCTCCTGTGCTCCGCATCTAAACGGAAAGGCCCTCGGCTACGTCGCGCACAGAGAACTGTGCCAGAACAACGCGCTTCCCGGCGCTGGCCCCTGCGGCTCGGAGAAACTTGGATTTGCACCACATTCCCGGGCAGCCCCCTTTACAAGCTGCACAGCGCCCTCGGATCGAGGTGCTCTTTGCACGGTCCTTGTCAGCTCCAAGTACCCCCCCCGCGCACGTTACAGGCTCATAAAGACCAAGGATGCGAGTAGCCGTCTCGCCCAGAAAAATGTACCGGCGCAAAAGCACGATCTTCGTTACCCGTTCTCGTCGGCCAGACGGTTGTGCTCTGTCGAAAGGCTTGGACACCTAAACACTCCCGCGCTGCTTTCCCGGCACATTTCTCTAAGCGGAGAGCTAGACGGGCAGTTCGGACCCCATCGAAACAGAAGGAGAATGATTCTACCTGGAGCTGAGGCAAATCCGTGCACAGCACATGCTGCGTGCCAGCACTGTACACGCTGAGGAGCAGCAAAGCTGAGTGCCACCGCTGGGCTTCAGTTCTCTCCAGACGGCAGAAGGCGAAGATTGAAGCCGCAGAGCACGGGGCTTCTGTGTGCTCGGCGCCATCTTTCCAAAGCCCAGGCAAACGCGCCTTCACAAGCCCGCTCAGCCGAGAATACGCTGGCTGGCTCGGGAAGTAAACGCGCAGCCCTTCGACTTCGTCCCACAACCTGGCTAGAAAGCAGTTTCTTACAGCTTCCGTGTTGCAGAGTCCCTGCAGCTTGAGCTCACCCCGAAGGACGCGTCAAAAAAGGAGGCGTTCTTGAAGCCCCCCTTCTCCAAGCACAAACACACGGAGGCTCTGCAGCTTCCTTCTCAGATGGCCATGCCGTCACACTGGTCGCGCTGGCATTACCGTTGCCAGCTTCCAGCAGCTGCTAGCATGCAAAAGGGCTCGAGAAGTAAAAGGCAGTGCTGTGCTGCACCTTCGCCTTCGCACGCGTAAGCCACGTAAGTGCACTGTGTACTTGTCTCCTCTGCTTGCATCTACCGGGATACTTAATTCTCTGCATCTCGGAGCCTAAAGGTAAGAGCAGCTGTTTCCACAGAAGCTGGCTGGTGCTATAGGTAGCAGCACAAGCAGCTGTCTTTGGAGTTCCTTCTGCTGCTGCTAGCGTGACTTTTCCAGGCAAGCGAGTGGCAGCCACGCTTTCCCTGCAGCCCGTAGGATGCGCACACAAGCCATGTGCACGGCAGCTTCGTTCTTCGCTTTTTGTAACGCGTCGCGCTTTCATTGCCCCGGAGGCGAAGAGTCGTCTGCTTCTCGCACAGAAAGCTCTGCCGGCAGAGGAGCGCACCAGAGCACTGCTTCTGCCGGAACACGCCTGGCCCATACACACAATCCCTCTCAGCGCTACGTGGCACCACACTCTGCCTCTCCTGTGCTCCGCATCTAAACGGAAAGGCCCTCGGCTACGTCGCGCACAGAGAACTGTGCCAGAACAACGCGCTTCCCGGCGCTGGCCCCTGCGGCTCGGAGAAACTTGGATTTGCACCACATTCCCGGGCAGCCCCCTTTACAAGCTGCACAGCGCCCTCGGATCGCGGTGCTCTTTGCACGGTCCTTGTCAGCTCCAAGTACCCCCCCCGCGCACGTTACAGGCTCATAAAGACCAAGGATGCGAGTAGCCGTCTCGCCCAGAAAAATGTACCGGCGCAAAAGCACGATCTTCGTTACCCGTTCTCGTCGGCCAGACGGTTGTGCTCTGTCGAAAGGCTTGGACACCTAAACACTCCCGCGCTGCTTTCCCGGCACATTTCTCTAAGCGGAGAGCTAGACGGGCAGTTCGGACCCCATCGAAACAGAAGGAGAATGATTCTACCTGGAGCTGAGGCAAATCCGTGCACAGCACATGCTGCGTGCCAGCACTGTACACGCTGAGGAGCAGCAAAGCTGAGTGCCACCGCTGGGCTTCAGTTCTCTCCAGACGGCAGAAGGCGAAGATTGAAGCCGCAGAGCACGGGGCTTCTGTGTGCTCGGCACCGTCTTTCCAAAGCCCAGGCAAACGCGCCTTCACAAGCCCGCTCAGCCGAGAATACGCTGGCTGGCTCGGGAAGTAAACGCGCAGCCCTTCGACTTCGTCCCACAACCTGGCTAGAAAGCAGTTTCTTACAGCTTCCGTGTTGCAGAGTCCCTGCAGCTTGAGCTCACCCCGAAGGACGCGTCAAAAAAGGAGGCGTTCTTGAAGCCCCCCTTCTCCAAGCACAAACACACTGAGGCTCTGCAGCTTCCTTCTCAGATGGCCATGCCGTCACACTGGTCGCGCTGGCATTACCGTTGCCAGCTTCCAGCAGCTGCTAGCATGCAAAAGGGCTCGAGAAGTAAAAGGCAGTGCTGTGCTGCACCTTCGCCTTCGCACGCGTAAGCCACGTAAGTGCACTGTGTACTTGTCTCCTCTGCTTGCATCTACCGGGATACTTAATTCTCTGCATCTCGGAGCCTAAAGGTAAGAGCAGCTGTTTCCACAGAAGCTGGCTGGTGCTATAGGTAGCAGCACAAGCAGCTGTCTTTGGAGTTCCTTCTGCTGCTGCTAGCGTGACTTTTCCAGGCAAGCGAGTGGCAGCCACGCTTTCCCTGCAGCCCGTAGGATGCGCACACAAGCCATGTGCACGGCAGCTTCGTTCTTCGCTTTTTGTAACGCGTCGCGCTTTCATTGCCCCGGAGGCGAAGAGTCGTCTGCTTCTCGCACAGAAAGCTCTGCCGGCAGAGGAGCGCACCAGAGCACTGCTTCTGCCGGAACACGCCTGGCCCATACACACAATCCCTCTCAGCGCTACGTGGCACCACACTCTGCCTCTCCTGTGCTCCGCATCTAAACGGAAAGGCCCTCGGCTACGTCGCGCACAGAGAACTGTGCCAGAACAACGCGCTTCCCGGCGCTGGCCCCTGCGGCTCGGAGAAACTTGGATTTGCACCACATTCCCGGGCAGCCCCCTTTACAAGCTGCACAGCGCCCTCGGATCGCGGTGCTCTTTGCACGGTCCTTGTCAGCTCCAAGTACCCCCCCCGCGCACGTTACAGGCTCATAAAGACCAAGGATGCGAGTAGCCGTCTCGCCCAGAAAAATGTACCGGCGCAAAAGCACGATCTTCGTTACCCGTTCTCGTCGGCCAGACGGTTGTGCTCTGTCGAAAGGCTTGGACACCTAAACACTCCCGCGCTGCTTTCCCGGCACATTTCTCTAAGCGGAGAGCTAGACGGGCAGTTCGGACCCCATCGAAACAGAAGGAGAATGATTCTACCTGGAGCTGAGGCAAATCCGTGCACAGCACATGCTGCGTGCCAGCACTGTACACGCTGAGGAGCAGCAAAGCTGAGTGCCACCGCTGGGCTTCAGTTCTCTCCAGACGGCAGAAGGCGAAGATTGAAGCCGCAGAGCACGGGGCTTCTGTGTGCTCGGCACCGTCTTTCCAAAGCCCAGGCAAACGCGCCTTCACAAGCCCGCTCAGCCGAGAATACGCTGGCTGGCTCGGGAAGTAAACGCGCAGCCCTTCGACTTCGTCCCACAACCTGGCTAGAAAGCAGTTTCTTACAGCTTCCGTGTTGCAGAGTCCCTGCAGCTTGAGCTCACCCCGAAGGACGCGTCAAAAAAGGAGGCGTTCTTGAAGCCCCCCTTCTCCAAGCACAAACACACGGAGGCTCTGCAGCTTCCTTCTCAGATGGCCATGCCGTCACACTGGTCGCGCTGGCATTACCGTTGCCAGCTTCCAGCAGCTGCTAGCATGCAAAAGGGCTCGAGAAGTAAAAGGCAGTGCTGTGCTGCACCTTCGCCTTCGCACGCGTAAGCCACGTAAGTGCACTGTGTACTTGTCTCCTCTGCTTGCATCTACCGGGATACTTAATTCTCTGCATCTCGGAGCCTAAAGGTAAGAGCAGCTGTTTCCACAGAAGCTGGCTGGTGCTATAGGTAGCAGCACAAGCAGCTGTCTTTGGAGTTCCTTCTGCTGCTGCTAGCGTGACTTTTCCAGGCAAGCGAGTGGCAGCCACGCTTTCCCTGCAGCCCGTAGGATGCGCACACAAGCCATGTGCACGGCAGCTTCGTTCTTCGCTTTTTGTAACGCGTCGCGCTTTCATTGCCCCGGAGGCGAAGAGTCGTCTGCTTCTCGCCCAGAAAGCTCTGCCGGCAGAGGGGCGCACCAGAGCACTGCTTCTGCCGGAACACGCCTGGCCCATACACACAATCCCTCTCAGCGCTACGTGGCACCACACTCTGCCTCTCCTGTGCTCCGCATCTAAACGGAAAGGCCCTCGGCTACGTCGCGCACAGAGAACTGTGCCAGAACAACGCGCTTCCCGGCGCTGGCCCCTGCGGCTCGGAGAAACTTGGATTTGCACCACATTCCCGGGCAGCCCCCTTTACAAGCTGCACAGCGCCCTCGGATCGCGGTGCTCTTTGCACGGTCCTTGTCAGCTCCAAGTACCCCCCCCGCGCACGTTACAGGCTCATAAAGACCAAGGATGCGAGTAGCCGTCTCGCCCAGAAAAATGTACCGGCGCAAAAGCACGATCTTCGTTACCCGTTCTCGTCGGCCAGACGGTTGTGCTCTGTCGAAAGGCTTGGACACCTAAACACTCCCGCGCTGCTTTCCCGGCACATTTCTCTAAGCGGAGAGCTAGACGGGCAGTTCGGACCCCATCGAAACAGAAGGAGAATGATTCTACCTGGAGCTGAGGCAAATCCGTGCACAGCACATGCTGCGTGCCAGCACTGTACACGCTGAGGAGCAGCAAAGCTGAGTGCCACCGCTGGGCTTCAGTTCTCTCCAGACGGCAGAAGGCGAAGATTGAAGCCGCAGAGCACGGGGCTTCTGTGTGCTCGGCACCGTCTTTCCAAAGCCCAGGCAAACGCGCCTTCACAAGCCCGCTCAGCCGAGAATACGCTGGCTGGCTCGGGAAGTAAACGCGCAGCCCTTCGACTTCGTCCCACAACCTGGCTAGAAAGCAGTTTCTTACAGCTTCCGTGTTGCAGAGTCCCTGCAGCTTGAGCTCACCCCGAAGGACGCGTCAAAAAAGGAGGCGTTCTTGAAGCCCCCCTTCTCCAAGCACAAACACACGGAGGCTCTGCAGCTTCCTTCTCAGATGGCCATGCCGTCACACTGGTCGCGCTGGCATTACCGTTGCCAGCTTCCAGCAGCTGCTAGCATGCAAAAGGGCTCGAGAAGTAAAAGGCAGTGCTGTGCTGCACCTTCGCCTTCGCACGCGTAAGCCACGTAAGTGCACTGTGTACTTGTCTCCTCTGCTTGCATCTACCGGGATACTTAATTCTCTGCATCTCGGAGCCTAAAGGTAAGAGCAGCTGTTTCCACAGAAGCTGGCTGGTGCTATAGGTAGCAGCACAAGCAGCTGTCTTTGGAGTTCCTTCTGCTGCTGCTAGCGTGACTTTTCCAGGCAAGCGAGTGGCAGCCACGCTTTCCCTGCAGCCCGTAGGATGCGCACACAAGCCATGTGCACGGCAGCTTCGTTCTTCGCTTTTTGTAACGCGTCGCGCTTTCATTGCCCCGGAGGCGAAGAGTCGTCTGCTTCTCGCACAGAAAGCTCTGCCGGCAGAGGAGCGCACCAGAGCACTGCTTCTGCCGGAACACGCCTGGCCCATACACACAATCCCTCTCAGCGCTACGTGGCACCACACTCTGCCTCTCCTGTGCTCCGCATCTAAACGGAAAGGCCCTCGGCTACGTCGCGCACAGAGAACTGTGCCAGAACAACGCGCTTCCCGGCGCTGGCCCCTGCGGCTCGGAGAAACTTGGATTTGCACCACATTCCCGGGCAGCCCCCTTTACAAGCTGCACAGCGCCCTCGGATCGCGGTGCTCTTTGCACGGTCCTTGTCAGCTCCAAGTACCCCCCCCGCGCACGTTACAGGCTCATAAAGACCAAGGATGCGAGTAGCCGTCTCGCCCAGAAAAATGTACCGGCGCAAAAGCACGATCTTCGTTACCCGTTCTCGTCGGCCAGACGGTTGTGCTCTGTCGAAAGGCTTGGACACCTAAACACTCCCGCGCTGCTTTCCCGGCACATTTCTCTAAGCGGAGAGCTAGACGGGCAGTTCGGACCCCATCGAAACAGAAGGAGAATGATTCTACCTGGAGCTGAGGCAAATCCGTGCACAGCACATGCTGCGTGCCAGCACTGTACACGCTGAGGAGCAGCAAAGCTGAGTGCCACCGCTGGGCTTCAGTTCTCTCCAGACGGCAGAAGGCGAAGATTGAAGCCGCAGAGCACGGGGCTTCTGTGTGCTCGGCACCGTCTTTCCAAAGCCCAGGCAAACGCGCCTTCACAAGCCCGCTCAGCCGAGAATACGCTGGCTGGCTCGGGAAGTAAA
The DNA here is from genome assembly GCF_041296385.1 of Aphelocoma coerulescens. Classification (NCBI taxonomy): domain Eukaryota; kingdom Metazoa; phylum Chordata; class Aves; order Passeriformes; family Corvidae; genus Aphelocoma; species Aphelocoma coerulescens. The sequence continues at coordinate 6,456,613 of NC_091022.1, read as the reverse complement.
CGCGCAGCCCTTCGACTTCGTCCCACAACCTGGCTAGAAAGCAGTTTCTTACAGCTTCCGTGTTGCAGAGTCCCTGCAGCTTGAGCTCACCCCGAAGGACGCGTCAAAAAAGGAGGCGTTCTTGAAGCCCCCCTTCTCCAAGCACAAACACACTGAGGCTCTGCAGCTTCCTTCTCAGATGGCCATGCCGTCACACTGGTCGCGCTGGCATTACCGTTGCCAGCTTCCAGCAGCTGCTAGCATGCAAAAGGGCTCGAGAAGTAAAAGGCAGTGCTGTGCTGCACCTTCGCCTTCGCACGCGTAAGCCACGTAAGTGCACTGTGTACTTGTCTCCTCTGCTTGCATCTACCGGGATACTTAATTCTCTGCATCTCGGAGCCTAAAGGTAAGAGCAGCTGTTTCCACAGAAGCTGGCTGGTGCTATAGGTAGCAGCACAAGCAGCTGTCTTTGGAGTTCCTTCTGCTGCTGCTAGCGTGACTTTTCCAGGCAAGCGAGTGGCAGCCACGCTTTCCCTGCAGCCCGTAGGATGCGCACACAAGCCATGTGCACGGCAGCTTCGTTCTTCGCTTTTTGTAACGCGTCGCGCTTTCATTGCCCCGGAGGCGAAGAGTCGTCTGCTTCTCGCACAGAAAGCTCTGCCGGCAGAGGAGCGCACCAGAGCACTGCTTCTGCCGGAACACGCCTGGCCCATACACACAATCCCTCTCAGCGCTACGTGGCACCACACTCTGCCTCTCCTGTGCTCCGCATCTAAACGGAAAGGCCCTCGGCTACGTCGCGCACAGAGAACTGTGCCAGAACAACGCGCTTCCCGGCGCTGGCCCCTGCGGCTCGGAGAAACTTGGATTTGCACCACATTCCCGGGCAGCCCCCTTTACAAGCTGCACAGCGCCCTCGGATCGCGGTGCTCTTTGCACGGTCCTTGTCAGCTCCAAGTACCCCCCCCGCGCACGTTACAGGCTCATAAAGACCAAGGATGCGAGTAGCCGTCTCGCCCAGAAAAATGTACCGGCGCAAAAGCACGATCTTCGTTACCCGTTCTCGTCGGCCAGACGGTTGTGCTCTGTCGAAAGGCTTGGACACCTAAACACTCCCGCGCTGCTTTCCCGGCACATTTCTCTAAGCGGAGAGCTAGACGGGCAGTTCGGACCCCATCGAAACAGAAGGAGAATGATTCTACCTGGAGCTGAGGCAAATCCGTGCACAGCACATGCTGCGTGCCAGCACTGTACACGCTGAGGAGCAGCAAAGCTGAGTGCCACCGCTGGGCTTCAGTTCTCTCCAGACGGCAGAAGGCGAAGATTGAAGCCGCAGAGCACGGGGCTTCTGTGTGCTCGGCACCGTCTTTCCAAAGCCCAGGCAAACGCGCCTTCACAAGCCCGCTCAGCCGAGAATACGCTGCCTGGCTCGGGAAGTAAACGCGCAGCCCTTCGACTTCGTCCCACAACCTGGCTAGAAAGCAGTTTCTTACAGCTTCCGTGTTGCAGAGTCCCTGCAGCTTGAGCTCCCCCCGAAGGACGCGTCAAAAAAGGAGGCGTTCTTGAAGCCCCCCTTCTCCAAGCACAAACACACGGAGGCTCTGCAGCTTCCTTCTCAGATGGCCATGCCGTCACACTGGTCGCGCTGGCATTACCGTTGCCAGCTTCCAGCAGCTGCTAGCATGCAAAAGGGCTCGAGAAGTAAAAGGCAGTGCTGTGCTGCACCTTCGCCTTCGCACGCGTAAGCCACGTAAGTGCACTGTGTACTTGTCTCCTCTGCTTGCATCTACCGGGATACTTAATTCTCTGCATCTCGGAGCCTAAAGGTAAGAGCAGCTGTTTCCACAGAAGCTGGCTGGTGCTATAGGTAGCAGCACAAGCAGCTGTCTTTGGAGTTCCTTCTGCTGCTGCTAGCGTGACTTTTCCAGGCAAGCGAGTGGCAGCCACGCTTCCCCTGCAGCCCGTAGGATGCGCACACAAGCCATGTGCACGGCAGCTTCGTTCTTCGCTTTTTGTAACGCGTCGCGCTTTCATTGCCCCGGAGGCGAAGAGTCGTCTGCTTCTCGCACAGAAAGCTCTGCCGGCAGAGGAGCGCACCAGAGCACTGCTTCTGCCGGAACACGCCTGGCCCATACACACAATCCCTCTCAGCGCTACGTGGCACCACACTCTGCCTCTCCTGTGCTCCGCATCTAAACGGAAAGGCCCTCGGCTACGTCGCGCACAGAGAACTGTGCCAGAACAACGCGCTTCCCGGCGCTGGCCCCTGCGGCTCGGAGAAACTTGGATTTGCACCACATTCCCGGGCAGCCCCCTTTACAAGCTGCACAGCGCCCTCGGATCGCGGTGCTCTTTGCACGGTCCTTGTCAGCTCCAAGTACCCCCCCCGCGCACGTTACAGGCTCATAAAGACCAAGGATGCGAGTAGCCGTCTCGCCCAGAAAAATGTACCGGCGCAAAAGCACGATCTTCGTTACCCGTTCTCGTCGGCCAGACGGTTGTGCTCTGTCGAAAGGCTTGGACACCTAAACACTCCCGCGCTGCTTTCCCGGCACATTTCTCTAAGCGGAGAGCTAGACGGGCAGTTCGGACCCCATCGAAACAGAAGGAGAATGATTCTACCTGGAGCTGAGGCAAATCCGTGCACAGCACATGCTGCGTGCCAGCACTGTACACGCTGAGGAGCAGCAAAGCTGAGTGCCACCGCTGGGCTTCAGTTCTCTCCAGACGGCAGAAGGCGAAGATTGAAGCCGCAGAGCACGGGGCTTCTGTGTGCTCGGCACCGTCTTTCCAAAGCCCAGGCAAACGCGCCTTCACAAGCCCGCTCAGCCGAGAATACGCTGGCTGGCTCGGGAAGTAAACGCGCAGCCCTTCGACTTCGTCCCACAACCTGGCTAGAAAGCAGTTTCTTACAGCTTCCGTGTTGCAGAGTCCCTGCAGCTTGAGCTCACCCCGAAGGACGCGTCAAAAAAGGAGGCGTTCTTGAAGCCCCCCTTCTCCAAGCACAAACACACGGAGGCTCTGCAGCTTCCTTCTCAGATGGCCATGCCGTCACACTGGTCGCGCTGGCATTACCGTTGCCAGCTTCCAGCAGCTGCTAGCATGCAAAAGGGCTCGAGAAGTAAAAGGCAGTGCTGTGCTGCACCTTCGCCTTCGCACGCGTAAGCCACGTAAGTGCACTGTGTACTTGTCTCCTCTGCTTGCATCTACCGGGATACTTAATTCTCTGCATCTCGGAGCCTAAAGGTAAGAGCAGCTGTTTCCACAGAAGCTGGCTGGTGCTATAGGTAGCAGCACAAGCAGCTGTCTTTGGAGTTCCTTCTGCTGCTGCTAGCGTGACTTTTCCAGGCAAGCGAGTGGCAGCCACGCTTCCCCTGCAGCCCGTAGGATGCGCACACAAGCCATGTGCACGGCAGCTTCGTTCTTCGCTTTTTGTAACGCGTCGCGCTTTCATTGCCCCGGAGGCGAAGAGTCGTCTGCTTCTCGCACAGAAAGCTCTGCCGGCAGAGGAGCGCACCAGAGCACTGCTTCTGCCGGAACACGCCTGGCCCATACACACAATCCCTCTCAGCGCTACGTGGCACCACACTCTGCCTCTCCTGTGCTCCGCATCTAAACGGAAAGGCCCTCGGCTACGTCGCGCACAGAGAACTGTGCCAGAACAACGCGCTTCCCGGCGCTGGCCCCTGCGGCTCGGAGAAACTTGGATTTGCACCACATTCCCGGGCAGCCCCCTTTACAAGCTGCACAGCGCCCTCGGATCGCGGTGCTCTTTGCACGGTCCTTGTCAGCTCCAAGTACCCCCCCCGCGCACGTTACAGGCTCATAAAGACCAAGGATGCGAGTAGCCGTCTCGCCCAGAAAAATGTACCGGCGCAAAAGCACGATCTTCGTTACCCGTTCTCGTCGGCCAGACGGTTGTGCTCTGTCGAAAGGCTTGGACACCTAAACACTCCCGCGCTGCTTTCCCGGCACATTTCTCTAAGCGGAGAGCTAGACGGGCAGTTCGGACCCCATCGAAACAGAAGGAGAATGATTCTACCTGGAGCTGAGGCAAATCCGTGCACAGCACATGCTGCGTGCCAGCACTGTACACGCTGAGGAGCAGCAAAGCTGAGTGCCACCGCTGGGCTTCAGTTCTCTCCAGACGGCAGAAGGCGAAGATTGAAGCCGCAGAGCACGGGGCTTCTGTGTGCTCGGCACCGTCTTTCCAAAGCCCAGGCAAACGCGCCTTCACAAGCCCGCTCAGCCGAGAATACGCTGGCTGGCTCGGGAAGTAAACGCGCAGCCCTTCGACTTCGTCCCACAACCTGGCTAGAAAGCAGTTTCTTACAGCTTCCGTGTTGCAGAGTCCCTGCAGCTTGAGCTCACCCCGAAGGACGCGTCAAAAAAGGAGGCGTTCTTGAAGCCCCCCTTCTCCAAGCACAAACACACGGAGGCTCTGCAGCTTCCTTCTCAGATGGCCATGCCGTCACACTGGTCGCGCTGGCATTACCGTTGCCAGCTTCCAGCAGCTGCTAGCATGCAAAAGGGCTCGAGAAGTAAAAGGCAGTGCTGTGCTGCACCTTCGCCTTCGCACGCGTAAGCCACGTAAGTGCACTGTGTACTTGTCTCCTCTGCTTGCATCTACCGGGATACTTAATTCTCTGCATCTCGGAGCCTAAAGGTAAGAGCAGCTGTTTCCACAGAAGCTGGCTGGTGCTATAGGTAGCAGCACAAGCAGCTGTCTTTGGAGTTCCTTCTGCTGCTGCTAGCGTGACTTTTCCAGGCAAGCGAGTGGCAGCCACGCTTTCCCTGCAGCCCGTAGGATGCGCACACAAGCCATGTGCACGGCAGCTTCGTTCTTCGCTTTTTGTAACGCGTCGCGCTTTCATTGCCCCGGAGGCGAAGAGTCGTCTGCTTCTCGCACAGAAAGCTCTGCCGGCAGAGGAGCGCACCAGAGCACTGCTTCTGCCGGAACACGCCTGGCCCATACACACAATCCCTCTCAGCGCTACGTGGCACCACACTCTGCCTCTCCTGTGCTCCGCATCTAAACGGAAAGGCCCTCGGCTACGTCGCGCACAGAGAACTGTGCCAGAACAACGCGCTTCCCGGCGCTGGCCCCTGCGGCTCGGAGAAACTTGGATTTGCACCACATTCCCGGGCAGCCCCCTTTACAAGCTGCACAGCGCCCTCGGATCGCGGTGCTCTTTGCACGGTCCTTGTCAGCTCCAAGTACCCCCCCCGCGCACGTTACAGGCTCATAAAGACCAAGGATGCGAGTAGCCGTCTCGCCCAGAAAAATGTACCGGCGCAAAAGCACGATCTTCGTTACCCGTTCTCGTCGGCCAGACGGTTGTGCTCTGTCGAAAGGCTTGGACACCTAAACACTCCCGCGCTGCTTTCCCGGCACATTTCTCTAAGCGGAGAGCTAGACGGGCAGTTCGGACCCCATCGAAACAGAAGGAGAATGATTCTACCTGGAGCTGAGGCAAATCCGTGCACAGCACATGCTGCGTGCCAGCACTGTACACGCTGAGGAGCAGCAAAGCTGAGTGCCACCGCTGGGCTTCAGTTCTCTCCAGACGGCAGAAGGCGAAGATTGAAGCCGCAGAGCACGGGGCTTCTGTGTGCTCGGCACCGTCTTTCCAAAGCCCAGGCAAACGCGCCTTCACAAGCCCGCTCAGCCGAGAATACGCTGGCTGGCTCGGGAAGTAAACGCGCAGCCCTTCGACTTCGTCCCACAACCTGGCTAGAAAGCAGTTTCTTACAGCTTCCGTGTTGCAGAGTCCCTGCAGCTTGAGCTCACCCCGAAGGACGCGTCAAAAAAGGAGGCGTTCTTGAAGCCCCCCTTCTCCAAGCACAAACACACTGAGGCTCTGCAGCTTCCTTCTCAGATGGCCATGCCGTCACACTGGTCGCGCTGGCATTACCGTTGCCAGCTTCCAGCAGCTGCTAGCATGCAAAAGGGCTCGAGAAGTAAAAGGCAGTGCTGTGCTGCACCTTCGCCTTCGCACGCGTAAGCCACGTAAGTGCACTGTGTACTTGTCTCCTCTGCTTGCATCTACCGGGATACTTAATTCTCTGCATCTCGGAGCCTAAAGGTAAGAGCAGCTGTTTCCACAGAAGCTGGCTGGTGCTATAGGTAGCAGCACAAGCAGCTGTCTTTGGAGTTCCTTCTGCTGCTGCTAGCGTGACTTTTCCAGGCAAGCGAGTGGCAGCCACGCTTTCCCTGCAGCCCGTAGGATGCGCACACAAGCCATGTGCACGGCAGCTTCGTTCTTCGCTTTTTGTAACGCGTCGCGCTTTCATTGCCCCGGAGGCGAAGAGTCGTCTGCTTCTCGCACAGAAAGCTCTGCCGGCAGAGGAGCGCACCAGAGCACTGCTTCTGCCGGAACACGCCTGGCCCATACACACAATCCCTCTCAGCGCTACGTGGCACCACACTCTGCCTCTCCTGTGCTCCGCATCTAAACGGAAAGGCCCTCGGCTACGTCGCGCACAGAGAACTGTGCCAGAACAACGCGCTTCCCGGCGCTGGCCCCTGCGGCTCGGAGAAACTTGGATTTGCACCACATTCCCGGGCAGCCCCCTTTACAAGCTGCACAGCGCCCTCGGATCGCGGTGCTCTTTGCACGGTCCTTGTCAGCTCCAAGTACCCCCCCCGCGCACGTTACAGGCTCATAAAGACCAAGGATGCGAGTAGCCGTCTCGCCCAGAAAAATGTACCGGCGCAAAAGCACGATCTTCGTTACCCGTTCTCGTCGGCCAGACGGTTGTGCTCTGTCGAAAGGCTTGGACACCTAAACACTCCCGCGCTGCTTTCCCGGCACATTTCTCTAAGCGGAGAGCTAGACGGGCAGTTCGGACCCCATCGAAACAGAAGGAGAATGATTCTACCTGGAGCTGAGGCAAATCCGTGCACAGCACATGCTGCGTGCCAGCACTGTACACGCTGAGGAGCAGCAAAGCTGAGTGCCACCGCTGGGCTTCAGTTCTCTCCAGACGGCAGAAGGCGAAGATTGAAGCCGCAGAGCACGGGGCTTCTGTGTGCTCGGCACCGTCTTTCCAAAGCCCAGGCAAACGCGCCTTCACAAGCCCGCTCAGCCGAGAATACGCTGGCTGGCTCGGGAAGTAAACGCGCAGCCCTTCGACTTCGTCCCACAACCTGGCTAGAAAGCAGTTTCTTACAGCTTCCGTGTTGCAGAGTCCCTGCAGCTTGAGCTCCCCCCGAAGGACGCGTCAAAAAAGGAGGCGTTCTTGAAGCCCCCCTTCTCCAAGCACAAACACACTGAGGCTCTGCAGCTTCCTTCTCAGATGGCCATGCCGTCACACTGGTCGCGCTGGCATTACCGTTGCCAGCTTCCAGCAGCTGCTAGCATGCAAAAGGGCTCGAGAAGTAAAAGGCAGTGCTGTGCTGCACCTTCGCCTTCGCACGCGTAAGCCACGTAAGTGCACTGTGTACTTGTCTCCTCTGCTTGCATCTACCGGGATACTTAATTCTCTGCATCTCGGAGCCTAAAGGTAAGAGCAGCTGTTTCCACAGAAGCTGGCTGGTGCTATAGGTAGCAGCACAAGCAGCTGTCTTTGGAGTTCCTTCTGCTGCTGCTAGCGTGACTTTTCCAGGCAAGCGAGTGGCAGCCACGCTTTCCCTGCAGCCCGTAGGATGCGCACACAAGCCATGTGCACGGCAGCTTCGTTCTTCGCTTTTTGCAACGCGTCGCGCTTTCATTGCCCCGGAGGCGAAGAGTCGTCTGCTTCTCGCACAGAAAGCTCTGCCGGCAGAGGAGCGCACCAGAGCACTGCTTCTGCCGGAACACGCCTGGCCCATACACACAATCCCTCTCAGCGCTACGTGGCACCACACTCTGCCTCTCCTGTGCTCCGCATCTAAACGGAAAGGCCCTCGGCTACGTCGCGCACAGAGAACTGTGCCAGAACAACGCGCTTCCCGGCGCTGGCCCCTGCGGCTCGGAGAAACTTGGATTTGCACCACATTCCCGGGCAGCCCCCTTTACAAGCTGCACAGCGCCCTCGGATCGCGGTGCTCTTTGCACGGTCCTTGTCAGCTCCAAGTACCCCCCCCGCGCACGTTACAGGCTCATAAAGACCAAGGATGCGAGTAGCCGTCTCGCCCAGAAAAATGTACCGGCGCAAAAGCACGATCTTCGTTACCCGTTCTCGTCGGCCAGACGGTTGTGCTCTGTCGAAAGGCTTGGACACCTAAACACTCCCGCGCTGCTTTCCCGGCACATTTCTCTAAGCGGAGAGCTAGACGGGCAGTTCGGACCCCATCGAAACAGAAGGAGAATGATTCTACCTGGAGCTGAGGCAAATCCGTGCACAGCACATGCTGCGTGCCAGCACTGTACACGCTGAGGAGCAGCAAAGCTGAGTGCCACCGCTGGGCTTCAGTTCTCTCCAGACGGCAGAAGGCGAAGATTGAAGCCGCAGAGCACGGGGCTTCTGTGTGCTCGGCACCGTCTTTCCAAAGCCCAGGCAAACGCGCCTTCACAAGCCCGCTCAGCCGAGAATACGCTGGCTGGCTCGGGAAGTAAACGCGCAGCCCTTCGACTTCGTCCCACAACCTGGCTAGAAAGCAGTTTCTTACAGCTTCCGTGTTGCAGAGTCCCTGCAGCTTGAGCTCACCCCGAAGGACGCGTCAAAAAAGGAGGCGTTCTTGAAGCCCCCCTTCTCCAAGCACAAACACACTGAGGCTCTGCAGCTTCCTTCTCAGATGGCCATGCCGTCACACTGGTCGCGCTGGCATTACCGTTGCCAGCTTCCAGCAGCTGCTAGCATGCAAAAGGGCTCGAGAAGTAAAAGGCAGTGCTGTGCTGCACCTTCGCCTTCGCACGCGTAAGCCACGTAAGTGCACTGTGTACTTGTCTCCTCTGCTTGCATCTACCGGGATACTTAATTCTCTGCATCTCGGAGCCTAAAGGTAAGAGCAGCTGTTTCCACAGAAGCTGGCTGGTGCTATAGGTAGCAGCACAAGCAGCTGTCTTTGGAGTTCCTTCTGCTGCTGCTAGCGTGACTTTTCCAGGCAAGCGAGTGGCAGCCACGCTTTCCCTGCAGCCCGTAGGATGCGCACACAAGCCATGTGCACGGCTGCTTCGTTCTTCGCTTTTTGTAACGCGTCGCGCTTTCATTGCCCCGGAGGCGAAGAGTCGTCTGCTTCTCGCACAGAAAGCTCTGCCGGCAGAGGAGCGCACCAGAGCACTGCTTCTGCCGGAACACGCCTGGCCCATACACACAATCCCTCTCAGCGCTACGTGGCACCACACTCTGCCTCTCCTGTGCTCCGCATCTAAACGGAAAGGCCCTCGGCTACGTCGCGCACAGAGAACTGTGCCAGAACAACGCGCTTCCCGGCGCTGGCCCCTGCGGCTCGGAGAAACTTGGATTTGCACCACATTCCCGGGCAGCCCCCTTTACAAGCTGCACAGCGCCCTCGGATCGCGGTGCTCTTTGCACGGTCCTTGTCAGCTCCAAGTACCCCCCCGCGCACGTTACAGGCTCATAAAGACCAAGGATGCGAGTAGCCGTCTCGCCCAGAAAAATGTACCGGCGCAAAAGCACGATCTTCGTTACCCGTTCTCGTCGGCCAGACGGTTGTGCTCTGTCGAAAGGCTTGGACACCTAAACACTCCCGCGCTGCTTTCCCGGCACATTTCTCTAAGCGGAGAGCTAGACGGGCAGTTCGGACCCCATCGAAACAGAAGGAGAATGATTCTACCTGGAGCTGAGGCAAATCCGTGCACAGCACATGCTGCGTGCCAGCACTGTACACGCTGAGGAGCAGCAAAGCTGAGTGCCACCGCTGGGCTTCAGTTCTCTCCAGACGGCAGAAGGCGAAGATTGAAGCCGCAGAGCACGGGGCTTCTGTGTGCTCGGCACCGTCTTTCCAAAGCCCAGGCAAACGCGCCTTCACAAGCCCGCTCAGCCGAGAATACGCTGGCTGGCTCGGGAAGTAAACGCGCAGCCCTTCGACTTCGTCCCACAACCTGGCTAGAAAGCAGTTTCTTACAGCTTCCGTGTTGCAGAGTCCCTGCAGCTTGAGCTCACCCCGAAGGACGCGTCAAAAAAGGAGGCGTTCTTGAAGCCCCCCTTCTCCAAGCACAAACACACTGAGGCTCTGCAGCTTCCTTCTCAGATGGCCATGCCGTCACACTGGTCGCGCTGGCATTACCGTTGCCAGCTTCCAGCAGCTGCTAGCATGCAAAAGGGCTCGAGAAGTAAAAGGCAGTGCTGTGCTGCACCTTCGCCTTCGCACGCGTAAGCCACGTAAGTGCACTGTGTACTTGTCTCCTCTGCTTGCATCTACCGGGATACTTAATTCTCTGCATCTCGGAGCCTAAAGGTAAGAGCAGCTGTTTCCACAGAAGCTGGCTGGTGCTATAGGTAGCAGCACAAGCAGCTGTCTTTGGAGTTCCTTCTGCTGCTGCTAGCGTGACTTTTCCAGGCAAGCGAGTGGCAGCCACGCTTTCCCTGCAGCCCGTAGGATGCGCACACAAGCCATGTGCACGGCAGCTTCGTTCTTCGCTTTTTGTAACGCGTCGCGCTTTCATTGCCCCGGAGGCGAAGAGTCGTCTGCTTCTCGCACAGAAAGCTCTGCCGGCAGAGGAGCGCACCAGAGCACTGCTTCTGCCGGAACACGCCTGGCCCATACACACAATCCCTCTCAGCGCTACGTGGCACCACACTCTGCCTCTCCTGTGCTCCGCATCTAAACGGAAAGGCCCTCGGCTACGTCGCGCACAGAGAACTGTGCCAGAACAACGCGCTTCCCGGCGCTGGCCCCTGCGGCTCGGAGAAACTTGGATTTGCACCACATTCCCGGGCAGCCCCCTTTACAAGCTGCACAGCGCCCTCGGATCGCGGTGCTCTTTGCACGGTCCTTGTCAGCTCCAAGTACCCCCCCCGCGCACGTTACAGGCTCATAAAGACCAAGGATGCGAGTAGCCGTCTCGCCCAGAAAAATGTACCGGCGCAAAAGCACGATCTTCGTTACCCGTTCTCGTCGGCCAGACGGTTGTGCTCTGTCGAAAGGCTTGGACACCTAAACACTCCCGCGCTGCTTTCCCGGCACATTTCTCTAAGCGGAGAGCTAGACGGGCAGTTCGGACCCCATCGAAACAGAAGGAGAATGATTCTACCTGGAGCTGAGGCAAATCCGTGCACAGCACATGCTGCGTGCCAGCACTGTACACGCTGAGGAGCAGCAAAGCTGAGTGCCACCGCTGGGCTTCAGTTCTCTCCAGACGGCAGAAGGCGAAGATTGAAGCCGCAGAGCACGGGGCTTCTGTGTGCTCGGCACCGTCTTTCCAAAGCCCAGGCAAACGCGCCTTCACAAGCCCGCTCAGCCGAGAATACGCTGGCTGGCTCGGGAAGTAAACGCGCAGCCCTTCGACTTCGTCCCACAACCTGGCTAGAAAGCAGTTTCTTACAGCTTCCGTGTTGCAGAGTCCCTGCAGCTTGAGCTCACCCCGAAGGACGCGTCAAAAAAGGAGGCGTTCTTGAAGCCCCCCTTCTCCAAGCACAAACACACTGAGGCTCTGCAGCTTCCTTCTCAGATGGCCATGCCGTCACACTGGTCGCGCTGGCATTACCGTTGCCAGCTTCCAGCAGCTGCTAGCATGCAAAAGGGCTCGAGAAGTAAAAGGCAGTGCTGTGCTGCACCTTCGCCTTCGCACGCGTAAGCCACGTAAGTGCACTGTGTACTTGTCTCCTCTGCTTGCATCTACCGGGATACTTAATTCTCTGCATCTCGGAGCCTAAAGGTAAGAGCAGCTGTTTCCACAGAAGCTGGCTGGTGCTATAGGTAGCAGCACAAGCAGCTGTCTTTGGAGTTCCTTCTGCTGCTGCTAGCGTGACTTTTCCAGGCAAGCGAGTGGCAGCCACGCTTTCCCTGCAGCCCGTAGGATGCGCACACAAGCCATGTGCACGGCAGCTTCGTTCTTCGCTTTTTGTAACGCGTCGCGCTTTCATTGCCCCGGAGGCGAAGAGTCGTCTGCTTCTCGCCCAGAAAGCTCTGCCGGCAGAGGGGCGCACCAGAGCACTGCTTCTGCCGGAACACGCCTGGCCCATACACACAATCCCTCTCAGCGCTACGTGGCACCACACTCTGCCTCTCCTGTGCTCCGCATCTAAACGGAAAGGCCCTCGGCTACGTCGCGCACAGAGAACTGTGCCAGAACAACGCGCTTCCCGGCGCTGGCCCCTGCGGCTCGGAGAAACTTGGATTTGCACCACATTCCCGGGCAGCCCCCTTTACAAGCTGCACAGCGCCCTCGGATCGCGGTGCTCTTTGCACGGTCCTTGTCAGCTCCAAGTACCCCCCCGCGCACGTTACAGGCTCATAAAGACCAAGGATGCGAGTAGCCGTCTCGCCCAGAAAAATGTACCGGCGCAAAAGCACGATCTTCGTTACCCGTTCTCGTCGGCCAGACGGTTGTGCTCTGTCGAAAGGCTTGGACACCTAAACACTCCCGCGCTGCTTTCCCGGCACATTTCTCTAAGCGGAGAGCTAGACGGGCAGTTCGGACCCCATCGAAACAGAAGGAGAATGATTCTACCTGGAGCTGAGGCAAATCCGTGCACAGCACATGCTGCGTGCCAGCACTGTACACGCTGAGGAGCAGCAAAGCTGAGTGCCACCGCTGGGCTTCAGTTCTCTCCAGACGGCAGAAGGCGAAGATTGAAGCCGCAGAGCACGGGGCTTCTGTGTGCTCGGCACCGTCTTTCCAAAGCCCAGGCAAACGCGCCTTCACAAGCCCGCTCAGCCGAGAATACGCTGGCTGGCTCGGGAAGTAAACGCGCAGCCCTTCGACTTCGTCCCACAACCTGGCTAGAAAGCAGTTTCTTACAGCTTCCGTGTTGCAGAGTCCCTGCAGCTTGAGCTCACCCCGAAGGACGCGTCAAAAAAGGAGGCGTTCTTGAAGCCCCCCTTCTCCAAGCACAAACACACGGAGGCTCTGCAGCTTCCTTCTCAGATGGCCATGCCGTCACACTGGTCGCGCTGGCATTACCGTTGCCAGCTTCCAGCAGCTGCTAGCATGCAAAAGGGCTCGAGAAGTAAAAGGCAGTGCTGTGCTGCACCTTCGCCTTCGCACGCGTAAGCCACGTAAGTGCACTGTGTACTTGTCTCCTCTGCTTGCATCTACCGGGATACTTAATTCTCTGCATCTCGGAGCCTAAAGGTAAGAGCAGCTGTTTCCACAGAAGCTGGCTGGTGCTATAGGTAGCAGCACAAGCAGCTGTCTTTGGAGTTCCTTCTGCTGCTGCTAGCGTGACTTTTCCAGGCAAGCGAGTGGCAGCCACGCTTCCCCTGCAGCCCGTAGGATGCGCACACAAGCCATGTGCACGGCAGCTTCGTTCTTCGCTTTTTGTAACGCGTCGCGCTTTCATTGCCCCGGAGGCGAAGAGTCGTCTGCTTCTCGCACAGAAAGCTCTGCCGGCAGAGGAGCGCACCAGAGCACTGCTTCTGCCGGAACACGCCTGGCCCATACACACAATCCCTCTCAGCGCTACGTGGCACCACACTCTGCCTCTCCTGTGCTCCGCATCTAAACGGAAAGGCCCTCGGCTACGTCGCGCACAGAGAACTGTGCCAGAACAACGCGCTTCCCGGCGCTGGCCCCTGCGGCTCGGAGAAACTTGGATTTGCACCACATTCCCGGGCAGCCCCCTTTACAAGCTGCACAGCGCCCTCGGATCGCGGTGCTCTTTGCACGGTCCTTGTCAGCTCCAAGTACCCCCCCCGCGCACGTTACAGGCTCATAAAGACCAAGGATGCGAGTAGCCGTCTCGCCCAGAAAAATGTACCGGCGCAAAAGCACGATCTTCGTTACCCGTTCTCGTCGGCCAGACGGTTGTGCTCTGTCGAAAGGCTTGGACACCTAAACACTCCCGCGCTGCTTTCCCGGCACATTTCTCTAAGCGGAGAGCTAGACGGGCAGTTCGGACCCCATCGAAACAGAAGGAGAATGATTCTACCTGGAGCTGAGGCAAATCCGTGCACAGCACATGCTGCGTGCCAGCACTGTACACGCTGAGGAGCAGCAAAGCTGAGTGCCACCGCTGGGCTTCAGTTCTCTCCAGACGGCAGAAGGCGAAGATTGAAGCCGCAGAGCACGGGGCTTCTGTGTGCTCGGCACCGTCTTTCCAAAGCCCAGGCAAACGCGCCTTCACAAGCCCGCTCAGCCGAGAATACGCTGGCTGGCTCGGGAAGTAAACGCGCAGCCCTTCGACTTCGTCCCACAACCTGGCTAGAAAGCAGTTTCTTACAGCTTCCGTGTTGCAGAGTCCCTGCAGCTTGAGCTCACCCCGAAGGACGCGTCAAAAAAGGAGGCGTTCTTGAAGCCCCCCTTCTCCAAGCACAAACACACGGAGGCTCTGCAGCTTCCTTCTCAGATGGCCATGCCGTCACACTGGTCGCGCTGGCATTACCGTTGCCAGCTTCCAGCAGCTGCTAGCATGCAAAAGGGCTCGAGAAGTAAAAGGCAGTGCTGTGCTGCACCTTCGCCTTCGCACGCGTAAGCCACGTAAGTGCACTGTGTACTTGTCTCCTCTGCTTGCATCTACCGGGATACTTAATTCTCTGCATCTCGGAGCCTAAAGGTAAGAGCAGCTGTTTCCACAGAAGCTGGCTGGTGCTATAGGTAGCAGCACAAGCAGCTGTCTTTGGAGTTCCTTCTGCTGCTGCTAGCGTGACTTTTCCAGGCAAGCGAGTGGCAGCCACGCTTTCCCTGCAGCCCGTAGGATGCGCACACAAGCCATGTGCACGGCAGCTTCGTTCTTCGCTTTTTGTAACGCGTCGCGCTTTCATTGCCCCGGAGGCGAAGAGTCGTCTGCTTCTCGCACAGAAAGCTCTGCCGGCAGAGGAGCGCACCAGAGCACTGCTTCTGCCGGAACACGCCTGGCCCATACACACAATCCCTCTCAGCGCTACGTGGCACCACACTCTGCCTCTCCTGTGCTCCGCATCTAAACGGAAAGGCCCTCGGCTACGTCGCGCACAGAGAACTGTGCCAGAACAACGCGCTTCCCGGCGCTGGCCCCTGCGGCTCGGAGAAACTTGGATTTGCACCACATTCCCGGGCAGCCCCCTTTACAAGCTGCACAGCGCCCTCGGATCGCGGTGCTCTTTGCACGGTCCTTGTCAGCTCCAAGTACCCCCCCCGCGCACGTTACAGGCTCATAAAGACCAAGGATGCGAGTAGCCGTCTCGCCCAGAAAAATGTACCGGCGCAAAAGCACGATCTTCGTTACCCGTTCTCGTCGGCCAGACGGTTGTGCTCTGTCGAAAGGCTTGGACACCTAAACACTCCCGCGCTGCTTTCCCGGCACATTTCTCTAAGCGGAGAGCTAGACGGGCAGTTCGGACCCCATCGAAACAGAAGGAGAATGATTCTACCTGGAGCTGAGGCAAATCCGTGCACAGCACATGCTGCGTGCCAGCACTGTACACGCTGAGGAGCAGCAAAGCTGAGTGCCACCGCTGGGCTTCAGTTCTCTCCAGACGGCAGAAGGCGAAGATTGAAGCCGCAGAGCACGGGGCTTCTGTGTGCTCGGCACCGTCTTTCCAAAGCCCAGGCAAACGCGCCTTCACAAGCCCGCTCAGCCGAGAATACGCTGGCTGGCTCGGGAAGTAAACGCGCAGCCCTTCGACTTCGTCCCACAACCTGGCTAGAAAGCAGTTTCTTACAGCTTCCGTGTTGCAGAGTCCCTGCAGCTTGAGCTCACCCCGAAGGACGCGTCAAAAAAGGAGGCGTTCTTGAAGCCCCCCTTCTCCAAGCACAAACACACTGAGGCTCTGCAGCTTCCTTCTCAGATGGCCATGCCGTCACACTGGTCGCGCTGGCATTACCGTTGCCAGCTTCCAGCAGCTGCTAGCATGCAAAAGGGCTCGAGAAGTAAAAGGCAGTGCTGTGCTGCACCTTCGCCTTCGCACGCGTAAGCCACGTAAGTGCACTGTGTACTTGTCTCCTCTGCTTGCATCTACCGGGATACTTAATTCTCTGCATCTCGGAGCCTAAAGGTAAGAGCAGCTGTTTCCACAGAAGCTGGCTGGTGCTATAGGTAGCAGCACAAGCAGCTGTCTTTGGAGTTCCTTCTGCTGCTGCTAGCGTGACTTTTCCAGGCAAGCGAGTGGCAGCCACGCTTTCCCTGCAGCCCGTAGGATGCGCACACAAGCCATGTGCACGGCAGCTTCGTTCTTCGCTTTTTGTAACGCGTCGCGCTTTCATTGCCCCGGAGGCGAAGAGTCGTCTGCTTCTCGCACAGAAAGCTCTGCCGGCAGAGGAGCGCACCAGAGCACTGCTTCTGCCGGAACACGCCTGGCCCATACACACAATCCCTCTCAGCGCTACGTGGCACCACACTCTGCCTCTCCTGTGCTCCGCATCTAAACGGAAAGGCCCTCGGCTACGTCGCGCACAGAGAACTGTGCCAGAACAACGCGCTTCCCGGCGCTGGCCCCTGCGGCTCGGAGAAACTTGGATTTGCACCACATTCCCGGGCAGCCCCCTTTACAAGCTGCACAGCGCCCTCGGATCGCGGTGCTCTTTGCACGGTCCTTGTCAGCTCCAAGTACCCCCCCCGCGCACGTTACAGGCTCATAAAGACCAAGGATGCGAGTAGCCGTCTCGCCCAGAAAAATGTACCGGCGCAAAAGCACGATCTTCGTTACCCGTTCTCGTCGGCCAGACGGTTGTGCTCTGTCGAAAGGCTTGGACACCTAAACACTCCCGCGCTGCTTTCCCGGCACATTTCTCTAAGCGGAGAGCTAGACGGGCAGTTCGGACCCCATCGAAACAGAAGGAGAATGATTCTACCTGGAGCTGAGGCAAATCCGTGCACAGCACATGCTGCGTGCCAGCACTGTACACGCTGAGGAGCAGCAAAGCTGAGTGCCACCGCTGGGCTTCAGTTCTCTCCAGACGGCAGAAGGCGAAGATTGAAGCCGCAGAGCACGGGGCTTCTGTGTGCTCGGCACCGTCTTTCCAAAGCCCAGGCAAACGCGCCTTCACAAGCCCGCTCAGCCGAGAATACGCTGGCTGGCTCGGGAAGTAAACGCGCAGCCCTTCGACTTCGTCCCACAACCTGGCTAGAAAGCAGTTTCTTACAGCTTCCGTGTTGCAGAGTCCCTGCAGCTTGAGCTCCCCCCGAAGGACGCGTCAAAAAAGGAGGCGTTCTTGAAGCCCCCCTTCTCCAAGCACAAACACACTGAGGCTCTGCAGCTTCCTTCTCAGATGGCCATGCCGTCACACTGGTCGCGCTGGCATTACCGTTGCCAGCTTCCAGCAGCTGCTAGCATGCAAAAGGGCTCGAGAAGTAAAAGGCAGTGCTGTGCTGCACCTTCGCCTTCGCACGCGTAAGCCACGTAAGTGCACTGTGTACTTGTCTCCTCTGCTTGCATCTACCGGGATACTTAATTCTCTGCATCTCGGAGCCTAAAGGTAAGAGCAGCTGTTTCCACAGAAGCTGGCTGGTGCTATAGGTAGCAGCACAAGCAGCTGTCTTTGGAGTTCCTTCTGCTGCTGCTAGCGTGACTTTTCCAGGCAAGCGAGTGGCAGCCACGCTTTCCCTGCAGCCCGTAGGATGCGCACACAAGCCATGTGCACGGCAGCTTCGTTCTTCGCTTTTTGCAACGCGTCGCGCTTTCATTGCCCCGGAGGCGAAGAGTCGTCTGCTTCTCGCACAGAAAGCTCTGCCGGCAGAGGAGCGCACCAGAGCACTGCTTCTGCCGGAACACGCCTGGCCCATACACACAATCCCTCTCAGCGCTACGTGGCACCACACTCTGCCTCTCCTGTGCTCCGCATCTAAACGGAAAGGCCCTCGGCTACGTCGCGCACAGAGAACTGTGCCAGAACAACGCGCTTCCCGGCGCTGGCCCCTGCGGCTCGGAGAAACTTGGATTTGCACCACATTCCCGGGCAGCCCCCTTTACAAGCTGCACAGCGCCCTCGGATCGCGGTGCTCTTTGCACGGTCCTTGTCAGCTCCAAGTACCCCCCCCGCGCACGTTACAGGCTCATAAAGACCAAGGATGCGAGTAGCCGTCTCGCCCAGAAAAATGTACCGGCGCAAAAGCACGATCTTCGTTACCCGTTCTCGTCGGCCAGACGGTTGTGCTCTGTCGAAAGGCTTGGACACCTAAACACTCCCGCGCTGCTTTCCCGGCACATTTCTCTAAGCGGAGAGCTAGACGGGCAGTTCGGACCCCATCGAAACAGAAGGAGAATGATTCTACCTGGAGCTGAGGCAAATCCGTGCACAGCACATGCTGCGTGCCAGCACTGTACACGCTGAGGAGCAGCAAAGCTGAGTGCCACCGCTGGGCTTCAGTTCTCTCCAGACGGCAGAAGGCGAAGATTGAAGCCGCAGAGCACGGGGCTTCTGTGTGCTCGGCACCGTCTTTCCAAAGCCCAGGCAAACGCGCCTTCACAAGCCCGCTCAGCCGAGAATACGCTGGCTGGCTCGGGAAGTAAACGCGCAGCCCTTCGACTTCGTCCCACAACCTGGCTAGAAAGCAGTTTCTTACAGCTTCCGTGTTGCAGAGTCCCTGCAGCTTGAGCTCACCCCGAAGGACGCGTCAAAAAAGGAGGCGTTCTTGAAGCCCCCCTTCTCCAAGCACAAACACACTGAGGCTCTGCAGCTTCCTTCTCAGATGGCCATGCCGTCACACTGGTCGCGCTGGCATTACCGTTGCCAGCTTCCAGCAGCTGCTAGCATGCAAAAGGGCTCGAGAAGTAAAAGGCAGTGCTGTGCTGCACCTTCGCCTTCGCACGCGTAAGCCACGTAAGTGCACTGTGTACTTGTCTCCTCTGCTTGCATCTACCGGGATACTTAATTCTCTGCATCTCGGAGCCTAAAGGTAAGAGCAGCTGTTTCCACAGAAGCTGGCTGGTGCTATAGGTAGCAGCACAAGCAGCTGTCTTTGGAGTTCCTTCTGCTGCTGCTAGCGTGACTTTTCCAGGCAAGCGAGTGGCAGCCACGCTTTCCCTGCAGCCCGTAGGATGCGCACACAAGCCATGTGCACGGCTGCTTCGTTCTTCGCTTTTTGTAACGCGTCGCGCTTTCATTGCCCCGGAGGCGAAGAGTCGTCTGCTTCTCGCACAGAAAGCTCTGCCGGCAGAGGAGCGCACCAGAGCACTGCTTCTGCCGGAACACGCCTGGCCCATACACACAATCCCTCTCAGCGCTACGTGGCACCACACTCTGCCTCTCCTGTGCTCCGCATCTAAACGGAAAGGCCCTCGGCTACGTCGCGCACAGAGAACTGTGCCAGAACAACGCGCTTCCCGGCGCTGGCCCCTGCGGCTCGGAGAAACTTGGATTTGCACCACATTCCCGGGCAGCCCCCTTTACAAGCTGCACAGCGCCCTCGGATCGCGGTGCTCTTTGCACGGTCCTTGTCAGCTCCAAGTACCCCCCCGCGCACGTTACAGGCTCATAAAGACCAAGGATGCGAGTAGCCGTCTCGCCCAGAAAAATGTACCGGCGCAAAAGCACGATCTTCGTTACCCGTTCTCGTCGGCCAGACGGTTGTGCTCTGTCGAAAGGCTTGGACACCTAAACACTCCCGCGCTGCTTTCCCGGCACATTTCTCTAAGCGGAGAGCTAGACGGGCAGTTCGGACCCCATCGAAACAGAAGGAGAATGATTCTACCTGGAGCTGAGGCAAATCCGTGCACAGCACATGCTGCGTGCCAGCACTGTACACGCTGAGGAGCAGCAAAGCTGAGTGCCACCGCTGGGCTTCAGTTCTCTCCAGACGGCAGAAGGCGAAGATTGAAGCCGCAGAGCACGGGGCTTCTGTGTGCTCGGCACCGTCTTTCCAAAGCCCAGGCAAACGCGCCTTCACAAGCCCGCTCAGCCGAGAATACGCTGGCTGGCTCGGGAAGTAAACGCGCAGCCCTTCGACTTCGTCCCACAACCTGGCTAGAAAGCAGTTTCTTACAGCTTCCGTGTTGCAGAGTCCCTGCAGCTTGAGCTCACCCCGAAGGACGCGTCAAAAAAGGAGGCGTTCTTGAAGCCCCCCTTCTCCAAGCACAAACACACTGAGGCTCTGCAGCTTCCTTCTCAGATGGCCATGCCGTCACACTGGTCGCGCTGGCAT
This sequence comes from Aphelocoma coerulescens, assembly GCF_041296385.1. NCBI lineage: Eukaryota > Metazoa > Chordata > Aves > Passeriformes > Corvidae > Aphelocoma > Aphelocoma coerulescens. The sequence continues at coordinate 6,436,525 of NC_091022.1, read as the reverse complement.
TACCGTTGCCAGCTTCCAGCAGCTGCTAGCATGCAAAAGGGCTCGAGAAGTAAAAGGCAGTGCTGTGCTGCACCTTCGCCTTCGCACGCGTAAGCCACGTAAGTGCACTGTGTACTTGTCTCCTCTGCTTGCATCTACCGGGATACTTAATTCTCTGCATCTCGGAGCCTAAAGGTAAGAGCAGCTGTTTCCACAGAAGCTGGCTGGTGCTATAGGTAGCAGCACAAGCAGCTGTCTTTGGAGTTCCTTCTGCTGCTGCTAGCGTGACTTTTCCAGGCAAGCGAGTGGCAGCCACGCTTTCCCTGCAGCCCGTAGGATGCGCACACAAGCCATGTGCACGGCAGCTTCGTTCTTCGCTTTTTGTAACGCGTCGCGCTTTCATTGCCCCGGAGGCGAAGAGTCGTCTGCTTCTCGCACAGAAAGCTCTGCCGGCAGAGGAGCGCACCAGAGCACTGCTTCTGCCGGAACACGCCTGGCCCATACACACAATCCCTCTCAGCGCTACGTGGCACCACACTCTGCCTCTCCTGTGCTCCGCATCTAAACGGAAAGGCCCTCGGCTACGTCGCGCACAGAGAACTGTGCCAGAACAACGCGCTTCCCGGCGCTGGCCCCTGCGGCTCGGAGAAACTTGGATTTGCACCACATTCCCGGGCAGCCCCCTTTACAAGCTGCACAGCGCCCTCGGATCGCGGTGCTCTTTGCACGGTCCTTGTCAGCTCCAAGTACCCCCCCCGCGCACGTTACAGGCTCATAAAGACCAAGGATGCGAGTAGCCGTCTCGCCCAGAAAAATGTACCGGCGCAAAAGCACGATCTTCGTTACCCGTTCTCGTCGGCCAGACGGTTGTGCTCTGTCGAAAGGCTTGGACACCTAAACACTCCCGCGCTGCTTTCCCGGCACATTTCTCTAAGCGGAGAGCTAGACGGGCAGTTCGGACCCCATCGAAACAGAAGGAGAATGATTCTACCTGGAGCTGAGGCAAATCCGTGCACAGCACATGCTGCGTGCCAGCACTGTACACGCTGAGGAGCAGCAAAGCTGAGTGCCACCGCTGGGCTTCAGTTCTCTCCAGACGGCAGAAGGCGAAGATTGAAGCCGCAGAGCACGGGGCTTCTGTGTGCTCGGCACCGTCTTTCCAAAGCCCAGGCAAACGCGCCTTCACAAGCCCGCTCAGCCGAGAATACGCTGGCTGGCTCGGGAAGTAAACGCGCAGCCCTTCGACTTCGTCCCACAACCTGGCTAGAAAGCAGTTTCTTACAGCTTCCGTGTTGCAGAGTCCCTGCAGCTTGAGCTCACCCCGAAGGACGCGTCAAAAAAGGAGGCGTTCTTGAAGCCCCCCTTCTCCAAGCACAAACACACTGAGGCTCTGCAGCTTCCTTCTCAGATGGCCATGCCGTCACACTGGTCGCGCTGGCATTACCGTTGCCAGCTTCCAGCAGCTGCTAGCATGCAAAAGGGCTCGAGAAGTAAAAGGCAGTGCTGTGCTGCACCTTCGCCTTCGCACGCGTAAGCCACGTAAGTGCACTGTGTACTTGTCTCCTCTGCTTGCATCTACCGGGATACTTAATTCTCTGCATCTCGGAGCCTAAAGGTAAGAGCAGCTGTTTCCACAGAAGCTGGCTGGTGCTATAGGTAGCAGCACAAGCAGCTGTCTTTGGAGTTCCTTCTGCTGCTGCTAGCGTGACTTTTCCAGGCAAGCGAGTGGCAGCCACGCTTTCCCTGCAGCCCGTAGGATGCGCACACAAGCCATGTGCACGGCAGCTTCGTTCTTCGCTTTTTGCAACGCGTCGCGCTTTCATTGCCCCGGAGGCGAAGAGTCGTCTGCTTCTCGCACAGAAAGCTCTGCCGGCAGAGGAGCGCACCAGAGCACTGCTTCTGCCGGAACACGCCTGGCCCATACACACAATCCCTCTCAGCGCTACGTGGCACCACACTCTGCCTCTCCTGTGCTCCGCATCTAAACGGAAAGGCCCTCGGCTACGTCGCGCACAGAGAACTGTGCCAGAACAACGCGCTTCCCGGCGCTGGCCCCTGCGGCTCGGAGAAACTTGGATTTGCACCACATTCCCGGGCAGCCCCCTTTACAAGCTGCACAGCGCCCTCGGATCGCGGTGCTCTTTGCACGGTCCTTGTCAGCTCCAAGTACCCCCCCCGCGCACGTTACAGGCTCATAAAGACCAAGGATGCGAGTAGCCGTCTCGCCCAGAAAAATGTACCGGCGCAAAAGCACGATCTTCGTTACCCGTTCTCGTCGGCCAGACGGTTGTGCTCTGTCGAAAGGCTTGGACACCTAAACACTCCCGCGCTGCTTTCCCGGCACATTTCTCTAAGCGGAGAGCTAGACGGGCAGTTCGGACCCCATCGAAACAGAAGGAGAATGATTCTACCTGGAGCTGAGGCAAATCCGTGCACAGCACATGCTGCGTGCCAGCACTGTACACGCTGAGGAGCAGCAAAGCTGAGTGCCACCGCTGGGCTTCAGTTCTCTCCAGACGGCAGAAGGCGAAGATTGAAGCCGCAGAGCACGGGGCTTCTGTGTGCTCGGCACCGTCTTTCCAAAGCCCAGGCAAACGCGCCTTCACAAGCCCGCTCAGCCGAGAATACGCTGGCTGGCTCGGGAAGTAAACGCGCAGCCCTTCGACTTCGTCCCACAACCTGGCTAGAAAGCAGTTTCTTACAGCTTCCGTGTTGCAGAGTCCCTGCAGCTTGAGCTCACCCCGAAGGACGCGTCAAAAAAGGAGGCGTTCTTGAAGCCCCCCTTCTCCAAGCACAAACACACTGAGGCTCTGCAGCTTCCTTCTCAGATGGCCATGCCGTCACACTGGTCGCGCTGGCATTACCGTTGCCAGCTTCCAGCAGCTGCTAGCATGCAAAAGGGCTCGAGAAGTAAAAGGCAGTGCTGTGCTGCACCTTCGCCTTCGCACGCGTAAGCCACGTAAGTGCACTGTGTACTTGTCTCCTCTGCTTGCATCTACCGGGATACTTAATTCTCTGCATCTCGGAGCCTAAAGGTAAGAGCAGCTGTTTCCACAGAAGCTGGCTGGTGCTATAGGTAGCAGCACAAGCAGCTGTCTTTGGAGTTCCTTCTGCTGCTGCTAGCGTGACTTTTCCAGGCAAGCGAGTGGCAGCCACGCTTTCCCTGCAGCCCGTAGGATGCGCACACAAGCCATGTGCACGGCTGCTTCGTTCTTCGCTTTTTGTAACGCGTCGCGCTTTCATTGCCCCGGAGGCGAAGAGTCGTCTGCTTCTCGCACAGAAAGCTCTGCCGGCAGAGGAGCGCACCAGAGCACTGCTTCTGCCGGAACACGCCTGGCCCATACACACAATCCCTCTCAGCGCTACGTGGCACCACACTCTGCCTCTCCTGTGCTCCGCATCTAAACGGAAAGGCCCTCGGCTACGTCGCGCACAGAGAACTGTGCCAGAACAACGCGCTTCCCGGCGCTGGCCCCTGCGGCTCGGAGAAACTTGGATTTGCACCACATTCCCGGGCAGCCCCCTTTACAAGCTGCACAGCGCCCTCGGATCGCGGTGCTCTTTGCACGGTCCTTGTCAGCTCCAAGTACCCCCCCGCGCACGTTACAGGCTCATAAAGACCAAGGATGCGAGTAGCCGTCTCGCCCAGAAAAATGTACCGGCGCAAAAGCACGATCTTCGTTACCCGTTCTCGTCGGCCAGACGGTTGTGCTCTGTCGAAAGGCTTGGACACCTAAACACTCCCGCGCTGCTTTCCCGGCACATTTCTCTAAGCGGAGAGCTAGACGGGCAGTTCGGACCCCATCGAAACAGAAGGAGAATGATTCTACCTGGAGCTGAGGCAAATCCGTGCACAGCACATGCTGCGTGCCAGCACTGTACACGCTGAGGAGCAGCAAAGCTGAGTGCCACCGCTGGGCTTCAGTTCTCTCCAGACGGCAGAAGGCGAAGATTGAAGCCGCAGAGCACGGGGCTTCTGTGTGCTCGGCACCGTCTTTCCAAAGCCCAGGCAAACGCGCCTTCACAAGCCCGCTCAGCCGAGAATACGCTGGCTGGCTCGGGAAGTAAACGCGCAGCCCTTCGACTTCGTCCCACAACCTGGCTAGAAAGCAGTTTCTTACAGCTTCCGTGTTGCAGAGTCCCTGCAGCTTGAGCTCACCCCGAAGGACGCGTCAAAAAAGGAGGCGTTCTTGAAGCCCCCCTTCTCCAAGCACAAACACACTGAGGCTCTGCAGCTTCCTTCTCAGATGGCCATGCCGTCACACTGGTCGCGCTGGCATTACCGTTGCCAGCTTCCAGCAGCTGCTAGCATGCAAAAGGGCTCGAGAAGTAAAAGGCAGTGCTGTGCTGCACCTTCGCCTTCGCACGCGTAAGCCACGTAAGTGCACTGTGTACTTGTCTCCTCTGCTTGCATCTACCGGGATACTTAATTCTCTGCATCTCGGAGCCTAAAGGTAAGAGCAGCTGTTTCCACAGAAGCTGGCTGGTGCTATAGGTAGCAGCACAAGCAGCTGTCTTTGGAGTTCCTTCTGCTGCTGCTAGCGTGACTTTTCCAGGCAAGCGAGTGGCAGCCACGCTTTCCCTGCAGCCCGTAGGATGCGCACACAAGCCATGTGCACGGCAGCTTCGTTCTTCGCTTTTTGTAACGCGTCGCGCTTTCATTGCCCCGGAGGCGAAGAGTCGTCTGCTTCTCGCACAGAAAGCTCTGCCGGCAGAGGAGCGCACCAGAGCACTGCTTCTGCCGGAACACGCCTGGCCCATACACACAATCCCTCTCAGCGCTACGTGGCACCACACTCTGCCTCTCCTGTGCTCCGCATCTAAACGGAAAGGCCCTCGGCTACGTCGCGCACAGAGAACTGTGCCAGAACAACGCGCTTCCCGGCGCTGGCCCCTGCGGCTCGGAGAAACTTGGATTTGCACCACATTCCCGGGCAGCCCCCTTTACAAGCTGCACAGCGCCCTCGGATCGCGGTGCTCTTTGCACGGTCCTTGTCAGCTCCAAGTACCCCCCCCGCGCACGTTACAGGCTCATAAAGACCAAGGATGCGAGTAGCCGTCTCGCCCAGAAAAATGTACCGGCGCAAAAGCACGATCTTCGTTACCCGTTCTCGTCGGCCAGACGGTTGTGCTCTGTCGAAAGGCTTGGACACCTAAACACTCCCGCGCTGCTTTCCCGGCACATTTCTCTAAGCGGAGAGCTAGACGGGCAGTTCGGACCCCATCGAAACAGAAGGAGAATGATTCTACCTGGAGCTGAGGCAAATCCGTGCACAGCACATGCTGCGTGCCAGCACTGTACACGCTGAGGAGCAGCAAAGCTGAGTGCCACCGCTGGGCTTCAGTTCTCTCCAGACGGCAGAAGGCGAAGATTGAAGCCGCAGAGCACGGGGCTTCTGTGTGCTCGGCACCGTCTTTCCAAAGCCCAGGCAAACGCGCCTTCACAAGCCCGCTCAGCCGAGAATACGCTGGCTGGCTCGGGAAGTAAACGCGCAGCCCTTCGACTTCGTCCCACAACCTGGCTAGAAAGCAGTTTCTTACAGCTTCCGTGTTGCAGAGTCCCTGCAGCTTGAGCTCACCCCGAAGGACGCGTCAAAAAAGGAGGCGTTCTTGAAGCCCCCCTTCTCCAAGCACAAACACACTGAGGCTCTGCAGCTTCCTTCTCAGATGGCCATGCCGTCACACTGGTCGCGCTGGCATTACCGTTGCCAGCTTCCAGCAGCTGCTAGCATGCAAAAGGGCTCGAGAAGTAAAAGGCAGTGCTGTGCTGCACCTTCGCCTTCGCACGCGTAAGCCACGTAAGTGCACTGTGTACTTGTCTCCTCTGCTTGCATCTACCGGGATACTTAATTCTCTGCATCTCGGAGCCTAAAGGTAAGAGCAGCTGTTTCCACAGAAGCTGGCTGGTGCTATAGGTAGCAGCACAAGCAGCTGTCTTTGGAGTTCCTTCTGCTGCTGCTAGCGTGACTTTTCCAGGCAAGCGAGTGGCAGCCACGCTTTCCCTGCAGCCCGTAGGATGCGCACACAAGCCATGTGCACGGCAGCTTCGTTCTTCGCTTTTTGTAACGCGTCGCGCTTTCATTGCCCCGGAGGCGAAGAGTCGTCTGCTTCTCGCCCAGAAAGCTCTGCCGGCAGAGGGGCGCACCAGAGCACTGCTTCTGCCGGAACACGCCTGGCCCATACACACAATCCCTCTCAGCGCTACGTGGCACCACACTCTGCCTCTCCTGTGCTCCGCATCTAAACGGAAAGGCCCTCGGCTACGTCGCGCACAGAGAACTGTGCCAGAACAACGCGCTTCCCGGCGCTGGCCCCTGCGGCTCGGAGAAACTTGGATTTGCACCACATTCCCGGGCAGCCCCCTTTACAAGCTGCACAGCGCCCTCGGATCGCGGTGCTCTTTGCACGGTCCTTGTCAGCTCCAAGTACCCCCCCGCGCACGTTACAGGCTCATAAAGACCAAGGATGCGAGTAGCCGTCTCGCCCAGAAAAATGTACCGGCGCAAAAGCACGATCTTCGTTACCCGTTCTCGTCGGCCAGACGGTTGTGCTCTGTCGAAAGGCTTGGACACCTAAACACTCCCGCGCTGCTTTCCCGGCACATTTCTCTAAGCGGAGAGCTAGACGGGCAGTTCGGACCCCATCGAAACAGAAGGAGAATGATTCTACCTGGAGCTGAGGCAAATCCGTGCACAGCACATGCTGCGTGCCAGCACTGTACACGCTGAGGAGCAGCAAAGCTGAGTGCCACCGCTGGGCTTCAGTTCTCTCCAGACGGCAGAAGGCGAAGATTGAAGCCGCAGAGCACGGGGCTTCTGTGTGCTCGGCACCGTCTTTCCAAAGCCCAGGCAAACGCGCCTTCACAAGCCCGCTCAGCCGAGAATACGCTGGCTGGCTCGGGAAGTAAACGCGCAGCCCTTCGACTTCGTCCCACAACCTGGCTAGAAAGCAGTTTCTTACAGCTTCCGTGTTGCAGAGTCCCTGCAGCTTGAGCTCCCCCCGAAGGACGCGTCAAAAAAGGAGGCGTTCTTGAAGCCCCCCTTCTCCAAGCACAAACACACGGAGGCTCTGCAGCTTCCTTCTCAGATGGCCATGCCGTCACACTGGTCGCGCTGGCATTACCGTTGCCAGCTTCCAGCAGCTGCTAGCATGCAAAAGGGCTCGAGAAGTAAAAGGCAGTGCTGTGCTGCACCTTCGCCTTCGCACGCGTAAGCCACGTAAGTGCACTGTGTACTTGTCTCCTCTGCTTGCATCTACCGGGATACTTAATTCTCTGCATCTCGGAGCCTAAAGGTAAGAGCAGCTGTTTCCACAGAAGCTGGCTGGTGCTATAGGTAGCAGCACAAGCAGCTGTCTTTGGAGTTCCTTCTGCTGCTGCTAGCGTGACTTTTCCAGGCAAGCGAGTGGCAGCCACGCTTCCCCTGCAGCCCGTAGGATGCGCACACAAGCCATGTGCACGGCAGCTTCGTTCTTCGCTTTTTGTAACGCGTCGCGCTTTCATTGCCCCGGAGGCGAAGAGTCGTCTGCTTCTCGCACAGAAAGCTCTGCCGGCAGAGGAGCGCACCAGAGCACTGCTTCTGCCGGAACACGCCTGGCCCATACACACAATCCCTCTCAGCGCTACGTGGCACCACACTCTGCCTCTCCTGTGCTCCGCATCTAAACGGAAAGGCCCTCGGCTACGTCGCGCACAGAGAACTGTGCCAGAACAACGCGCTTCCCGGCGCTGGCCCCTGCGGCTCGGAGAAACTTGGATTTGCACCACATTCCCGGGCAGCCCCCTTTACAAGCTGCACAGCGCCCTCGGATCGCGGTGCTCTTTGCACGGTCCTTGTCAGCTCCAAGTACCCCCCCCGCGCACGTTACAGGCTCATAAAGACCAAGGATGCGAGTAGCCGTCTCGCCCAGAAAAATGTACCGGCGCAAAAGCACGATCTTCGTTACCCGTTCTCGTCGGCCAGACGGTTGTGCTCTGTCGAAAGGCTTGGACACCTAAACACTCCCGCGCTGCTTTCCCGGCACATTTCTCTAAGCGGAGAGCTAGACGGGCAGTTCGGACCCCATCGAAACAGAAGGAGAATGATTCTACCTGGAGCTGAGGCAAATCCGTGCACAGCACATGCTGCGTGCCAGCACTGTACACGCTGAGGAGCAGCAAAGCTGAGTGCCACCGCTGGGCTTCAGTTCTCTCCAGACGGCAGAAGGCGAAGATTGAAGCCGCAGAGCACGGGGCTTCTGTGTGCTCGGCACCGTCTTTCCAAAGCCCAGGCAAACGCGCCTTCACAAGCCCGCTCAGCCGAGAATACGCTGGCTGGCTCGGGAAGTAAACGCGCAGCCCTTCGACTTCGTCCCACAACCTGGCTAGAAAGCAGTTTCTTACAGCTTCCGTGTTGCAGAGTCCCTGCAGCTTGAGCTCACCCCGAAGGACGCGTCAAAAAAGGAGGCGTTCTTGAAGCCCCCCTTCTCCAAGCACAAACACACGGAGGCTCTGCAGCTTCCTTCTCAGATGGCCATGCCGTCACACTGGTCGCGCTGGCATTACCGTTGCCAGCTTCCAGCAGCTGCTAGCATGCAAAAGGGCTCGAGAAGTAAAAGGCAGTGCTGTGCTGCACCTTCGCCTTCGCACGCGTAAGCCACGTAAGTGCACTGTGTACTTGTCTCCTCTGCTTGCATCTACCGGGATACTTAATTCTCTGCATCTCGGAGCCTAAAGGTAAGAGCAGCTGTTTCCACAGAAGCTGGCTGGTGCTATAGGTAGCAGCACAAGCAGCTGTCTTTGGAGTTCCTTCTGCTGCTGCTAGCGTGACTTTTCCAGGCAAGCGAGTGGCAGCCACGCTTTCCCTGCAGCCCGTAGGATGCGCACACAAGCCATGTGCACGGCAGCTTCGTTCTTCGCTTTTTGTAACGCGTCGCGCTTTCATTGCCCCGGAGGCGAAGAGTCGTCTGCTTCTCGCCCAGAAAGCTCTGCCGGCAGAGGGGCGCACCAGAGCACTGCTTCTGCCGGAACACGCCTGGCCCATACACACAATCCCTCTCAGCGCTACGTGGCACCACACTCTGCCTCTCCTGTGCTCCGCATCTAAACGGAAAGGCCCTCGGCTACGTCGCGCACAGAGAACTGTGCCAGAACAACGCGCTTCCCGGCGCTGGCCCCTGCGGCTCGGAGAAACTTGGATTTGCACCACATTCCCGGGCAGCCCCCTTTACAAGCTGCACAGCGCCCTCGGATCGCGGTGCTCTTTGCACGGTCCTTGTCAGCTCCAAGTACCCCCCCGCGCACGTTACAGGCTCATAAAGACCAAGGATGCGAGTAGCCGTCTCGCCCAGAAAAATGTACCGGCGCAAAAGCACGATCTTCGTTACCCGTTCTCGTCGGCCAGACGGTTGTGCTCTGTCGAAAGGCTTGGACACCTAAACACTCCCGCGCTGCTTTCCCGGCACATTTCTCTAAGCGGAGAGCTAGACGGGCAGTTCGGACCCCATCGAAACAGAAGGAGAATGATTCTACCTGGAGCTGAGGCAAATCCGTGCACAGCACATGCTGCGTGCCAGCACTGTACACGCTGAGGAGCAGCAAAGCTGAGTGCCACCGCTGGGCTTCAGTTCTCTCCAGACGGCAGAAGGCGAAGATTGAAGCCGCAGAGCACGGGGCTTCTGTGTGCTCGGCACCGTCTTTCCAAAGCCCAGGCAAACGCGCCTTCACAAGCCCGCTCAGCCGAGAATACGCTGGCTGGCTCGGGAAGTAAACGCGCAGCCCTTCGACTTCGTCCCACAACCTGGCTAGAAAGCAGTTTCTTACAGCTTCCGTGTTGCAGAGTCCCTGCAGCTTGAGCTCCCCCCGAAGGACGCGTCAAAAAAGGAGGCGTTCTTGAAGCCCCCCTTCTCCAAGCACAAACACACGGAGGCTCTGCAGCTTCCTTCTCAGATGGCCATGCCGTCACACTGGTCGCGCTGGCATTACCGTTGCCAGCTTCCAGCAGCTGCTAGCATGCAAAAGGGCTCGAGAAGTAAAAGGCAGTGCTGTGCTGCACCTTCGCCTTCGCACGCGTAAGCCACGTAAGTGCACTGTGTACTTGTCTCCTCTGCTTGCATCTACCGGGATACTTAATTCTCTGCATCTCGGAGCCTAAAGGTAAGAGCAGCTGTTTCCACAGAAGCTGGCTGGTGCTATAGGTAGCAGCACAAGCAGCTGTCTTTGGAGTTCCTTCTGCTGCTGCTAGCGTGACTTTTCCAGGCAAGCGAGTGGCAGCCACGCTTCCCCTGCAGCCCGTAGGATGCGCACACAAGCCATGTGCACGGCAGCTTCGTTCTTCGCTTTTTGTAACGCGTCGCGCTTTCATTGCCCCGGAGGCGAAGAGTCGTCTGCTTCTCGCACAGAAAGCTCTGCCGGCAGAGGAGCGCACCAGAGCACTGCTTCTGCCGGAACACGCCTGGCCCATACACACAATCCCTCTCAGCGCTACGTGGCACCACACTCTGCCTCTCCTGTGCTCCGCATCTAAACGGAAAGGCCCTCGGCTACGTCGCGCACAGAGAACTGTGCCAGAACAACGCGCTTCCCGGCGCTGGCCCCTGCGGCTCGGAGAAACTTGGATTTGCACCACATTCCCGGGCAGCCCCCTTTACAAGCTGCACAGCGCCCTCGGATCGCGGTGCTCTTTGCACGGTCCTTGTCAGCTCCAAGTACCCCCCCCGCGCACGTTACAGGCTCATAAAGACCAAGGATGCGAGTAGCCGTCTCGCCCAGAAAAATGTACCGGCGCAAAAGCACGATCTTCGTTACCCGTTCTCGTCGGCCAGACGGTTGTGCTCTGTCGAAAGGCTTGGACACCTAAACACTCCCGCGCTGCTTTCCCGGCACATTTCTCTAAGCGGAGAGCTAGACGGGCAGTTCGGACCCCATCGAAACAGAAGGAGAATGATTCTACCTGGAGCTGAGGCAAATCCGTGCACAGCACATGCTGCGTGCCAGCACTGTACACGCTGAGGAGCAGCAAAGCTGAGTGCCACCGCTGGGCTTCAGTTCTCTCCAGACGGCAGAAGGCGAAGATTGAAGCCGCAGAGCACGGGGCTTCTGTGTGCTCGGCACCGTCTTTCCAAAGCCCAGGCAAACGCGCCTTCACAAGCCCGCTCAGCCGAGAATACGCTGGCTGGCTCGGGAAGTAAACGCGCAGCCCTTCGACTTCGTCCCACAACCTGGCTAGAAAGCAGTTTCTTACAGCTTCCGTGTTGCAGAGTCCCTGCAGCTTGAGCTCACCCCGAAGGACGCGTCAAAAAAGGAGGCGTTCTTGAAGCCCCCCTTCTCCAAGCACAAACACACGGAGGCTCTGCAGCTTCCTTCTCAGATGGCCATGCCGTCACACTGGTCGCGCTGGCATTACCGTTGCCAGCTTCCAGCAGCTGCTAGCATGCAAAAGGGCTCGAGAAGTAAAAGGCAGTGCTGTGCTGCACCTTCGCCTTCGCACGCGTAAGCCACGTAAGTGCACTGTGTACTTGTCTCCTCTGCTTGCATCTACCGGGATACTTAATTCTCTGCATCTCGGAGCCTAAAGGTAAGAGCAGCTGTTTCCACAGAAGCTGGCTGGTGCTATAGGTAGCAGCACAAGCAGCTGTCTTTGGAGTTCCTTCTGCTGCTGCTAGCGTGACTTTTCCAGGCAAGCGAGTGGCAGCCACGCTTTCCCTGCAGCCCGTAGGATGCGCACACAAGCCATGTGCACGGCAGCTTCGTTCTTCGCTTTTTGTAACGCGTCGCGCTTTCATTGCCCCGGAGGCGAAGAGTCGTCTGCTTCTCGCACAGAAAGCTCTGCCGGCAGAGGAGCGCACCAGAGCACTGCTTCTGCCGGAACACGCCTGGCCCATACACACAATCCCTCTCAGCGCTACGTGGCACCACACTCTGCCTCTCCTGTGCTCCGCATCTAAACGGAAAGGCCCTCGGCTACGTCGCGCACAGAGAACTGTGCCAGAACAACGCGCTTCCCGGCGCTGGCCCCTGCGGCTCGGAGAAACTTGGATTTGCACCACATTCCCGGGCAGCCCCCTTTACAAGCTGCACAGCGCCCTCGGATCGCGGTGCTCTTTGCACGGTCCTTGTCAGCTCCAAGTACCCCCCCCGCGCACGTTACAGGCTCATAAAGACCAAGGATGCGAGTAGCCGTCTCGCCCAGAAAAATGTACCGGCGCAAAAGCACGATCTTCGTTACCCGTTCTCGTCGGCCAGACGGTTGTGCTCTGTCGAAAGGCTTGGACACCTAAACACTCCCGCGCTGCTTTCCCGGCACATTTCTCTAAGCGGAGAGCTAGACGGGCAGTTCGGACCCCATCGAAACAGAAGGAGAATGATTCTACCTGGAGCTGAGGCAAATCCGTGCACAGCACATGCTGCGTGCCAGCACTGTACACGCTGAGGAGCAGCAAAGCTGAGTGCCACCGCTGGGCTTCAGTTCTCTCCAGACGGCAGAAGGCGAAGATTGAAGCCGCAGAGCACGGGGCTTCTGTGTGCTCGGCACCGTCTTTCCAAAGCCCAGGCAAACGCGCCTTCACAAGCCCGCTCAGCCGAGAATACGCTGGCTGGCTCGGGAAGTAAACGCGCAGCCCTTCGACTTCGTCCCACAACCTGGCTAGAAAGCAGTTTCTTACAGCTTCCGTGTTGCAGAGTCCCTGCAGCTTGAGCTCACCCCGAAGGACGCGTCAAAAAAGGAGGCGTTCTTGAAGCCCCCCTTCTCCAAGCACAAACACACGGAGGCTCTGCAGCTTCCTTCTCAGATGGCCATGCCGTCACACTGGTCGCGCTGGCATTACCGTTGCCAGCTTCCAGCAGCTGCTAGCATGCAAAAGGGCTCGAGAAGTAAAAGGCAGTGCTGTGCTGCACCTTCGCCTTCGCACGCGTAAGCCACGTAAGTGCACTGTGTACTTGTCTCCTCTGCTTGCATCTACCGGGATACTTAATTCTCTGCATCTCGGAGCCTAAAGGTAAGAGCAGCTGTTTCCACAGAAGCTGGCTGGTGCTATAGGTAGCAGCACAAGCAGCTGTCTTTGGAGTTCCTTCTGCTGCTGCTAGCGTGACTTTTCCAGGCAAGCGAGTGGCAGCCACGCTTTCCCTGCAGCCCGTAGGATGCGCACACAAGCCATGTGCACGGCAGCTTCGTTCTTCGCTTTTTGTAACGCGTCGCGCTTTCATTGCCCCGGAGGCGAAGAGTCGTCTGCTTCTCGCACAGAAAGCTCTGCCGGCAGAGGAGCGCACCAGAGCACTGCTTCTGCCGGAACACGCCTGGCCCATACACACAATCCCTCTCAGCGCTACGTGGCACCACACTCTGCCTCTCCTGTGCTCCGCATCTAAACGGAAAGGCCCTCGGCTACGTCGCGCACAGAGAACTGTGCCAGAACAACGCGCTTCCCGGCGCTGGCCCCTGCGGCTCGGAGAAACTTGGATTTGCACCACATTCCCGGGCAGCCCCCTTTACAAGCTGCACAGCGCCCTCGGATCGCGGTGCTCTTTGCACGGTCCTTGTCAGCTCCAAGTACCCCCCCCGCGCACGTTACAGGCTCATAAAGACCAAGGATGCGAGTAGCCGTCTCGCCCAGAAAAATGTACCGGCGCAAAAGCACGATCTTCGTTACCCGTTCTCGTCGGCCAGACGGTTGTGCTCTGTCGAAAGGCTTGGACACCTAAACACTCCCGCGCTGCTTTCCCGGCACATTTCTCTAAGCGGAGAGCTAGACGGGCAGTTCGGACCCCATCGAAACAGAAGGAGAATGATTCTACCTGGAGCTGAGGCAAATCCGTGCACAGCACATGCTGCGTGCCAGCACTGTACACGCTGAGGAGCAGCAAAGCTGAGTGCCACCGCTGGGCTTCAGTTCTCTCCAGACGGCAGAAGGCGAAGATTGAAGCCGCAGAGCACGGGGCTTCTGTGTGCTCGGCACCGTCTTTCCAAAGCCCAGGCAAACGCGCCTTCACAAGCCCGCTCAGCCGAGAATACGCTGGCTGGCTCGGGAAGTAAACGCGCAGCCCTTCGACTTCGTCCCACAACCTGGCTAGAAAGCAGTTTCTTACAGCTTCCGTGTTGCAGAGTCCCTGCAGCTTGAGCTCACCCCGAAGGACGCGTCAAAAAAGGAGGCGTTCTTGAAGCCCCCCTTCTCCAAGCACAAACACACTGAGGCTCTGCAGCTTCCTTCTCAGATGGCCATGCCGTCACACTGGTCGCGCTGGCATTACCGTTGCCAGCTTCCAGCAGCTGCTAGCATGCAAAAGGGCTCGAGAAGTAAAAGGCAGTGCTGTGCTGCACCTTCGCCTTCGCACGCGTAAGCCACGTAAGTGCACTGTGTACTTGTCTCCTCTGCTTGCATCTACCGGGATACTTAATTCTCTGCATCTCGGAGCCTAAAGGTAAGAGCAGCTGTTTCCACAGAAGCTGGCTGGTGCTATAGGTAGCAGCACAAGCAGCTGTCTTCGGAGTTCCTTCTGCTGCTGCTAGCGTGACTTTTCCAGGCAAGCGAGTGGCAGCCACGCTTTCCCTGCAGCCCGTAGGATGCGCACACAAGCCATGTGCACGGCAGCTTCGTTCTTCGCTTTTTGTAACGCGTCGCGCTTTCATTGCCCCGGAGGCGAAGAGTCGTCTGCTTCTCGCCCAGAAAGCTCTGCCGGCAGAGGGGCGCACCAGAGCACTGCTTCTGCCGGAACACGCCTGGCCCATACACACAATCCCTCTCAGCGCTACGTGGCACCACACTCTGCCTCTCCTGTGCTCCGCATCTAAACGGAAAGGCCCTCGGCTACGTCGCGCACAGAGAACTGTGCCAGAACAACGCGCTTCCCGGCGCTGGCCCCTGCGGCTCGGAGAAACTTGGATTTGCACCACATTCCCGGGCAGCCCCCTTTACAAGCTGCACAGCGCCCTCGGATCGCGGTGCTCTTTGCACGGTCCTTGTCAGCTCCAAGTACCCCCCCGCGCACGTTACAGGCTCATAAAGACCAAGGATGCGAGTAGCCGTCTCGCCCAGAAAAATGTACCGGCGCAAAAGCACGATCTTCGTTACCCGTTCTCGTCGGCCAGACGGTTGTGCTCTGTCGAAAGGCTTGGACACCTAAACACTCCCGCGCTGCTTTCCCGGCACATTTCTCTAAGCGGAGAGCTAGACGGGCAGTTCGGACCCCATCGAAACAGAAGGAGAATGATTCTACCTGGAGCTGAGGCAAATCCGTGCACAGCACATGCTGCGTGCCAGCACTGTACACGCTGAGGAGCAGCAAAGCTGAGTGCCACCGCTGGGCTTCAGTTCTCTCCAGACGGCAGAAGGCGAAGATTGAAGCCGCAGAGCACGGGGCTTCTGTGTGCTCGGCACCGTCTTTCCAAAGCCCAGGCAAACGCGCCTTCACAAGCCCGCTCAGCCGAGAATACGCTGGCTGGCTCGGGAAGTAAACGCGCAGCCCTTCGACTTCGTCCCACAACCTGGCTAGAAAGCAGTTTCTTACAGCTTCCGTGTTGCAGAGTCCCTGCAGCTTGAGCTCACCCCGAAGGACGTGTCAAAAAAGGAGGCGTTCTTGAAGCCCCCCTTCTCCAAGCACAAACACACGGAGGCTCTGCAGCTTCCTTCTCAGATGGCCATGCCGTCACACTGGTCGCGCTGGCATTACCGTTGCCAGCTTCCAGCAGCTGCTAGCATGCAAAAGGGCTCGAGAAGTAAAAGGCAGTGCTGTGCTGCACCTTCGCCTTCGCACGCGTAAGCCACGTAAGTGCACTGTGTACTTGTCTCCTCTGCTTGCATCTACCGGGATACTTAATTCTCTGCATCTCGGAGCCTAAAGGTAAGAGCAGCTGTTTCCACAGAAGCTGGCTGGTGCTATAGGTAGCAGCACAAGCAGCTGTCTTTGGAGTTCCTTCTGCTGCTGCTAGCGTGACTTTTCCAGGCAAGCGAGTGGCAGCCACGCTTTCCCTGCAGCCCGTAGGATGCGCACACAAGCCATGTGCACGGCAGCTTCGTTCTTCGCTTTTTGTAACGCGTCGCGCTTTCATTGCCCCGGAGGCGAAGAGTCGTCTGCTTCTCGCACAGAAAGCTCTGCCGGCAGAGGAGCGCACCAGAGCACTGCTTCTGCCGGAACACGCCTGGCCCATACACACAATCCCTCTCAGCGCTACGTGGCACCACACTCTGCCTCTCCTGTGCTCCGCATCTAAACGGAAAGGCCCTCGGCTACGTCGCGCACAGAGAACTGTGCCAGAACAACGCGCTTCCCGGCGCTGGCCCCTGCGGCTCGGAGAAACTTGGATTTGCACCACATTCCCGGGCAGCCCCCTTTACAAGCTGCACAGCGCCCTCGGATCGCGGTGCTCTTTGCACGGTCCTTGTCAGCTCCAAGTACCCCCCCCGCGCACGTTACAGGCTCATAAAGACCAAGGATGCGAGTAGCCGTCTCGCCCAGAAAAATGTACCGGCGCAAAAGCACGATCTTCGTTACCCGTTCTCGTCGGCCAGACGGTTGTGCTCTGTCGAAAGGCTTGGACACCTAAACACTCCCGCGCTGCTTTCCCGGCACATTTCTCTAAGCGGAGAGCTAGACGGGCAGTTCGGACCCCATCGAAACAGAAGGAGAATGATTCTACCTGGAGCTGAGGCAAATCCGTGCACAGCACATGCTGCGTGCCAGCACTGTACACGCTGAGGAGCAGCAAAGCTGAGTGCCACCGCTGGGCTTCAGTTCTCTCCAGACGGCAGAAGGCGAAGATTGAAGCCGCAGAGCACGGGGCTTCTGTGTGCTCGGCACCGTCTTTCCAAAGCCCAGGCAAACGCGCCTTCACAAGCCCGCTCAGCCGAGAATACGCTGGCTGGCTCGGGAAGTAAACGCGCAGCCCTTCGACTTCGTCCCACAACCTGGCTAGAAAGCAGTTTCTTACAGCTTCCGTGTTGCAGAGTCCCTGCAGCTTGAGCTCACCCCGAAGGACGCGTCAAAAAAGGAGGCGTTCTTGAAGCCCCCCTTCTCCAAGCACAAACACACTGAGGCTCTGCAGCTTCCTTCTCAGATGGCCATGCCGTCACACTGGTCGCGCTGGCATTACCGTTGCCAGCTTCCAGCAGCTGCTAGCATGCAAAAGGGCTCGAGAAGTAAAAGGCAGTGCTGTGCTGCACCTTCGCCTTCGCACGCGTAAGCCACGTAAGTGCACTGTGTACTTGTCTCCTCTGCTTGCATCTACCGGGATACTTAATTCTCTGCATCTCGGAGCCTAAAGGTAAGAGCAGCTGTTTCCACAGAAGCTGGCTGGTGCTATAGGTAGCAGCACAAGCAGCTGTCTTTGGAGTTCCTTCTGCTGCTGCTAGCGTGACTTTTCCAGGCAAGCGAGTGGCAGCCACGCTTTCCCTGCAGCCCGTAGGATGCGCACACAAGCCATGTGCACGGCAGCTTCGTTCTTCGCTTTTTGTAACGCGTCGCGCTTTCATTGCCCCGGAGGCGAAGAGTCGTCTGCTTCTCGCACAGAAAGCTCTGCCGGCAGAGGAGCGCACCAGAGCACTGCTTCTGCCGGAACACGCCTGGCCCATACACACAATCCCTCTCAGCGCTACGTGGCACCACACTCTGCCTCTCCTGTGCTCCGCATCTAAACGGAAAGGCCCTCGGCTACGTCGCGCACAGAGAACTGTGCCAGAACAACGCGCTTCCCGGCGCTGGCCCCTGCGGCTCGGAGAAACTTGGATTTGCACCACATTCCCGGGCAGCCCCCTTTACAAGCTGCACAGCGCCCTCGGATCGCGGTGCTCTTTGCACGGTCCTTGTCAGCTCCAAGTACCCCCCCCGCGCACGTTACAGGCTCATAAAGACCAAGGATGCGAGTAGCCGTCTCGCCCAGAAAAATGTACCGGCGCAAAAGCACGATCTTCGTTACCCGTTCTCGTCGGCCAGACGGTTGTGCTCTGTCGAAAGGCTTGGACACCTAAACACTCCCGCGCTGCTTTCCCGGCACATTTCTCTAAGCGGAGAGCTAGACGGGCAGTTCGGACCCCATCGAAACAGAAGGAGAATGATTCTACCTGGAGCTGAGGCAAATCCGTGCACAGCACATGCTGCGTGCCAGCACTGTACACGCTGAGGAGCAGCAAAGCTGAGTGCCACCGCTGGGCTTCAGTTCTCTCCAGACGGCAGAAGGCGAAGATTGAAGCCGCAGAGCACGGGGCTTCTGTGTGCTCGGCACCGTCTTTCCAAAGCCCAGGCAAACGCGCCTTCACAAGCCCGCTCAGCCGAGAATACGCTGGCTGGCTCGGGAAGTAAACGCGCAGCCCTTCGACTTCGTCCCACAACCTGGCTAGAAAGCAGTTTCTTACAGCTTCCGTGTTGCAGAGTCCCTGCAGCTTGAGCTCACCCCGAAGGACGCGTCAAAAAAGGAGGCGTTCTTGAAGCCCCCCTTCTCCAAGCACAAACACACGGAGGCTCTGCAGCTTCCTTCTCAGATGGCCATGCCGTCACACTGGTCGCGCTGGCATTACCGTTGCCAGCTTCCAGCAGCTGCTAGCATGCAAAAGGGCTCGAGAAGTAAAAGGCAGTGCTGTGCTGCACCTTCGCCTTCGCACGCGTAAGCCACGTAAGTGCACTGTGTACTTGTCTCCTCTGCTTGCATCTACCGGGATACTTAATTCTCTGCATCTCGGAGCCTAAAGGTAAGAGCAGCTGTTTCCACAGAAGCTGGCTGGTGCTATAGGTAGCAGCACAAGCAGCTGTCTTTGGAGTTCCTTCTGCTGCTGCTAGCGTGACTTTTCCAGGCAAGCGAGTGGCAGCCACGCTTTCCCTGCAGCCCGTAGGATGCGCACACAAGCCATGTGCACGGCAGCTTCGTTCTTCGCTTTTTGTAACGCGTCGCGCTTTCATTGCCCCGGAGGCGAAGAGTCGTCTGCTTCTCGCACAGAAAGCTCTGCCGGCAGAGGAGCGCACCAGAGCACTGCTTCTGCCGGAACACGCCTGGCCCATACACACAATCCCTCTCAGCGCTACGTGGCACCACACTCTGCCTCTCCTGTGCTCCGCATCTAAACGGAAAGGCCCTCGGCTACGTCGCGCACAGAGAACTGTGCCAGAACAACGCGCTTCCCGGCGCTGGCCCCTGCGGCTCGGAGAAACTTGGATTTGCACCACATTCCCGGGCAGCCCCCTTTACAAGCTGCACAGCGCCCTCGGATCGAGGTGCTCTTTGCACGGTCCTTGTCAGCTCCAAGTACCCCCCCCGCGCACGTTACAGGCTCATAAAGACCAAGGATGCGAGTAGCCGTCTCGCCCAGAAAAATGTACCGGCGCAAAAGCACGATCTTCGTTACCCGTTCTCGTCGGCCAGACGGTTGTGCTCTGTCGAAAGGCTTGGACACCTAAACACTCCCGCGCTGCTTTCCCGGCACATTTCTCTAAGCGGAGAGCTAGACGGGCAGTTCGGACCCCATCGAAACAGAAGGAGAATGATTCTACCTGGAGCTGAGGCAAATCCGTGCACAGCACATGCTGCGTGCCAGCACTGTACACGCTGAGGAGCAGCAAAGCTGAGTGCCACCGCTGGGCTTCAGTTCTCTCCAGACGGCAGAAGGCGAAGATTGAAGCCGCAGAGCACGGGGCTTCTGTGTGCTCGGCACCGTCTTTCCAAAGCCCAGGCAAACGCGCCTTCACAAGCCCGCTCAGCCGAGAATACGCTGGCTGGCTCGGGAAGTAAACGCGCAGCCCTTCGACTTCGTCCCACAACCTGGCTAGAAAGCAGTTTCTTACAGCTTCCGTGTTGCAGAGTCCCTGCAGCTTGAGCTCCCCCCGAAGGACGCGTCAAAAAAGGAGGCGTTCTTGAAGCCCCCCTTCTCCAAGCACAAACACACTGAGGCTCTGCAGCTTCCTTCTCAGATGGCCATGCCGTCACACTGGTCGCGCTGGCATTACCGTTGCCAGCTTCCAGCAGCTGCTAGCATGCAAAAGGGCTCGAGAAGTAAAAGGCAGTGCTGTGCTGCACCTTCGCCTTCGCACGCGTAAGCCACGTAAGTGCACTGTGTACTTGTCTCCTCTGCTTGCATCTACCGGGATACTTAATTCTCTGCATCTCGGAGCCTAAAGGTAAGAGCAGCTGTTTCCACAGAAGCTGGCTGGTGCTATAGGTAGCAGCACAAGCAGCTGTCTTTGGAGTTCCTTCTGCTGCTGCTAGCGTGACTTTTCCAGGCAAGCGAGTGGCAGCCACGCTTTCCCTGCAGCCCGTAGGATGCGCACACAAGCCATGTGCACGGCAGCTTCGTTCTTCGCTTTTTGTAACGCGTCGCGCTTTCATTGCCCCGGAGGCGAAGAGTCGTCTGCTTCTCGCACAGAAAGCTCTGCCGGCAGAGGAGCGCACCAGAGCACTGCTTCTGCCGGAACACGCCTGGCCCATACACACAATCCCTCTCAGCGCTACGTGGCACCACACTCTGCCTCTCCTGTGCTCCGCATCTAAACGGAAAGGCCCTCGGCTACGTCGCGCACAGAGAACTGTGCCAGAACAACGCGCTTCCCGGCGCTGGCCCCTGCGGCTCGGAGAAACTTGGATTTGCACCACATTCCCGGGCAGCCCCCTTTACAAGCTGCACAGCGCCCTCGGATCGCGGTGCTCTTTGCACGGTCCTTGTCAGCTCCAAGTACCCCCCCCGCGCACGTTACAGGCTCATAAAGACCAAGGATGCGAGTAGCCGTCTCGCCCAGAAAAATGTACCGGCGCAAAAGCACGATCTTCGTTACCCGTTCTCGTCGGCCAGACGGTTGTGCTCTGTCGAAAGGCTTGGACACCTAAACACTCCCGCGCTGCTTTCCCGGCACATTTCTCTAAGCGGAGAGCTAGACGGGCAGTTCGGACCCCATCGAAACAGAAGGAGAATGATTCTACCTGGAGCTGAGGCAAATCCGTGCACAGCACATGCTGCGTGCCAGCACTGTACACGCTGAGGAGCAGCAAAGCTGAGTGCCACCGCTGGGCTTCAGTTCTCTCCAGACGGCAGAAGGCGAAGATTGAAGCCGCAGAGCACGGGGCTTCTGTGTGCTCGGCACCGTCTTTCCAAAGCCCAGGCAAACGCGCCTTCACAAGCCCGCTCAGCCGAGAATACGCTGGCTGGCTCGGGAAGTAAACGCGCAGCCCTTCGACTTCGTCCCACAACCTGGCTAGAAAGCAGTTTCTTACAGCTTCCGTGTTGCAGAGTCCCTGCAGCTTGAGCTCCCCCCGAAGGACGCGTCAAAAAAGGAGGCGTTCTTGAAGCCCCCCTTCTCCAAGCACAAACACACGGAGGCTCTGCAGCTTCCTTCTCAGATGGCCATGCCGTCACACTGGTCGCGCTGGCATTACCGTTGCCAGCTTCCAGCAGCTGCTAGCATGCAAAAGGGCTCGAGAAGTAAAAGGCAGTGCTGTGCTGCACCTTCGCCTTCGCACGCGTAAGCCACGTAAGTGCACTGTGTACTTGTCTCCTCTGCTTGCATCTACCGGGATACTTAATTCTCTGCATCTCGGAGCCTAAAGGTAAGAGCAGCTGTTTCCACAGAAGCTGGCTGGTGCTATAGGTAGCAGCACAAGCAGCTGTCTTTGGAGTTCCTTCTGCTGCTGCTAGCGTGACTTTTCCAGGCAAGCGAGTGGCAGCCACGCTTTCCCTGCAGCCCGTAGGATGCGCACACAAGCCATGTGCACGGCAGCTTCGTTCTTCGCTTTTTGTAACGCGTCGCGCTTTCATTGCCCCGGAGGCGAAGAGTCGTCTGCTTCTCGCACAGAAAGCTCTGCCGGCAGAGGAGCGCACCAGAGCACTGCTTCTGCCGGAACACGCCTGGCCCATACACACAATCCCTCTCAGCGCTACGTGGCACCACACTCTGCCTCTCCTGTGCTCCGCATCTAAACGGAAAGGCCCTCGGCTACGTCGCGCACAGAGAACTGTGCCAGAACAACGCGCTTCCCGGCGCTGGCCCCTGCGGCTCGGAGAAACTTGGATTTGCACCACATTCCCGGGCAGCCCCCTTTACAAGCTGCACAGCGCCCTCGGATCGAGGTGCTCTTTGCACGGTCCTTGTCAGCTCCAAGTACCCCCCCCGCGCACGTTACAGGCTCATAAAGACCAAGGATGCGAGTAGCCGTCTCGCCCAGAAAAATGTACCGGCGCAAAAGCACGATCTTCGTTACCCGTTCTCGTCGGCCAGACGGTTGTGCTCTGTCGAAAGGCTTGGACACCTAAACACTCCCGCGCTGCTTTCCCGGCACATTTCTCTAAGCGGAGAGCTAGACGGGCAGTTCGGACCCCATCGAAACAGAAGGAGAATGATTCTACCTGGAGCTGAGGCAAATCCGTGCACAGCACATGCTGCGTGCCAGCACTGTACACGCTGAGGAGCAGCAAAGCTGAGTGCCACCGCTGGGCTTCAGTTCTCTCCAGACGGCAGAAGGCGAAGATTGAAGCCGCAGAGCACGGGGCTTCTGTGTGCTCGGCGCCATCTTTCCAAAGCCCAGGCAAACGCGCCTTCACAAGCCCGCTCAGCCGAGAATACGCTGGCTGGCTCGGGAAGTAAACGCGCAGCCCTTCGACTTCGTCCCACAACCTGGCTAGAAAGCAGTTTCTTACAGCTTCCGTGTTGCAGAGTCCCTGCAGCTTGAGCTCACCCCGAAGGACGCGTCAAAAAAGGAGGCGTTCTTGAAGCCCCCCTTCTCCAAGCACAAACACACGGAGGCTCTGCAGCTTCCTTCTCAGATGGCCATGCCGTCACACTGGTCGCGCTGGCATTACCGTTGCCAGCTTCCAGCAGCTGCTAGCATGCAAAAGGGCTCGAGAAGTAAAAGGCAGTACTGTGCTGCACCTTCGCCTTCGCACGCGTAAGCCACGTAAGTGCACTGTGTACTTGTCTCCTCTGCTTGCATCTACCGGGATACTTAATTCTCTGCATCTCGGAGCCTAAAGGTAAGAGCAGCTGTTTCCACAGAAGCTGGCTGGTGCTATAGGTAGCAGCACAAGCAGCTGTCTTTGGAGTTCCTTCTGCTGCTGCTAGCGTGACTTTTCCAGGCAAGCGAGTGGCAGCCACGCTTTCCCTGCAGCCCGTAGGATGCGCACACAAGCCATGTGCACGGCAGCTTCGTTCTTCGCTTTTTGTAACGCGTCGCGCTTTCATTGCCCCGGAGGCGAAGAGTCGTCTGCTTCTCGCACAGAAAGCTCTGCCGGCAGAGGAGCGCACCAGAGCACTGCTTCTGCCGGAACACGCCTGGCCCATACACACAATCCCTCTCAGCGCTACGTGGCACCACACTCTGCCTCTCCTGTGCTCCGCATCTAAACGGAAAGGCCCTCGGCTACGTCGCGCACAGAGAACTGTGCCAGAACAACGCGCTTCCCGGCGCTGGCCCCTGCGGCTCGGAGAAACTTGGATTTGCACCACATTCCCGGGCAGCCCCCTTTACAAGCTGCACAGCGCCCTCGGATCGCGGTGCTCTTTGCACGGTCCTTGTCAGCTCCAAGTACCCCCCCCGCGCACGTTACAGGCTCATAAAGACCAAGGATGCGAGTAGCCGTCTCGCCCAGAAAAATGTACCGGCGCAAAAGCACGATCTTCGTTACCCGTTCTCGTCGGCCAGACGGTTGTGCTCTGTCGAAAGGCTTGGACACCTAAACACTCCCGCGCTGCTTTCCCGGCACATTTCTCTAAGCGGAGAGCTAGACGGGCAGTTCGGACCCCATCGAAACAGAAGGAGAATGATTCTACCTGGAGCTGAGGCAAATCCGTGCACAGCACATGCTGCGTGCCAGCACTGTACACGCTGAGGAGCAGCAAAGCTGAGTGCCACCGCTGGGCTTCAGTTCTCTCCAGACGGCAGAAGGCGAAGATTGAAGCCGCAGAGCACGGGGCTTCTGTGTGCTCGGCACCGTCTTTCCAAAGCCCAGGCAAACGCGCCTTCACAAGCCCGCTCAGCCGAGAATACGCTGGCTGGCTCGGGAAGTAAACGCGCAGCCCTTCGACTTCGTCCCACAACCTGGCTAGAAAGCAGTTTCTTACAGCTTCCGTGTTGCAGAGTCCCTGCAGCTTGAGCTCACCCCGAAGGACGCGTCAAAAAAGGAGGCGTTCTTGAAGCCCCCCTTCTCCAAGCACAAACACACGGAGGCTCTGCAGCTTCCTTCTCAGATGGCCATGCCGTCACACTGGTCGCGCTGGCATTACCGTTGCCAGCTTCCAGCAGCTGCTAGCATGCAAAAGGGCTCGAGAAGTAAAAGGCAGTGCTGTGCTGCACCTTCGCCTTCGCACGCGTAAGCCACGTAAGTGCACTGTGTACTTGTCTCCTCTGCTTGCATCTACCGGGATACTTAATTCTCTGCATCTCGGAGCCTAAAGGTAAGAGCAGCTGTTTCCACAGAAGCTGGCTGGTGCTATAGGTAGCAGCACAAGCAGCTGTCTTTGGAGTTCCTTCTGCTGCTGCTAGCGTGACTTTTCCAGGCAAGCGAGTGGCAGCCACGCTTTCCCTGCAGCCCGTAGGATGCGCACACAAGCCATGTGCACGGCAGCTTCGTTCTTCGCTTTTTGTAACGCGTCGCGCTTTCATTGCCCCGGAGGCGAAGAGTCGTCTGCTTCTCGCACAGAAAGCTCTGCCGGCAGAGGAGCGCACCAGAGCACTGCTTCTGCCGGAACACGCCTGGCCCATACACACAATCCCTCTCAGCGCTACGTGGCACCACACTCTGCCTCTCCTGTGCTCCGCATCTAAACGGAAAGGCCCTCGGCTACGTCGCGCACAGAGAACTGTGCCAGAACAACGCGCTTCCCGGCGCTGGCCCCTGCGGCTCGGAGAAACTTGGATTTGCACCACATTCCCGGGCAGCCCCCTTTACAAGCTGCACAGCGCCCTCGGATCGCGGTGCTCTTTGCACGGTCCTTGTCAGCTCCAAGTACCCCCCCCGCGCACGTTACAGGCTCATAAAGACCAAGGATGCGAGTAGCCGTCTCGCCCAGAAAAATGTACCGGCGCAAAAGCACGATCTTCGTTACCCGTTCTCGTCGGCCAGACGGTTGTGCTCTGTCGAAAGGCTTGGACACCTAAACACTCCCGCGCTGCTTTCCCGGCACATTTCTCTAAGCGGAGAGCTAGACGGGCAGTTCGGACCCCATCGAAACAGAAGGAGAATGATTCTACCTGGAGCTGAGGCAAATCCGTGCACAGCACATGCTGCGTGCCAGCACTGTACACGCTGAGGAGCAGCAAAGCTGAGTGCCACCGCTGGGCTTCAGTTCTCTCCAGACGGCAGAAGGCGAAGATTGAAGCCGCAGAGCACGGGGCTTCTGTGTGCTCGGCACCGTCTTTCCAAAGCCCAGGCAAACGCGCCTTCACAAGCCCGCTCAGCCGAGAATACGCTGGCTGGCTCGGGAAGTAAACGCGCAGCCCTTCGACTTCGTCCCACAACCTGGCTAGAAAGCAGTTTCTTACAGCTTCCGTGTTGCAGAGTCCCTGCAGCTTGAGCTCACCCCGAAGGACGCGTCAAAAAAGGAGGCGTTCTTGAAGCCCCCCTTCTCCAAGCACAAACACACGGAGGCTCTGCAGCTTCCTTCTCAGATGGCCATGCCGTCACACTGGTCGCGCTGGCATTACCGTTGCCAGCTTCCAGCAGCTGCTAGCATGCAAAAGGGCTCGAGAAGTAAAAGGCAGTGCTGTGCTGCACCTTCGCCTTCGCACGCGTAAGCCACGTAAGTGCACTGTGTACTTGTCTCCTCTGCTTGCATCTACCGGGATACTTAATTCTCTGCATCTCGGAGCCTAAAGGTAAGAGCAGCTGTTTCCACAGAAGCTGGCTGGTGCTATAGGTAGCAGCACAAGCAGCTGTCTTTGGAGTTCCTTCTGCTGCTGCTAGCGTGACTTTTCCAGGCAAGCGAGTGGCAGCCACGCTTTCCCTGCAGCCCGTAGGATGCGCACACAAGCCATGTGCACGGCAGCTTCGTTCTTCGCTTTTTGTAACGCGTCGCGCTTTCATTGCCCCGGAGGCGAAGAGTCGTCTGCTTCTCGCACAGAAAGCTCTGCCGGCAGAGGAGCGCACCAGAGCACTGCTTCTGCCGGAACACGCCTGGCCCATACACACAATCCCTCTCAGCGCTACGTGGCACCACACTCTGCCTCTCCTGTGCTCCGCATCTAAACGGAAAGGCCCTCGGCTACGTCGCGCACAGAGAACTGTGCCAGAACAACGCGCTTCCCGGCGCTGGCCCCTGCGGCTCGGAGAAACTTGGATTTGCACCACATTCCCGGGCAGCCCCCTTTACAAGCTGCACAGCGCCCTCGGATCGAGGTGCTCTTTGCACGGTCCTTGTCAGCTCCAAGTACCCCCCCCGCGCACGTTACAGGCTCATAAAGACCAAGGATGCGAGTAGCCGTCTCGCCCAGAAAAATGTACCGGCGCAAAAGCACGATCTTCGTTACCCGTTCTCGTCGGCCAGACGGTTGTGCTCTGTCGAAAGGCTTGGACACCTAAACACTCCCGCGCTGCTTTCCCGGCACATTTCTCTAAGCGGAGAGCTAGACGGGCAGTTCGGACCCCATCGAAACAGAAGGAGAATGATTCTACCTGGAGCTGAGGCAAATCCGTGCACAGCACATGCTGCGTGCCAGCACTGTACACGCTGAGGAGCAGCAAAGCTGAGTGCCACCGCTGGGCTTCAGTTCTCTCCAGACGGCAGAAGGCGAAGATTGAAGCCGCAGAGCACGGGGCTTCTGTGTGCTCGGCACCGTCTTTCCAAAGCCCAGGCAAACGCGCCTTCACAAGCCCGCTCAGCCGAGAATACGCTGGCTGGCTCGGGAAGTAAACGCGCAGCCCTTCGACTTCGTCCCACAACCTGGCTAGAAAGCAGTTTCTTACAGCTTCCGTGTTGCAGAGTCCCTGCAGCTTGAGCTCACCCCGAAGGACGCGTCAAAAAAGGAGGCGTTCTTGAAGCCCCCCTTCTCCAAGCACAAACACACGGAGGCTCTGCAGCTTCCTTCTCAGATGGCCATGCCGTCACACTGGTCGCGCTGGCATTACCGTTGCCAGCTTCCAGCAGCTGCTAGCATGCAAAAGGGCTCGAGAAGTAAAAGGCAGTGCTGTGCTGCACCTTCGCCTTCGCACGCGTAAGCCACGTAAGTGCACTGTGTACTTGTCTCCTCTGCTTGCATCTACCGGGATACTTAATTCTCTGCATCTCGGAGCCTAAAGGTAAGAGCAGCTGTTTCCACAGAAGCTGGCTGGTGCTATAGGTAGCAGCACAAGCAGCTGTCTTTGGAGTTCCTTCTGCTGCTGCTAGCGTGACTTTTCCAGGCAAGCGAGTGGCAGCCACGCTTTCCCTGCAGCCCGTAGGATGCGCACACAAGCCATGTGCACGGCAGCTTCGTTCTTCGCTTTTTGTAACGCGTCGCGCTTTCATTGCCCCGGAGGCGAAGAGTCGTCTGCTTCTCGCACAGAAAGCTCTGCCGGCAGAGGAGCGCACCAGAGCACTGCTTCTGCCGGAACACGCCTGGCCCATACACACAATCCCTCTCAGCGCTACGTGGCACCACACTCTGCCTCTCCTGTGCTCCGCATCTAAACGGAAAGGCCCTCGGCTACGTCGCGCACAGAGAACTGTGCCAGAACAACGCGCTTCCCGGCGCTGGCCCCTGCGGCTCGGAGAAACTTGGATTTGCACCACATTCCCGGGCAGCCCCCTTTACAAGCTGCACAGCGCCCTCGGATCGCGGTGCTCTTTGCACGGTCCTTGTCAGCTCCAAGTACCCCCCCCGCGCACGTTACAGGCTCATAAAGACCAAGGATGCGAGTAGCCGTCTCGCCCAGAAAAATGTACCGGCGCAAAAGCACGATCTTCGTTACCCGTTCTCGTCGGCCAGACGGTTGTGCTCTGTCGAAAGGCTTGGACACCTAAACACTCCCGCGCTGCTTTCCCGGCACATTTCTCTAAGCGGAGAGCTAGACGGGCAGTTCGGACCCCATCGAAACAGAAGGAGAATGATTCTACCTGGAGCTGAGGCAAATCCGTGCACAGCACATGCTGCGTGCCAGCACTGTACACGCTGAGGAGCAGCAAAGCTGAGTGCCACCGCTGGGCTTCAGTTCTCTCCAGACGGCAGAAGGCGAAGATTGAAGCCGCAGAGCACGGGGCTTCTGTGTGCTCGGCACCGTCTTTCCAAAGCCCAGGCAAACGCGCCTTCACAAGCCCGCTCAGCCGAGAATACGCTGGCTGGCTCGGGAAGTAAACGCGCAGCCCTTCGACTTCGTCCCACAACCTGGCTAGAAAGCAGTTTCTTACAGCTTCCGTGTTGCAGAGTCCCTGCAGCTTGAGCTCACCCCGAAGGACGCGTCAAAAAAGGAGGCGTTCTTGAAGCCCCCCTTCTCCAAGCACAAACACACGGAGGCTCTGCAGCTTCCTTCTCAGATGGCCATGCCGTCACACTGGTCGCGCTGGCATTACCGTTGCCAGCTTCCAGCAGCTGCTAGCATGCAAAAGGGCTCGAGAAGTAAAAGGCAGTGCTGTGCTGCACCTTCGCCTTCGCACGCGTAAGCCACGTAAGTGCACTGTGTACTTGTCTCCTCTGCTTGCATCTACCGGGATACTTAATTCTCTGCATCTCGGAGCCTAAAGGTAAGAGCAGCTGTTTCCACAGAAGCTGGCTGGTGCTATAGGTAGCAGCACAAGCAGCTGTCTTTGGAGTTCCTTCTGCTGCTGCTAGCGTGACTTTTCCAGGCAAGCGAGTGGCAGCCACGCTTTCCCTGCAGCCCGTAGGATGCGCACACAAGCCATGTGCACGGCAGCTTCGTTCTTCGCTTTTTGTAACGCGTCGCGCTTTCATTGCCCCGGAGGCGAAGAGTCGTCTGCTTCTCGCCCAGAAAGCTCTGCCGGCAGAGGGGCGCACCAGAGCACTGCTTCTGCCGGAACACGCCTGGCCCATACACACAATCCCTCTCAGCGCTACGTGGCACCACACTCTGCCTCTCCTGTGCTCCGCATCTAAACGGAAAGGCCCTCGGCTACGTCGCGCACAGAGAACTGTGCCAGAACAACGCGCTTCCCGGCGCTGGCCCCTGCGGCTCGGAGAAACTTGGATTTGCACCACATTCCCGGGCAGCCCCCTTTACAAGCTGCACAGCGCCCTCGGATCGAGGTGCTCTTTGCACGGTCCTTGTCAGCTCCAAGTACCCCCCCCGCGCACGTTACAGGCTCATAAAGACCAAGGATGCGAGTAGCCGTCTCGCCCAGAAAAATGTACCGGCGCAAAAGCACGATCTTCGTTACCCGTTCTCGTCGGCCAGACGGTTGTGCTCTGTCGAAAGGCTTGGACACCTAAACACTCCCGCGCTGCTTTCCCGGCACATTTCTCTAAGCGGAGAGCTAGACGGGCAGTTCGGACCCCATCGAAACAGAAGGAGAATGATTCTACCTGGAGCTGAGGCAAATCCGTGCACAGCACATGCTGCGTGCCAGCACTGTACACGCTGAGGAGCAGCAAAGCTGAGTGCCACCGCTGGGCTTCAGTTCTCTCCAGACGGCAGAAGGCGAAGATTGAAGCCGCAGAGCACGGGGCTTCTGTGTGCTCGGCGCCATCTTTCCAAAGCCCAGGCAAACGCGCCTTCACAAGCCCGCTCAGCCGAGAATACGCTGGCTGGCTCGGGAAGTAAACGCGCAGCCCTTCGACTTCGTCCCACAACCTGGCTAGAAAGCAGTTTCTTACAGCTTCCG
This sequence comes from Aphelocoma coerulescens, assembly GCF_041296385.1. NCBI lineage: Eukaryota > Metazoa > Chordata > Aves > Passeriformes > Corvidae > Aphelocoma > Aphelocoma coerulescens. Next base: position 6,406,860 of record NC_091022.1, on the reverse strand, counting down.
TGTTGCAGAGTCCCTGCAGCTTGAGCTCACCCCGAAGGACGCGTCAAAAAAGGAGGCGTTCTTGAAGCCCCCCTTCTCCAAGCACAAACACACTGAGGCTCTGCAGCTTCCTTCTCAGATGGCCATGCCGTCACACTGGTCGCGCTGGCATTACCGTTGCCAGCTTCCAGCAGCTGCTAGCATGCAAAAGGGCTCGAGAAGTAAAAGGCAGTGCTGTGCTGCACCTTCGCCTTCGCACGCGTAAGCCACGTAAGTGCACTGTGTACTTGTCTCCTCTGCTTGCATCTACCGGGATACTTAATTCTCTGCATCTCGGAGCCTAAAGGTAAGAGCAGCTGTTTCCACAGAAGCTGGCTGGTGCTATAGGTAGCAGCACAAGCAGCTGTCTTTGGAGTTCCTTCTGCTGCTGCTAGCGTGACTTTTCCAGGCAAGCGAGTGGCAGCCACGCTTTCCCTGCAGCCCGTAGGATGCGCACACAAGCCATGTGCACGGCAGCTTCGTTCTTCGCTTTTTGTAACGCGTCGCGCTTTCATTGCCCCGGAGGCGAAGAGTCGTCTGCTTCTCGCACAGAAAGCTCTGCCGGCAGAGGAGCGCACCAGAGCACTGCTTCTGCCGGAACACGCCTGGCCCATACACACAATCCCTCTCAGCGCTACGTGGCACCACACTCTGCCTCTCCTGTGCTCCGCATCTAAACGGAAAGGCCCTCGGCTACGTCGCGCACAGAGAACTGTGCCAGAACAACGCGCTTCCCGGCGCTGGCCCCTGCGGCTCGGAGAAACTTGGATTTGCACCACATTCCCGGGCAGCCCCCTTTACAAGCTGCACAGCGCCCTCGGATCGCGGTGCTCTTTGCACGGTCCTTGTCAGCTCCAAGTACCCCCCCCGCGCACGTTACAGGCTCATAAAGACCAAGGATGCGAGTAGCCGTCTCGCCCAGAAAAATGTACCGGCGCAAAAGCACGATCTTCGTTACCCGTTCTCGTCGGCCAGACGGTTGTGCTCTGTCGAAAGGCTTGGACACCTAAACACTCCCGCGCTGCTTTCCCGGCACATTTCTCTAAGCGGAGAGCTAGACGGGCAGTTCGGACCCCATCGAAACAGAAGGAGAATGATTCTACCTGGAGCTGAGGCAAATCCGTGCACAGCACATGCTGCGTGCCAGCACTGTACACGCTGAGGAGCAGCAAAGCTGAGTGCCACCGCTGGGCTTCAGTTCTCTCCAGACGGCAGAAGGCGAAGATTGAAGCCGCAGAGCACGGGGCTTCTGTGTGCTCGGCACCGTCTTTCCAAAGCCCAGGCAAACGCGCCTTCACAAGCCCGCTCAGCCGAGAATACGCTGGCTGGCTCGGGAAGTAAACGCGCAGCCCTTCGACTTCGTCCCACAACCTGGCTAGAAAGCAGTTTCTTACAGCTTCCGTGTTGCAGAGTCCCTGCAGCTTGAGCTCACCCCGAAGGACGCGTCAAAAAAGGAGGCGTTCTTGAAGCCCCCCTTCTCCAAGCACAAACACACGGAGGCTCTGCAGCTTCCTTCTCAGATGGCCATGCCGTCACACTGGTCGCGCTGGCATTACCGTTGCCAGCTTCCAGCAGCTGCTAGCATGCAAAAGGGCTCGAGAAGTAAAAGGCAGTGCTGTGCTGCACCTTCGCCTTCGCACGCGTAAGCCACGTAAGTGCACTGTGTACTTGTCTCCTCTGCTTGCATCTACCGGGATACTTAATTCTCTGCATCTCGGAGCCTAAAGGTAAGAGCAGCTGTTCCACAGAAGCTGGCTGGTGCTATAGGTAGCAGCACAAGCAGCTGTCTTTGGAGTTCCTTCTGCTGCTGCTAGCGTGACTTTTCCAGGCAAGCGAGTGGCAGCCACGCTTTCCCTGCAGCCCGTAGGATGCGCACACAAGCCATGTGCACGGCAGCTTCGTTCTTCGCTTTTTGTAACGCGTCGCGCTTTCATTGCCCCGGAGGCGAAGAGTCGTCTGCTTCTCGCACAGAAAGCTCTGCCGGCAGAGGAGCGCACCAGAGCACTGCTTCTGCCGGAACACGCCTGGCCCATACACACAATCCCTCTCAGCGCTACGTGGCACCACACTCTGCCTCTCCTGTGCTCCGCATCTAAACGGAAAGGCCCTCGGCTACGTCGCGCACAGAGAACTGTGCCAGAACAACGCGCTTCCCGGCGCTGGCCCCTGCGGCTCGGAGAAACTTGGATTTGCACCACATTCCCGGGCAGCCCCCTTTACAAGCTGCACAGCGCCCTCGGATCGAGGTGCTCTTTGCACGGTCCTTGTCAGCTCCAAGTACCCCCCCCGCGCACGTTACAGGCTCATAAAGACCAAGGATGCGAGTAGCCGTCTCGCCCAGAAAAATGTACCGGCGCAAAAGCACGATCTTCGTTACCCGTTCTCGTCGGCCAGACGGTTGTGCTCTGTCGAAAGGCTTGGACACCTAAACACTCCCGCGCTGCTTTCCCGGCACATTTCTCTAAGCGGAGAGCTAGACGGGCAGTTCGGACCCCATCGAAACAGAAGGAGAATGATTCTACCTGGAGCTGAGGCAAATCCGTGCACAGCACATGCTGCGTGCCAGCACTGTACACGCTGAGGAGCAGCAAAGCTGAGTGCCACCGCTGGGCTTCAGTTCTCTCCAGACGGCAGAAGGCGAAGATTGAAGCCGCAGAGCACGGGGCTTCTGTGTGCTCGGCGCCATCTTTCCAAAGCCCAGGCAAACGCGCCTTCACAAGCCCGCTCAGCCGAGAATACGCTGGCTGGCTCGGGAAGTAAACGCGCAGCCCTTCGACTTCGTCCCACAACCTGGCTAGAAAGCAGTTTCTTACAGCTTCCGTGTTGCAGAGTCCCTGCAGCTTGAGCTCACCCCGAAGGACGCGTCAAAAAAGGAGGCGTTCTTGAAGCCCCCCTTCTCCAAGCACAAACACACGGAGGCTCTGCAGCTTCCTTCTCAGATGGCCATGCCGTCACACTGGTCGCGCTGGCATTACCGTTGCCAGCTTCCAGCAGCTGCTAGCATGCAAAAGGGCTCGAGAAGTAAAAGGCAGTGCTGTGCTGCACCTTCGCCTTCGCACGCGTAAGCCACGTAAGTGCACTGTGTACTTGTCTCCTCTGCTTGCATCTACCGGGATACTTAATTCTCTGCATCTCGGAGCCTAAAGGTAAGAGCAGCTGTTTCCACAGAAGCTGGCTGGTGCTATAGGTAGCAGCACAAGCAGCTGTCTTTGGAGTTCCTTCTGCTGCTGCTAGCGTGACTTTTCCAGGCAAGCGAGTGGCAGCCACGCTTTCCCTGCAGCCCGTAGGATGCGCACACAAGCCATGTGCACGGCAGCTTCGTTCTTCGCTTTTTGTAACGCGTCGCGCTTTCATTGCCCCGGAGGCGAAGAGTCGTCTGCTTCTCGCCCAGAAAGCTCTGCCGGCAGAGGGGCGCACCAGAGCACTGCTTCTGCCGGAACACGCCTGGCCCATACACACAATCCCTCTCAGCGCTACGTGGCACCACACTCTGCCTCTCCTGTGCTCCGCATCTAAACGGAAAGGCCCTCGGCTACGTCGCGCACAGAGAACTGTGCCAGAACAACGCGCTTCCCGGCGCTGGCCCCTGCGGCTCGGAGAAACTTGGATTTGCACCACATTCCCGGGCAGCCCCCTTTACAAGCTGCACAGCGCCCTCGGATCGAGGTGCTCTTTGCACGGTCCTTGTCAGCTCCAAGTACCCCCCCCGCGCACGTTACAGGCTCATAAAGACCAAGGATGCGAGTAGCCGTCTCGCCCAGAAAAATGTACCGGCGCAAAAGCACGATCTTCGTTACCCGTTCTCGTCGGCCAGACGGTTGTGCTCTGTCGAAAGGCTTGGACACCTAAACACTCCCGCGCTGCTTTCCCGGCACATTTCTCTAAGCGGAGAGCTAGACGGGCAGTTCGGACCCCATCGAAACAGAAGGAGAATGATTCTACCTGGAGCTGAGGCAAATCCGTGCACAGCACATGCTGCGTGCCAGCACTGTACACGCTGAGGAGCAGCAAAGCTGAGTGCCACCGCTGGGCTTCAGTTCTCTCCAGACGGCAGAAGGCGAAGATTGAAGCCGCAGAGCACGGGGCTTCTGTGTGCTCGGCGCCATCTTTCCAAAGCCCAGGCAAACGCGCCTTCACAAGCCCGCTCAGCCGAGAATACGCTGGCTGGCTCGGGAAGTAAACGCGCAGCCCTTCGACTTCGTCCCACAACCTGGCTAGAAAGCAGTTTCTTACAGCTTCCGTGTTGCAGAGTCCCTGCAGCTTGAGCTCACCCCGAAGGACGCGTCAAAAAAGGAGGCGTTCTTGAAGCCCCCCTTCTCCAAGCACAAACACACTGAGGCTCTGCAGCTTCCTTCTCAGATGGCCATGCCGTCACACTGGTCGCGCTGGCATTACCGTTGCCAGCTTCCAGCAGCTGCTAGCATGCAAAAGGGCTCGAGAAGTAAAAGGCAGTGCTGTGCTGCACCTTCGCCTTCGCACGCGTAAGCCACGTAAGTGCACTGTGTACTTGTCTCCTCTGCTTGCATCTACCGGGATACTTAATTCTCTGCATCTCGGAGCCTAAAGGTAAGAGCAGCTGTTTCCACAGAAGCTGGCTGGTGCTATAGGTAGCAGCACAAGCAGCTGTCTTTGGAGTTCCTTCTGCTGCTGCTAGCGTGACTTTTCCAGGCAAGCGAGTGGCAGCCACGCTTTCCCTGCAGCCCGTAGGATGCGCACACAAGCCATGTGCACGGCAGCTTCGTTCTTCGCTTTTTGTAACGCGTCGCGCTTTCATTGCCCCGGAGGCGAAGAGTCGTCTGCTTCTCGCACAGAAAGCTCTGCCGGCAGAGGAGCGCACCAGAGCACTGCTTCTGCCGGAACACGCCTGGCCCATACACACAATCCCTCTCAGCGCTACGTGGCACCACACTCTGCCTCTCCTGTGCTCCGCATCTAAACGGAAAGGCCCTCGGCTACGTCGCGCACAGAGAACTGTGCCAGAACAACGCGCTTCCCGGCGCTGGCCCCTGCGGCTCGGAGAAACTTGGATTTGCACCACATTCCCGGGCAGCCCCCTTTACAAGCTGCACAGCGCCCTCGGATCGCGGTGCTCTTTGCACGGTCCTTGTCAGCTCCAAGTACCCCCCCCGCGCACGTTACAGGCTCATAAAGACCAAGGATGCGAGTAGCCGTCTCGCCCAGAAAAATGTACCGGCGCAAAAGCACGATCTTCGTTACCCGTTCTCGTCGGCCAGACGGTTGTGCTCTGTCGAAAGGCTTGGACACCTAAACACTCCCGCGCTGCTTTCCCGGCACATTTCTCTAAGCGGAGAGCTAGACGGGCAGTTCGGACCCCATCGAAACAGAAGGAGAATGATTCTACCTGGAGCTGAGGCAAATCCGTGCACAGCACATGCTGCGTGCCAGCACTGTACACGCTGAGGAGCAGCAAAGCTGAGTGCCACCGCTGGGCTTCAGTTCTCTCCAGACGGCAGAAGGCGAAGATTGAAGCCGCAGAGCACGGGGCTTCTGTGTGCTCGGCACCGTCTTTCCAAAGCCCAGGCAAACGCGCCTTCACAAGCCCGCTCAGCCGAGAATACGCTGGCTGGCTCGGGAAGTAAACGCGCAGCCCTTCGACTTCGTCCCACAACCTGGCTAGAAAGCAGTTTCTTACAGCTTCCGTGTTGCAGAGTCCCTGCAGCTTGAGCTCACCCCGAAGGACGCGTCAAAAAAGGAGGCGTTCTTGAAGCCCCCCTTCTCCAAGCACAAACACACGGAGGCTCTGCAGCTTCCTTCTCAGATGGCCATGCCGTCACACTGGTCGCGCTGGCATTACCGTTGCCAGCTTCCAGCAGCTGCTAGCATGCAAAAGGGCTCGAGAAGTAAAAGGCAGTGCTGTGCTGCACCTTCGCCTTCGCACGCGTAAGCCACGTAAGTGCACTGTGTACTTGTCTCCTCTGCTTGCATCTACCGGGATACTTAATTCTCTGCATCTCGGAGCCTAAAGGTAAGAGCAGCTGTTCCACAGAAGCTGGCTGGTGCTATAGGTAGCAGCACAAGCAGCTGTCTTTGGAGTTCCTTCTGCTGCTGCTAGCGTGACTTTTCCAGGCAAGCGAGTGGCAGCCACGCTTTCCCTGCAGCCCGTAGGATGCGCACACAAGCCATGTGCACGGCAGCTTCGTTCTTCGCTTTTTGTAACGCGTCGCGCTTTCATTGCCCCGGAGGCGAAGAGTCGTCTGCTTCTCGCACAGAAAGCTCTGCCGGCAGAGGAGCGCACCAGAGCACTGCTTCTGCCGGAACACGCCTGGCCCATACACACAATCCCTCTCAGCGCTACGTGGCACCACACTCTGCCTCTCCTGTGCTCCGCATCTAAACGGAAAGGCCCTCGGCTACGTCGCGCACAGAGAACTGTGCCAGAACAACGCGCTTCCCGGCGCTGGCCCCTGCGGCTCGGAGAAACTTGGATTTGCACCACATTCCCGGGCAGCCCCCTTTACAAGCTGCACAGCGCCCTCGGATCGAGGTGCTCTTTGCACGGTCCTTGTCAGCTCCAAGTACCCCCCCCGCGCACGTTACAGGCTCATAAAGACCAAGGATGCGAGTAGCCGTCTCGCCCAGAAAAATGTACCGGCGCAAAAGCACGATCTTCGTTACCCGTTCTCGTCGGCCAGACGGTTGTGCTCTGTCGAAAGGCTTGGACACCTAAACACTCCCGCGCTGCTTTCCCGGCACATTTCTCTAAGCGGAGAGCTAGACGGGCAGTTCGGACCCCATCGAAACAGAAGGAGAATGATTCTACCTGGAGCTGAGGCAAATCCGTGCACAGCACATGCTGCGTGCCAGCACTGTACACGCTGAGGAGCAGCAAAGCTGAGTGCCACCGCTGGGCTTCAGTTCTCTCCAGACGGCAGAAGGCGAAGATTGAAGCCGCAGAGCACGGGGCTTCTGTGTGCTCGGCGCCATCTTTCCAAAGCCCAGGCAAACGCGCCTTCACAAGCCCGCTCAGCCGAGAATACGCTGGCTGGCTCGGGAAGTAAACGCGCAGCCCTTCGACTTCGTCCCACAACCTGGCTAGAAAGCAGTTTCTTACAGCTTCCGTGTTGCAGAGTCCCTGCAGCTTGAGCTCACCCCGAAGGACGCGTCAAAAAAGGAGGCGTTCTTGAAGCCCCCCTTCTCCAAGCACAAACACACGGAGGCTCTGCAGCTTCCTTCTCAGATGGCCATGCCGTCACACTGGTCGCGCTGGCATTACCGTTGCCAGCTTCCAGCAGCTGCTAGCATGCAAAAGGGCTCGAGAAGTAAAAGGCAGTGCTGTGCTGCACCTTCGCCTTCGCACGCGTAAGCCACGTAAGTGCACTGTGTACTTGTCTCCTCTGCTTGCATCTACCGGGATACTTAATTCTCTGCATCTCGGAGCCTAAAGGTAAGAGCAGCTGTTTCCACAGAAGCTGGCTGGTGCTATAGGTAGCAGCACAAGCAGCTGTCTTTGGAGTTCCTTCTGCTGCTGCTAGCGTGACTTTTCCAGGCAAGCGAGTGGCAGCCACGCTTTCCCTGCAGCCCGTAGGATGCGCACACAAGCCATGTGCACGGCAGCTTCGTTCTTCGCTTTTTGTAACGCGTCGCGCTTTCATTGCCCCGGAGGCGAAGAGTCGTCTGCTTCTCGCCCAGAAAGCTCTGCCGGCAGAGGGGCGCACCAGAGCACTGCTTCTGCCGGAACACGCCTGGCCCATACACACAATCCCTCTCAGCGCTACGTGGCACCACACTCTGCCTCTCCTGTGCTCCGCATCTAAACGGAAAGGCCCTCGGCTACGTCGCGCACAGAGAACTGTGCCAGAACAACGCGCTTCCCGGCGCTGGCCCCTGCGGCTCGGAGAAACTTGGATTTGCACCACATTCCCGGGCAGCCCCCTTTACAAGCTGCACAGCGCCCTCGGATCGCGGTGCTCTTTGCACGGTCCTTGTCAGCTCCAAGTACCCCCCCCGCGCACGTTACAGGCTCATAAAGACCAAGGATGCGAGTAGCCGTCTCGCCCAGAAAAATGTACCGGCGCAAAAGCACGATCTTCGTTACCCGTTCTCGTCGGCCAGACGGTTGTGCTCTGTCGAAAGGCTTGGACACCTAAACACTCCCGCGCTGCTTTCCCGGCACATTTCTCTAAGCGGAGAGCTAGACGGGCAGTTCGGACCCCATCGAAACAGAAGGAGAATGATTCTACCTGGAGCTGAGGCAAATCCGTGCACAGCACATGCTGCGTGCCAGCACTGTACACGCTGAGGAGCAGCAAAGCTGAGTGCCACCGCTGGGCTTCAGTTCTCTCCAGACGGCAGAAGGCGAAGATTGAAGCCGCAGAGCACGGGGCTTCTGTGTGCTCGGCACCGTCTTTCCAAAGCCCAGGCAAACGCGCCTTCACAAGCCCGCTCAGCCGAGAATACGCTGGCTGGCTCGGGAAGTAAACGCGCAGCCCTTCGACTTCGTCCCACAACCTGGCTAGAAAGCAGTTTCTTACAGCTTCCGTGTTGCAGAGTCCCTGCAGCTTGAGCTCACCCCGAAGGACGCGTCAAAAAAGGAGGCGTTCTTGAAGCCCCCCTTCTCCAAGCACAAACACACTGAGGCTCTGCAGCTTCCTTCTCAGATGGCCATGCCGTCACACTGGTCGCGCTGGCATTACCGTTGCCAGCTTCCAGCAGCTGCTAGCATGCAAAAGGGCTCGAGAAGTAAAAGGCAGTGCTGTGCTGCACCTTCGCCTTCGCACGCGTAAGCCACGTAAGTGCACTGTGTACTTGTCTCCTCTGCTTGCATCTACCGGGATACTTAATTCTCTGCATCTCGGAGCCTAAAGGTAAGAGCAGCTGTTTCCACAGAAGCTGGCTGGTGCTATAGGTAGCAGCACAAGCAGCTGTCTTTGGAGTTCCTTCTGCTGCTGCTAGCGTGACTTTTCCAGGCAAGCGAGTGGCAGCCACGCTTTCCCTGCAGCCCGTAGGATGCGCACACAAGCCATGTGCACGGCAGCTTCGTTCTTCGCTTTTTGTAACGCGTCGCGCTTTCATTGCCCCGGAGGCGAAGAGTCGTCTGCTTCTCGCCCAGAAAGCTCTGCCGGCAGAGGGGCGCACCAGAGCACTGCTTCTGCCGGAACACGCCTGGCCCATACACACAATCCCTCTCAGCGCTACGTGGCACCACACTCTGCCTCTCCTGTGCTCCGCATCTAAACGGAAAGGCCCTCGGCTACGTCGCGCACAGAGAACTGTGCCAGAACAACGCGCTTCCCGGCGCTGGCCCCTGCGGCTCGGAGAAACTTGGATTTGCACCACATTCCCGGGCAGCCCCCTTTACAAGCTGCACAGCGCCCTCGGATCGCGGTGCTCTTTGCACGGTCCTTGTCAGCTCCAAGTACCCCCCCCGCGCACGTTACAGGCTCATAAAGACCAAGGATGCGAGTAGCCGTCTCGCCCAGAAAAATGTACCGGCGCAAAAGCACGATCTTCGTTACCCGTTCTCGTCGGCCAGACGGTTGTGCTCTGTCGAAAGGCTTGGACACCTAAACACTCCCGCGCTGCTTTCCCGGCACATTTCTCTAAGCGGAGAGCTAGACGGGCAGTTCGGACCCCATCGAAACAGAAGGAGAATGATTCTACCTGGAGCTGAGGCAAATCCGTGCACAGCACATGCTGCGTGCCAGCACTGTACACGCTGAGGAGCAGCAAAGCTGAGTGCCACCGCTGGGCTTCAGTTCTCTCCAGACGGCAGAAGGCGAAGATTGAAGCCGCAGAGCACGGGGCTTCTGTGTGCTCGGCACCGTCTTTCCAAAGCCCAGGCAAACGCGCCTTCACAAGCCCGCTCAGCCGAGAATACGCTGGCTGGCTCGGGAAGTAAACGCGCAGCCCTTCGACTTCGTCCCACAACCTGGCTAGAAAGCAGTTTCTTACAGCTTCCGTGTTGCAGAGTCCCTGCAGCTTGAGCTCACCCCGAAGGACGCGTCAAAAAAGGAGGCGTTCTTGAAGCCCCCCTTCTCCAAGCACAAACACACTGAGGCTCTGCAGCTTCCTTCTCAGATGGCCATGCCGTCACACTGGTCGCGCTGGCATTACCGTTGCCAGCTTCCAGCAGCTGCTAGCATGCAAAAGGGCTCGAGAAGTAAAAGGCAGTGCTGTGCTGCACCTTCGCCTTCGCACGCGTAAGCCACGTAAGTGCACTGTGTACTTGTCTCCTCTGCTTGCATCTACCGGGATACTTAATTCTCTGCATCTCGGAGCCTAAAGGTAAGAGCAGCTGTTTCCACAGAAGCTGGCTGGTGCTATAGGTAGCAGCACAAGCAGCTGTCTTTGGAGTTCCTTCTGCTGCTGCTAGCGTGACTTTTCCAGGCAAGCGAGTGGCAGCCACGCTTTCCCTGCAGCCCGTAGGATGCGCACACAAGCCATGTGCACGGCAGCTTCGTTCTTCGCTTTTTGTAACGCGTCGCGCTTTCATTGCCCCGGAGGCGAAGAGTCGTCTGCTTCTCGCCCAGAAAGCTCTGCCGGCAGAGGGGCGCACCAGAGCACTGCTTCTGCCGGAACACGCCTGGCCCATACACACAATCCCTCTCAGCGCTACGTGGCACCACACTCTGCCTCTCCTGTGCTCCGCATCTAAACGGAAAGGCCCTCGGCTACGTCGCGCACAGAGAACTGTGCCAGAACAACGCGCTTCCCGGCGCTGGCCCCTGCGGCTCGGAGAAACTTGGATTTGCACCACATTCCCGGGCAGCCCCCTTTACAAGCTGCACAGCGCCCTCGGATCGCGGTGCTCTTTGCACGGTCCTTGTCAGCTCCAAGTACCCCCCCGCGCACGTTACAGGCTCATAAAGACCAAGGATGCGAGTAGCCGTCTCGCCCAGAAAAATGTACCGGCGCAAAAGCACGATCTTCGTTACCCGTTCTCGTCGGCCAGACGGTTGTGCTCTGTCGAAAGGCTTGGACACCTAAACACTCCCGCGCTGCTTTCCCGGCACATTTCTCTAAGCGGAGAGCTAGACGGGCAGTTCGGACCCCATCGAAACAGAAGGAGAATGATTCTACCTGGAGCTGAGGCAAATCCGTGCACAGCACATGCTGCGTGCCAGCACTGTACACGCTGAGGAGCAGCAAAGCTGAGTGCCACCGCTGGGCTTCAGTTCTCTCCAGACGGCAGAAGGCGAAGATTGAAGCCGCAGAGCACGGGGCTTCTGTGTGCTCGGCACCGTCTTTCCAAAGCCCAGGCAAACGCGCCTTCACAAGCCCGCTCAGCCGAGAATACGCTGGCTGGCTCGGGAAGTAAACGCGCAGCCCTTCGACTTCGTCCCACAACCTGGCTAGAAAGCAGTTTCTTACAGCTTCCGTGTTGCAGAGTCCCTGCAGCTTGAGCTCCCCCCGAAGGACGCGTCAAAAAAGGAGGCGTTCTTGAAGCCCCCCTTCTCCAAGCACAAACACACGGAGGCTCTGCAGCTTCCTTCTCAGATGGCCATGCCGTCACACTGGTCGCGCTGGCATTACCGTTGCCAGCTTCCAGCAGCTGCTAGCATGCAAAAGGGCTCGAGAAGTAAAAGGCAGTGCTGTGCTGCACCTTCGCCTTCGCACGCGTAAGCCACGTAAGTGCACTGTGTACTTGTCTCCTCTGCTTGCATCTACCGGGATACTTAATTCTCTGCATCTCGGAGCCTAAAGGTAAGAGCAGCTGTTTCCACAGAAGCTGGCTGGTGCTATAGGTAGCAGCACAAGCAGCTGTCTTTGGAGTTCCTTCTGCTGCTGCTAGCGTGACTTTTCCAGGCAAGCGAGTGGCAGCCACGCTTTCCCTGCAGCCCGTAGGATGCGCACACAAGCCATGTGCACGGCAGCTTCGTTCTTCGCTTTTTGTAACGCGTCGCGCTTTCATTGCCCCGGAGGCGAAGAGTCGTCTGCTTCTCGCCCAGAAAGCTCTGCCGGCAGAGGGGCGCACCAGAGCACTGCTTCTGCCGGAACACGCCTGGCCCATACACACAATCCCTCTCAGCGCTACGTGGCACCACACTCTGCCTCTCCTGTGCTCCGCATCTAAACGGAAAGGCCCTCGGCTACGTCGCGCACAGAGAACTGTGCCAGAACAACGCGCTTCCCGGCGCTGGCCCCTGCGGCTCGGAGAAACTTGGATTTGCACCACATTCCCGGGCAGCCCCCTTTACAAGCTGCACAGCGCCCTCGGATCGCGGTGCTCTTTGCACGGTCCTTGTCAGCTCCAAGTACCCCCCCCGCGCACGTTACAGGCTCATAAAGACCAAGGATGCGAGTAGCCGTCTCGCCCAGAAAAATGTACCGGCGCAAAAGCACGATCTTCGTTACCCGTTCTCGTCGGCCAGACGGTTGTGCTCTGTCGAAAGGCTTGGACACCTAAACACTCCCGCGCTGCTTTCCCGGCACATTTCTCTAAGCGGAGAGCTAGACGGGCAGTTCGGACCCCATCGAAACAGAAGGAGAATGATTCTACCTGGAGCTGAGGCAAATCCGTGCACAGCACATGCTGCGTGCCAGCACTGTACACGCTGAGGAGCAGCAAAGCTGAGTGCCACCGCTGGGCTTCAGTTCTCTCCAGACGGCAGAAGGCGAAGATTGAAGCCGCAGAGCACGGGGCTTCTGTGTGCTCGGCACCGTCTTTCCAAAGCCCAGGCAAACGCGCCTTCACAAGCCCGCTCAGCCGAGAATACGCTGGCTGGCTCGGGAAGTAAACGCGCAGCCCTTCGACTTCGTCCCACAACCTGGCTAGAAAGCAGTTTCTTACAGCTTCCGTGTTGCAGAGTCCCTGCAGCTTGAGCTCACCCCGAAGGACGCGTCAAAAAAGGAGGCGTTCTTGAAGCCCCCCTTCTCCAAGCACAAACACACGGAGGCTCTGCAGCTTCCTTCTCAGATGGCCATGCCGTCACACTGGTCGCGCTGGCATTACCGTTGCCAGCTTCCAGCAGCTGCTAGCATGCAAAAGGGCTCGAGAAGTAAAAGGCAGTGCTGTGCTGCACCTTCGCCTTCGCACGCGTAAGCCACGTAAGTGCACTGTGTACTTGTCTCCTCTGCTTGCATCTACCGGGATACTTAATTCTCTGCATCTCGGAGCCTAAAGGTAAGAGCAGCTGTTTCCACAGAAGCTGGCTGGTGCTATAGGTAGCAGCACAAGCAGCTGTCTTTGGAGTTCCTTCTGCTGCTGCTAGCGTGACTTTTCCAGGCAAGCGAGTGGCAGCCACGCTTCCCCTGCAGCCCGTAGGATGCGCACACAAGCCATGTGCACGGCAGCTTCGTTCTTCGCTTTTTGCAACGCGTCGCGCTTTCATTGCCCCGGAGGCGAAGAGTCGTCTGCTTCTCGCACAGAAAGCTCTGCCGGCAGAGGAGCGCACCAGAGCACTGCTTCTGCCGGAACACGCCTGGCCCATACACACAATCCCTCTCAGCGCTACGTGGCACCACACTCTGCCTCTCCTGTGCTCCGCATCTAAACGGAAAGGCCCTCGGCTACGTCGCGCACAGAGAACTGTGCCAGAACAACGCGCTTCCCGGCGCTGGCCCCTGCGGCTCGGAGAAACTTGGATTTGCACCACATTCCCGGGCAGCCCCCTTTACAAGCTGCACAGCGCCCTCGGATCGCGGTGCTCTTTGCACGGTCCTTGTCAGCTCCAAGTACCCCCCCCGCGCACGTTACAGGCTCATAAAGACCAAGGATGCGAGTAGCCGTCTCGCCCAGAAAAATGTACCGGCGCAAAAGCACGATCTTCGTTACCCGTTCTCGTCGGCCAGACGGTTGTGCTCTGTCGAAAGGCTTGGACACCTAAACACTCCCGCGCTGCTTTCCCGGCACATTTCTCTAAGCGGAGAGCTAGACGGGCAGTTCGGACCCCATCGAAACAGAAGGAGAATGATTCTACCTGGAGCTGAGGCAAATCCGTGCACAGCACATGCTGCGTGCCAGCACTGTACACGCTGAGGAGCAGCAAAGCTGAGTGCCACCGCTGGGCTTCAGTTCTCTCCAGACGGCAGAAGGCGAAGATTGAAGCCGCAGAGCACGGGGCTTCTGTGTGCTCGGCACCGTCTTTCCAAAGCCCAGGCAAACGCGCCTTCACAAGCCCGCTCAGCCGAGAATACGCTGGCTGGCTCGGGAAGTAAACGCGCAGCCCTTCGACTTCGTCCCACAACCTGGCTAGAAAGCAGTTTCTTACAGCTTCCGTGTTGCAGAGTCCCTGCAGCTTGAGCTCACCCCGAAGGACGCGTCAAAAAAGGAGGCGTTCTTGAAGCCCCCCTTCTCCAAGCACAAACACACTGAGGCTCTGCAGCTTCCTTCTCAGATGGCCATGCCGTCACACTGGTCGCGCTGGCATTACCGTTGCCAGCTTCCAGCAGCTGCTAGCATGCAAAAGGGCTCGAGAAGTAAAAGGCAGTGCTGTGCTGCACCTTCGCCTTCGCACGCGTAAGCCACGTAAGTGCACTGTGTACTTGTCTCCTCTGCTTGCATCTACCGGGATACTTAATTCTCTGCATCTTGGAGCCTAAAGGTAAGAGCAGCTGTTTCCACAGAAGCTGGCTGGTGCTATAGGTAGCAGCACAAGCAGCTGTCTTTGGAGTTCCTTCTGCTGCTGCTAGCGTGACTTTTCCAGGCAAGCGAGTGGCAGCCACGCTTTCCCTGCAGCCCGTAGGATGCGCACACAAGCCATGTGCACGGCAGCTTCGTTCTTCGCTTTTTGTAACGCGTCGCGCTTTCATTGCCCCGGAGGCGAAGAGTCGTCTGCTTCTCGCACAGAAAGCTCTGCCGGCAGAGGAGCGCACCAGAGCACTGCTTCTGCCGGAACACGCCTGGCCCATACACACAATCCCTCTCAGCGCTACGTGGCACCACACTCTGCCTCTCCTGTGCTCCGCATCTAAACGGAAAGGCCCTCGGCTACGTCGCGCACAGAGAACTGTGCCAGAACAACGCGCTTCCCGGCGCTGGCCCCTGCGGCTCGGAGAAACTTGGATTTGCACCACATTCCCGGGCAGCCCCCTTTACAAGCTGCACAGCGCCCTCGGATCGCGGTGCTCTTTGCACGGTCCTTGTCAGCTCCAAGTACCCCCCCCGCGCACGTTACAGGCTCATAAAGACCAAGGATGCGAGTAGCCGTCTCGCCCAGAAAAATGTACCGGCGCAAAAGCACGATCTTCGTTACCCGTTCTCGTCGGCCAGACGGTTGTGCTCTGTCGAAAGGCTTGGACACCTAAACACTCCCGCGCTGCTTTCCCGGCACATTTCTCTAAGCGGAGAGCTAGACGGGCAGTTCGGACCCCATCGAAACAGAAGGAGAATGATTCTACCTGGAGCTGAGGCAAATCCGTGCACAGCACATGCTGCGTGCCAGCACTGTACACGCTGAGGAGCAGCAAAGCTGAGTGCCACCGCTGGGCTTCAGTTCTCTCCAGACGGCAGAAGGCGAAGATTGAAGCCGCAGAGCACGGGGCTTCTGTGTGCTCGGCACCGTCTTTCCAAAGCCCAGGCAAACGCGCCTTCACAAGCCCGCTCAGCCGAGAATACGCTGGCTGGCTCGGGAAGTAAACGCGCAGCCCTTCGACTTCGTCCCACAACCTGGCTAGAAAGCAGTTTCTTACAGCTTCCGTGTTGCAGAGTCCCTGCAGCTTGAGCTCCCCCCGAAGGACGCGTCAAAAAAGGAGGCGTTCTTGAAGCCCCCCTTCTCCAAGCACAAACACACGGAGGCTCTGCAGCTTCCTTCTCAGATGGCCATGCCGTCACACTGGTCGCGCTGGCATTACCGTTGCCAGCTTCCAGCAGCTGCTAGCATGCAAAAGGGCTCGAGAAGTAAAAGGCAGTGCTGTGCTGCACCTTCGCCTTCGCACGCGTAAGCCACGTAAGTGCACTGTGTACTTGTCTCCTCTGCTTGCATCTACCGGGATACTTAATTCTCTGCATCTCGGAGCCTAAAGGTAAGAGCAGCTGTTTCCACAGAAGCTGGCTGGTGCTATAGGTAGCAGCACAAGCAGCTGTCTTTGGAGTTCCTTCTGCTGCTGCTAGCGTGACTTTTCCAGGCAAGCGAGTGGCAGCCACGCTTCCCCTGCAGCCCGTAGGATGCGCACACAAGCCATGTGCACGGCAGCTTCGTTCTTCGCTTTTTGTAACGCGTCGCGCTTTCATTGCCCCGGAGGCGAAGAGTCGTCTGCTTCTCGCCCAGAAAGCTCTGCCGGCAGAGGAGCGCACCAGAGCACTGCTTCTGCCGGAACACGCCTGGCCCATACACACAATCCCTCTCAGCGCTACGTGGCACCACACTCTGCCTCTCCTGTGCTCCGCATCTAAACGGAAAGGCCCTCGGCTACGTCGCGCACAGAGAACTGTGCCAGAACAACGCGCTTCCCGGCGCTGGCCCCTGCGGCTCGGAGAAACTTGGATTTGCACCACATTCCCAGGCAGCCCCCTTTACAAGCTGCACAGCGCCCTCGGATCGCGGTGCTCTTTGCACGGTCCTTGTCAGCTCCAAGTACCCCCCCCGCGCACGTTACAGGCTCATAAAGACCAAGGATGCGAGTAGCCGTCTCGCCCAGAAAAATGTACCGGCGCAAAAGCACGATCTTCGTTACCCGTTCTCGTCGGCCAGACGGTTGTGCTCTGTCGAAAGGCTTGGACACCTAAACACTCCCGTGCTGCTTTCCCGGCACATTTCTCTAAGCGGAGAGCTAGACGGGCAGTTCGGACCCCATCGAAACAGAAGGAGAATGATTCTACCTGGAGCTGAGGCAAATCCGTGCACAGCACATGCTGCGTGCCAGCACTGTACACGCTGAGGAGCAGCAAAGCTGAGTGCCACCGCTGGGCTTCAGTTCTCTCCAGACGGCAGAAGGCGAAGATTGAAGCCGCAGAGCACGGGGCTTCTGTGTGCTCGGCACCGTCTTTCCAAAGCCCAGGCAAACGCGCCTTCACAAGCCCGCTCAGCCGAGAATACGCTGGCTGGCTCGGGAAGTAAACGCGCAGCCCTTCGACTTCGTCCCACAACCTGGCTAGAAAGCAGTTTCTTACAGCTTCCGTGTTGCAGAGTCCCTGCAGCTTGAGCTCACCCCGAAGGACGCGTCAAAAAAGGAGGCGTTCTTGAAGCCCCCCTTCTCCAAGCACAAACACACTGAGGCTCTGCAGCTTCCTTCTCAGATGGCCATGCCGTCACACTGGTCGCGCTGGCATTACCGTTGCCAGCTTCCAGCAGCTGCTAGCATGCAAAAGGGCTCGAGAAGTAAAAGGCAGTGCTGTGCTGCACCTTCGCCTTCGCACGCGTAAGCCACGTAAGTGCACTGTGTACTTGTCTCCTCTGCTTGCATCTACCGGGATACTTAATTCTCTGCATCTCGGAGCCTAAAGGTAAGAGCAGCTGTTTCCACAGAAGCTGGCTGGTGCTATAGGTAGCAGCACAAGCAGCTGTCTTTGGAGTTCCTTCTGCTGCTGCTAGCGTGACTTTTCCAGGCAAGCGAGTGGCAGCCACGCTTCCCCTGCAGCCCGTAGGATGCGCACACAAGCCATGTGCACGGCAGCTTCGTTCTTCGCTTTTTGCAACGCGTCGCGCTTTCATTGCCCCGGAGGCGAAGAGTCGTCTGCTTCTCGCACAGAAAGCTCTGCCGGCAGAGGAGCGCACCAGAGCACTGCTTCTGCCGGAACACGCCTGGCCCATACACACAATCCCTCTCAGCGCTACGTGGCACCACACTCTGCCTCTCCTGTGCTCCGCATCTAAACGGAAAGGCCCTCGGCTACGTCGCGCACAGAGAACTGTGCCAGAACAACGCGCTTCCCGGCGCTGGCCCCTGCGGCTCGGAGAAACTTGGATTTGCACCACATTCCCGGGCAGCCCCCTTTACAAGCTGCACAGCGCCCTCGGATCGCGGTGCTCTTTGCACGGTCCTTGTCAGCTCCAAGTACCCCCCCCGCGCACGTTACAGGCTCATAAAGACCAAGGATGCGAGTAGCCGTCTCGCCCAGAAAAATGTACCGGCGCAAAAGCACGATCTTCGTTACCCGTTCTCGTCGGCCAGACGGTTGTGCTCTGTCGAAAGGCTTGGACACCTAAACACTCCCGCGCTGCTTTCCCGGCACATTTCTCTAAGCGGAGAGCTAGACGGGCAGTTCGGACCCCATCGAAACAGAAGGAGAATGATTCTACCTGGAGCTGAGGCAAATCCGTGCACAGCACATGCTGCGTGCCAGCACTGTACACGCTGAGGAGCAGCAAAGCTGAGTGCCACCGCTGGGCTTCAGTTCTCTCCAGACGGCAGAAGGCGAAGATTGAAGCCGCAGAGCACGGGGCTTCTGTGTGCTCGGCACCGTCTTTCCAAAGCCCAGGCAAACGCGCCTTCACAAGCCCGCTCAGCCGAGAATACGCTGGCTGGCTCGGGAAGTAAACGCGCAGCCCTTCGACTTCGTCCCACAACCTGGCTAGAAAGCAGTTTCTTACAGCTTCCGTGTTGCAGAGTCCCTGCAGCTTGAGCTCACCCCGAAGGACGCGTCAAAAAAGGAGGCGTTCTTGAAGCCCCCCTTCTCCAAGCACAAACACACGGAGGCTCTGCAGCTTCCTTCTCAGATGGCCATGCCGTCACACTGGTCGCGCTGGCATTACCGTTGCCAGCTTCCAGCAGCTGCTAGCATGCAAAAGGGCTCGAGAAGTAAAAGGCAGTGCTGTGCTGCACCTTCGCCTTCGCACGCGTAAGCCACGTAAGTGCACTGTGTACTTGTCTCCTCTGCTTGCATCTACCGGGATACTTAATTCTCTGCATCTCGGAGCCTAAAGGTAAGAGCAGCTGTTTCCACAGAAGCTGGCTGGTGCTATAGGTAGCAGCACAAGCAGCTGTCTTTGGAGTTCCTTCTGCTGCTGCTAGCGTGACTTTTCCAGGCAAGCGAGTGGCAGCCACGCTTTCCCTGCAGCCCGTAGGATGCGCACACAAGCCATGTGCACGGCAGCTTCGTTCTTCGCTTTTTGTAACGCGTCGCGCTTTCATTGCCCTGGAGGCGAAGAGTCGTCTGCTTCTCGCACAGAAAGCTCTGCCGGCAGAGGAGCGCACCAGAGCACTGCTTCTGCCGGAACACGCCTGGCCCATACACACAATCCCTCTCAGCGCTACGTGGCACCACACTCTGCCTCTCCTGTGCTCCGCATCTAAACGGAAAGGCCCTCGGCTACGTCGCGCACAGAGAACTGTGCCAGAACAACGCGCTTCCCGGCGCTGGCCCCTGCGGCTCGGAGAAACTTGGATTTGCACCACATTCCCGGGCAGCCCCCTTTACAAGCTGCACAGCGCCCTCGGATCGCGGTGCTCTTTGCACGGTCCTTGTCAGCTCCAAGTACCCCCCCCGCGCACGTTACAGGCTCATAAAGACCAAGGATGCGAGTAGCCGTCTCGCCCAGAAAAATGTACCGGCGCAAAAGCACGATCTTCGTTACCCGTTCTCGTCGGCCAGACGGTTGTGCTCTGTCGAAAGGCTTGGACACCTAAACACTCCCGCGCTGCTTTCCCGGCACATTTCTCTAAGCGGAGAGCTAGACGGGCAGTTCGGACCCCATCGAAACAGAAGGAGAATGATTCTACCTGGAGCTGAGGCAAATCCGTGCACAGCACATGCTGCGTGCCAGCACTGTACACGCTGAGGAGCAGCAAAGCTGAGTGCCACCGCTGGGCTTCAGTTCTCTCCAGACGGCAGAAGGCGAAGATTGAAGCCGCAGAGCACGGGGCTTCTGTGTGCTCGGCACCGTCTTTCCAAAGCCCAGGCAAACGCGCCTTCACAAGCCCGCTCAGCCGAGAATACGCTGGCTGGCTCGGGAAGTAAACGCGCAGCCCTTCGACTTCGTCCCACAACCTGGCTAGAAAGCAGTTTCTTACAGCTTCCGTGTTGCAGAGTCCCTGCAGCTTGAGCTCACCCCGAAGGACGCGTCAAAAAAGGAGGCGTTCTTGAAGCCCCCCTTCTCCAAGCACAAACACACTGAGGCTCTGCAGCTTCCTTCTCAGATGGCCATGCCGTCACACTGGTCGCGCTGGCATTACCGTTGCCAGCTTCCAGCAGCTGCTAGCATGCAAAAGGGCTCGAGAAGTAAAAGGCAGTGCTGTGCTGCACCTTCGCCTTCGCACGCGTAAGCCACGTAAGTGCACTGTGTACTTGTCTCCTCTGCTTGCATCTACCGGGATACTTAATTCTCTGCATCTCGGAGCCTAAAGGTAAGAGCAGCTGTTTCCACAGAAGCTGGCTGGTGCTATAGGTAGCAGCACAAGCAGCTGTCTTTGGAGTTCCTTCTGCTGCTGCTAGCGTGACTTTTCCAGGCAAGCGAGTGGCAGCCACGCTTCCCCTGCAGCCCGTAGGATGCGCACACAAGCCATGTGCACGGCAGCTTCGTTCTTCGCTTTTTGTAACGCGTCGCGCTTTCATTGCCCCGGAGGCGAAGAGTCGTCTGCTTCTCGCCCAGAAAGCTCTGCCGGCAGAGGGGCGCACCAGAGCACTGCTTCTGCCGGAACACGCCTGGCCCATACACACAATCCCTCTCAGCGCTACGTGGCACCACACTCTGCCTCTCCTGTGCTCCGCATCTAAACGGAAAGGCCCTCGGCTACGTCGCGCACAGAGAACTGTGCCAGAACAACGCGCTTCCCGGCGCTGGCCCCTGCGGCTCGGAGAAACTTGGATTTGCACCACATTCCCGGGCAGCCCCCTTTACAAGCTGCACAGCGCCCTCGGATCGCGGTGCTCTTTGCACGGTCCTTGTCAGCTCCAAGTACCCCCCCGCGCACGTTACAGGCTCATAAAGACCAAGGATGCGAGTAGCCGTCTCGCCCAGAAAAATGTACCGGCGCAAAAGCACGATCTTCGTTACCCGTTCTCGTCGGCCAGACGGTTGTGCTCTGTCGAAAGGCTTGGACACCTAAACACTCCCGCGCTGCTTTCCCGGCACATTTCTCTAAGCGGAGAGCTAGACGGGCAGTTCGGACCCCATCGAAACAGAAGGAGAATGATTCTACCTGGAGCTGAGGCAAATCCGTGCACAGCACATGCTGCGTGCCAGCACTGTACACGCTGAGGAGCAGCAAAGCTGAGTGCCACCGCTGGGCTTCAGTTCTCTCCAGACGGCAGAAGGCGAAGATTGAAGCCGCAGAGCACGGGGCTTCTGTGTGCTCGGCACCGTCTTTCCAAAGCCCAGGCAAACGCGCCTTCACAAGCCCGCTCAGCCGAGAATACGCTGGCTGGCTCGGGAAGTAAACGCGCAGCCCTTCGACTTCGTCCCACAACCTGGCTAGAAAGCAGTTTCTTACAGCTTCCGTGTTGCAGAGTCCCTGCAGCTTGAGCTCCCCCCGAAGGACGCGTCAAAAAAGGAGGCGTTCTTGAAGCCCCCCTTCTCCAAGCACAAACACACTGAGGCTCTGCAGCTTCCTTCTCAGATGGCCATGCCGTCACACTGGTCGCGCTGGCATTACCGTTGCCAGCTTCCAGCAGCTGCTAGCATGCAAAAGGGCTCGAGAAGTAAAAGGCAGTGCTGTGCTGCACCTTCGCCTTCGCACGCGTAAGCCACGTAAGTGCACTGTGTACTTGTCTCCTCTGCTTGCATCTACCGGGATACTTAATTCTCTGCATCTCGGAGCCTAAAGGTAAGAGCAGCTGTTTCCACAGAAGCTGGCTGGTGCTATAGGTAGCAGCACAAGCAGCTGTCTTTGGAGTTCCTTCTGCTGCTGCTAGCGTGACTTTTCCAGGCAAGCGAGTGGCAGCCACGCTTTCCCTGCAGCCCGTAGGATGCGCACACAAGCCATGTGCACGGCAGCTTCGTTCTTCGCTTTTTGTAACGCGTCGCGCTTTCATTGCCCCGGAGGCGAAGAGTCGTCTGCTTCTCGCCCAGAAAGCTCTGCCGGCAGAGGGGCGCACCAGAGCACTGCTTCTGCCGGAACACGCCTGGCCCATACACACAATCCCTCTCAGCGCTACGTGGCACCACACTCTGCCTCTCCTGTGCTCCGCATCTAAACGGAAAGGCCCTCGGCTACGTCGCGCACAGAGAACTGTGCCAGAACAACGCGCTTCCCGGCGCTGGCCCCTGCGGCTCGGAGAAACTTGGATTTGCACCACATTCCCGGGCAGCCCCCTTTACAAGCTGCACAGCGCCCTCGGATCGCGGTGCTCTTTGCACGGTCCTTGTCAGCTCCAAGTACCCCCCCGCGCACGTTACAGGCTCATAAAGACCAAGGATGCGAGTAGCCGTCTCGCCCAGAAAAATGTACCGGCGCAAAAGCACGATCTTCGTTACCCGTTCTCGTCGGCCAGACGGTTGTGCTCTGTCGAAAGGCTTGGACACCTAAACACTCCCGCGCTGCTTTCCCGGCACATTTCTCTAAGCGGAGAGCTAGACGGGCAGTTCGGACCCCATCGAAACAGAAGGAGAATGATTCTACCTGGAGCTGAGGCAAATCCGTGCACAGCACATGCTGCGTGCCAGCACTGTACACGCTGAGGAGCAGCAAAGCTGAGTGCCACCGCTGGGCTTCAGTTCTCTCCAGACGGCAGAAGGCGAAGATTGAAGCCGCAGAGCACGGGGCTTCTGTGTGCTCGGCACCGTCTTTCCAAAGCCCAGGCAAACGCGCCTTCACAAGCCCGCTCAGCCGAGAATACGCTGGCTGGCTCGGGAAGTAAACGCGCAGCCCTTCGACTTCGTCCCACAACCTGGCTAGAAAGCAGTTTCTTACAGCTTCCGTGTTGCAGAGTCCCTGCAGCTTGAGCTCACCCCGAAGGACGCGTCAAAAAAGGAGGCGTTCTTGAAGCCCCCCTTCTCCAAGCACAAACACACGGAGGCTCTGCAGCTTCCTTCTCAGATGGCCATGCCGTCACACTGGTCGCGCTGGCATTACCGTTGCCAGCTTCCAGCAGCTGCTAGCATGCAAAAGGGCTCGAGAAGTAAAAGGCAGTGCTGTGCTGCACCTT
This sequence comes from Aphelocoma coerulescens, assembly GCF_041296385.1. Lineage (NCBI taxonomy): Eukaryota > Metazoa > Chordata > Aves > Passeriformes > Corvidae > Aphelocoma > Aphelocoma coerulescens. Next base: position 6,383,918 of record NC_091022.1, on the reverse strand, counting down.
CGCCTTCGCACGCGTAAGCCACGTAAGTGCACTGTGTACTTGTCTCCTCTGCTTGCATCTACCGGGATACTTAATTCTCTGCATCTCGGAGCCTAAAGGTAAGAGCAGCTGTTTCCACAGAAGCTGGCTGGTGCTATAGGTAGCAGCACAAGCAGCTGTCTTTGGAGTTCCTTCTGCTGCTGCTAGCGTGACTTTTCCAGGCAAGCGAGTGGCAGCCACGCTTTCCCTGCAGCCCGTAGGATGCGCACACAAGCCATGTGCACGGCAGCTTCGTTCTTCGCTTTTTGTAACGCGTCGCGCTTTCATTGCCCCGGAGGCGAAGAGTCGTCTGCTTCTCGCCCAGAAAGCTCTGCCGGCAGAGGGGCGCACCAGAGCACTGCTTCTGCCGGAACACGCCTGGCCCATACACACAATCCCTCTCAGCGCTACGTGGCACCACACTCTGCCTCTCCTGTGCTCCGCATCTAAACGGAAAGGCCCTCGGCTACGTCGCGCACAGAGAACTGTGCCAGAACAACGCGCTTCCCGGCGCTGGCCCCTGCGGCTCGGAGAAACTTGGATTTGCACCACATTCCCGGGCAGCCCCCTTTACAAGCTGCACAGCGCCCTCGGATCGCGGTGCTCTTTGCACGGTCCTTGTCAGCTCCAAGTACCCCCCCCGCGCACGTTACAGGCTCATAAAGACCAAGGATGCGAGTAGCCGTCTCGCCCAGAAAAATGTACCGGCGCAAAAGCACGATCTTCGTTACCCGTTCTCGTCGGCCAGACGGTTGTGCTCTGTCGAAAGGCTTGGACACCTAAACACTCCCGCGCTGCTTTCCCGGCACATTTCTCTAAGCGGAGAGCTAGACGGGCAGTTCGGACCCCATCGAAACAGAAGGAGAATGATTCTACCTGGAGCTGAGGCAAATCCGTGCACAGCACATGCTGCGTGCCAGCACTGTACACGCTGAGGAGCAGCAAAGCTGAGTGCCACCGCTGGGCTTCAGTTCTCTCCAGACGGCAGAAGGCGAAGATTGAAGCCGCAGAGCACGGGGCTTCTGTGTGCTCGGCACCGTCTTTCCAAAGCCCAGGCAAACGCGCCTTCACAAGCCCGCTCAGCCGAGAATACGCTGGCTGGCTCGGGAAGTAAACGCGCAGCCCTTCGACTTCGTCCCACAACCTGGCTAGAAAGCAGTTTCTTACAGCTTCCGTGTTGCAGAGTCCCTGCAGCTTGAGCTCACCCCGAAGGACGCGTCAAAAAAGGAGGCGTTCTTGAAGCCCCCCTTCTCCAAGCACAAACACACGGAGGCTCTGCAGCTTCCTTCTCAGATGGCCATGCCGTCACACTGGTCGCGCTGGCATTACCGTTGCCAGCTTCCAGCAGCTGCTAGCATGCAAAAGGGCTCGAGAAGTAAAAGGCAGTGCTGTGCTGCACCTTCGCCTTCGCACGCGTAAGCCACGTAAGTGCACTGTGTACTTGTCTCCTCTGCTTGCATCTACCGGGATACTTAATTCTCTGCATCTCGGAGCCTAAAGGTAAGAGCAGCTGTTTCCACAGAAGCTGGCTGGTGCTATAGGTAGCAGCACAAGCAGCTGTCTTTGGAGTTCCTTCTGCTGCTGCTAGCGTGACTTTTCCAGGCAAGCGAGTGGCAGCCACGCTTTCCCTGCAGCCCGTAGGATGCGCACACAAGCCATGTGCACGGCAGCTTCGTTCTTCGCTTTTTGTAACGCGTCGCGCTTTCATTGCCCCGGAGGCGAAGAGTCGTCTGCTTCTCGCCCAGAAAGCTCTGCCGGCAGAGGAGCGCACCAGAGCACTGCTTCTGCCGGAACACGCCTGGCCCATACACACAATCCCTCTCAGCGCTACGTGGCACCACACTCTGCCTCTCCTGTGCTCCGCATCTAAACGGAAAGGCCCTCGGCTACGTCGCGCACAGAGAACTGTGCCAGAACAACGCGCTTCCCGGCGCTGGCCCCTGCGGCTCGGAGAAACTTGGATTTGCACCACATTCCCGGGCAGCCCCCTTTACAAGCTGCACAGCGCCCTCGGATCGCGGTGCTCTTTGCACGGTCCTTGTCAGCTCCAAGTACCCCCCCGCGCACGTTACAGGCTCATAAAGACCAAGGATGCGAGTAGCCGTCTCGCCCAGAAAAATGTACCGGCGCAAAAGCACGATCTTCGTTACCCGTTCTCGTCGGCCAGACGGTTGTGCTCTGTCGAAAGGCTTGGACACCTAAACACTCCCGCGCTGCTTTCCCGGCACATTTCTCTAAGCGGAGAGCTAGACGGGCAGTTCGGACCCCATCGAAACAGAAGGAGAATGATTCTACCTGGAGCTGAGGCAAATCCGTGCACAGCACATGCTGCGTGCCAGCACTGTACACGCTGAGGAGCAGCAAAGCTGAGTGCCACCGCTGGGCTTCAGTTCTCTCCAGACGGCAGAAGGCGAAGATTGAAGCCGCAGAGCACGGGGCTTCTGTGTGCTCGGCACCGTCTTTCCAAAGCCCAGGCAAACGCGCCTTCACAAGCCCGCTCAGCCGAGAATACGCTGGCTGGCTCGGGAAGTAAACGCGCAGCCCTTCGACTTCGTCCCACAACCTGGCTAGAAAGCAGTTTCTTACAGCTTCCGTGTTGCAGAGTCCCTGCAGCTTGAGCTCCCCCCGAAGGACGCGTCAAAAAAGGAGGCGTTCTTGAAGCCCCCCTTCTCCAAGCACAAACACACGGAGGCTCTGCAGCTTCCTTCTCAGATGGCCATGCCGTCACACTGGTCGCGCTGGCATTACCGTTGCCAGCTTCCAGCAGCTGCTAGCATGCAAAAGGGCTCGAGAAGTAAAAGGCAGTGCTGTGCTGCACCTTCGCCTTCGCACGCGTAAGCCACGTAAGTGCACTGTGTACTTGTCTCCTCTGCTTGCATCTACCGGGATACTTAATTCTCTGCATCTCGGAGCCTAAAGGTAAGAGCAGCTGTTTCCACAGAAGCTGGCTGGTGCTATAGGTAGCAGCACAAGCAGCTGTCTTTGGAGTTCCTTCTGCTGCTGCTAGCGTGACTTTTCCAGGCAAGCGAGTGGCAGCCACGCTTTCCCTGCAGCCCGTAGGATGCGCACACAAGCCATGTGCACGGCAGCTTCGTTCTTCGCTTTTTGTAACGCGTCGCGCTTTCATTGCCCCGGAGGCGAAGAGTCGTCTGCTTCTCGCCCAGAAAGCTCTGCCGGCAGAGGGGCGCACCAGAGCACTGCTTCTGCCGGAACACGCCTGGCCCATACACACAATCCCTCTCAGCGCTACGTGGCACCACACTCTGCCTCTCCTGTGCTCCGCATCTAAACGGAAAGGCCCTCGGCTACGTCGCGCACAGAGAACTGTGCCAGAACAACGCGCTTCCCGGCGCTGGCCCCTGCGGCTCGGAGAAACTTGGATTTGCACCACATTCCCGGGCAGCCCCCTTTACAAGCTGCACAGCGCCCTCGGATCGCGGTGCTCTTTGCACGGTCCTTGTCAGCTCCAAGTACCCCCCCGCGCACGTTACAGGCTCATAAAGACCAAGGATGCGAGTAGCCGTCTCGCCCAGAAAAATGTACCGGCGCAAAAGCACGATCTTCGTTACCCGTTCTCGTCGGCCAGACGGTTGTGCTCTGTCGAAAGGCTTGGACACCTAAACACTCCCGCGCTGCTTTCCCGGCACATTTCTCTAAGCGGAGAGCTAGACGGGCAGTTCGGACCCCATCGAAACAGAAGGAGAATGATTCTACCTGGAGCTGAGGCAAATCCGTGCACAGCACATGCTGCGTGCCAGCACTGTACACGCTGAGGAGCAGCAAAGCTGAGTGCCACCGCTGGGCTTCAGTTCTCTCCAGACGGCAGAAGGCGAAGATTGAAGCCGCAGAGCACGGGGCTTCTGTGTGCTCGGCACCGTCTTTCCAAAGCCCAGGCAAACGCGCCTTCACAAGCCCGCTCAGCCGAGAATACGCTGGCTGGCTCGGGAAGTAAACGCGCAGCCCTTCGACTTCGTCCCACAACCTGGCTAGAAAGCAGTTTCTTACAGCTTCCGTGTTGCAGAGTCCCTGCAGCTTGAGCTCACCCCGAAGGACGCGTCAAAAAAGGAGGCGTTCTTGAAGCCCCCCTTCTCCAAGCACAAACACACTGAGGCTCTGCAGCTTCCTTCTCAGATGGCCATGCCGTCACACTGGTCGCGCTGGCATTACCGTTGCCAGCTTCCAGCAGCTGCTAGCATGCAAAAGGGCTCGAGAAGTAAAAGGCAGTGCTGTGCTGCACCTTCGCCTTCGCACGCGTAAGCCACGTAAGTGCACTGTGTACTTGTCTCCTCTGCTTGCATCTACCGGGATACTTAATTCTCTGCATCTCGGAGCCTAAAGGTAAGAGCAGCTGTTTCCACAGAAGCTGGCTGGTGCTATAGGTAGCAGCACAAGCAGCTGTCTTTGGAGTTCCTTCTGCTGCTGCTAGCGTGACTTTTCCAGGCAAGCGAGTGGCAGCCACGCTTTCCCTGCAGCCCGTAGGATGCGCACACAAGCCATGTGCACGGCAGCTTCGTTCTTCGCTTTTTGTAACGCGTCGCGCTTTCATTGCCCCGGAGGCGAAGAGTCGTCTGCTTCTCGCCCAGAAAGCTCTGCCGGCAGAGGGGCGCACCAGAGCACTGCTTCTGCCGGAACACGCCTGGCCCATACACACAATCCCTCTCAGCGCTACGTGGCACCACACTCTGCCTCTCCTGTGCTCCGCATCTAAACGGAAAGGCCCTCGGCTACGTCGCGCACAGAGAACTGTGCCAGAACAACGCGCTTCCCGGCGCTGGCCCCTGCGGCTCGGAGAAACTTGGATTTGCACCACATTCCCGGGCAGCCCCCTTTACAAGCTGCACAGCGCCCTCGGATCGCGGTGCTCTTTGCACGGTCCTTGTCAGCTCCAAGTACCCCCCCGCGCACGTTACAGGCTCATAAAGACCAAGGATGCGAGTAGCCGTCTCGCCCAGAAAAATGTACCGGCGCAAAAGCACGATCTTCGTTACCCGTTCTCGTCGGCCAGACGGTTGTGCTCTGTCGAAAGGCTTGGACACCTAAACACTCCCGCGCTGCTTTCCCGGCACATTTCTCTAAGCGGAGAGCTAGACGGGCAGTTCGGACCCCATCGAAACAGAAGGAGAATGATTCTACCTGGAGCTGAGGCAAATCCGTGCACAGCACATGCTGCGTGCCAGCACTGTACACGCTGAGGAGCAGCAAAGCTGAGTGCCACCGCTGGGCTTCAGTTCTCTCCAGACGGCAGAAGGCGAAGATTGAAGCCGCAGAGCACGGGGCTTCTGTGTGCTCGGCACCGTCTTTCCAAAGCCCAGGCAAACGCGCCTTCACAAGCCCGCTCAGCCGAGAATACGCTGGCTGGCTCGGGAAGTAAACGCGCAGCCCTTCGACTTCGTCCCACAACCTGGCTAGAAAGCAGTTTCTTACAGCTTCCGTGTTGCAGAGTCCCTGCAGCTTGAGCTCCCCCCGAAGGACGCGTCAAAAAAGGAGGCGTTCTTGAAGCCCCCCTTCTCCAAGCACAAACACACTGAGGCTCTGCAGCTTCCTTCTCAGATGGCCATGCCGTCACACTGGTCGCGCTGGCATTACCGTTGCCAGCTTCCAGCAGCTGCTAGCATGCAAAAGGGCTCGAGAAGTAAAAGGCAGTGCTGTGCTGCACCTTCGCCTTCGCACGCGTAAGCCACGTAAGTGCACTGTGTACTTGTCTCCTCTGCTTGCATCTACCGGGATACTTAATTCTCTGCATCTCGGAGCCTAAAGGTAAGAGCAGCTGTTTCCACAGAAGCTGGCTGGTGCTATAGGTAGCAGCACAAGCAGCTGTCTTTGGAGTTCCTTCTGCTGCTGCTAGCGTGACTTTTCCAGGCAAGCGAGTGGCAGCCACGCTTTCCCTGCAGCCCGTAGGATGCGCACACAAGCCATGTGCACGGCAGCTTCGTTCTTCGCTTTTTGTAACGCGTCGCGCTTTCATTGCCCCGGAGGCGAAGAGTCGTCTGCTTCTCGCCCAGAAAGCTCTGCCGGCAGAGGGGCGCACCAGAGCACTGCTTCTGCCGGAACACGCCTGGCCCATACACACAATCCCTCTCAGCGCTACGTGGCACCACACTCTGCCTCTCCTGTGCTCCGCATCTAAACGGAAAGGCCCTCGGCTACGTCGCGCACAGAGAACTGTGCCAGAACAACGCGCTTCCCGGCGCTGGCCCCTGCGGCTCGGAGAAACTTGGATTTGCACCACATTCCCGGGCAGCCCCCTTTACAAGCTGCACAGCGCCCTCGGATCGCGGTGCTCTTTGCACGGTCCTTGTCAGCTCCAAGTACCCCCCCGCGCACGTTACAGGCTCATAAAGACCAAGGATGCGAGTAGCCGTCTCGCCCAGAAAAATGTACCGGCGCAAAAGCACGATCTTCGTTACCCGTTCTCGTCGGCCAGACGGTTGTGCTCTGTCGAAAGGCTTGGACACCTAAACACTCCCGCGCTGCTTTCCCGGCACATTTCTCTAAGCGGAGAGCTAGACGGGCAGTTCGGACCCCATCGAAACAGAAGGAGAATGATTCTACCTGGAGCTGAGGCAAATCCGTGCACAGCACATGCTGCGTGCCAGCACTGTACACGCTGAGGAGCAGCAAAGCTGAGTGCCACCGCTGGGCTTCAGTTCTCTCCAGACGGCAGAAGGCGAAGATTGAAGCCGCAGAGCACGGGGCTTCTGTGTGCTCGGCACCGTCTTTCCAAAGCCCAGGCAAACGCGCCTTCACAAGCCCGCTCAGCCGAGAATACGCTGGCTGGCTCGGGAAGTAAACGCGCAGCCCTTCGACTTCGTCCCACAACCTGGCTAGAAAGCAGTTTCTTACAGCTTCCGTGTTGCAGAGTCCCTGCAGCTTGAGCTCCCCCCGAAGGACGCGTCAAAAAAGGAGGCGTTCTTGAAGCCCCCCTTCTCCAAGCACAAACACACTGAGGCTCTGCAGCTTCCTTCTCAGATGGCCATGCCGTCACACTGGTCGCGCTGGCATTACCGTTGCCAGCTTCCAGCAGCTGCTAGCATGCAAAAGGGCTCGAGAAGTAAAAGGCAGTGCTGTGCTGCACCTTCGCCTTCGCACGCGTAAGCCACGTAAGTGCACTGTGTACTTGTCTCCTCTGCTTGCATCTACCGGGATACTTAATTCTCTGCATCTCGGAGCCTAAAGGTAAGAGCAGCTGTTTCCACAGAAGCTGGCTGGTGCTATAGGTAGCAGCACAAGCAGCTGTCTTTGGAGTTCCTTCTGCTGCTGCTAGCGTGACTTTTCCAGGCAAGCGAGTGGCAGCCACGCTTTCCCTGCAGCCCGTAGGATGCGCACACAAGCCATGTGCACGGCAGCTTCGTTCTTCGCTTTTTGTAACGCGTCGCGCTTTCATTGCCCCGGAGGCGAAGAGTCGTCTGCTTCTCGCCCAGAAAGCTCTGCCGGCAGAGGAGCGCACCAGAGCACTGCTTCTGCCGGAACACGCCTGGCCCATACACACAATCCCTCTCAGCGCTACGTGGCACCACACTCTGCCTCTCCTGTGCTCCGCATCTAAACGGAAAGGCCCTCGGCTACGTCGCGCACAGAGAACTGTGCCAGAACAACGCGCTTCCCGGCGCTGGCCCCTGCGGCTCGGAGAAACTTGGATTTGCACCACATTCCCGGGCAGCCCCCTTTACAAGCTGCACAGCGCCCTCGGATCGCGGTGCTCTTTGCACGGTCCTTGTCAGCTCCAAGTACCCCCCCCGCGCACGTTACAGGCTCATAAAGACCAAGGATGCGAGTAGTCGTCTCGCCCAGAAAAATGTACCGGCGCAAAAGCACGATCTTCGTTACCCGTTCTCGTCGGCCAGACGGTTGTGCTCTGTCGAAAGGCTTGGACACCTAAACACTCCCGCGCTGCTTTCCCGGCACATTTCTCTAAGCGGAGAGCTAGACGGGCAGTTCGGACCCCATCGAAACAGAAGGAGAATGATTCTACCTGGAGCTGAGGCAAATCCGTGCACAGCACATGCTGCGTGCCAGCACTGTACACGCTGAGGAGCAGCAAAGCTGAGTGCCACCGCTGGGCTTCAGTTCTCTCCAGACGGCAGAAGGCGAAGATTGAAGCCGCAGAGCACGGGGCTTCTGTGTGCTCGGCACCGTCTTTCCAAAGCCCAGGCAAACGCGCCTTCACAAGCCCGCTCAGCCGAGAATACGCTGGCTGGCTCGGGAAGTAAACGCGCAGCCCTTCGACTTCGTCCCACAACCTGGCTAGAAAGCAGTTTCTTACAGCTTCCGTGTTGCAGAGTCCCTGCAGCTTGAGCTCACCCCGAAGGACGCGTCAAAAAAGGAGGCGTTCTTGAAGCCCCCCTTCTCCAAGCACAAACACACTGAGGCTCTGCAGCTTCCTTCTCAGATGGCCATGCCGTCACACTGGTCGCGCTGGCATTACCGTTGCCAGCTTCCAGCAGCTGCTAGCATGCAAAAGGGCTCGAGAAGTAAAAGGCAGTGCTGTGCTGCACCTTCGCCTTCGCACGCGTAAGCCACGTAAGTGCACTGTGTACTTGTCTCCTCTGCTTGCATCTACCGGGATACTTAATTCTCTGCATCTCGGAGCCTAAAGGTAAGAGCAGCTGTTTCCACAGAAGCTGGCTGGTGCTATAGGTAGCAGCACAAGCAGCTGTCTTTGGAGTTCCTTCTGCTGCTGCTAGCGTGACTTTTCCAGGCAAGCGAGTGGCAGCCACGCTTTCCTTGCAGCCCGTAGGATGCGCACACAAGCCATGTGCACGGCAGCTTCGTTCTTCGCTTTTTGTAACGCGTCGCGCTTTCATTGCCCCGGAGGCGAAGAGTCGTCTGCTTCTCGCCCAGAAAGCTCTGCCGGCAGAGGAGCGCACCAGAGCACTGCTTCTGCCGGAACACGCCTGGCCCATACACACAATCCCTCTCAGCGCTACGTGGCACCACACTCTGCCTCTCCTGTGCTCCGCATCTAAACGGAAAGGCCCTCGGCTACGTCGCGCACAGAGAACTGTGCCAGAACAACGCGCTTCCCGGCGCTGGCCCCTGCGGCTCGGAGAAACTTGGATTTGCACCACATTCCCGGGCAGCCCCCTTTACAAGCTGCACAGCGCCCTCGGATCGCGGTGCTCTTTGCACGGTCCTTGTCAGCTCCAAGTACCCCCCCGCGCACGTTACAGGCTCATAAAGACCAAGGATGCGAGTAGCCGTCTCGCCCAGAAAAATGTACCGGCGCAAAAGCACGATCTTCGTTACCCGTTCTCGTCGGCCAGACGGTTGTGCTCTGTCGAAAGGCTTGGACACCTAAACACTCCCGCGCTGCTTTCCCGGCACATTTCTCTAAGCGGAGAGCTAGACGGGCAGTTCGGACCCCATCGAAACAGAAGGAGAATGATTCTACCTGGAGCTGAGGCAAATCCGTGCACAGCACATGCTGCGTGCCAGCACTGTACACGCTGAGGAGCAGCAAAGCTGAGTGCCACCGCTGGGCTTCAGTTCTCTCCAGACGGCAGAAGGCGAAGATTGAAGCCGCAGAGCACGGGGCTTCTGTGTGCTCGGCACCGTCTTTCCAAAGCCCAGGCAAACGCGCCTTCACAAGCCCGCTCAGCCGAGAATACGCTGGCTGGCTCGGGAAGTAAACGCGCAGCCCTTCGACTTCGTCCCACAACCTGGCTAGAAAGCAGTTTCTTACAGCTTCCGTGTTGCAGAGTCCCTGCAGCTTGAGCTCCCCCCGAAGGACGCGTCAAAAAAGGAGGCGTTCTTGAAGCCCCCCTTCTCCAAGCACAAACACACGGAGGCTCTGCAGCTTCCTTCTCAGATGGCCATGCCGTCACACTGGTCGCGCTGGCATTACCGTTGCCAGCTTCCAGCAGCTGCTAGCATGCAAAAGGGCTCGAGAAGTAAAAGGCAGTGCTGTGCTGCACCTTCGCCTTCGCACGCGTAAGCCACGTAAGTGCACTGTGTACTTGTCTCCTCTGCTTGCATCTACCGGGATACTTAATTCTCTGCATCTCGGAGCCTAAAGGTAAGAGCAGCTGTTTCCACAGAAGCTGGCTGGTGCTATAGGTAGCAGCACAAGCAGCTGTCTTTGGAGTTCCTTCTGCTGCTGCTAGCGTGACTTTTCCAGGCAAGCGAGTGGCAGCCACGCTTTCCCTGCAGCCCGTAGGATGCGCACACAAGCCATGTGCACGGCAGCTTCGTTCTTCGCTTTTTGTAACGCGTCGCGCTTTCATTGCCCCGGAGGCGAAGAGTCGTCTGCTTCTCGCCCAGAAAGCTCTGCCGGCAGAGGGGCGCACCAGAGCACTGCTTCTGCCGGAACACGCCTGGCCCATACACACAATCCCTCTCAGCGCTACGTGGCACCACACTCTGCCTCTCCTGTGCTCCGCATCTAAACGGAAAGGCCCTCGGCTACGTCGCGCACAGAGAACTGTGCCAGAACAACGCGCTTCCCGGCGCTGGCCCCTGCGGCTCGGAGAAACTTGGATTTGCACCACATTCCCGGGCAGCCCCCTTTACAAGCTGCACAGCGCCCTCGGATCGCGGTGCTCTTTGCACGGTCCTTGTCAGCTCCAAGTACCCCCCCGCGCACGTTACAGGCTCATAAAGACCAAGGATGCGAGTAGCCGTCTCGCCCAGAAAAATGTACCGGCGCAAAAGCACGATCTTCGTTACCCGTTCTCGTCGGCCAGACGGTTGTGCTCTGTCGAAAGGCTTGGACACCTAAACACTCCCGCGCTGCTTTCCCGGCACATTTCTCTAAGCGGAGAGCTAGACGGGCAGTTCGGACCCCATCGAAACAGAAGGAGAATGATTCTACCTGGAGCTGAGGCAAATCCGTGCACAGCACATGCTGCGTGCCAGCACTGTACACGCTGAGGAGCAGCAAAGCTGAGTGCCACCGCTGGGCTTCAGTTCTCTCCAGACGGCAGAAGGCGAAGATTGAAGCCGCAGAGCACGGGGCTTCTGTGTGCTCGGCACCGTCTTTCCAAAGCCCAGGCAAACGCGCCTTCACAAGCCCGCTCAGCCGAGAATACGCTGGCTGGCTCGGGAAGTAAACGCGCAGCCCTTCGACTTCGTCCCACAACCTGGCTAGAAAGCAGTTTCTTACAGCTTCCGTGTTGCAGAGTCCCTGCAGCTTGAGCTCACCCCGAAGGACGCGTCAAAAAAGGAGGCGTTCTTGAAGCCCCCCTTCTCCAAGCACAAACACACTGAGGCTCTGCAGCTTCCTTCTCAGATGGCCATGCCGTCACACTGGTCGCGCTGGCATTACCGTTGCCAGCTTCCAGCAGCTGCTAGCATGCAAAAGGGCTCGAGAAGTAAAAGGCAGTGCTGTGCTGCACCTTCGCCTTCGCACGCGTAAGCCACGTAAGTGCACTGTGTACTTGTCTCCTCTGCTTGCATCTACCGGGATACTTAATTCTCTGCATCTCGGAGCCTAAAGGTAAGAGCAGCTGTTTCCACAGAAGCTGGCTGGTGCTATAGGTAGCAGCACAAGCAGCTGTCTTTGGAGTTCCTTCTGCTGCTGCTAGCGTGACTTTTCCAGGCAAGCGAGTGGCAGCCACGCTTTCCCTGCAGCCCGTAGGATGCGCACACAAGCCATGTGCACGGCAGCTTCGTTCTTCGCTTTTTGTAACGCGTCGCGCTTTCATTGCCCCGGAGGCGAAGAGTCGTCTGCTTCTCGCCCAGAAAGCTCTGCCGGCAGAGGGGCGCACCAGAGCACTGCTTCTGCCGGAACACGCCTGGCCCATACACACAATCCCTCTCAGCGCTACGTGGCACCACACTCTGCCTCTCCTGTGCTCCGCATCTAAACGGAAAGGCCCTCGGCTACGTCGCGCACAGAGAACTGTGCCAGAACAACGCGCTTCCCGGCGCTGGCCCCTGCGGCTCGGAGAAACTTGGATTTGCACCACATTCCCGGGCAGCCCCCTTTACAAGCTGCACAGCGCCCTCGGATCGCGGTGCTCTTTGCACGGTCCTTGTCAGCTCCAAGTACCCCCCCGCGCACGTTACAGGCTCATAAAGACCAAGGATGCGAGTAGCCGTCTCGCCCAGAAAAATGTACCGGCGCAAAAGCACGATCTTCGTTACCCGTTCTCGTCGGCCAGACGGTTGTGCTCTGTCGAAAGGCTTGGACACCTAAACACTCCCGCGCTGCTTTCCCGGCACATTTCTCTAAGCGGAGAGCTAGACGGGCAGTTCGGACCCCATCGAAACAGAAGGAGAATGATTCTACCTGGAGCTGAGGCAAATCCGTGCACAGCACATGCTGCGTGCCAGCACTGTACACGCTGAGGAGCAGCAAAGCTGAGTGCCACCGCTGGGCTTCAGTTCTCTCCAGACGGCAGAAGGCGAAGATTGAAGCCGCAGAGCACGGGGCTTCTGTGTGCTCGGCACCGTCTTTCCAAAGCCCAGGCAAACGCGCCTTCACAAGCCCGCTCAGCCGAGAATACGCTGGCTGGCTCGGGAAGTAAACGCGCAGCCCTTCGACTTCGTCCCACAACCTGGCTAGAAAGCAGTTTCTTACAGCTTCCGTGTTGCAGAGTCCCTGCAGCTTGAGCTCCCCCCGAAGGACGCGTCAAAAAAGGAGGCGTTCTTGAAGCCCCCCTTCTCCAAGCACAAACACACTGAGGCTCTGCAGCTTCCTTCTCAGATGGCCATGCCGTCACACTGGTCGCGCTGGCATTACCGTTGCCAGCTTCCAGCAGCTGCTAGCATGCAAAAGGGCTCGAGAAGTAAAAGGCAGTGCTGTGCTGCACCTTCGCCTTCGCACGCGTAAGCCACGTAAGTGCACTGTGTACTTGTCTCCTCTGCTTGCATCTACCGGGATACTTAATTCTCTGCATCTCGGAGCCTAAAGGTAAGAGCAGCTGTTTCCACAGAAGCTGGCTGGTGCTATAGGTAGCAGCACAAGCAGCTGTCTTTGGAGTTCCTTCTGCTGCTGCTAGCGTGACTTTTCCAGGCAAGCGAGTGGCAGCCACGCTTTCCCTGCAGCCCGTAGGATGCGCACACAAGCCATGTGCACGGCAGCTTCGTTCTTCGCTTTTTGTAACGCGTCGCGCTTTCATTGCCCCGGAGGCGAAGAGTCGTCTGCTTCTCGCCCAGAAAGCTCTGCCGGCAGAGGGGCGCACCAGAGCACTGCTTCTGCCGGAACACGCCTGGCCCATACACACAATCCCTCTCAGCGCTACGTGGCACCACACTCTGCCTCTCCTGTGCTCCGCATCTAAACGGAAAGGCCCTCGGCTACGTCGCGCACAGAGAACTGTGCCAGAACAACGCGCTTCCCGGCGCTGGCCCCTGCGGCTCGGAGAAACTTGGATTTGCACCACATTCCCGGGCAGCCCCCTTTACAAGCTGCACAGCGCCCTCGGATCGCGGTGCTCTTTGCACGGTCCTTGTCAGCTCCAAGTACCCCCCCGCGCACGTTACAGGCTCATAAAGACCAAGGATGCGAGTAGCCGTCTCGCCCAGAAAAATGTACCGGCGCAAAAGCACGATCTTCGTTACCCGTTCTCGTCGGCCAGACGGTTGTGCTCTGTCGAAAGGCTTGGACACCTAAACACTCCCGCGCTGCTTTCCCGGCACATTTCTCTAAGCGGAGAGCTAGACGGGCAGTTCGGACCCCATCGAAACAGAAGGAGAATGATTCTACCTGGAGCTGAGGCAAATCCGTGCACAGCACATGCTGCGTGCCAGCACTGTACACGCTGAGGAGCAGCAAAGCTGAGTGCCACCGCTGGGCTTCAGTTCTCTCCAGACGGCAGAAGGCGAAGATTGAAGCCGCAGAGCACGGGGCTTCTGTGTGCTCGGCACCGTCTTTCCAAAGCCCAGGCAAACGCGCCTTCACAAGCCCGCTCAGCCGAGAATACGCTGGCTGGCTCGGGAAGTAAACGCGCAGCCCTTCGACTTCGTCCCACAACCTGGCTAGAAAGCAGTTTCTTACAGCTTCCGTGTTGCAGAGTCCCTGCAGCTTGAGCTCCCCCCGAAGGACGCGTCAAAAAAGGAGGCGTTCTTGAAGCCCCCCTTCTCCAAGCACAAACACACTGAGGCTCTGCAGCTTCCTTCTCAGATGGCCATGCCGTCACACTGGTCGCGCTGGCATTACCGTTGCCAGCTTCCAGCAGCTGCTAGCATGCAAAAGGGCTCGAGAAGTAAAAGGCAGTGCTGTGCTGCACCTTCGCCTTCGCACGCGTAAGCCACGTAAGTGCACTGTGTACTTGTCTCCTCTGCTTGCATCTACCGGGATACTTAATTCTCTGCATCTCGGAGCCTAAAGGTAAGAGCAGCTGTTTCCACAGAAGCTGGCTGGTGCTATAGGTAGCAGCACAAGCAGCTGTCTTTGGAGTTCCTTCTGCTGCTGCTAGCGTGACTTTTCCAGGCAAGCGAGTGGCAGCCACGCTTTCCCTGCAGCCCGTAGGATGCGCACACAAGCCATGTGCACGGCAGCTTCGTTCTTCGCTTTTTGTAACGCGTCGCGCTTTCATTGCCCCGGAGGCGAAGAGTCGTCTGCTTCTCGCCCAGAAAGCTCTGCCGGCAGAGGAGCGCACCAGAGCACTGCTTCTGCCGGAACACGCCTGGCCCATACACACAATCCCTCTCAGCGCTACGTGGCACCACACTCTGCCTCTCCTGTGCTCCGCATCTAAACGGAAAGGCCCTCGGCTACGTCGCGCACAGAGAACTGTGCCAGAACAACGCGCTTCCCGGCGCTGGCCCCTGCGGCTCGGAGAAACTTGGATTTGCACCACATTCCCGGGCAGCCCCCTTTACAAGCTGCACAGCGCCCTCGGATCGCGGTGCTCTTTGCACGGTCCTTGTCAGCTCCAAGTACCCCCCCCGCGCACGTTACAGGCTCATAAAGACCAAGGATGCGAGTAGTCGTCTCGCCCAGAAAAATGTACCGGCGCAAAAGCACGATCTTCGTTACCCGTTCTCGTCGGCCAGACGGTTGTGCTCTGTCGAAAGGCTTGGACACCTAAACACTCCCGCGCTGCTTTCCCGGCACATTTCTCTAAGCGGAGAGCTAGACGGGCAGTTCGGACCCCATCGAAACAGAAGGAGAATGATTCTACCTGGAGCTGAGGCAAATCCGTGCACAGCACATGCTGCGTGCCAGCACTGTACACGCTGAGGAGCAGCAAAGCTGAGTGCCACCGCTGGGCTTCAGTTCTCTCCAGACGGCAGAAGGCGAAGATTGAAGCCGCAGAGCACGGGGCTTCTGTGTGCTCGGCACCGTCTTTCCAAAGCCCAGGCAAACGCGCCTTCACAAGCCCGCTCAGCCGAGAATACGCTGGCTGGCTCGGGAAGTAAACGCGCAGCCCTTCGACTTCGTCCCACAACCTGGCTAGAAAGCAGTTTCTTACAGCTTCCGTGTTGCAGAGTCCCTGCAGCTTGAGCTCACCCCGAAGGACGCGTCAAAAAAGGAGGCGTTCTTGAAGCCCCCCTTCTCCAAGCACAAACACACTGAGGCTCTGCAGCTTCCTTCTCAGATGGCCATGCCGTCACACTGGTCGCGCTGGCATTACCGTTGCCAGCTTCCAGCAGCTGCTAGCATGCAAAAGGGCTCGAGAAGTAAAAGGCAGTGCTGTGCTGCACCTTCGCCTTCGCACGCGTAAGCCACGTAAGTGCACTGTGTACTTGTCTCCTCTGCTTGCATCTACCGGGATACTTAATTCTCTGCATCTCGGAGCCTAAAGGTAAGAGCAGCTGTTTCCACAGAAGCTGGCTGGTGCTATAGGTAGCAGCACAAGCAGCTGTCTTTGGAGTTCCTTCTGCTGCTGCTAGCGTGACTTTTCCAGGCAAGCGAGTGGCAGCCACGCTTTCCTTGCAGCCCGTAGGATGCGCACACAAGCCATGTGCACGGCAGCTTCGTTCTTCGCTTTTTGTAACGCGTCGCGCTTTCATTGCCCCGGAGGCGAAGAGTCGTCTGCTTCTCGCCCAGAAAGCTCTGCCGGCAGAGGAGCGCACCAGAGCACTGCTTCTGCCGGAACACGCCTGGCCCATACACACAATCCCTCTCAGCGCTACGTGGCACCACACTCTGCCTCTCCTGTGCTCCGCATCTAAACGGAAAGGCCCTCGGCTACGTCGCGCACAGAGAACTGTGCCAGAACAACGCGCTTCCCGGCGCTGGCCCCTGCGGCTCGGAGAAACTTGGATTTGCACCACATTCCCGGGCAGCCCCCTTTACAAGCTGCACAGCGCCCTCGGATCGCGGTGCTCTTTGCACGGTCCTTGTCAGCTCCAAGTACCCCCCCGCGCACGTTACAGGCTCATAAAGACCAAGGATGCGAGTAGCCGTCTCGCCCAGAAAAATGTACCGGCGCAAAAGCACGATCTTCGTTACCCGTTCTCGTCGGCCAGACGGTTGTGCTCTGTCGAAAGGCTTGGACACCTAAACACTCCCGCGCTGCTTTCCCGGCACATTTCTCTAAGCGGAGAGCTAGACGGGCAGTTCGGACCCCATCGAAACAGAAGGAGAATGATTCTACCTGGAGCTGAGGCAAATCCGTGCACAGCACATGCTGCGTGCCAGCACTGTACACGCTGAGGAGCAGCAAAGCTGAGTGCCACCGCTGGGCTTCAGTTCTCTCCAGACGGCAGAAGGCGAAGATTGAAGCCGCAGAGCACGGGGCTTCTGTGTGCTCGGCACCGTCTTTCCAAAGCCCAGGCAAACGCGCCTTCACAAGCCCGCTCAGCCGAGAATACGCTGGCTGGCTCGGGAAGTAAACGCGCAGCCCTTCGACTTCGTCCCACAACCTGGCTAGAAAGCAGTTTCTTACAGCTTCCGTGTTGCAGAGTCCCTGCAGCTTGAGCTCCCCCCGAAGGACGCGTCAAAAAAGGAGGCGTTCTTGAAGCCCCCCTTCTCCAAGCACAAACACACTGAGGCTCTGCAGCTTCCTTCTCAGATGGCCATGCCGTCACACTGGTCGCGCTGGCATTACCGTTGCCAGCTTCCAGCAGCTGCTAGCATGCAAAAGGGCTCGAGAAGTAAAAGGCAGTGCTGTGCTGCACCTTCGCCTTCGCACGCGTAAGCCACGTAAGTGCACTGTGTACTTGTCTCCTCTGCTTGCATCTACCGGGATACTTAATTCTCTGCATCTCGGAGCCTAAAGGTAAGAGCAGCTGTTTCCACAGAAGCTGGCTGGTGCTATAGGTAGCAGCACAAGCAGCTGTCTTTGGAGTTCCTTCTGCTGCTGCTAGCGTGACTTTTCCAGGCAAGCGAGTGGCAGCCACGCTTTCCCTGCAGCCCGTAGGATGCGCACACAAGCCATGTGCACGGCAGCTTCGTTCTTCGCTTTTTGTAACGCGTCGCGCTTTCATTGCCCCGGAGGCGAAGAGTCGTCTGCTTCTCGCCCAGAAAGCTCTGCCGGCAGAGGGGCGCACCAGAGCACTGCTTCTGCCGGAACACGCCTGGCCCATACACACAATCCCTCTCAGCGCTACGTGGCACCACACTCTGCCTCTCCTGTGCTCCGCATCTAAACGGAAAGGCCCTCGGCTACGTCGCGCACAGAGAACTGTGCCAGAACAACGCGCTTCCCGGCGCTGGCCCCTGCGGCTCGGAGAAACTTGGATTTGCACCACATTCCCGGGCAGCCCCCTTTACAAGCTGCACAGCGCCCTCGGATCGCGGTGCTCTTTGCACGGTCCTTGTCAGCTCCAAGTACCCCCCCCGCGCACGTTACAGGCTCATAAAGACCAAGGATGCGAGTAGCCGTCTCGCCCAGAAAAATGTACCGGCGCAAAAGCACGATCTTCGTTACCCGTTCTCGTCGGCCAGACGGTTGTGCTCTGTCGAAAGGCTTGGACACCTAAACACTCCCGCGCTGCTTTCCCGGCACATTTCTCTAAGCGGAGAGCTAGACGGGCAGTTCGGACCCCATCGAAACAGAAGGAGAATGATTCTACCTGGAGCTGAGGCAAATCCGTGCACAGCACATGCTGCGTGCCAGCACTGTACACGCTGAGGAGCAGCAAAGCTGAGTGCCACCGCTGGGCTTCAGTTCTCTCCAGACGGCAGAAGGCGAAGATTGAAGCCGCAGAGCACGGGGCTTCTGTGTGCTCGGCACCGTCTTTCCAAAGCCCAGGCAAACGCGCCTTCACAAGCCCGCTCAGCCGAGAATACGCTGGCTGGCTCGGGAAGTAAACGCGCAGCCCTTCGACTTCGTCCCACAACCTGGCTAGAAAGCAGTTTCTTACAGCTTCCGTGTTGCAGAGTCCCTGCAGCTTGAGCTCACCCCGAAGGACGCGTCAAAAAAGGAGGCGTTCTTGAAGCCCCCCTTCTCCAAGCACAAACACACGGAGGCTCTGCAGCTTCCTTCTCAGATGGCCATGCCGTCACACTGGTCGCGCTGGCATTACCGTTGCCAGCTTCCAGCAGCTGCTAGCATGCAAAAGGGCTCGAGAAGTAAAAGGCAGTGCTGTGCTGCACCTTCGCCTTCGCACGCGTAAGCCACGTAAGTGCACTGTGTACTTGTCTCCTCTGCTTGCATCTACCGGGATACTTAATTCTCTGCATCTCGGAGCCTAAAGGTAAGAGCAGCTGTTTCCACAGAAGCTGGCTGGTGCTATAGGTAGCAGCACAAGCAGCTGTCTTTGGAGTTCCTTCTGCTGCTGCTAGCGTGACTTTTCCAGGCAAGCGAGTGGCAGCCACGCTTTCCCTGCAGCCCGTAGGATGCGCACACAAGCCATGTGCACGGCAGCTTCGTTCTTCGCTTTTTGTAACGCGTCGCGCTTTCATTGCCCCGGAGGCGAAGAGTCGTCTGCTTCTCGCCCAGAAAGCTCTGCCGGCAGAGGAGCGCACCAGAGCACTGCTTCTGCCGGAACACGCCTGGCCCATACACACAATCCCTCTCAGCGCTACGTGGCACCACACTCTGCCTCTCCTGTGCTCCGCATCTAAACGGAAAGGCCCTCGGCTACGTCGCGCACAGAGAACTGTGCCAGAACAACGCGCTTCCCGGCGCTGGCCCCTGCGGCTCGGAGAAACTTGGATTTGCACCACATTCCCGGGCAGCCCCCTTTACAAGCTGCACAGCGCCCTCGGATCGCGGTGCTCTTTGCACGGTCCTTGTCAGCTCCAAGTACCCCCCCCGCGCACGTTACAGGCTCATAAAGACCAAGGATGCGAGTAGTCGTCTCGCCCAGAAAAATGTACCGGCGCAAAAGCACGATCTTCGTTACCCGTTCTCGTCGGCCAGACGGTTGTGCTCTGTCGAAAGGCTTGGACACCTAAACACTCCCGCGCTGCTTTCCCGGCACATTTCTCTAAGCGGAGAGCTAGACGGGCAGTTCGGACCCCATCGAAACAGAAGGAGAATGATTCTACCTGGAGCTGAGGCAAATCCGTGCACAGCACATGCTGCGTGCCAGCACTGTACACGCTGAGGAGCAGCAAAGCTGAGTGCCACCGCTGGGCTTCAGTTCTCTCCAGACGGCAGAAGGCGAAGATTGAAGCCGCAGAGCACGGGGCTTCTGTGTGCTCGGCACCGTCTTTCCAAAGCCCAGGCAAACGCGCCTTCACAAGCCCGCTCAGCCGAGAATACGCTGGCTGGCTCGGGAAGTAAACGCGCAGCCCTTCGACTTCGTCCCACAACCTGGCTAGAAAGCAGTTTCTTACAGCTTCCGTGTTGCAGAGTCCCTGCAGCTTGAGCTCCCCCCGAAGGACGCGTCAAAAAAGGAGGCGTTCTTGAAGCCCCCCTTCTCCAAGCACAAACACACTGAGGCTCTGCAGCTTCCTTCTCAGATGGCCATGCCGTCACACTGGTCGCGCTGGCATTACCGTTGCCAGCTTCCAGCAGCTGCTAGCATGCAAAAGGGCTCGAGAAGTAAAAGGCAGTGCTGTGCTGCACCTTCGCCTTCGCACGCGTAAGCCACGTAAGTGCACTGTGTACTTGTCTCCTCTGCTTGCATCTACCGGGATACTTAATTCTCTGCATCTCGGAGCCTAAAGGTAAGAGCAGCTGTTTCCACAGAAGCTGGCTGGTGCTATAGGTAGCAGCACAAGCAGCTGTCTTTGGAGTTCCTTCTGCTGCTGCTAGCGTGACTTTTCCAGGCAAGCGAGTGGCAGCCACGCTTTCCCTGCAGCCCGTAGGATGCGCACACAAGCCATGTGCACGGCAGCTTCGTTCTTCGCTTTTTGTAACGCGTCGCGCTTTCATTGCCCCGGAGGCGAAGAGTCGTCTGCTTCTCGCCCAGAAAGCTCTGCCGGCAGAGGGGCGCACCAGAGCACTGCTTCTGCCGGAACACGCCTGGCCCATACACACAATCCCTCTCAGCGCTACGTGGCACCACACTCTGCCTCTCCTGTGCTCTGCATCTAAACGGAAAGGCCCTCGGCTACGTCGCGCACAGAGAACTGTGCCAGAACAACGCGCTTCCCGGCGCTGGCCCCTGCGGCTCGGAGAAACTTGGATTTGCACCACATTCCCGGGCAGCCCCCTTTACAAGCTGCACAGCGCCCTCGGATCGCGGTGCTCTTTGCACGGTCCTTGTCAGCTCCAAGTACCCCCCCGCGCACGTTACAGGCTCATAAAGACCAAGGATGCGAGTAGCCGTCTCGCCCAGAAAAATGTACCGGCGCAAAAGCACGATCTTCGTTACCCGTTCTCGTCGGCCAGACGGTTGTGCTCTGTCGAAAGGCTTGGACACCTAAACACTCCCACGCTGCTTTCCCGGCACATTTCTCTAAGCGGAGAGCTAGACGGGCAGTTCGGACCCCATCGAAACAGAAGGAGAATGATTCTACCTGGAGCTGAGGCAAATCCGTGCACAGCACATGCTGCGTGCCAGCACTGTACACGCTGAGGAGCAGCAAAGCTGAGTGCCACCGCTGGGCTTCAGTTCTCTCCAGACGGCAGAAGGCGAAGATTGAAGCCGCAGAGCACGGGGCTTCTGTGTGCTCGGCACCGTCTTTCCAAAGCCCAGGCAAACGCGCCTTCACAAGCCCGCTCAGCCGAGAATACGCTGGCTGGCTCGGGAAGTAAACGCGCAGCCCTTCGACTTCGTCCCACAACCTGGCTAGAAAGCAGTTTCTTACAGCTTCCGTGTTGCAGAGTCCCTGCAGCTTGAGCTCACCCCGAAGGACGCGTCAAAAAAGGAGGCGTTCTTGAAGCCCCCCTTCTCCAAGCACAAACACACTGAGGCTCTGCAGCTTCCTTCTCAGATGGCCATGCCGTCACACTGGTCGCGCTGGCATTACCGTTGCCAGCTTCCAGCAGCTGCTAGCATGCAAAAGGGCTCGAGAAGTAAAAGGCAGTGCTGTGCTGCACCTTCGCCTTCGCACGCGTAAGCCACGTAAGTGCACTGTGTACTTGTCTCCTCTGCTTGCATCTACCGGGATACTTAATTCTCTGCATCTCGGAGCCTAAAGGTAAGAGCAGCTGTTTCCACAGAAGCTGGCTGGTGCTATAGGTAGCAGCACAAGCAGCTGTCTTTGGAGTTCCTTCTGCTGCTGCTAGCGTGACTTTTCCAGGCAAGCGAGTGGCAGCCACGCTTTCCCTGCAGCCCGTAGGATGCGCACACAAGCCATGTGCACGGCAGCTTCGTTCTTCGCTTTTTGTAACGCGTCGCGCTTTCATTGCCCCGGAGGCGAAGAGTCGTCTGCTTCTCGCACAGAAAGCTCTGCCGGCAGAGGAGCGCACCAGAGCACTGCTTCTGCCGGAACACGCCTGGCCCATACACACAATCCCTCTCAGCGCTACGTGGCACCACACTCTGCCTCTCCTGTGCTCCGCATCTAAACGGAAAGGCCCTCGGCTACGTCGCGCACAGAGAACTGTGCCAGAACAACGCGCTTCCCGGCGCTGGCCCCTGCGGCTCGGAGAAACTTGGATTTGCACCACATTCCCGGGCAGCCCCCTTTACAAGCTGCACAGCGCCCTCGGATCGCGGTGCTCTTTGCACGGTCCTTGTCAGCTCCAAGTACCCCCCCCGCGCACGTTACAGGCTCATAAAGACCAAGGATGCGAGTAGTCGTCTCGCCCAGAAAAATGTACCGGCGCAAAAGCACGATCTTCGTTACCCGTTCTCGTCGGCCAGACGGTTGTGCTCTGTCGAAAGGCTTGGACACCTAAACACTCCCGCGCTGCTTTCCCGGCACATTTCTCTAAGCGGAGAGCTAGACGGGCAGTTCGGACCCCATCGAAACAGAAGGAGAATGATTCTACCTGGAGCTGAGGCAAATCCGTGCACAGCACATGCTGCGTGCCAGCACTGTACACGCTGAGGAGCAGCAAAGCTGAGTGCCACCGCTGGGCTTCAGTTCTCTCCAGACGGCAGAAGGCGAAGATTGAAGCCGCAGAGCACGGGGCTTCTGTGTGCTCGGCACCGTCTTTCCAAAGCCCAGGCAAACGCGCCTTCACAAGCCCGCTCAGCCGAGAATACGCTGGCTGGCTCGGGAAGTAAACGCGCAGCCCTTCGACTTCGTCCCACAACCTGGCTAGAAAGCAGTTTCTTACAGCTTCCGTGTTGCAGAGTCCCTGCAGCTTGAGCTCACCCCGAAGGACGCGTCAAAAAAGGAGGCGTTCTTGAAGCCCCCCTTCTCCAAGCACAAACACACTGAGGCTCTGCAGCTTCCTTCTCAGATGGCCATGCCGTCACACTGGTCGCGCTGGCATTACCGTTGCCAGCTTCCAGCAGCTGCTAGCATGCAAAAGGGCTCGAGAAGTAAAAGGCAGTGCTGTGCTGCACCTTCGCCTTCGCACGCGTAAGCCACGTAAGTGCACTGTGTACTTGTCTCCTCTGCTTGCATCTACCGGGATACTTAATTCTCTGCATCTCGGAGCCTAAAGGTAAGAGCAGCTGTTTCCACAGAAGCTGGCTGGTGCTATAGGTAGCAGCACAAGCAGCTGTCTTTGGAGTTCCTTCTGCTGCTGCTAGCGTGACTTTTCCAGGCAAGCGAGTGGCAGCCACGCTTTCCTTGCAGCCCGTAGGATGCGCACACAAGCCATGTGCACGGCAGCTTCGTTCTTCGCTTTTTGTAACGCGTCGCGCTTTCATTGCCCCGGAGGCGAAGAGTCGTCTGCTTCTCGCCCAGAAAGCTCTGCCGGCAGAGGAGCGCACCAGAGCACTGCTTCTGCCGGAACACGCCTGGCCCATACACACAATCCCTCTCAGCGCTACGTGGCACCACACTCTGCCTCTCCTGTGCTCCGCATCTAAACGGAAAGGCCCTCGGCTACGTCGCGCACAGAGAACTGTGCCAGAACAACGCGCTTCCCGGCGCTGGCCCCTGCGGCTCGGAGAAACTTGGATTTGCACCACATTCCCGGGCAGCCCCCTTTACAAGCTGCACAGCGCCCTCGGATCGCGGTGCTCTTTGCACGGTCCTTGTCAGCTCCAAGTACCCCCCCGCGCACGTTACAGGCTCATAAAGACCAAGGATGCGAGTAGCCGTCTCGCCCAGAAAAATGTACCGGCGCAAAAGCACGATCTTCGTTACCCGTTCTCGTCGGCCAGACGGTTGTGCTCTGTCGAAAGGCTTGGACACCTAAACACTCCCGCGCTGCTTTCCCGGCACATTTCTCTAAGCGGAGAGCTAGACGGGCAGTTCGGACCCCATCGAAACAGAAGGAGAATGATTCTACCTGGAGCTGAGGCAAATCCGTGCACAGCACATGCTGCGTGCCAGCACTGTACACGCTGAGGAGCAGCAAAGCTGAGTGCCACCGCTGGGCTTCAGTTCTCTCCAGACGGCAGAAGGCGAAGATTGAAGCCGCAGAGCACGGGGCTTCTGTGTGCTCGGCACCGTCTTTCCAAAGCCCAGGCAAACGCGCCTTCACAAGCCCGCTCAGCCGAGAATACGCTGGCTGGCTCGGGAAGTAAACGCGCAGCCCTTCGACTTCGTCCCACAACCTGGCTAGAAAGCAGTTTCTTACAGCTTCCGTGTTGCAGAGTCCCTGCAGCTTGAGCTCCCCCCGAAGGACGCGTCAAAAAAGGAGGCGTTCTTGAAGCCCCCCTTCTCCAAGCACAAACACACTGAGGCTCTGCAGCTTCCTTCTCAGATGGCCATGCCGTCACACTGGTCGCGCTGGCATTACCGTTGCCAGCTTCCAGCAGCTGCTAGCATGCAAAAGGGCTCGAGAAGTAAAAGGCAGTGCTGTGCTGCACCTTCGCCTTCGCACGCGTAAGCCACGTAAGTGCACTGTGTACTTGTCTCCTCTGCTTGCATCTACCGGGATACTTAATTCTCTGCATCTCGGAGCCTAAAGGTAAGAGCAGCTGTTTCCACAGAAGCTGGCTGGTGCTATAGGTAGCAGCACAAGCAGCTGTCTTTGGAGTTCCTTCTGCTGCTGCTAGCGTGACTTTTCCAGGCAAGCGAGTGGCAGCCACGCTTTCCCTGCAGCCCGTAGGATGCGCACACAAGCCATGTGCACGGCAGCTTCGTTCTTCGCTTTTTGTAACGCGTCGCGCTTTCATTGCCCCGGAGGCGAAGAGTCGTCTGCTTCTCGCCCAGAAAGCTCTGCCGGCAGAGGGGCGCACCAGAGCACTGCTTCTGCCGGAACACGCCTGGCCCATACACACAATCCCTCTCAGCGCTACGTGGCACCACACTCTGCCTCTCCTGTGCTCCGCATCTAAACGGAAAGGCCCTCGGCTACGTCGCGCACAGAGAACTGTGCCAGAACAACGCGCTTCCCGGCGCTGGCCCCTGCGGCTCGGAGAAACTTGGATTTGCACCACATTCCCGGGCAGCCCCCTTTACAAGCTGCACAGCGCCCTCGGATCGCGGTGCTCTTTGCACGGTCCTTGTCAGCTCCAAGTACCCCCCCCGCGCACGTTACAGGCTCATAAAGACCAAGGATGCGAGTAGCCGTCTCGCCCAGAAAAATGTACCGGCGCAAAAGCACGATCTTCGTTACCCGTTCTCGTCGGCCAGACGGTTGTGCTCTGTCGAAAGGCTTGGACACCTAAACACTCCCGCGCTGCTTTCCCGGCACATTTCTCTAAGCGGAGAGCTAGACGGGCAGTTCGGACCCCATCGAAACAGAAGGAGAATGATTCTACCTGGAGCTGAGGCAAATCCGTGCACAGCACATGCTGCGTGCCAGCACTGTACACGCTGAGGAGCAGCAAAGCTGAGTGCCACCGCTGGGCTTCAGTTCTCTCCAGACGGCAGAAGGCGAAGATTGAAGCCGCAGAGCACGGGGCTTCTGTGTGCTCGGCACCGTCTTTCCAAAGCCCAGGCAAACGCGCCTTCACAAGCCCGCTCAGCCGAGAATACGCTGGCTGGCTCGGGAAGTAAACGCGCAGCCCTTCGACTTCGTCCCACAACCTGGCTAGAAAGCAGTTTCTTACAGCTTCCGTGTTGCAGAGTCCCTGCAGCTTGAGCTCACCCCGAAGGACGCGTCAAAAAAGGAGGCGTTCTTGAAGCCCCCCTTCTCCAAGCACAAACACACTGAGGCTCTGCAGCTTCCTTCTCAGATGGCCATGCCGTCACACTGGTCGCGCTGGCATTACCGTTGCCAGCTTCCAGCAGCTGCTAGCATGCAAAAGGGCTCGAGAAGTAAAAGGCAGTGCTGTGCTGCACCTTCGCCTTCGCACGCGTAAGCCACGTAAGTGCACTGTGTACTTGTCTCCTCTGCTTGCATCTACCGGGATACTTAATTCTCTGCATCTCGGAGCCTAAAGGTAAGAGCAGCTGTTTCCACAGAAGCTGGCTGGTGCTATAGGTAGCAGCACAAGCAGCTGTCTTTGGAGTTCCTTCTGCTGCTGCTAGCGTGACTTTTCCAGGCAAGCGAGTGGCAGCCACGCTTTCCCTGCAGCCCGTAGGATGCGCACACAAGCCATGTGCACGGCAGCTTCGTTCTTCGCTTTTTGTAACGCGTCGCGCTTTCATTGCCCCGGAGGCGAAGAGTCGTCTGCTTCTCGCCCAGAAAGCTCTGCCGGCAGAGGAGCGCACCAGAGCACTGCTTCTGCCGGAACACGCCTGGCCCATACACACAATCCCTCTCAGCGCTACGTGGCACCACACTCTGCCTCTCCTGTGCTCCGCATCTAAACGGAAAGGCCCTCGGCTACGTCGCGCACAGAGAACTGTGCCAGAACAACGCGCTTCCCGGCGCTGGCCCCTGCGGCTCGGAGAAACTTGGATTTGCACCACATTCCCGGGCAGCCCCCTTTACAAGCTGCACAGCGCCCTCGGATCGCGGTGCTCTTTGCACGGTCCTTGTCAGCTCCAAGTACCCCCCCCGCGCACGTTACAGGCTCATAAAGACCAAGGATGCGAGTAGTCGTCTCGCCCAGAAAAATGTACCGGCGCAAAAGCACGATCTTCGTTACCCGTTCTCGTCGGCCAGACGGTTGTGCTCTGTCGAAAGGCTTGGACACCTAAACACTCCCGCGCTGCTTTCCCGGCACATTTCTCTAAGCGGAGAGCTAGACGGGCAGTTCGGACCCCATCGAAACAGAAGGAGAATGATTCTACCTGGAGCTGAGGCAAATCCGTGCACAGCACATGCTGCGTGCCAGCACTGTACACGCTGAGGAGCAGCAAAGCTGAGTGCCACCGCTGGGCTTCAGTTCTCTCCAGACGGCAGAAGGCGAAGATTGAAGCCGCAGAGCACGGGGCTTCTGTGTGCTCGGCACCGTCTTTCCAAAGCCCAGGCAAACGCGCCTTCACAAGCCCGCTCAGCCGAGAATACGCTGGCTGGCTCGGGAAGTAAACGCGCAGCCCTTCGACTTCGTCCCACAACCTGGCTAGAAAGCAGTTTCTTACAGCTTCCGTGTTGCAGAGTCCCTGCAGCTTGAGCTCACCCCGAAGGACGCGTCAAAAAAGGAGGCGTTCTTGAAGCCCCCCTTCTCCAAGCACAAACACACTGAGGCTCTGCAGCTTCCTTCTCAGATGGCCATGCCGTCACACTGGTCGCGCTGGCATTACCGTTGCCAGCTTCCAGCAGCTGCTAGCATGCAAAAGGGCTCGAGAAGTAAAAGGCAGTGCTGTGCTGCACCTTCGCCTTCGCACGCGTAAGCCACGTAAGTGCACTGTGTACTTGTCTCCTCTGCTTGCATCTACCGGGATACTTAATTCTCTGCATCTCGGAGCCTAAAGGTAAGAGCAGCTGTTTCCACAGAAGCTGGCTGGTGCTATAGGTAGCAGCACAAGCAGCTGTCTTTGGAGTTCCTTCTGCTGCTGCTAGCGTGACTTTTCCAGGCAAGCGAGTGGCAGCCACGCTTTCCTTGCAGCCCGTAGGATGCGCACACAAGCCATGTGCACGGCAGCTTCGTTCTTCGCTTTTTGTAACGCGTCGCGCTTTCATTGCCCCGGAGGCGAAGAGTCGTCTGCTTCTCGCCCAGAAAGCTCTGCCGGCAGAGGAGCGCACCAGAGCACTGCTTCTGCCGGAACACGCCTGGCCCATACACACAATCCCTCTCAGCGCTACGTGGCACCACACTCTGCCTCTCCTGTGCTCCGCATCTAAACGGAAAGGCCCTCGGCTACGTCGCGCACAGAGAACTGTGCCAGAACAACGCGCTTCCCGGCGCTGGCCCCTGCGGCTCGGAGAAACTTGGATTTGCACCACATTCCCGGGCAGCCCCCTTTACAAGCTGCACAGCGCCCTCGGATCGCGGTGCTCTTTGCACGGTCCTTGTCAGCTCCAAGTACCCCCCCGCGCACGTTACAGGCTCATAAAGACCAAGGATGCGAGTAGCCGTCTCGCCCAGAAAAATGTACCGGCGCAAAAGCACGATCTTCGTTACCCGTTCTCGTCGGCCAGACGGTTGTGCTCTGTCGAAAGGCTTGGACACCTAAACACTCCCGCGCTGCTTTCCCGGCACATTTCTCTAAGCGGAGAGCTAGACGGGCAGTTCGGACCCCATCGAAACAGAAGGAGAATGATTCTACCTGGAGCTGAGGCAAATCCGTGCACAGCACATGCTGCGTGCCAGCACTGTACACGCTGAGGAGCAGCAAAGCTGAGTGCCACCGCTGGGCTTCAGTTCTCTCCAGACGGCAGAAGGCGAAGATTGAAGCCGCAGAGCACGGGGCTTCTGTGTGCTCGGCACCGTCTTTCCAAAGCCCAGGCAAACGCGCCTTCACAAGCCCGCTCAGCCGAGAATACGCTGGCTGGCTCGGGAAGTAAACGCGCAGCCCTTCGACTTCGTCCCACAACCTGGCTAGAAAGCAGTTTCTTACAGCTTCCGTGTTGCAGAGTCCCTGCAGCTTGAGCTCACCCCGAAGGACGCGTCAAAAAAGGAGGCGTTCTTGAAGCCCCCCTTCTCCAAGCACAAACACACTGAGGCTCTGCAGCTTCCTTCTCAGATGGCCATGCCGTCACACTGGTCGCGCTGGCATTACCGTTGCCAGCTTCCAGCAGCTGCTAGCATGCAAAAGGGCTCGAGAAGTAAAAGGCAGTGCTGTGCTGCACCTTCGCCTTCGCACGCGTAAGCCACGTAAGTGCACTGTGTACTTGTCTCCTCTGCTTGCATCTACCGGGATACTTAATTCTCTGCATCTCGGAGCCTAAAGGTAAGAGCAGCTGTTTCCACAGAAGCTGGCTGGTGCTATAGGTAGCAGCACAAGCAGCTGTCTTTGGAGTTCCTTCTGCTGCTGCTAGCGTGACTTTTCCAGGCAAGCGAGTGGCAGCCACGCTTTCCCTGCAGCCCGTAGGATGCGCACACAAGCCATGTGCACGGCAGCTTCGTTCTTCGCTTTTTGTAACGCGTCGCGCTTTCATTGCCCCGGAGGCGAAGAGTCGTCTGCTTCTCGCCCAGAAAGCTCTGCCGGCAGAGGGGCGCACCAGAGCACTGCTTCTGCCGGAACACGCCTGGCCCATACACACAATCCCTCTCAGCGCTACGTGGCACCACACTCTGCCTCTCCTGTGCTCCGCATCTAAACGGAAAGGCCCTCGGCTACGTCGCGCACAGAGAACTGTGCCAGAACAACGCGCTTCCCGGCGCTGGCCCCTGCGGCTCGGAGAAACTTGGATTTGCACCACATTCCCGGGCAGCCCCCTTTACAAGCTGCACAGCGCCCTCGGATCGCGGTGCTCTTTGCACGGTCCTTGTCAGCTCCAAGTACCCCCCCCGCGCACGTTACAGGCTCATAAAGACCAAGGATGCGAGTAGCCGTCTCGCCCAGAAAAATGTACCGGCGCAAAAGCACGATCTTCGTTACCCGTTCTCGTCGGCCAGACGGTTGTGCTCTGTCGAAAGGCTTGGACACCTAAACACTCCCGCGCTGCTTTCCCGGCACATTTCTCTAAGCGGAGAGCTAGACGGGCAGTTCGGACCCCATCGAAACAGAAGGAGAATGATTCTACCTGGAGCTGAGGCAAATCCGTGCACAGCACATGCTGCGTGCCAGCACTGTACACGCTGAGGAGCAGCAAAGCTGAGTGCCACCGCTGGGCTTCAGTTCTCTCCAGACGGCAGAAGGCGAAGATTGAAGCCGCAGAGCACGGGGCTTCTGTGTGCTCGGCACCGTCTTTCCAAAGCCCAGGCAAACGCGCCTTCACAAGCCCGCTCAGCCGAGAATACGCTGGCTGGCTCGGGAAGTAAACGCGCAGCCCTTCGACTTCGTCCCACAACCTGGCTAGAAAGCAGTTTCTTACAGCTTCCGTGTTGCAGAGTCCCTGCAGCTTGAGCTCACCCCGAAGGACGCGTCAAAAAAGGAGGCGTTCTTGAAGCCCCCCTTCTCCAAGCACAAACACACGGAGGCTCTGCAGCTTCCTTCTCAGATGGCCATGCCGTCACACTGGTCGCGCTGGCATTACCGTTGCCAGCTTCCAGCAGCTGCTAGCATGCAAAAGGGCTCGAGAAGTAAAAGGCAGTGCTGTGCTGCACCTTCGCCTTCGCACGCGTAAGCCACGTAAGTGCACTGTGTACTTGTCTCCTCTGCTTGCATCTACCGGGATACTTAATTCTCTGCATCTCGGAGCCTAAAGGTAAGAGCAGCTGTTTCCACAGAAGCTGGCTGGTGCTATAGGTAGCAGCACAAGCAGCTGTCTTTGGAGTTCCTTCTGCTGCTGCTAGCGTGACTTTTCCAGGCAAGCGAGTGGCAGCCACGCTTCCCCTGCAGCCCGTAGGATGCGCACACAAGCCATGTGCACGGCAGCTTCGTTCTTCGCTTTTTGTAACGCGTCGCGCTTTCATTGCCCCGGAGGCGAAGAGTCGTCTGCTTCTCGCACAGAAAGCTCTGCCGGCAGAGGAGCGCACCAGAGCACTGCTTCTGCCGGAACACGCCTGGCCCATACACACAATCCCTCTCAGCGCTACGTGGCACCACACTCTGCCTCTCCTGTGCTCCGCATCTAAACGGAAAGGCCCTCGGCTACGTCGCGCACAGAGAACTGTGCCAGAACAACGCGCTTCCCGGCGCTGGCCCCTGCGGCTCGGAGAAACTTGGATTTGCACCACATTCCCGGGCAGCCCCCTTTACAAGCTGCACAGCGCCCTCGGATCGCGGTGCTCTTTGCACGGTCCTTGTCAGCTCCAAGTACCCCCCCCGCGCACGTTACAGGCTCATAAAGACCAAGGATGCGAGTAGCCGTCTCGCCCAGAAAAATGTACCGGCGCAAAAGCACGATCTTCGTTACCCGTTCTCGTCGGCCAGACGGTTGTGCTCTGTCGAAAGGCTTGGACACCTAAACACTCCCGCGCTGCTTTCCCGGCACATTTCTCTAAGCGGAGAGCTAGACGGGCAGTTCGGACCCCATCGAAACAGAAGGAGAATGATTCTACCTGGAGCTGAGGCAAATCCGTGCACAGCACATGCTGCGTGCCAGCACTGTACACGCTGAGGAGCAGCAAAGCTGAGTGCCACCGCTGGGCTTCAGTTCTCTCCAGACGGCAGAAGGCGAAGATTGAAGCCGCAGAGCACGGGGCTTCTGTGTGCTCGGCACCGTCTTTCCAAAGCCCAGGCAAACGCGCCTTCACAAGCCCGCTCAGCCGAGAATACGCTGGCTGGCTCGGGAAGTAAACGCGCAGCCCTTCGACTTCGTCCCACAACCTGGCTAGAAAGCAGTTTCTTACAGCTTCCGTGTTGCAGAGTCCCTGCAGCTTGAGCTCACCCCGAAGGACGCGTCAAAAAAGGAGGCGTTCTTGAAGCCCCCCTTCTCCAAGCACAAACACACGGAGGCTCTGCAGCTTCCTTCTCAGATGGCCATGCCGTCACACTGGTCGCGCTGGCATTACCGTTGCCAGCTTCCAGCAGCTGCTAGCATGCAAAAGGGCTCGAGAAGTAAAAGGCAGTGCTGTGCTGCACCTTCGCCTTCGCACGCGTAAGCCACGTAAGTGCACTGTGTACTTGTCTCCTCTGCTTGCATCTACCGGGATACTTAATTCTCTGCATCTCGGAGCCTAAAGGTAAGAGCAGCTGTTTCCACAGAAGCTGGCTGGTGCTATAGGTAGCAGCACAAGCAGCTGTCTTTGGAGTTCCTTCTGCTGCTGCTAGCGTGACTTTTCCAGGCAAGCGAGTGGCAGCCACGCTTTCCCTGCAGCCCGTCGGATGCGCACACAAGCCATGTGCACGGCAGCTTCGTTCTTCGCTTTTTGTAACGCGTCGCGCTTTCATTGCCCCGGAGGCGAAGAGTCGTCTGCTTCTCGCACAGAAAGCTCTGCCGGCAGAGGAGCGCACCAGAGCACTGCTTCTGCCGGAACACGCCTGGCCCATACACACAATCCCTCTCAGCGCTACGTGGCACCACACTCTGCCTCTCCTGTGCTCCGCATCTAAACGGAAAGGCCCTCGGCTACGTCGCGCACAGAGAACTGTGCCAGAACAACGCGCTTCCCGGCGCTGGCCCCTGCGGCTCGGAGAAACTTGGATTTGCACCACATTCCCGGGCAGCCCCCTTTACAAGCTGCACAGCGCCCTCGGATCGCGGTGCTCTTTGCACGGTCCTTGTCAGCTCCAAGTACCCCCCCCGCGCACGTTACAGGCTCATAAAGACCAAGGATGCGAGTAGCCGTCTC
The DNA here is from genome assembly GCF_041296385.1 of Aphelocoma coerulescens. NCBI lineage: Eukaryota > Metazoa > Chordata > Aves > Passeriformes > Corvidae > Aphelocoma > Aphelocoma coerulescens. The sequence goes on along the minus strand of NC_091022.1, from coordinate 6,351,983 downwards.
GCCCAGAAAAATGTACCGGCGCAAAAGCACGATCTTCGTTACCCGTTCTCGTCGGCCAGACGGTTGTGCTCTGTCGAAAGGCTTGGACACCTAAACACTCCCGCGCTGCTTTCCCGGCACATTTCTCTAAGCGGAGAGCTAGACGGGCAGTTCGGACCCCATCGAAACAGAAGGAGAATGATTCTACCTGGAGCTGAGGCAAATCCGTGCACAGCACATGCTGCGTGCCAGCACTGTACATGCTGAGGAGCAGCAAAGCTGAGTGCCACCGCTGGGCTTCAGTTCTCTCCAGACGGCAGAAGGCGAAGATTGAAGCCGCAGAGCACGGGGCTTCTGTGTGCTCGGCACCGTCTTTCCAAAGCCCAGGCAAACGCGCCTTCACAAGCCCGCTCAGCCGAGAATACGCTGGCTGGCTCGGGAAGTAAACGCGCAGCCCTTCGACTTCGTCCCACAACCTGGCTAGAAAGCAGTTTCTTACAGCTTCCGTGTTGCAGAGTCCCTGCAGCTTGAGCTCACCCCGAAGGACGCGTCAAAAAAGGAGGCGTTCTTGAAGCCCCCCTTCTCCAAGCACAAACACACTGAGGCTCTGCAGCTTCCTTCTCAGATGGCCATGCCGTCACACTGGTCGCGCTGGCATTACCGTTGCCAGCTTCCAGCAGCTGCTAGCATGCAAAAGGGCTCGAGAAGTAAAAGGCAGTGCTGTGCTGCACCTTCGCCTTCGCACGCGTAAGCCACGTAAGTGCACTGTGTACTTGTCTCCTCTGCTTGCATCTACCGGGATACTTAATTCTCTGCATCTCGGAGCCTAAAGGTAAGAGCAGCTGTTTCCACAGAAGCTGGCTGGTGCTATAGGTAGCAGCACAAGCAGCTGTCTTTGGAGTTCCTTCTGCTGCTGCTAGCGTGACTTTTCCAGGCAAGCGAGTGGCAGCCACGCTTTCCCTGCAGCCCGTAGGATGCGCACACAAGCCATGTGCACGGCAGCTTCGTTCTTCGCTTTTTGTAACGCGTCGCGCTTTCATTGCCCCGGAGGCGAAGAGTCGTCTGCTTCTCGCCCAGAAAGCTCTGCCGGCAGAGGAGCGCACCAGAGCACTGCTTCTGCCGGAACACGCCTGGCCCATACACACAATCCCTCTCAGCGCTACGTGGCACCACACTCTGCCTCTCCTGTGCTCCGCATCTAAACGGAAAGGCCCTCGGCTACGTCGCGCACAGAGAACTGTGCCAGAACAACGCGCTTCCCGGCGCTGGCCCCTGCGGCTCGGAGAAACTTGGATTTGCACCACATTCCCGGGCAGCCCCCTTTACAAGCTGCACAGCGCCCTCGGATCGCGGTGCTCTTTGCACGGTCCTTGTCAGCTCCAAGTACCCCCCCCCGCGCACGTTACAGGCTCATAAAGACCAAGGATGCGAGTAGCCGTCTCGCCCAGAAAAATGTACCGGCGCAAAAGCACGATCTTCGTTACCCGTTCTCGTCGGCCAGACGGTTGTGCTCTGTCGAAAGGCTTGGACACCTAAACACTCCCGCGCTGCTTTCCCGGCACATTTCTCTAAGCGGAGAGCTAGACGGGCAGTTCGGACCCCATCGAAACAGAAGGAGAATGATTCTACCTGGAGCTGAGGCAAATCCGTGCACAGCACATGCTGCGTGCCAGCACTGTACACGCTGAGGAGCAGCAAAGCTGAGTGCCACCGCTGGGCTTCAGTTCTCTCCAGACGGCAGAAGGCGAAGATTGAAGCCGCAGAGCACGGGGCTTCTGTGTGCTCGGCACCGTCTTTCCAAAGCCCAGGCAAACGCGCCTTCACAAGCCCGCTCAGCCGAGAATACGCTGGCTGGCTCGGGAAGTAAACGCGCAGCCCTTCGACTTCGTCCCACAACCTGGCTAGAAAGCAGTTTCTTACAGCTTCCGTGTTGCAGAGTCCCTGCAGCTTGAGCTCCCCCCGAAGGACGCGTCAAAAAAGGAGGCGTTCTTGAAGCCCCCCTTCTCCAAGCACAAACACACTGAGGCTCTGCAGCTTCCTTCTCAGATGGCCATGCCGTCACACTGGTCGCGCTGGCATTACCGTTGCCAGCTTCCAGCAGCTGCTAGCATGCAAAAGGGCTCGAGAAGTAAAAGGCAGTGCTGTGCTGCACCTTCGCCTTCGCACGCGTAAGCCACGTAAGTGCACTGTGTACTTGTCTCCTCTGCTTGCATCTACCGGGATACTTAATTCTCTGCATCTCGGAGCCTAAAGGTAAGAGCAGCTGTTTCCACAGAAGCTGGCTGGTGCTATAGGTAGCAGCACAAGCAGCTGTCTTTGGAGTTCCTTCTGCTGCTGCTAGCGTGACTTTTCCAGGCAAGCGAGTGGCAGCCACGCTTCCCCTGCAGCCCGTAGGATGCGCACACAAGCCATGTGCACGGCAGCTTCGTTCTTCGCTTTTTGTAACGCGTCGCGCTTTCATTGCCCCGGAGGCGAAGAGTCGTCTGCTTCTCGCACAGAAAGCTCTGCCGGCAGAGGAGCGCACCAGAGCACTGCTTCTGCCGGAACACGCCTGGCCCATACACACAATCCCTCTCAGCGCTACGTGGCACCACACTCTGCCTCTCCTGTGCTCCGCATCTAAACGGAAAGGCCCTCGGCTACGTCGCGCACAGAGAACTGTGCCAGAACAACGCGCTTCCCGGCGCTGGCCCCTGCGGCTCGGAGAAACTTGGATTTGCACCACATTCCCGGGCAGCCCCCTTTACAAGCTGCACAGCGCCCTCGGATCGCGGTGCTCTTTGCACGGTCCTTGTCAGCTCCAAGTACCCCCCCCGCGCACGTTACAGGCTCATAAAGACCAAGGATGCGAGTAGCCGTCTCGCCCAGAAAAATGTACCGGCGCAAAAGCACGATCTTCGTTACCCGTTCTCGTCGGCCAGACGGTTGTGCTCTGTCGAAAGGCTTGGACACCTAAACACTCCCGCGCTGCTTTCCCGGCACATTTCTCTAAGCGGAGAGCTAGACGGGCAGTTCGGACCCCATCGAAACAGAAGGAGAATGATTCTACCTGGAGCTGAGGCAAATCCGTGCACAGCACATGCTGCGTGCCAGCACTGTACACGCTGAGGAGCAGCAAAGCTGAGTGCCACCGCTGGGCTTCAGTTCTCTCCAGACGGCAGAAGGCGAAGATTGAAGCCGCAGAGCACGGGGCTTCTGTGTGCTCGGCACCGTCTTTCCAAAGCCCAGGCAAACGCGCCTTCACAAGCCCGCTCAGCCGAGAATACGCTGGCTGGCTCGGGAAGTAAACGCGCAGCCCTTCGACTTCGTCCCACAACCTGGCTAGAAAGCAGTTTCTTACAGCTTCCGTGTTGCAGAGTCCCTGCAGCTTGAGCTCACCCCGAAGGACGCGTCAAAAAAGGAGGCGTTCTTGAAGCCCCCCTTCTCCAAGCACAAACACACTGAGGCTCTGCAGCTTCCTTCTCAGATGGCCATGCCGTCACACTGGTCGCGCTGGCATTACCGTTGCCAGCTTCCAGCAGCTGCTAGCATGCAAAAGGGCTCGAGAAGTAAAAGGCAGTGCTGTGCTGCACCTTCGCCTTCGCACGCGTAAGCCACGTAAGTGCACTGTGTACTTGTCTCCTCTGCTTGCATCTACCGGGATACTTAATTCTCTGCATCTCGGAGCCTAAAGGTAAGAGCAGCTGTTTCCACAGAAGCTGGCTGGTGCTATAGGTAGCAGCACAAGCAGCTGTCTTTGGAGTTCCTTCTGCTGCTGCTAGCGTGACTTTTCCAGGCAAGCGAGTGGCAGCCACGCTTTCCCTGCAGCCCGTAGGATGCGCACACAAGCCATGTGCACGGCAGCTTCGTTCTTCGCTTTTTGCAACGCGTCGCGCTTTCATTGCCCCGGAGGCGAAGAGTCGTCTGCTTCTCGCCCAGAAAGCTCTGCCGGCAGAGGGGCGCACCAGAGCACTGCTTCTGCCGGAACACGCCTGGCCCATACACACAATCCCTCTCAGCGCTACGTGGCACCACACTCTGCCTCTCCTGTGCTCCGCATCTAAACGGAAAGGCCCTCGGCTACGTCGCGCACAGAGAACTGTGCCAGAACAACGCGCTTCCCGGCGCTGGCCCCTGCGGCTCGGAGAAACTTGGATTTGCACCACATTCCCGGGCAGCCCCCTTTACAAGCTGCACAGCGCCCTCGGATCGCGGTGCTCTTTGCACGGTCCTTGTCAGCTCCAAGTACCCCCCCCGCGCACGTTACAGGCTCATAAAGACCAAGGATGCGAGTAGCCGTCTCGCCCAGAAAAATGTACCGGCGCAAAAGCACGATCTTCGTTACCCGTTCTCGTCGGCCAGACGGTTGTGCTCTGTCGAAAGGCTTGGACACCTAAACACTCCCGCGCTGCTTTCCCGGCACATTTCTCTAAGCGGAGAGCTAGACGGGCAGTTCGGACCCCATCGAAACAGAAGGAGAATGATTCTACCTGGAGCTGAGGCAAATCCGTGCACAGCACATGCTGCGTGCCAGCACTGTACACGCTGAGGAGCAGCAAAGCTGAGTGCCACCGCTGGGCTTCAGTTCTCTCCAGACGGCAGAAGGCGAAGATTGAAGCCGCAGAGCACGGGGCTTCTGTGTGCTCGGCACCGTCTTTCCAAAGCCCAGGCAAACGCGCCTTCACAAGCCCGCTCAGCCGAGAATACGCTGGCTGGCTCGGGAAGTAAACGCGCAGCCCTTCGACTTCGTCCCACAACCTGGCTAGAAAGCAGTTTCTTACAGCTTCCGTGTTGCAGAGTCCCTGCAGCTTGAGCTCACCCCGAAGGACGCGTCAAAAAAGGAGGCGTTCTTGAAGCCCCCCTTCTCCAAGCACAAACACACTGAGGCTCTGCAGCTTCCTTCTCAGATGGCCATGCCGTCACACTGGTCGCGCTGGCATTACCGTTGCCAGCTTCCAGCAGCTGCTAGCATGCAAAAGGGCTCGAGAAGTAAAAGGCAGTGCTGTGCTGCACCTTCGCCTTCGCACGCGTAAGCCACGTAAGTGCACTGTGTACTTGTCTCCTCTGCTTGCATCTACCGGGATACTTAATTCTCTGCATCTCGGAGCCTAAAGGTAAGAGCAGCTGTTTCCACAGAAGCTGGCTGGTGCTATAGGTAGCAGCACAAGCAGCTGTCTTTGGAGTTCCTTCTGCTGCTGCTAGCGTGACTTTTCCAGGCAAGCGAGTGGCAGCCACGCTTTCCCTGCAGCCCGTAGGATGCGCACACAAGCCATGTGCACGGCAGCTTCGTTCTTCGCTTTTTGTAACGCGTCGCGCTTTCATTGCCCCGGAGGCGAAGAGTCGTCTGCTTCTCGCCCAGAAAGCTCTGCCGGCAGAGGGGCGCACCAGAGCACTGCTTCTGCCGGAACACGCCTGGCCCATACACACAATCCCTCTCAGCGCTACGTGGCACCACACTCTGCCTCTCCTGTGCTCCGCATCTAAACGGAAAGGCCCTCGGCTACGTCGCGCACAGAGAACTGTGCCAGAACAACGCGCTTCCCGGCGCTGGCCCCTGCGGCTCGGAGAAACTTGGATTTGCACCACATTCCCGGGCAGCCCCCTTTACAAGCTGCACAGCGCCCTCGGATCGCGGTGCTCTTTGCACGGTCCTTGTCAGCTCCAAGTACCCCCCCCGCGCACGTTACAGGCTCATAAAGACCAAGGATGCGAGTAGCCGTCTCGCCCAGAAAAATGTACCGGCGCAAAAGCACGATCTTCGTTACCCGTTCTCGTCGGCCAGACGGTTGTGCTCTGTCGAAAGGCTTGGACACCTAAACACTCCCGCGCTGCTTTCCCGGCACATTTCTCTAAGCGGAGAGCTAGACGGGCAGTTCGGACCCCATCGAAACAGAAGGAGAATGATTCTACCTGGAGCTGAGGCAAATCCGTGCACAGCACATGCTGCGTGCCAGCACTGTACACGCTGAGGAGCAGCAAAGCTGAGTGCCACCGCTGGGCTTCAGTTCTCTCCAGACGGCAGAAGGCGAAGATTGAAGCCGCAGAGCACGGGGCTTCTGTGTGCTCGGCACCGTCTTTCCAAAGCCCAGGCAAACGCGCCTTCACAAGCCCGCTCAGCCGAGAATACGCTGGCTGGCTCGGGAAGTAAACGCGCAGCCCTTCGACTTCGTCCCACAACCTGGCTAGAAAGCAGTTTCTTACAGCTTCCGTGTTGCAGAGTCCCTGCAGCTTGAGCTCACCCCGAAGGACGCGTCAAAAAAGGAGGCGTTCTTGAAGCCCCCCTTCTCCAAGCACAAACACACTGAGGCTCTGCAGCTTCCTTCTCAGATGGCCATGCCGTCACACTGGTCGCGCTGGCATTACCGTTGCCAGCTTCCAGCAGCTGCTAGCATGCAAAAGGGCTCGAGAAGTAAAAGGCAGTGCTGTGCTGCACCTTCGCCTTCGCACGCGTAAGCCACGTAAGTGCACTGTGTACTTGTCTCCTCTGCTTGCATCTACCGGGATACTTAATTCTCTGCATCTCGGAGCCTAAAGGTAAGAGCAGCTGTTTCCACAGAAGCTGGCTGGTGCTATAGGTAGCAGCACAAGCAGCTGTCTTTGGAGTTCCTTCTGCTGCTGCTAGCGTGACTTTTCCAGGCAAGCGAGTGGCAGCCACGCTTTCCCTGCAGCCCGTAGGATGCGCACACAAGCCATGTGCACGGCAGCTTCGTTCTTCGCTTTTTGCAACGCGTCGCGCTTTCATTGCCCCGGAGGCGAAGAGTCGTCTGCTTCTCGCCCAGAAAGCTCTGCCGGCAGAGGAGCGCACCAGAGCACTGCTTCTGCCGGAACACGCCTGGCCCATACACACAATCCCTCTCAGCGCTACGTGGCACCACACTCTGCCTCTCCTGTGCTCCGCATCTAAACGGAAAGGCCCTCGGCTACGTCGCGCACAGAGAACTGTGCCAGAACAACGCGCTTCCCGGCGCTGGCCCCTGCGGCTCGGAGAAACTTGGATTTGCACCACATTCCCGGGCAGCCCCCTTTACAAGCTGCACAGCGCCCTCGGATCGCGGTGCTCTTTGCACGGTCCTTGTCAGCTCCAAGTACCCCCCCCGCGCACGTTACAGGCTCATAAAGACCAAGGATGCGAGTAGCCGTCTCGCCCAGAAAAATGTACCGGCGCAAAAGCACGATCTTCGTTACCCGTTCTCGTCGGCCAGACGGTTGTGCTCTGTCGAAAGGCTTGGACACCTAAACACTCCCGCGCTGCTTTCCCGGCACATTTCTCTAAGCGGAGAGCTAGACGGGCAGTTCGGACCCCATCGAAACAGAAGGAGAATGATTCTACCTGGAGCTGAGGCAAATCCGTGCACAGCACATGCTGCGTGCCAGCACTGTACACGCTGAGGAGCAGCAAAGCTGAGTGCCACCGCTGGGCTTCAGTTCTCTCCAGACGGCAGAAGGCGAAGATTGAAGCCGCAGAGCACGGGGCTTCTGTGTGCTCGGCACCGTCTTTCCAAAGCCCAGGCAAACGCGCCTTCACAAGCCCGCTCAGCCGAGAATACGCTGGCTGGCTCGGGAAGTAAACGCGCAGCCCTTCGACTTCGTCCCACAACCTGGCTAGAAAGCAGTTTCTTACAGCTTCCGTGTTGCAGAGTCCCTGCAGCTTGAGCTCACCCCGAAGGACGCGTCAAAAAAGGAGGCGTTCTTGAAGCCCCCCTTCTCCAAGCACAAACACACTGAGGCTCTGCAGCTTCCTTCTCAGATGGCCATGCCGTCACACTGGTCGCGCTGGCATTACCGTTGCCAGCTTCCAGCAGCTGCTAGCATGCAAAAGGGCTCGAGAAGTAAAAGGCAGTGCTGTGCTGCACCTTCGCCTTCGCACGCGTAAGCCACGTAAGTGCACTGTGTACTTGTCTCCTCTGCTTGCATCTACCGGGATACTTAATTCTCTGCATCTCGGAGCCTAAAGGTAAGAGCAGCTGTTTCCACAGAAGCTGGCTGGTGCTATAGGTAGCAGCACAAGCAGCTGTCTTTGGAGTTCCTTCTGCTGCTGCTAGCGTGACTTTTCCAGGCAAGCGAGTGGCAGCCACGCTTTCCCTGCAGCCCGTAGGATGCGCACACAAGCCATGTGCACGGCAGCTTCGTTCTTCGCTTTTTGTAACGCGTCGCGCTTTCATTGCCCCGGAGGCGAAGAGTCGTCTGCTTCTCGCCCAGAAAGCTCTGCCGGCAGAGGAGCGCACCAGAGCACTGCTTCTGCCGGAACACGCCTGGCCCATACACACAATCCCTCTCAGCGCTACGTGGCACCACACTCTGCCTCTCCTGTGCTCCGCATCTAAACGGAAAGGCCCTCGGCTACGTCGCGCACAGAGAACTGTGCCAGAACAACGCGCTTCCCGGCGCTGGCCCCTGCGGCTCGGAGAAACTTGGATTTGCACCACATTCCCGGGCAGCCCCCTTTACAAGCTGCACAGCGCCCTCGGATCGCGGTGCTCTTTGCACGGTCCTTGTCAGCTCCAAGTACCCCCCCCGCGCACGTTACAGGCTCATAAAGACCAAGGATGCGAGTAGCCGTCTCGCCCAGAAAAATGTACCGGCGCAAAAGCACGATCTTCGTTACCCGTTCTCGTCGGCCAGACGGTTGTGCTCTGTCGAAAGGCTTGGACACCTAAACACTCCCGCGCTGCTTTCCCGGCACATTTCTCTAAGCGGAGAGCTAGACGGGCAGTTCGGACCCCATCGAAACAGAAGGAGAATGATTCTACCTGGAGCTGAGGCAAATCCGTGCACAGCACATGCTGCGTGCCAGCACTGTACACGCTGAGGAGCAGCAAAGCTGAGTGCCACCGCTGGGCTTCAGTTCTCTCCAGACGGCAGAAGGCGAAGATTGAAGCCGCAGAGCACGGGGCTTCTGTGTGCTCGGCACCGTCTTTCCAAAGCCCAGGCAAACGCGCCTTCACAAGCCCGCTCAGCCGAGAATACGCTGGCTGGCTCGGGAAGTAAACGCGCAGCCCTTCGACTTCGTCCCACAACCTGGCTAGAAAGCAGTTTCTTACAGCTTCCGTGTTGCAGAGTCCCTGCAGCTTGAGCTCCCCCCGAAGGACGCGTCAAAAAAGGAGGCGTTCTTGAAGCCCCCCTTCTCCAAGCACAAACACACTGAGGCTCTGCAGCTTCCTTCTCAGATGGCCATGCCGTCACACTGGTCGCGCTGGCATTACCGTTGCCAGCTTCCAGCAGCTGCTAGCATGCAAAAGGGCTCGAGAAGTAAAAGGCAGTGCTGTGCTGCACCTTCGCCTTCGCACGCGTAAGCCACGTAAGTGCACTGTGTACTTGTCTCCTCTGCTTGCATCTACCGGGATACTTAATTCTCTGCATCTCGGAGCCTAAAGGTAAGAGCAGCTGTTTCCACAGAAGCTGGCTGGTGCTATAGGTAGCAGCACAAGCAGCTGTCTTTGGAGTTCCTTCTGCTGCTGCTAGCGTGACTTTTCCAGGCAAGCGAGTGGCAGCCACGCTTTCCCTGCAGCCCGTAGGATGCGCACACAAGCCATGTGCACGGCAGCTTCGTTCTTCGCTTTTTGTAACGCGTCGCGCTTTCATTGCCCCGGAGGCGAAGAGTCGTCTGCTTCTCGCCCAGAAAGCTCTGCCGGCAGAGGGGCGCACCAGAGCACTGCTTCTGCCGGAACACGCCTGGCCCATACACACAATCCCTCTCAGCGCTACGTGGCACCACACTCTGCCTCTCCTGTGCTCCGCATCTAAACGGAAAGGCCCTCGGCTACGTCGCGCACAGAGAACTGTGCCAGAACAACGCGCTTCCCGGCGCTGGCCCCTGCGGCTCGGAGAAACTTGGATTTGCACCACATTCCCGGGCAGCCCCCTTTACAAGCTGCACAGCGCCCTCGGATCGCGGTGCTCTTTGCACGGTCCTTGTCAGCTCCAAGTACCCCCCCCGCGCACGTTACAGGCTCATAAAGACCAAGGATGCGAGTAGCCGTCTCGCCCAGAAAAATGTACCGGCGCAAAAGCACGATCTTCGTTACCCGTTCTCGTCGGCCAGACGGTTGTGCTCTGTCGAAAGGCTTGGACACCTAAACACTCCCGCGCTGCTTTCCCGGCACATTTCTCTAAGCGGAGAGCTAGACGGGCAGTTCGGACCCCATCGAAACAGAAGGAGAATGATTCTACCTGGAGCTGAGGCAAATCCGTGCACAGCACATGCTGCGTGCCAGCACTGTACACGCTGAGGAGCAGCAAAGCTGAGTGCCACCGCTGGGCTTCAGTTCTCTCCAGACGGCAGAAGGCGAAGATTGAAGCCGCAGAGCACGGGGCTTCTGTGTGCTCGGCACCGTCTTTCCAAAGCCCAGGCAAACGCGCCTTCACAAGCCCGCTCAGCCGAGAATACGCTGGCTGGCTCGGGAAGTAAACGCGCAGCCCTTCGACTTCGTCCCACAACCTGGCTAGAAAGCAGTTTCTTACAGCTTCCGTGTTGCAGAGTCCCTGCAGCTTGAGCTCACCCCGAAGGACGCGTCAAAAAAGGAGGCGTTCTTGAAGCCCCCCTTCTCCAAGCACAAACACACGGAGGCTCTGCAGCTTCCTTCTCAGATGGCCATGCCGTCACACTGGTCGCGCTGGCATTACCGTTGCCAGCTTCCAGCAGCTGCTAGCATGCAAAAGGGCTCGAGAAGTAAAAGGCAGTGCTGTGCTGCACCTTCGCCTTCGCACGCGTAAGCCACGTAAGTGCACTGTGTACTTGTCTCCTCTGCTTGCATCTACCGGGATACTTAATTCTCTGCATCTCGGAGCCTAAAGGTAAGAGCAGCTGTTTCCACAGAAGCTGGCTGGTGCTATAGGTAGCAGCACAAGCAGCTGTCTTTGGAGTTCCTTCTGCTGCTGCTAGCGTGACTTTTCCAGGCAAGCGAGTGGCAGCCACGCTTTCCCTGCAGCCCGTAGGATGCGCACACAAGCCATGTGCACGGCAGCTTCGTTCTTCGCTTTTTGTAACGCGTCGCGCTTTCATTGCCCCGGAGGCGAAGAGTCGTCTGCTTCTCGCCCAGAAAGCTCTGCCGGCAGAGGAGCGCACCAGAGCACTGCTTCTGCCGGAACACGCCTGGCCCATACACACAATCCCTCTCAGCGCTACGTGGCACCACACTCTGCCTCTCCTGTGCTCCGCATCTAAACGGAAAGGCCCTCGGCTACGTCGCGCACAGAGAACTGTGCCAGAACAACGCGCTTCCCGGCGCTGGCCCCTGCGGCTCGGAGAAACTTGGATTTGCACCACATTCCCGGGCAGCCCCCTTTACAAGCTGCACAGCGCCCTCGGATCGCGGTGCTCTTTGCACGGTCCTTGTCAGCTCCAAGTACCCCCCCCGCGCACGTTACAGGCTCATAAAGACCAAGGATGCGAGTAGCCGTCTCGCCCAGAAAAATGTACCGGCGCAAAAGCACGATCTTCGTTACCCGTTCTCGTCGGCCAGACGGTTGTGCTCTGTCGAAAGGCTTGGACACCTAAACACTCCCGCGCTGCTTTCCCGGCACATTTCTCTAAGCGGAGAGCTAGACGGGCAGTTCGGACCCCATCGAAACAGAAGGAGAATGATTCTACCTGGAGCTGAGGCAAATCCGTGCACAGCACATGCTGCGTGCCAGCACTGTACACGCTGAGGAGCAGCAAAGCTGAGTGCCACCGCTGGGCTTCAGTTCTCTCCAGACGGCAGAAGGCGAAGATTGAAGCCGCAGAGCACGGGGCTTCTGTGTGCTCGGCACCGTCTTTCCAAAGCCCAGGCAAACGCGCCTTCACAAGCCCGCTCAGCCGAGAATACGCTGGCTGGCTCGGGAAGTAAACGCGCAGCCCTTCGACTTCGTCCCACAACCTGGCTAGAAAGCAGTTTCTTACAGCTTCCGTGTTGCAGAGTCCCTGCAGCTTGAGCTCACCCCGAAGGACGCGTCAAAAAAGGAGGCGTTCTTGAAGCCCCCCTTCTCCAAGCACAAACACACGGAGGCTCTGCAGCTTCCTTCTCAGATGGCCATGCCGTCACACTGGTCGCGCTGGCATTACCGTTGCCAGCTTCCAGCAGCTGCTAGCATGCAAAAGGGCTCGAGAAGTAAAAGGCAGTGCTGTGCTGCACCTTCGCCTTCGCACGCGTAAGCCACGTAAGTGCACTGTGTACTTGTCTCCTCTGCTTGCATCTACCGGGATACTTAATTCTCTGCATCTCGGAGCCTAAAGGTAAGAGCAGCTGTTTCCACAGAAGCTGGCTGGTGCTATAGGTAGCAGCACAAGCAGCTGTCTTTGGAGTTCCTTCTGCTGCTGCTAGCGTGACTTTTCCAGGCAAGCGAGTGGCAGCCACGCTTTCCCTGCAGCCCGTAGGATGCGCACACAAGCCATGTGCACGGCAGCTTCGTTCTTCGCTTTTTGTAACGCGTCGCGCTTTCATTGCCCCGGAGGCGAAGAGTCGTCTGCTTCTCGCCCAGAAAGCTCTGCCGGCAGAGGGGCGCACCAGAGCACTGCTTCTGCCGGAACACGCCTGGCCCATACACACAATCCCTCTCAGCGCTACGTGGCACCACACTCTGCCTCTCCTGTGCTCCGCATCTAAACGGAAAGGCCCTCGGCTACGTCGCGCACAGAGAACTGTGCCAGAACAACGCGCTTCCCGGCGCTGGCCCCTGCGGCTCGGAGAAACTTGGATTTGCACCACATTCCCGGGCAGCCCCCTTTACAAGCTGCACAGCGCCCTCGGATCGCGGTGCTCTTTGCACGGTCCTTGTCAGCTCCAAGTACCCCCCCGCGCACGTTACAGGCTCATAAAGACCAAGGATGCGAGTAGCCGTCTCGCCCAGAAAAATGTACCGGCGCAAAAGCACGATCTTCGTTACCCGTTCTCGTCGGCCAGACGGTTGTGCTCTGTCGAAAGGCTTGGACACCTAAACACTCCCGCGCTGCTTTCCCGGCACATTTCTCTAAGCGGAGAGCTAGACGGGCAGTTCGGACCCCATCGAAACAGAAGGAGAATGATTCTACCTGGAGCTGAGGCAAATCCGTGCACAGCACATGCTGCGTGCCAGCACTGTACACGCTGAGGAGCAGCAAAGCTGAGTGCCACCGCTGGGCTTCAGTTCTCTCCAGACGGCAGAAGGCGAAGATTGAAGCCGCAGAGCACGGGGCTTCTGTGTGCTCGGCACCGTCTTTCCAAAGCCCAGGCAAACGCGCCTTCACAAGCCCGCTCAGCCGAGAATACGCTGGCTGGCTCGGGAAGTAAACGCGCAGCCCTTCGACTTCGTCCCACAACCTGGCTAGAAAGCAGTTTCTTACAGCTTCCGTGTTGCAGAGTCCCTGCAGCTTGAGCTCACCCCGAAGGACGCGTCAAAAAAGGAGGCGTTCTTGAAGCCCCCCTTCTCCAAGCACAAACACACTGAGGCTCTGCAGCTTCCTTCTCAGATGGCCATGCCGTCACACTGGTCGCGCTGGCATTACCGTTGCCAGCTTCCAGCAGCTGCTAGCATGCAAAAGGGCTCGAGAAGTAAAAGGCAGTGCTGTGCTGCACCTTCGCCTTCGCACGCGTAAGCCACGTAAGTGCACTGTGTACTTGTCTCCTCTGCTTGCATCTACCGGGATACTTAATTCTCTGCATCTCGGAGCCTAAAGGTAAGAGCAGCTGTTTCCACAGAAGCTGGCTGGTGCTATAGGTAGCAGCACAAGCAGCTGTCTTTGGAGTTCCTTCTGCTGCTGCTAGCGTGACTTTTCCAGGCAAGCGAGTGGCAGCCACGCTTTCCCTGCAGCCCGTAGGATGCGCACACAAGCCATGTGCACGGCAGCTTCGTTCTTCGCTTTTTGTAACGCGTCGCGCTTTCATTGCCCCGGAGGCGAAGAGTCGTCTGCTTCTCGCCCAGAAAGCTCTGCCGGCAGAGGGGCGCACCAGAGCACTGCTTCTGCCGGAACACGCCTGGCCCATACACACAATCCCTCTCAGCGCTACGTGGCACCACACTCTGCCTCTCCTGTGCTCCGCATCTAAACGGAAAGGCCCTCGGCTACGTCGCGCACAGAGAACTGTGCCAGAACAACGCGCTTCCCGGCGCTGGCCCCTGCAGCTCGGAGAAACTTGGATTTGCACCACATTCCCGGGCAGCCCCCTTTACAAGCTGCACAGCGCCCTCGGATCGCGGTGCTCTTTGCACGGTCCTTGTCAGCTCCAAGTACCCCCCCGCGCACGTTACAGGCTCATAAAGACCAAGGATGCGAGTAGCCGTCTCGCCCAGAAAAATGTACCGGCGCAAAAGCACGATCTTCGTTACCCGTTCTCGTCGGCCAGACGGTTGTGCTCTGTCGAAAGGCTTGGACACCTAAACACTCCCGCGCTGCTTTCCCGGCACATTTCTCTAAGCGGAGAGCTAGACGGGCAGTTCGGACCCCATCGAAACAGAAGGAGAATGATTCTACCTGGAGCTGAGGCAAATCCGTGCACAGCACATGCTGCGTGCCAGCACTGTACACGCTGAGGAGCAGCAAAGCTGAGTGCCACCGCTGGGCTTCAGTTCTCTCCAGACGGCAGAAGGCGAAGATTGAAGCCGCAGAGCACGGGGCTTCTGTGTGCTCGGCACCGTCTTTCCAAAGCCCAGGCAAACGCGCCTTCACAAGCCCGCTCAGCCGAGAATACGCTGGCTGGCTCGGGAAGTAAACGCGCAGCCCTTCGACTTCGTCCCACAACCTGGCTAGAAAGCAGTTTCTTACAGCTTCCGTGTTGCAGAGTCCCTGCAGCTTGAGCTCACCCCGAAGGACGCGTCAAAAAAGGAGGCGTTCTTGAAGCCCCCCTTCTCCAAGCACAAACACACGGAGGCTCTGCAGCTTCCTTCTCAGATGGCCATGCCGTCACACTGGTCGCGCTGGCATTACCGTTGCCAGCTTCCAGCAGCTGCTAGCATGCAAAAGGGCTCGAGAAGTAAAAGGCAGTGCTGTGCTGCACCTTCGCCTTCGCACGCGTAAGCCACGTAAGTGCACTGTGTACTTGTCTCCTCTGCTTGCATCTACCGGGATACTTAATTCTCTGCATCTCGGAGCCTAAAGGTAAGAGCAGCTGTTTCCACAGAAGCTGGCTGGTGCTATAGGTAGCAGCACAAGCAGCTGTCTTTGGAGTTCCTTCTGCTGCTGCTAGCGTGACTTTTCCAGGCAAGCGAGTGGCAGCCACGCTTTCCCTGCAGCCCGTAGGATGCGCACACAAGCCATGTGCACGGCAGCTTCGTTCTTCGCTTTTTGTAACGCGTCGCGCTTTCATTGCCCCGGAGGCGAAGAGTCGTCTGCTTCTCGCCCAGAAAGCTCTGCCGGCAGAGGAGCGCACCAGAGCACTGCTTCTGCCGGAACACGCCTGGCCCATACACACAATCCCTCTCAGCGCTACGTGGCACCACACTCTGCCTCTCCTGTGCTCCGCATCTAAACGGAAAGGCCCTCGGCTACGTCGCGCACAGAGAACTGTGCCAGAACAACGCGCTTCCCGGCGCTGGCCCCTGCGGCTCGGAGAAACTTGGATTTGCACCACATTCCCGGGCAGCCCCCTTTACAAGCTGCACAGCGCCCTCGGATCGCGGTGCTCTTTGCACGGTCCTTGTCAGCTCCAAGTACCCCCCCGCGCACGTTACAGGCTCATAAAGACCAAGGATGCGAGTAGCCGTCTCGCCCAGAAAAATGTACCGGCGCAAAAGCACGATCTTCGTTACCCGTTCTCGTCGGCCAGACGGTTGTGCTCTGTCGAAAGGCTTGGACACCTAAACACTCCCGCGCTGCTTTCCCGGCACATTTCTCTAAGCGGAGAGCTAGACGGGCAGTTCGGACCCCATCGAAACAGAAGGAGAATGATTCTACCTGGAGCTGAGGCAAATCCGTGCACAGCACATGCTGCGTGCCAGCACTGTACACGCTGAGGAGCAGCAAAGCTGAGTGCCACCGCTGGGCTTCAGTTCTCTCCAGACGGCAGAAGGCGAAGATTGAAGCCGCAGAGCACGGGGCTTCTGTGTGCTCGGCACCGTCTTTCCAAAGCCCAGGCAAACGCGCCTTCACAAGCCCGCTCAGCCGAGAATACGCTGGCTGGCTCGGGAAGTAAACGCGCAGCCCTTCGACTTCGTCCCACAACCTGGCTAGAAAGCAGTTTCTTACAGCTTCCGTGTTGCAGAGTCCCTGCAGCTTGAGCTCACCCCGAAGGACGCGTCAAAAAAGGAGGCGTTCTTGAAGCCCCCCTTCTCCAAGCACAAACACACGGAGGCTCTGCAGCTTCCTTCTCAGATGGCCATGCCGTCACACTGGTCGCGCTGGCATTACCGTTGCCAGCTTCCAGCAGCTGCTAGCATGCAAAAGGGCTCGAGAAGTAAAAGGCAGTGCTGTGCTGCACCTTCGCCTTCGCACGCGTAAGCCACGTAAGTGCACTGTGTACTTGTCTCCTCTGCTTGCATCTACCGGGATACTTAATTCTCTGCATCTCGGAGCCTAAAGGTAAGAGCAGCTGTTTCCACAGAAGCTGGCTGGTGCTATAGGTAGCAGCACAAGCAGCTGTCTTTGGAGTTCCTTCTGCTGCTGCTAGCGTGACTTTTCCAGGCAAGTGAGTGGCAGCCACGCTTTCCCTGCAGCCCGTAGGATGCGCACACAAGCCATGTGCACGGCAGCTTCGTTCTTCGCTTTTTGTAACGCGTCGCGCTTTCATTGCCCCGGAGGCGAAGAGTCGTCTGCTTCTCGCCCAGAAAGCTCTGCCGGCAGAGGGGCGCACCAGAGCACTGCTTCTGCCGGAACACGCCTGGCCCATACACACAATCCCTCTCAGCGCTACGTGGCACCACACTCTGCCTCTCCTGTGCTCCGCATCTAAACGGAAAGGCCCTCGGCTACGTCGCGCACAGAGAACTGTGCCAGAACAACGCGCTTCCCGGCGCTGGCCCCTGCGGCTCGGAGAAACTTGGATTTGCACCACATTCCCGGGCAGCCCCCTTTACAAGCTGCACAGCGCCCTCGGATCGCGGTGCTCTTTGCACGGTCCTTGTCAGCTCCAAGTACCCCCCCGCGCACGTTACAGGCTCATAAAGACCAAGGATGCGAGTAGCCGTCTCGCCCAGAAAAATGTACCGGCGCAAAAGCACGATCTTCGTTACCCGTTCTCGTCGGCCAGACGGTTGTGCTCTGTCGAAAGGCTTGGACACCTAAACACTCCCGCGCTGCTTTCCCGGCACATTTCTCTAAGCGGAGAGCTAGACGGGCAGTTCGGACCCCATCGAAACAGAAGGAGAATGATTCTACCTGGAGCTGAGGCAAATCCGTGCACAGCACATGCTGCGTGCCAGCACTGTACACGCTGAGGAGCAGCAAAGCTGAGTGCCACCGCTGGGCTTCAGTTCTCTCCAGACGGCAGAAGGCGAAGATTGAAGCCGCAGAGCACGGGGCTTCTGTGTGCTCGGCACCGTCTTTCCAAAGCCCAGGCAAACGCGCCTTCACAAGCCCGCTCAGCCGAGAATACGCTGGCTGGCTCGGGAAGTAAACGCGCAGCCCTTCGACTTCGTCCCACAACCTGGCTAGAAAGCAGTTTCTTACAGCTTCCGTGTTGCAGAGTCCCTGCAGCTTGAGCTCACCCCGAAGGACGCGTCAAAAAAGGAGGCGTTCTTGAAGCCCCCCTTCTCCAAGCACAAACACACTGAGGCTCTGCAGCTTCCTTCTCAGATGGCCATGCCGTCACACTGGTCGCGCTGGCATTACCGTTGCCAGCTTCCAGCAGCTGCTAGCATGCAAAAGGGCTCGAGAAGTAAAAGGCAGTGCTGTGCTGCACCTTCGCCTTCGCACGCGTAAGCCACGTAAGTGCACTGTGTACTTGTCTCCTCTGCTTGCATCTACCGGGATACTTAATTCTCTGCATCTCGGAGCCTAAAGGTAAGAGCAGCTGTTTCCACAGAAGCTGGCTGGTGCTATAGGTAGCAGCACAAGCAGCTGTCTTTGGAGTTCCTTCTGCTGCTGCTAGCGTGACTTTTCCAGGCAAGCGAGTGGCAGCCACGCTTTCCCTGCAGCCCGTAGGATGCGCACACAAGCCATGTGCACGGCAGCTTCGTTCTTCGCTTTTTGTAACGCGTCGCGCTTTCATTGCCCCGGAGGCGAAGAGTCGTCTGCTTCTCGCCCAGAAAGCTCTGCCGGCAGAGGGGCGCACCAGAGCACTGCTTCTGCCGGAACACGCCTGGCCCATACACACAATCCCTCTCAGCGCTACGTGGCACCACACTCTGCCTCTCCTGTGCTCCGCATCTAAACGGAAAGGCCCTCGGCTACGTCGCGCACAGAGAACTGTGCCAGAACAACGCGCTTCCCGGCGCTGGCCCCTGCGGCTCGGAGAAACTTGGATTTGCACCACATTCCCGGGCAGCCCCCTTTACAAGCTGCACAGCGCCCTCGGATCGCGGTGCTCTTTGCACGGTCCTTGTCAGCTCCAAGTACCCCCCCGCGCACGTTACAGGCTCATAAAGACCAAGGATGCGAGTAGCCGTCTCGCCCAGAAAAATGTACCGGCGCAAAAGCACGATCTTCGTTACCCGTTCTCGTCGGCCAGACGGTTGTGCTCTGTCGAAAGGCTTGGACACCTAAACACTCCCGCGCTGCTTTCCCGGCACATTTCTCTAAGCGGAGAGCTAGACGGGCAGTTCGGACCCCATCGAAACAGAAGGAGAATGATTCTACCTGGAGCTGAGGCAAATCCGTGCACAGCACATGCTGCGTGCCAGCACTGTACACGCTGAGGAGCAGCAAAGCTGAGTGCCACCGCTGGGCTTCAGTTCTCTCCAGACGGCAGAAGGCGAAGATTGAAGCCGCAGAGCACGGGGCTTCTGTGTGCTCGGCACCGTCTTTCCAAAGCCCAGGCAAACGCGCCTTCACAAGCCCGCTCAGCCGAGAATACGCTGGCTGGCTCGGGAAGTAAACGCGCAGCCCTTCGACTTCGTCCCACAACCTGGCTAGAAAGCAGTTTCTTACAGCTTCCGTGTTGCAGAGTCCCTGCAGCTTGAGCTCCCCCCGAAGGACGCGTCAAAAAAGGAGGCGTTCTTGAAGCCCCCCTTCTCCAAGCACAAACACACTGAGGCTCTGCAGCTTCCTTCTCAGATGGCCATGCCGTCACACTGGTCGCGCTGGCATTACCGTTGCCAGCTTCCAGCAGCTGCTAGCATGCAAAAGGGCTCGAGAAGTAAAAGGCAGTGCTGTGCTGCACCTTCGCCTTCGCACGCGTAAGCCACGTAAGTGCACTGTGTACTTGTCTCCTCTGCTTGCATCTACCGGGATACTTAATTCTCTGCATCTCGGAGCCTAAAGGTAAGAGCAGCTGTTTCCACAGAAGCTGGCTGGTGCTATAGGTAGCAGCACAAGCAGCTGTCTTTGGAGTTCCTTCTGCTGCTGCTAGCGTGACTTTTCCAGGCAAGCGAGTGGCAGCCACGCTTTCCCTGCAGCCCGTAGGATGCGCACACAAGCCATGTGCACGGCAGCTTCGTTCTTCGCTTTTTGTAACGCGTCGCGCTTTCATTGCCCCGGAGGCGAAGAGTCGTCTGCTTCTCGCCCAGAAAGCTCTGCCGGCAGAGGAGCGCACCAGAGCACTGCTTCTGCCGGAACACGCCTGGCCCATACACACAATCCCTCTCAGCGCTACGTGGCACCACACTCTGCCTCTCCTGTGCTCCGCATCTAAACGGAAAGGCCCTCGGCTACGTCGCGCACAGAGAACTGTGCCAGAACAACGCGCTTCCCGGCGCTGGCCCCTGCGGCTCGGAGAAACTTGGATTTGCACCACATTCCCGGGCAGCCCCCTTTACAAGCTGCACAGCGGCCTCGGATCGCGGTGCTCTTTGCACGGTCCTTGTCAGCTCCAAGTACCCCCCCCGCGCACGTTACAGGCTCATAAAGACCAAGGATGCGAGTAGTCGTCTCGCCCAGAAAAATGTACCGGCGCAAAAGCACGATCTTCGTTACCCGTTCTCGTCGGCCAGACGGTTGTGCTCTGTCGAAAGGCTTGGACACCTAAACACTCCCGCGCTGCTTTCCCGGCACATTTCTCTAAGCGGAGAGCTAGACGGGCAGTTCGGACCCCATCGAAACAGAAGGAGAATGATTCTACCTGGAGCTGAGGCAAATCCGTGCACAGCACATGCTGCGTGCCAGCACTGTACACGCTGAGGAGCAGCAAAGCTGAGTGCCACCGCTGGGCTTCAGTTCTCTCCAGACGGCAGAAGGCGAAGATTGAAGCCGCAGAGCACGGGGCTTCTGTGTGCTCGGCACCGTCTTTCCAAAGCCCAGGCAAACGCGCCTTCACAAGCCCGCTCAGCCGAGAATACGCTGGCTGGCTCGGGAAGTAAACGCGCAGCCCTTCGACTTCGTCCCACAACCTGGCTAGAAAGCAGTTTCTTACAGCTTCCGTGTTGCAGAGTCCCTGCAGCTTGAGCTCACCCCGAAGGACGCGTCAAAAAAGGAGGCGTTCTTGAAGCCCCCCTTCTCCAAGCACAAACACACTGAGGCTCTGCAGCTTCCTTCTCAGATGGCCATGCCGTCACACTGGTCGCGCTGGCATTACCGTTGCCAGCTTCCAGCAGCTGCTAGCATGCAAAAGGGCTCGAGAAGTAAAAGGCAGTGCTGTGCTGCACCTTCGCCTTCGCACGCGTAAGCCACGTAAGTGCACTGTGTACTTGTCTCCTCTGCTTGCATCTACCGGGATACTTAATTCTCTGCATCTCGGAGCCTAAAGGTAAGAGCAGCTGTTTCCACAGAAGCTGGCTGGTGCTATAGGTAGCAGCACAAGCAGCTGTCTTTGGAGTTCCTTCTGCTGCTGCTAGCGTGACTTTTCCAGGCAAGCGAGTGGCAGCCACGCTTTCCCTGCAGCCCGTAGGATGCGCACACAAGCCATGTGCACGGCAGCTTCGTTCTTCGCTTTTTGTAACGCGTCGCGCTTTCATTGCCCCGGAGGCGAAGAGTCGTCTGCTTCTCGCCCAGAAAGCTCTGCCGGCAGAGGGGCGCACCAGAGCACTGCTTCTGCCGGAACACGCCTGGCCCATACACACAATCCCTCTCAGCGCTACGTGGCACCACACTCTGCCTCTCCTGTGCTCCGCATCTAAACGGAAAGGCCCTCGGCTACGTCGCGCACAGAGAACTGTGCCAGAACAACGCGCTTCCCGGCGCTGGCCCCTGCGGCTCGGAGAAACTTGGATTTGCACCACATTCCCGGGCAGCCCCCTTTACAAGCTGCACAGCGCCCTTGGATCGCGGTGCTCTTTGCACGGTCCTTGTCAGCTCCAAGTACCCCCCCGCGCACGTTACAGGCTCATAAAGACCAAGGATGCGAGTAGCCGTCTCGCCCAGAAAAATGTACCGGCGCAAAAGCACGATCTTCGTTACCCGTTCTCGTCGGCCAGACGGTTGTGCTCTGTCGAAAGGCTTGGACACCTAAACACTCCCGCGCTGCTTTCCCGGCACATTTCTCTAAGCGGAGAGCTAGACGGGCAGTTCGGACCCCATCGAAACAGAAGGAGAATGATT
Organism: Aphelocoma coerulescens; assembly: GCF_041296385.1. Taxonomy (NCBI): domain Eukaryota; kingdom Metazoa; phylum Chordata; class Aves; order Passeriformes; family Corvidae; genus Aphelocoma; species Aphelocoma coerulescens. The sequence continues at coordinate 6,330,505 of NC_091022.1, read as the reverse complement.
CTACCTGGAGCTGAGGCAAATCCGTGCACAGCACATGCTGCGTGCCAGCACTGTACACGCTGAGGAGCAGCAAAGCTGAGTGCCACCGCTGGGCTTCAGTTCTCTCCAGACGGCAGAAGGCGAAGATTGAAGCCGCAGAGCACGGGGCTTCTGTGTGCTCGGCACCGTCTTTCCAAAGCCCAGGCAAACGCGCCTTCACAAGCCCGCTCAGCCGAGAATACGCTGGCTGGCTCGGGAAGTAAACGCGCAGCCCTTCGACTTCGTCCCACAACCTGGCTAGAAAGCAGTTTCTTACAGCTTCCGTGTTGCAGAGTCCCTGCAGCTTGAGCTCCCCCCGAAGGACGCGTCAAAAAAGGAGGCGTTCTTGAAGCCCCCCTTCTCCAAGCACAAACACACTGAGGCTCTGCAGCTTCCTTCTCAGATGGCCATGCCGTCACACTGGTCGCGCTGGCATTACCGTTGCCAGCTTCCAGCAGCTGCTAGCATGCAAAAGGGCTCGAGAAGTAAAAGGCAGTGCTGTGCTGCACCTTCGCCTTCGCACGCGTAAGCCACGTAAGTGCACTGTGTACTTGTCTCCTCTGCTTGCATCTACCGGGATACTTAATTCTCTGCATCTCGGAGCCTAAAGGTAAGAGCAGCTGTTTCCACAGAAGCTGGCTGGTGCTATAGGTAGCAGCACAAGCAGCTGTCTTTGGAGTTCCTTCTGCTGCTGCTAGCGTGACTTTTCCAGGCAAGCGAGTGGCAGCCACGCTTTCCCTGCAGCCCGTAGGATGCGCACACAAGCCATGTGCACGGCAGCTTCGTTCTTCGCTTTTTGTAACGCGTCGCGCTTTCATTGCCCCGGAGGCGAAGAGTCGTCTGCTTCTCGCCCAGAAAGCTCTGCCGGCAGAGGAGCGCACCAGAGCACTGCTTCTGCCGGAACACGCCTGGCCCATACACACAATCCCTCTCAGCGCTACGTGGCACCACACTCTGCCTCTCCTGTGCTCCGCATCTAAACGGAAAGGCCCTCGGCTACGTCGCGCACAGAGAACTGTGCCAGAACAACGCGCTTCCCGGCGCTGGCCCCTGCGGCTCGGAGAAACTTGGATTTGCACCACATTCCCGGGCAGCCCCCTTTACAAGCTGCACAGCGCCCTCGGATCGCGGTGCTCTTTGCACGGTCCTTGTCAGCTCCAAGTACCCCCCCCGCGCACGTTACAGGCTCATAAAGACCAAGGATGCGAGTAGTCGTCTCGCCCAGAAAAATGTACCGGCGCAAAAGCACGATCTTCGTTACCCGTTCTCGTCGGCCAGACGGTTGTGCTCTGTCGAAAGGCTTGGACACCTAAACACTCCCGCGCTGCTTTCCCGGCACATTTCTCTAAGCGGAGAGCTAGACGGGCAGTTCGGACCCCATCGAAACAGAAGGAGAATGATTCTACCTGGAGCTGAGGCAAATCCGTGCACAGCACATGCTGCGTGCCAGCACTGTACACGCTGAGGAGCAGCAAAGCTGAGTGCCACCGCTGGGCTTCAGTTCTCTCCAGACGGCAGAAGGCGAAGATTGAAGCCGCAGAGCACGGGGCTTCTGTGTGCTCGGCACCGTCTTTCCAAAGCCCAGGCAAACGCGCCTTCACAAGCCCGCTCAGCCGAGAATACGCTGGCTGGCTCGGGAAGTAAACGCGCAGCCCTTCGACTTCGTCCCACAACCTGGCTAGAAAGCAGTTTCTTACAGCTTCCGTGTTGCAGAGTCCCTGCAGCTTGAGCTCCCCCCGAAGGACGCGTCAAAAAAGGAGGCGTTCTTGAAGCCCCCCTTCTCCAAGCACAAACACACTGAGGCTCTGCAGCTTCCTTCTCAGATGGCCATGCCGTCACACTGGTCGCGCTGGCATTACCGTTGCCAGCTTCCAGCAGCTGCTAGCATGCAAAAGGGCTCGAGAAGTAAAAGGCAGTGCTGTGCTGCACCTTCGCCTTCGCACGCGTAAGCCACGTAAGTGCACTGTGTACTTGTCTCCTCTGCTTGCATCTACCGGGATACTTAATTCTCTGCATCTCGGAGCCTAAAGGTAAGAGCAGCTGTTTCCACAGAAGCTGGCTGGTGCTATAGGTAGCAGCACAAGCAGCTGTCTTTGGAGTTCCTTCTGCTGCTGCTAGCGTGACTTTTCCAGGCAAGCGAGTGGCAGCCACGCTTTCCCTGCAGCCCGTAGGATGCGCACACAAGCCATGTGCACGGCAGCTTCGTTCTTCGCTTTTTGTAACGCGTCGCGCTTTCATTGCCCCGGAGGCGAAGAGTCGTCTGCTTCTCGCCCAGAAAGCTCTGCCGGCAGAGGGGCGCACCAGAGCACTGCTTCTGCCGGAACACGCCTGGCCCATACACACAATCCCTCTCAGCGCTACGTGGCACCACACTCTGCCTCTCCTGTGCTCCGCATCTAAACGGAAAGGCCCTCGGCTACGTCGCGCACAGAGAACTGTGCCAGAACAACGCGCTTCCCGGCGCTGGCCCCTGCGGCTCGGAGAAACTTGGATTTGCACCACATTCCCGGGCAGCCCCCTTTACAAGCTGCACAGCGCCCTCGGATCGCGGTGCTCTTTGCACGGTCCTTGTCAGCTCCAAGTACCCCCCCCGCGCACGTTACAGGCTCATAAAGACCAAGGATGCGAGTAGCCGTCTCGCCCAGAAAAATGTACCGGCGCAAAAGCACGATCTTCGTTACCCGTTCTCGTCGGCCAGACGGTTGTGCTCTGTCGAAAGGCTTGGACACCTAAACACTCCCGCGCTGCTTTCCCGGCACATTTCTCTAAGCGGAGAGCTAGACGGGCAGTTCGGACCCCATCGAAACAGAAGGAGAATGATTCTACCTGGAGCTGAGGCAAATCCGTGCACAGCACATGCTGCGTGCCAGCACTGTACACGCTGAGGAGCAGCAAAGCTGAGTGCCACCGCTGGGCTTCAGTTCTCTCCAGACGGCAGAAGGCGAAGATTGAAGCCGCAGAGCACGGGGCTTCTGTGTGCTCGGCACCGTCTTTCCAAAGCCCAGGCAAACGCGCCTTCACAAGCCCGCTCAGCCGAGAATACGCTGGCTGGCTCGGGAAGTAAACGCGCAGCCCTTCGACTTCGTCCCACAACCTGGCTAGAAAGCAGTTTCTTACAGCTTCCGTGTTGCAGAGTCCCTGCAGCTTGAGCTCCCCCCGAAGGACGCGTCAAAAAAGGAGGCGTTCTTGAAGCCCCCCTTCTCCAAGCACAAACACACGGAGGCTCTGCAGCTTCCTTCTCAGATGGCCATGCCGTCACACTGGTCGCGCTGGCATTACCGTTGCCAGCTTCCAGCAGCTGCTAGCATGCAAAAGGGCTCGAGAAGTAAAAGGCAGTGCTGTGCTGCACCTTCGCCTTCGCACGCGTAAGCCACGTAAGTGCACTGTGTACTTGTCTCCTCTGCTTGCATCTACCGGGATACTTAATTCTCTGCATCTCGGAGCCTAAAGGTAAGAGCAGCTGTTTCCACAGAAGCTGGCTGGTGCTATAGGTAGCAGCACAAGCAGCTGTCTTTGGAGTTCCTTCTGCTGCTGCTAGCGTGACTTTTCCAGGCAAGCGAGTGGCAGCCACGCTTTCCCTGCAGCCCGTAGGATGCGCACACAAGCCATGTGCACGGCAGCTTCGTTCTTCGCTTTTTGTAACGCGTCGCGCTTTCATTGCCCCGGAGGCGAAGAGTCGTCTGCTTCTCGCCCAGAAAGCTCTGCCGGCAGAGGGGCGCACCAGAGCACTGCTTCTGCCGGAACACGCCTGGCCCATACACACAATCCCTCTCAGCGCTACGTGGCACCACACTCTGCCTCTCCTGTGCTCCGCATCTAAACGGAAAGGCCCTCGGCTACGTCGCGCACAGAGAACTGTGCCAGAACAACGCGCTTCCCGGCGCTGGCCCCTGCGGCTCGGAGAAACTTGGATTTGCACCACATTCCCGGGCAGCCCCCTTTACAAGCTGCACAGCGCCCTCGGATCGCGGTGCTCTTTGCACGGTCCTTGTCAGCTCCAAGTACCCCCCCCGCGCACGTTACAGGCTCATAAAGACCAAGGATGCGAGTAGCCGTCTCGCCCAGAAAAATGTACCGGCGCAAAAGCACGATCTTCGTTACCCGTTCTCGTCGGCCAGACGGTTGTGCTCTGTCGAAAGGCTTGGACACCTAAACACTCCCGCGCTGCTTTCCCGGCACATTTCTCTAAGCGGAGAGCTAGACGGGCAGTTCGGACCCCATCGAAACAGAAGGAGAATGATTCTACCTGGAGCTGAGGCAAATCCGTGCACAGCACATGCTGCGTGCCAGCACTGTACACGCTGAGGAGCAGCAAAGCTGAGTGCCACCGCTGGGCTTCAGTTCTCTCCAGACGGCAGAAGGCGAAGATTGAAGCCGCAGAGCACGGGGCTTCTGTGTGCTCGGCACCGTCTTTCCAAAGCCCAGGCAAACGCGCCTTCACAAGCCCGCTCAGCCGAGAATACGCTGGCTGGCTCGGGAAGTAAACGCGCAGCCCTTCGACTTCGTCCCACAACCTGGCTAGAAAGCAGTTTCTTACAGCTTCCGTGTTGCAGAGTCCCTGCAGCTTGAGCTCACCCCGAAGGACGCGTCAAAAAAGGAGGCGTTCTTGAAGCCCCCCTTCTCCAAGCACAAACACACTGAGGCTCTGCAGCTTCCTTCTCAGATGGCCATGCCGTCACACTGGTCGCGCTGGCATTACCGTTGCCAGCTTCCAGCAGCTGCTAGCATGCAAAAGGGCTCGAGAAGTAAAAGGCAGTGCTGTGCTGCACCTTCGCCTTCGCACGCGTAAGCCACGTAAGTGCACTGTGTACTTGTCTCCTCTGCTTGCATCTACCGGGATACTTAATTCTCTGCATCTCGGAGCCTAAAGGTAAGAGCAGCTGTTTCCACAGAAGCTGGCTGGTGCTATAGGTAGCAGCACAAGCAGCTGTCTTTGGAGTTCCTTCTGCTGCTGCTAGCGTGACTTTTCCAGGCAAGCGAGTGGCAGCCACGCTTTCCCTGCAGCCCGTAGGATGCGCACACAAGCCATGTGCACGGCAGCTTCGTTCTTCGCTTTTTGTAACGCGTCGCGCTTTCATTGCCCCGGAGGCGAAGAGTCGTCTGCTTCTCGCACAGAAAGCTCTGCCGGCAGAGGAGCGCACCAGAGCACTGCTTCTGCCGGAACACGCCTGGCCCATACACACAATCCCTCTCAGCGCTACGTGGCACCACACTCTGCCTCTCCTGTGCTCCGCATCTAAACGGAAAGGCCCTCGGCTACGTCGCGCACAGAGAACTGTGCCAGAACAACGCGCTTCCCGGCGCTGGCCCCTGCGGCTCGGAGAAACTTGGATTTGCACCACATTCCCGGGCAGCCCCCTTTACAAGCTGCACAGCGCCCTCGGATCGCGGTGCTCTTTGCACGGTCCTTGTCAGCTCCAAGTACCCCCCCCGCGCACGTTACAGGCTCATAAAGACCAAGGATGCGAGTAGCCGTCTCGCCCAGAAAAATGTACCGGCGCAAAAGCACGATCTTCGTTACCCGTTCTCGTCGGCCAGACGGTTGTGCTCTGTCGAAAGGCTTGGACACCTAAACACTCCCGCGCTGCTTTCCCGGCACATTTCTCTAAGCGGAGAGCTAGACGGGCAGTTCGGACCCCATCGAAACAGAAGGAGAATGATTCTACCTGGAGCTGAGGCAAATCCGTGCACAGCACATGCTGCGTGCCAGCACTGTACACGCTGAGGAGCAGCAAAGCTGAGTGCCACCGCTGGGCTTCAGTTCTCTCCAGACGGCAGAAGGCGAAGATTGAAGCCGCAGAGCACGGGGCTTCTGTGTGCTCGGCACCGTCTTTCCAAAGCCCAGGCAAACGCGCCTTCACAAGCCCGCTCAGCCGAGAATACGCTGGCTGGCTCGGGAAGTAAACGCGCAGCCCTTCGACTTCGTCCCACAACCTGGCTAGAAAGCAGTTTCTTACAGCTTCCGTGTTGCAGAGTCCCTGCAGCTTGAGCTCCCCCCGAAGGACGCGTCAAAAAAGGAGGCGTTCTTGAAGCCCCCCTTCTCCAAGCACAAACACACTGAGGCTCTGCAGCTTCCTTCTCAGATGGCCATGCCGTCACACTGGTCGCGCTGGCATTACCGTTGCCAGCTTCCAGCAGCTGCTAGCATGCAAAAGGGCTCGAGAAGTAAAAGGCAGTGCTGTGCTGCACCTTCGCCTTCGCACGCGTAAGCCACGTAAGTGCACTGTGTACTTGTCTCCTCTGCTTGCATCTACCGGGATACTTAATTCTCTGCATCTCGGAGCCTAAAGGTAAGAGCAGCTGTTTCCACAGAAGCTGGCTGGTGCTATAGGTAGCAGCACAAGCAGCTGTCTTTGGAGTTCCTTCTGCTGCTGCTAGCGTGACTTTTCCAGGCAAGCGAGTGGCAGCCACGCTTTCCCTGCAGCCCGTAGGATGCGCACACAAGCCATGTGCACGGCAGCTTCGTTCTTCGCTTTTTGTAACGCGTCGCGCTTTCATTGCCCCGGAGGCGAAGAGTCGTCTGCTTCTCGCCCAGAAAGCTCTGCCGGCAGAGGGGCGCACCAGAGCACTGCTTCTGCCGGAACACGCCTGGCCCATACACACAATCCCTCTCAGCGCTACGTGGCACCACACTCTGCCTCTCCTGTGCTCCGCATCTAAACGGAAAGGCCCTCGGCTACGTCGCGCACAGAGAACTGTGCCAGAACAACGCGCTTCCCGGCGCTGGCCCCTGCGGCTCGGAGAAACTTGGATTTGCACCACATTCCCGGGCAGCCCCCTTTACAAGCTGCACAGCGCCCTCGGATCGCGGTGCTCTTTGCACGGTCCTTGTCAGCTCCAAGTACCCCCCCGCGCACGTTACAGGCTCATAAAGACCAAGGATGCGAGTAGCCGTCTCGCCCAGAAAAATGTACCGGCGCAAAAGCACGATCTTCGTTACCCGTTCTCGTCGGCCAGACGGTTGTGCTCTGTCGAAAGGCTTGGACACCTAAACACTCCCGCGCTGCTTTCCCGGCACATTTCTCTAAGCGGAGAGCTAGACGGGCAGTTCGGACCCCATCGAAACAGAAGGAGAATGATTCTACCTGGAGCTGAGGCAAATCCGTGCACAGCACATGCTGCGTGCCAGCACTGTACACGCTGAGGAGCAGCAAAGCTGAGTGCCACCGCTGGGCTTCAGTTCTCTCCAGACGGCAGAAGGCGAAGATTGAAGCCGCAGAGCACGGGGCTTCTGTGTGCTCGGCACCGTCTTTCCAAAGCCCAGGCAAACGCGCCTTCACAAGCCCGCTCAGCCGAGAATACGCTGGCTGGCTCGGGAAGTAAACGCGCAGCCCTTCGACTTCGTCCCACAACCTGGCTAGAAAGCAGTTTCTTACAGCTTCCGTGTTGCAGAGTCCCTGCAGCTTGAGCTCCCCCCGAAGGACGCGTCAAAAAAGGAGGCGTTCTTGAAGCCCCCCTTCTCCAAGCACAAACACACGGAGGCTCTGCAGCTTCCTTCTCAGATGGCCATGCCGTCACACTGGTCGCGCTGGCATTACCGTTGCCAGCTTCCAGCAGCTGCTAGCATGCAAAAGGGCTCGAGAAGTAAAAGGCAGTGCTGTGCTGCACCTTCGCCTTCGCACGCGTAAGCCACGTAAGTGCACTGTGTACTTGTCTCCTCTGCTTGCATCTACCGGGATACTTAATTCTCTGCATCTCGGAGCCTAAAGGTAAGAGCAGCTGTTTCCACAGAAGCTGGCTGGTGCTATAGGTAGCAGCACAAGCAGCTGTCTTTGGAGTTCCTTCTGCTGCTGCTAGCGTGACTTTTCCAGGCAAGCGAGTGGCAGCCACGCTTCCCCTGCAGCCCGTAGGATGCGCACACAAGCCATGTGCACGGCAGCTTCGTTCTTCGCTTTTTGTAACGCGTCGCGCTTTCATTGCCCCGGAGGCGAAGAGTCGTCTGCTTCTCGCCCAGAAAGCTCTGCCGGCAGAGGAGCGCACCAGAGCACTGCTTCTGCCGGAACACGCCTGGCCCATACACACAATCCCTCTCAGCGCTACGTGGCACCACACTCTGCCTCTCCTGTGCTCCGCATCTAAACGGAAAGGCCCTCGGCTACGTCGCGCACAGAGAACTGTGCCAGAACAACGCGCTTCCCGGCGCTGGCCCCTGCGGCTCGGAGAAACTTGGATTTGCACCACATTCCCGGGCAGCCCCCTTTACAAGCTGCACAGCGCCCTCGGATCGCGGTGCTCTTTGCACGGTCCTTGTCAGCTCCAAGTACCCCCCCCGCGCACGTTACAGGCTCATAAAGACCAAGGATGCGAGTAGCCGTCTCGCCCAGAAAAATGTACCGGCGCAAAAGCACGATCTTCGTTACCCGTTCTCGTCGGCCAGACGGTTGTGCTCTGTCGAAAGGCTTGGACACCTAAACACTCCCGCGCTGCTTTCCCGGCACATTTCTCTAAGCGGAGAGCTAGACGGGCAGTTCGGACCCCATCGAAACAGAAGGAGAATGATTCTACCTGGAGCTGAGGCAAATCCGTGCACAGCACATGCTGCGTGCCAGCACTGTACACGCTGAGGAGCAGCAAAGCTGAGTGCCACCGCTGGGCTTCAGTTCTCTCCAGACGGCAGAAGGCGAAGATTGAAGCCGCAGAGCACGGGGCTTCTGTGTGCTCGGCACCGTCTTTCCAAAGCCCAGGCAAACGCGCCTTCACAAGCCCGCTCAGCCGAGAATACGCTGGCTGGCTCGGGAAGTAAACGCGCAGCCCTTCGACTTCGTCCCACAACCTGGCTAGAAAGCAGTTTCTTACAGCTTCCGTGTTGCAGAGTCCCTGCAGCTTGAGCTCACCCCGAAGGACGCGTCAAAAAAGGAGGCGTTCTTGAAGCCCCCCTTCTCCAAGCACAAACACACTGAGGCTCTGCAGCTTCCTTCTCAGATGGCCATGCCGTCACACTGGTCGCGCTGGCATTACCGTTGCCAGCTTCCAGCAGCTGCTAGCATGCAAAAGGGCTCGAGAAGTAAAAGGCAGTGCTGTGCTGCACCTTCGCCTTCGCACGCGTAAGCCACGTAAGTGCACTGTGTACTTGTCTCCTCTGCTTGCATCTACCGGGATACTTAATTCTCTGCATCTCGGAGCCTAAAGGTAAGAGCAGCTGTTTCCACAGAAGCTGGCTGGTGCTATAGGTAGCAGCACAAGCAGCTGTCTTTGGAGTTCCTTCTGCTGCTGCTAGCGTGACTTTTCCAGGCAAGCGAGTGGCAGCCACGCTTTCCCTGCAGCCCGTAGGATGCGCACACAAGCCATGTGCACGGCAGCTTCGTTCTTCGCTTTTTGTAACGCGTCGCGCTTTCATTGCCCCGGAGGCGAAGAGTCGTCTGCTTCTCGCCCAGAAAGCTCTGCCGGCAGAGGGGCGCACCAGAGAACTGCTTCTGCCGGAACACGCCTGGCCCATACACACAATCCCTCTCAGCGCTACGTGGCACCACACTCTGCCTCTCCTGTGCTCCGCATCTAAACGGAAAGGCCCTCGGCTACGTCGCGCACAGAGAACTGTGCCAGAACAACGCGCTTCCCGGCGCTGGCCCCTGCGGCTCGGAGAAACTTGGATTTGCACCACATTCCCGGGCAGCCCCCTTTACAAGCTGCACAGCGCCCTCGGATCGCGGTGCTCTTTGCACGGTCCTTGTCAGCTCCAAGTACCCCCCCCGCGCACGTTACAGGCTCATAAAGACCAAGGATGCGAGTAGCCGTCTCGCCCAGAAAAATGTACCGGCGCAAAAGCACGATCTTCGTTACCCGTTCTCGTCGGCCAGACGGTTGTGCTCTGTCGAAAGGCTTGGACACCTAAACACTCCCGCGCTGCTTTCCCGGCACATTTCTCTAAGCGGAGAGCTAGACGGGCAGTTCGGACCCCATCGAAACAGAAGGAGAATGATTCTACCTGGAGCTGAGGCAAATCCGTGCACAGCACATGCTGCGTGCCAGCACTGTACACGCTGAGGAGCAGCAAAGCTGAGTGCCACCGCTGGGCTTCAGTTCTCTCCAGACGGCAGAAGGCGAAGATTGAAGCCGCAGAGCACGGGGCTTCTGTGTGCTCGGCACCGTCTTTCCAAAGCCCAGGCAAACGCGCCTTCACAAGCCCGCTCAGCCGAGAATACGCTGGCTGGCTCGGGAAGTAAACGCGCAGCCCTTCGACTTCGTCCCACAACCTGGCTAGAAAGCAGTTTCTTACAGCTTCCGTGTTGCAGAGTCCCTGCAGCTTGAGCTCCCCCCGAAGGACGCGTCAAAAAAGGAGGCGTTCTTGAAGCCCCCCTTCTCCAAGCACAAACACACTGAGGCTCTGCAGCTTCCTTCTCAGATGGCCATGCCGTCACACTGGTCGCGCTGGCATTACCGTTGCCAGCTTCCAGCAGCTGCTAGCATGCAAAAGGGCTCGAGAAGTAAAAGGCAGTGCTGTGCTGCACCTTCGCCTTCGCACGCGTAAGCCACGTAAGTGCACTGTGTACTTGTCTCCTCTGCTTGCATCTACCGGGATACTTAATTCTCTGCATCTCGGAGCCTAAAGGTAAGAGCAGCTGTTTCCACAGAAGCTGGCTGGTGCTATAGGTAGCAGCACAAGCAGCTGTCTTTGGAGTTCCTTCTGCTGCTGCTAGCGTGACTTTTCCAGGCAAGCGAGTGGCAGCCACGCTTTCCCTGCAGCCCGTAGGATGCGCACACAAGCCATGTGCACGGCAGCTTCGTTCTTCGCTTTTTGTAACGCGTCGCGCTTTCATTGCCCCGGAGGCGAAGAGTCGTCTGCTTCTCGCACAGAAAGCTCTGCCGGCAGAGGAGCGCACCAGAGCACTGCTTCTGCCGGAACACGCCTGGCCCATACACACAATCCCTCTCAGCGCTACGTGGCACCACACTCTGCCTCTCCTGTGCTCCGCATCTAAACGGAAAGGCCCTCGGCTACGTCGCGCACAGAGAACTGTGCCAGAACAACGCGCTTCCCGGCGCTGGCCCCTGCGGCTCGGAGAAACTTGGATTTGCACCACATTCCCGGGCAGCCCCCTTTACAAGCTGCACAGCGCCCTCGGATCGCGGTGCTCTTTGCACGGTCCTTGTCAGCTCCAAGTACCCCCCCCGCGCACGTTACAGGCTCATAAAGACCAAGGATGCGAGTAGCCGTCTCGCCCAGAAAAATGTACCGGCGCAAAAGCACGATCTTCGTTACCCGTTCTCGTCGGCCAGACGGTTGTGCTCTGTCGAAAGGCTTGGACACCTAAACACTCCCGCGCTGCTTTCCCGGCACATTTCTCTAAGCGGAGAGCTAGACGGGCAGTTCGGACCCCATCGAAACAGAAGGAGAATGATTCTACCTGGAGCTGAGGCAAATCCGTGCACAGCACATGCTGCGTGCCAGCACTGTACACGCTGAGGAGCAGCAAAGCTGAGTGCCACCGCTGGGCTTCAGTTCTCTCCAGACGGCAGAAGGCGAAGATTGAAGCCGCAGAGCACGGGGCTTCTGTGTGCTCGGCACCGTCTTTCCAAAGCCCAGGCAAACGCGCCTTCACAAGCCCGCTCAGCCGAGAATACGCTGGCTGGCTCGGGAAGTAAACGCGCAGCCCTTCGACTTCGTCCCACAACCTGGCTAGAAAGCAGTTTCTTACAGCTTCCGTGTTGCAGAGTCCCTGCAGCTTGAGCTCACCCCGAAGGACGCGTCAAAAAAGGAGGCGTTCTTGAAGCCCCCCTTCTCCAAGCACAAACACACGGAGGCTCTGCAGCTTCCTTCTCAGATGGCCATGCCGTCACACTGGTCGCGCTGGCATTACCGTTGCCAGCTTCCAGCAGCTGCTAGCATGCAAAAGGGCTCGAGAAGTAAAAGGCAGTGCTGTGCTGCACCTTCGCCTTCGCACGCGTAAGCCACGTAAGTGCACTGTGTACTTGTCTCCTCTGCTTGCATCTACCGGGATACTTAATTCTCTGCATCTCGGAGCCTAAAGGTAAGAGCAGCTGTTTCCACAGAAGCTGGCTGGTGCTATAGGTAGCAGCACAAGCAGCTGTCTTTGGAGTTCCTTCTGCTGCTGCTAGCGTGACTTTTCCAGGCAAGCGAGTGGCAGCCACGCTTTCCCTGCAGCCCGTAGGATGCGCACACAAGCCATGTGCACGGCAGCTTCGTTCTTCGCTTTTTGTAACGCGTCGCGCTTTCATTGCCCCGGAGGCGAAGAGTCGTCTGCTTCTCGCACAGAAAGCTCTGCCGGCAGAGGAGCGCACCAGAGCACTGCTTCTGCCGGAACACGCCTGGCCCATACACACAATCCCTCTCAGCGCTACGTGGCACCACACTCTGCCTCTCCTGTGCTCCGCATCTAAACGGAAAGGCCCTCGGCTACGTCGCGCACAGAGAACTGTGCCAGAACAACGCGCTTCCCGGCGCTGGCCCCTGCGGCTCGGAGAAACTTGGATTTGCACCACATTCCCGGGCAGCCCCCTTTACAAGCTGCACAGCGCCCTCGGATCGCGGTGCTCTTTGCACGGTCCTTGTCAGCTCCAAGTACCCCCCCCGCGCACGTTACAGGCTCATAAAGACCAAGGATGCGAGTAGCCGTCTCGCCCAGAAAAATGTACCGGCGCAAAAGCACGATCTTCGTTACCCGTTCTCGTCGGCCAGACGGTTGTGCTCTGTCGAAAGGCTTGGACACCTAAACACTCCCGCACTGCTTTCCCGGCACATTTCTCTAAGCGGAGAGCTAGACGGGCAGTTCGGACCCCATCGAAACAGAAGGAGAATGATTCTACCTGGAGCTGAGGCAAATCCGTGCACAGCACATGCTGCGTGCCAGCACTGTACACGCTGAGGAGCAGCAAAGCTGAGTGCCACCGCTGGGCTTCAGTTCTCTCCAGACGGCAGAAGGCGAAGATTGAAGCCGCAGAGCACGGGGCTTCTGTGTGCTCGGCACCGTCTTTCCAAAGCCCAGGCAAACGCGCCTTCACAAGCCCGCTCAGCCGAGAATACGCTGGCTGGCTCGGGAAGTAAACGCGCAGCCCTTCGACTTCGTCCCACAACCTGGCTAGAAAGCAGTTTCTTACAGCTTCCGTGTTGCAGAGTCCCTGCAGCTTGAGCTCACCCCGAAGGACGCGTCAAAAAAGGAGGCGTTCTTGAAGCCCCCCTTCTCCAAGCACAAACACACGGAGGCTCTGCAGCTTCCTTCTCAGATGGCCATGCCGTCACACTGGTCGCGCTGGCATTACCGTTGCCAGCTTCCAGCAGCTGCTAGCATGCAAAAGGGCTCGAGAAGTAAAAGGCAGTGCTGTGCTGCACCTTCGCCTTCGCACGCGTAAGCCACGTAAGTGCACTGTGTACTTGTCTCCTCTGCTTGCATCTACCGGGATACTTAATTCTCTGCATCTCGGAGCCTAAAGGTAAGAGCAGCTGTTTCCACAGAAGCTGGCTGGTGCTATAGGTAGCAGCACAAGCAGCTGTCTTTGGAGTTCCTTCTGCTGCTGCTAGCGTGACTTTTCCAGGCAAGCGAGTGGCAGCCACGCTTTCCCTGCAGCCCGTAGGATGCGCACACAAGCCATGTGCACGGCAGCTTCGTTCTTCGCTTTTTGTAACGCGTCGCGCTTTCATTGCCCCGGAGGCGAAGAGTCGTCTGCTTCTCGCCCAGAAAGCTCTGCCGGCAGAGGGGCGCACCAGAGCACTGCTTCTGCCGGAACACGCCTGGCCCATACACACAATCCCTCTCAGCGCTACGTGGCACCACACTCTGCCTCTCCTGTGCTCCGCATCTAAACGGAAAGGCCCTCGGCTACGTCGCGCACAGAGAACTGTGCCAGAACAACGCGCTTCCCGGCGCTGGCCCCTGCGGCTCGGAGAAACTTGGATTTGCACCACATTCCCGGGCAGCCCCCTTTACAAGCTGCACAGCGCCCTCGGATCGCGGTGCTCTTTGCACGGTCCTTGTCAGCTCCAAGTACCCCCCCCGCGCACGTTACAGGCTCATAAAGACCAAGGATGCGAGTAGCCGTCTCGCCCAGAAAAATGTACCGGCGCAAAAGCACGATCTTCGTTACCCGTTCTCGTCGGCCAGACGGTTGTGCTCTGTCGAAAGGCTTGGACACCTAAACACTCCCGCGCTGCTTTCCCGGCACATTTCTCTAAGCGGAGAGCTAGACGGGCAGTTCGGACCCCATCGAAACAGAAGGAGAATGATTCTACCTGGAGCTGAGGCAAATCCGTGCACAGCACATGCTGCGTGCCAGCACTGTACACGCTGAGGAGCAGCAAAGCTGAGTGCCACCGCTGGGCTTCAGTTCTCTCCAGACGGCAGAAGGCGAAGATTGAAGCCGCAGAGCACGGGGCTTCTGTGTGCTCGGCACCGTCTTTCCAAAGCCCAGGCAAACGCGCCTTCACAAGCCCGCTCAGCCGAGAATACGCTGGCTGGCTCGGGAAGTAAACGCGCAGCCCTTCGACTTCGTCCCACAACCTGGCTAGAAAGCAGTTTCTTACAGCTTCCGTGTTGCAGAGTCCCTGCAGCTTGAGCTCACCCCGAAGGACGCGTCAAAAAAGGAGGCGTTCTTGAAGCCCCCCTTCTCCAAGCACAAACACACGGAGGCTCTGCAGCTTCCTTCTCAGATGGCCATGCCGTCACACTGGTCGCGCTGGCATTACCGTTGCCAGCTTCCAGCAGCTGCTAGCATGCAAAAGGGCTCGAGAAGTAAAAGGCAGTGCTGTGCTGCACCTTCGCCTTCGCACGCGTAAGCCACGTAAGTGCACTGTGTACTTGTCTCCTCTGCTTGCATCTACCGGGATACTTAATTCTCTGCATCTCGGAGCCTAAAGGTAAGAGCAGCTGTTTCCACAGAAGCTGGCTGGTGCTATAGGTAGCAGCACAAGCAGCTGTCTTTGGAGTTCCTTCTGCTGCTGCTAGCGTGACTTTTCCAGGCAAGCGAGTGGCAGCCACGCTTTCCCTGCAGCCCGTAGGATGCGCACACAAGCCATGTGCACGGCAGCTTCGTTCTTCGCTTTTTGTAACGCGTCGCGCTTTCATTGCCCCGGAGGCGAAGAGTCGTCTGCTTCTCGCACAGAAAGCTCTGCCGGCAGAGGAGCGCACCAGAGCACTGCTTCTGCCGGAACACGCCTGGCCCATACACACAATCCCTCTCAGCGCTACGTGGCACCACACTCTGCCTCTCCTGTGCTCCGCATCTAAACGGAAAGGCCCTCGGCTACGTCGCGCACAGAGAACTGTGCCAGAACAACGCGCTTCCCGGCGCTGGCCCCTGCGGCTCGGAGAAACTTGGATTTGCACCACATTCCCGGGCAGCCCCCTTTACAAGCTGCACAGCGCCCTCGGATCGCGGTGCTCTTTGCACGGTCCTTGTCAGCTCCAAGTACCCCCCCCGCGCACGTTACAGGCTCATAAAGACCAAGGATGCGAGTAGCCGTCTCGCCCAGAAAAATGTACCGGCGCAAAAGCACGATCTTCGTTACCCGTTCTCGTCGGCCAGACGGTTGTGCTCTGTCGAAAGGCTTGGACACCTAAACACTCCCGCGCTGCTTTCCCGGCACATTTCTCTAAGCGGAGAGCTAGACGGGCAGTTCGGACCCCATCGAAACAGAAGGAGAATGATTCTACCTGGAGCTGAGGCAAATCCGTGCACAGCACATGCTGCGTGCCAGCACTGTACACGCTGAGGAGCAGCAAAGCTGAGTGCCACCGCTGGGCTTCAGTTCTCTCCAGACGGCAGAAGGCGAAGATTGAAGCCGCAGAGCACGGGGCTTCTGTGTGCTCGGCACCGTCTTTCCAAAGCCCAGGCAAACGCGCCTTCACAAGCCCGCTCAGCCGAGAATACGCTGGCTGGCTCGGGAAGTAAACGCGCAGCCCTTCGACTTCGTCCCACAACCTGGCTAGAAAGCAGTTTCTTACAGCTTCCGTGTTGCAGAGTCCCTGCAGCTTGAGCTCACCCCGAAGGACGCGTCAAAAAAGGAGGCGTTCTTGAAGCCCCCCTTCTCCAAGCACAAACACACGGAGGCTCTGCAGCTTCCTTCTCAGATGGCCATGCCGTCACACTGGTCGCGCTGGCATTACCGTTGCCAGCTTCCAGCAGCTGCTAGCATGCAAAAGGGCTCGAGAAGTAAAAGGCAGTGCTGTGCTGCACCTTCGCCTTCGCACGCGTAAGCCACGTAAGTGCACTGTGTACTTGTCTCCTCTGCTTGCATCTACCGGGATACTTAATTCTCTGCATCTCGGAGCCTAAAGGTAAGAGCAGCTGTTTCCACAGAAGCTGGCTGGTGCTATAGGTAGCAGCACAAGCAGCTGTCTTTGGAGTTCCTTCTGCTGCTGCTAGCGTGACTTTTCCAGGCAAGCGAGTGGCAGCCACGCTTTCCCTGCAGCCCGTAGGATGCGCACACAAGCCATGTGCACGGCAGCTTCGTTCTTCGCTTTTTGTAACGCGTCGCGCTTTCATTGCCCCGGAGGCGAAGAGTCGTCTGCTTCTCGCCCAGAAAGCTCTGCCGGCAGAGGGGCGCACCAGAGAACTGCTTCTGCCGGAACACGCCTGGCCCATACACACAATCCCTCTCAGCGCTACGTGGCACCACACTCTGCCTCTCCTGTGCTCCGCATCTAAACGGAAAGGCCCTCGGCTACGTCGCGCACAGAGAACTGTGCCAGAACAACGCGCTTCCCGGCGCTGGCCCCTGCGGCTCGGAGAAACTTGGATTTGCACCACATTCCCGGGCAGCCCCCTTTACAAGCTGCACAGCGCCCTCGGATCGCGGTGCTCTTTGCACGGTCCTTGTCAGCTCCAAGTACCCCCCCCGCGCACGTTACAGGCTCATAAAGACCAAGGATGCGAGTAGCCGTCTCGCCCAGAAAAATGTACCGGCGCAAAAGCACGATCTTCGTTACCCGTTCTCGTCGGCCAGACGGTTGTGCTCTGTCGAAAGGCTTGGACACCTAAACACTCCCGCGCTGCTTTCCCGGCACATTTCTCTAAGCGGAGAGCTAGACGGGCAGTTCGGACCCCATCGAAACAGAAGGAGAATGATTCTACCTGGAGCTGAGGCAAATCCGTGCACAGCACATGCTGCGTGCCAGCACTGTACACGCTGAGGAGCAGCAAAGCTGAGTGCCACCGCTGGGCTTCAGTTCTCTCCAGACGGCAGAAGGCGAAGATTGAAGCCGCAGAGCACGGGGCTTCTGTGTGCTCGGCACCGTCTTTCCAAAGCCCAGGCAAACGCGCCTTCACAAGCCCGCTCAGCCGAGAATACGCTGGCTGGCTCGGGAAGTAAACGCGCAGCCCTTCGACTTCGTCCCACAACCTGGCTAGAAAGCAGTTTCTTACAGCTTCCGTGTTGCAGAGTCCCTGCAGCTTGAGCTCACCCCGAAGGACGCGTCAAAAAAGGAGGCGTTCTTGAAGCCCCCCTTCTCCAAGCACAAACACACTGAGGCTCTGCAGCTTCCTTCTCAGATGGCCATGCCGTCACACTGGTCGCGCTGGCATTACCGTTGCCAGCTTCCAGCAGCTGCTAGCATGCAAAAGGGCTCGAGAAGTAAAAGGCAGTGCTGTGCTGCACCTTCGCCTTCGCACGCGTAAGCCACGTAAGTGCACTGTGTACTTGTCTCCTCTGCTTGCATCTACCGGGATACTTAATTCTCTGCATCTCGGAGCCTAAAGGTAAGAGCAGCTGTTTCCACAGAAGCTGGCTGGTGCTATAGGTAGCAGCACAAGCAGCTGTCTTTGGAGTTCCTTCTGCTGCTGCTAGCGTGACTTTTCCAGGCAAGCGAGTGGCAGCCACGCTTTCCCTGCAGCCCGTAGGATGCGCACACAAGCCATGTGCACGGCAGCTTCGTTCTTCGCTTTTTGTAACGCGTCGCGCTTTCATTGCCCCGGAGGCGAAGAGTCGTCTGCTTCTCGCCCAGAAAGCTCTGCCGGCAGAGGGGCGCACCAGAGCACTGCTTCTGCCGGAACACGCCTGGCCCATACACACAATCCCTCTCAGCGCTACGTGGCACCACACTCTGCCTCTCCTGTGCTCCGCATCTAAACGGAAAGGCCCTCGGCTACGTCGCGCACAGAGAACTGTGCCAGAACAACGCGCTTCCCGGCGCTGGCCCCTGCGGCTCGGAGAAACTTGGATTTGCACCACATTCCCGGGCAGCCCCCTTTACAAGCTGCACAGCGCCCTCGGATCGCGGTGCTCTTTGCACGGTCCTTGTCAGCTCCAAGTACCCCCCCCGCGCACGTTACAGGCTCATAAAGACCAAGGATGCGAGTAGCCGTCTCGCCCAGAAAAATGTACCGGCGCAAAAGCACGATCTTCGTTACCCGTTCTCGTCGGCCAGACGGTTGTGCTCTGTCGAAAGGCTTGGACACCTAAACACTCCCGCGCTGCTTTCCCGGCACATTTCTCTAAGCGGAGAGCTAGACGGGCAGTTCGGACCCCATCGAAACAGAAGGAGAATGATTCTACCTGGAGCTGAGGCAAATCCGTGCACAGCACATGCTGCGTGCCAGCACTGTACACGCTGAGGAGCAGCAAAGCTGAGTGCCACCGCTGGGCTTCAGTTCTCTCCAGACGGCAGAAGGCGAAGATTGAAGCCGCAGAGCACGGGGCTTCTGTGTGCTCGGCACCGTCTTTCCAAAGCCCAGGCAAACGCGCCTTCACAAGCCCGCTCAGCCGAGAATACGCTGGCTGGCTCGGGAAGTAAACGCGCAGCCCTTCGACTTCGTCCCACAACCTGGCTAGAAAGCAGTTTCTTACAGCTTCCGTGTTGCAGAGTCCCTGCAGCTTGAGCTCACCCCGAAGGACGCGTCAAAAAAGGAGGCGTTCTTGAAGCCCCCCTTCTCCAAGCACAAACACACGGAGGCTCTGCAGCTTCCTTCTCAGATGGCCATGCCGTCACACTGGTCGCGCTGGCATTACCGTTGCCAGCTTCCAGCAGCTGCTAGCATGCAAAAGGGCTCGAGAAGTAAAAGGCAGTGCTGTGCTGCACCTTCGCCTTCGCACGCGTAAGCCACGTAAGTGCACTGTGTACTTGTCTCCTCTGCTTGCATCTACCGGGATACTTAATTCTCTGCATCTCGGAGCCTAAAGGTAAGAGCAGCTGTTTCCACAGAAGCTGGCTGGTGCTATAGGTAGCAGCACAAGCAGCTGTCTTTGGAGTTCCTTCTGCTGCTGCTAGCGTGACTTTTCCAGGCAAGCGAGTGGCAGCCACGCTTTCCCTGCAGCCCGTAGGATGCGCACACAAGCCATGTGCACGGCAGCTTCGTTCTTCGCTTTTTGTAACGCGTCGCGCTTTCATTGCCCCGGAGGCGAAGAGTCGTCTGCTTCTCGCACAGAAAGCTCTGCCGGCAGAGGAGCGCACCAGAGCACTGCTTCTGCCGGAACACGCCTGGCCCATACACACAATCCCTCTCAGCGCTACGTGGCACCACACTCTGCCTCTCCTGTGCTCCGCATCTAAACGGAAAGGCCCTCGGCTACGTCGCGCACAGAGAACTGTGCCAGAACAACGCGCTTCCCGGCGCTGGCCCCTGCGGCTCGGAGAAACTTGGATTTGCACCACATTCCCGGGCAGCCCCCTTTACAAGCTGCACAGCGCCCTCGGATCGCGGTGCTCTTTGCACGGTCCTTGTCAGCTCCAAGTACCCCCCCCGCGCACGTTACAGGCTCATAAAGACCAAGGATGCGAGTAGCCGTCTCGCCCAGAAAAATGTACCGGCGCAAAAGCACGATCTTCGTTACCCGTTCTCGTCGGCCAGACGGTTGTGCTCTGTCGAAAGGCTTGGACACCTAAACACTCCCGCACTGCTTTCCCGGCACATTTCTCTAAGCGGAGAGCTAGACGGGCAGTTCGGACCCCATCGAAACAGAAGGAGAATGATTCTACCTGGAGCTGAGGCAAATCCGTGCACAGCACATGCTGCGTGCCAGCACTGTACACGCTGAGGAGCAGCAAAGCTGAGTGCCACCGCTGGGCTTCAGTTCTCTCCAGACGGCAGAAGGCGAAGATTGAAGCCGCAGAGCACGGGGCTTCTGTGTGCTCGGCACCGTCTTTCCAAAGCCCAGGCAAACGCGCCTTCACAAGCCCGCTCAGCCGAGAATACGCTGGCTGGCTCGGGAAGTAAACGCGCAGCCCTTCGACTTCGTCCCACAACCTGGCTAGAAAGCAGTTTCTTACAGCTTCCGTGTTGCAGAGTCCCTGCAGCTTGAGCTCACCCCGAAGGACGCGTCAAAAAAGGAGGCGTTCTTGAAGCCCCCCTTCTCCAAGCACAAACACACGGAGGCTCTGCAGCTTCCTTCTCAGATGGCCATGCCGTCACACTGGTCGCGCTGGCATTACCGTTGCCAGCTTCCAGCAGCTGCTAGCATGCAAAAGGGCTCGAGAAGTAAAAGGCAGTGCTGTGCTGCACCTTCGCCTTCGCACGCGTAAGCCACGTAAGTGCACTGTGTACTTGTCTCCTCTGCTTGCATCTACCGGGATACTTAATTCTCTGCATCTCGGAGCCTAAAGGTAAGAGCAGCTGTTTCCACAGAAGCTGGCTGGTGCTATAGGTAGCAGCACAAGCAGCTGTCTTTGGAGTTCCTTCTGCTGCTGCTAGCGTGACTTTTCCAGGCAAGCGAGTGGCAGCCACGCTTTCCCTGCAGCCCGTAGGATGCGCACACAAGCCATGTGCACGGCAGCTTCGTTCTTCGCTTTTTGTAACGCGTCGCGCTTTCATTGCCCCGGAGGCGAAGAGTCGTCTGCTTCTCGCACAGAAAGCTCTGCCGGCAGAGGGGCGCACCAGAGCACTGCTTCTGCCGGAACACGCCTGGCCCATACACACAATCCCTCTCAGCGCTACGTGGCACCACACTCTGCCTCTCCTGTGCTCCGCATCTAAACGGAAAGGCCCTCGGCTACGTCGCGCACAGAGAACTGTGCCAGAACAACGCGCTTCCCGGCGCTGGCCCCTGCGGCTCGGAGAAACTTGGATTTGCACCACATTCCCGGGCAGCCCCCTTTACAAGCTGCACAGCGCCCTCGGATCGCGGTGCTCTTTGCACGGTCCTTGTCAGCTCCAAGTACCCCCCCCGCGCACGTTACAGGCTCATAAAGACCAAGGATGCGAGTAGCCGTCTCGCCCAGAAAAATGTACCGGCGCAAAAGCACGATCTTCGTTACCCGTTCTCGTCGGCCAGACGGTTGTGCTCTGTCGAAAGGCTTGGACACCTAAACACTCCCGCGCTGCTTTCCCGGCACATTTCTCTAAGCGGAGAGCTAGACGGGCAGTTCGGACCCCATCGAAACAGAAGGAGAATGATTCTACCTGGAGCTGAGGCAAATCCGTGCACAGCACATGCTGCGTGCCAGCACTGTACACGCTGAGGAGCAGCAAAGCTGAGTGCCACCGCTGGGCTTCAGTTCTCTCCAGACGGCAGAAGGCGAAGATTGAAGCCGCAGAGCACGGGGCTTCTGTGTGCTCGGCACCGTCTTTCCAAAGCCCAGGCAAACGCGCCTTCACAAGCCCGCTCAGCCGAGAATACGCTGGCTGGCTCGGGAAGTAAACGCGCAGCCCTTCGACTTCGTCCCACAACCTGGCTAGAAAGCAGTTTCTTACAGCTTCCGTGTTGCAGAGTCCCTGCAGCTTGAGCTCACCCCGAAGGACGCGTCAAAAAAGGAGGCGTTCTTGAAGCCCCCCTTCTCCAAGCACAAACACACGGAGGCTCTGCAGCTTCCTTCTCAGATGGCCATGCCGTCACACTGGTCGCGCTGGCATTACCGTTGCCAGCTTCCAGCAGCTGCTAGCATGCAAAAGGGCTCGAGAAGTAAAAGGCAGTGCTGTGCTGCACCTTCGCCTTCGCACGCGTAAGCCACGTAAGTGCACTGTGTACTTGTCTCCTCTGCTTGCATCTACCGGGATACTTAATTCTCTGCATCTCGGAGCCTAAAGGTAAGAGCAGCTGTTTCCACAGAAGCTGGCTGGTGCTATAGGTAGCAGCACAAGCAGCTGTCTTTGGAGTTCCTTCTGCTGCTGCTAGCGTGACTTTTCCAGGCAAGCGAGTGGCAGCCACGCTTTCCCTGCAGCCCGTAGGATGCGCACACAAGCCATGTGCACGGCAGCTTCGTTCTTCGCTTTTTGTAACGCGTCGCGCTTTCATTGCCCCGGAGGCGAAGAGTCGTCTGCTTCTCGCCCAGAAAGCTCTGCCGGCAGAGGGGCGCACCAGAGCACTGCTTCTGCCGGAACACGCCTGGCCCATACACACAATCCCTCTCAGCGCTACGTGGCACCACACTCTGCCTCTCCTGTGCTCCGCATCTAAACGGAAAGGCCCTCGGCTACGTCGCGCACAGAGAACTGTGCCAGAACAACGCGCTTCCCGGCGCTGGCCCCTGCGGCTCGGAGAAACTTGGATTTGCACCACATTCCCGGGCAGCCCCCTTTACAAGCTGCACAGCGCCCTCGGATCGCGGTGCTCTTTGCACGGTCCTTGTCAGCTCCAAGTACCCCCCCCGCGCACGTTACAGGCTCATAAAGACCAAGGATGCGAGTAGCCGTCTCGCCCAGAAAAATGTACCGGCGCAAAAGCACGATCTTCGTTACCCGTTCTCGTCGGCCAGACGGTTGTGCTCTGTCGAAAGGCTTGGACACCTAAACACTCCCGCGCTGCTTTCCCGGCACATTTCTCTAAGCGGAGAGCTAGACGGGCAGTTCGGACCCCATCGAAACAGAAGGAGAATGATTCTACCTGGAGCTGAGGCAAATCCGTGCACAGCACATGCTGCGTGCCAGCACTGTACACGCTGAGGAGCAGCAAAGCTGAGTGCCACCGCTGGGCTTCAGTTCTCTCCAGACGGCAGAAGGCGAAGATTGAAGCCGCAGAGCACGGGGCTTCTGTGTGCTCGGCACCGTCTTTCCAAAGCCCAGGCAAACGCGCCTTCACAAGCCCGCTCAGCCGAGAATACGCTGGCTGGCTCGGGAAGTAAACGCGCAGCCCTTCGACTTCGTCCCACAACCTGGCTAGAAAGCAGTTTCTTACAGCTTCCGTGTTGCAGAGTCCCTGCAGCTTGAGCTCACCCCGAAGGACGCGTCAAAAAAGGAGGCGTTCTTGAAGCCCCCCTTCTCCAAGCACAAACACACGGAGGCTCTGCAGCTTCCTTCTCAGATGGCCATGCCGTCACACTGGTCGCGCTGGCATTACCGTTGCCAGCTTCCAGCAGCTGCTAGCATGCAAAAGGGCTCGAGAAGTAAAAGGCAGTGCTGTGCTGCACCTTCGCCTTCGCACGCGTAAGCCACGTAAGTGCACTGTGTACTTGTCTCCTCTGCTTGCATCTACCGGGATACTTAATTCTCTGCATCTCGGAGCCTAAAGGTAAGAGCAGCTGTTTCCACAGAAGCTGGCTGGTGCTATAGGTAGCAGCACAAGCAGCTGTCTTTGGAGTTCCTTCTGCTGCTGCTAGCGTGACTTTTCCAGGCAAGCGAGTGGCAGCCACGCTTTCCCTGCAGCCCGTAGGATGCGCACACAAGCCATGTGCACGGCAGCTTCGTTCTTCGCTTTTTGTAACGCGTCGCGCTTTCATTGCCCCGGAGGCGAAGAGTCGTCTGCTTCTCGCCCAGAAAGCTCTGCCGGCAGAGGGGCGCACCAGAGAACTGCTTCTGCCGGAACACGCCTGGCCCATACACACAATCCCTCTCAGCGCTACGTGGCACCACACTCTGCCTCTCCTGTGCTCCGCATCTAAACGGAAAGGCCCTCGGCTACGTCGCGCACAGAGAACTGTGCCAGAACAACGCGCTTCCCGGCGCTGGCCCCTGCGGCTCGGAGAAACTTGGATTTGCACCACATTCCCGGGCAGCCCCCTTTACAAGCTGCACAGCGCCCTCGGATCGCGGTGCTCTTTGCACGGTCCTTGTCAGCTCCAAGTACCCCCCCCGCGCACGTTACAGGCTCATAAAGACCAAGGATGCGAGTAGCCGTCTCGCCCAGAAAAATGTACCGGCGCAAAAGCACGATCTTCGTTACCCGTTCTCGTCGGCCAGACGGTTGTGCTCTGTCGAAAGGCTTGGACACCTAAACACTCCCGCGCTGCTTTCCCGGCACATTTCTCTAAGCGGAGAGCTAGACGGGCAGTTCGGACCCCATCGAAACAGAAGGAGAATGATTCTACCTGGAGCTGAGGCAAATCCGTGCACAGCACATGCTGCGTGCCAGCACTGTACACGCTGAGGAGCAGCAAAGCTGAGTGCCACCGCTGGGCTTCAGTTCTCTCCAGACGGCAGAAGGCGAAGATTGAAGCCGCAGAGCACGGGGCTTCTGTGTGCTCGGCACCGTCTTTCCAAAGCCCAGGCAAACGCGCCTTCACAAGCCCGCTCAGCCGAGAATACGCTGGCTGGCTCGGGAAGTAAACGCGCAGCCCTTCGACTTCGTCCCACAACCTGGCTAGAAAGCAGTTTCTTACAGCTTCCGTGTTGCAGAGTCCCTGCAGCTTGAGCTCACCCCGAAGGACGCGTCAAAAAAGGAGGCGTTCTTGAAGCCCCCCTTCTCCAAGCACAAACACACGGAGGCTCTGCAGCTTCCTTCTCAGATGGCCATGCCGTCACACTGGTCGCGCTGGCATTACCGTTGCCAGCTTCCAGCAGCTGCTAGCATGCAAAAGGGCTCGAGAAGTAAAAGGCAGTGCTGTGCTGCACCTTCGCCTTCGCACGCGTAAGCCACGTAAGTGCACTGTGTACTTGTCTCCTCTGCTTGCATCTACCGGGATACTTAATTCTCTGCATCTCGGAGCCTAAAGGTAAGAGCAGCTGTTTCCACAGAAGCTGGCTGGTGCTATAGGTAGCAGCACAAGCAGCTGTCTTTGGAGTTCCTTCTGCTGCTGCTAGCGTGACTTTTCCAGGCAAGCGAGTGGCAGCCACGCTTTCCCTGCAGCCCGTAGGATGCGCACACAAGCCATGTGCACGGCAGCTTCGTTCTTCGCTTTTTGTAACGCGTCGCGCTTTCATTGCCCCGGAGGCGAAGAGTCGTCTGCTTCTCGCCCAGAAAGCTCTGCCGGCAGAGGGGCGCACCAGAGCACTGCTTCTGCCGGAACACGCCTGGCCCATACACACAATCCCTCTCAGCGCTACGTGGCACCACACTCTGCCTCTCCTGTGCTCCGCATCTAAACGGAAAGGCCCTCGGCTACGTCGCGCACAGAGAACTGTGCCAGAACAACGCGCTTCCCGGCGCTGGCCCCTGCGGCTCGGAGAAACTTGGATTTGCACCACATTCCCGGGCAGCCCCCTTTACAAGCTGCACAGCGCCCTCGGATCGCGGTGCTCTTTGCACGGTCCTTGTCAGCTCCAAGTACCCCCCCGCGCACGTTACAGGCTCATAAAGACCAAGGATGCGAGTAGCCGTCTCGCCCAGAAAAATGTACCGGCGCAAAAGCACGATCTTCGTTACCCGTTCTCGTCGGCCAGACGGTTGTGCTCTGTCGAAAGGCTTGGACACCTAAACACTCCCGCGCTGCTTTCCCGGCACATTTCTCTAAGCGGAGAGCTAGACGGGCAGTTCGGACCCCATCGAAACAGAAGGAGAATGATTCTACCTGGAGCTGAGGCAAATCCGTGCACAGCACATGCTGCGTGCCAGCACTGTACACGCTGAGGAGCAGCAAAGCTGAGTGCCACCGCTGGGCTTCAGTTCTCTCCAGACGGCAGAAGGCGAAGATTGAAGCCGCAGAGCACGGGGCTTCTGTGTGCTCGGCACCGTCTTTCCAAAGCCCAGGCAAACGCGCCTTCACAAGCCCGCTCAGCCGAGAATACGCTGGCTGGCTCGGGAAGTAAACGCGCAGCCCTTCGACTTCGTCCCACAACCTGGCTAGAAAGCAGTTTCTTACAGCTTCCGTGTTGCAGAGTCCCTGCAGCTTGAGCTCCCCCCGAAGGACGCGTCAAAAAAGGAGGCGTTCTTGAAGCCCCCCTTCTCCAAGCACAAACACACGGAGGCTCTGCAGCTTCCTTCTCAGATGGCCATGCCGTCACACTGGTCGCGCTGGCATTACCGTTGCCAGCTTCCAGCAGCTGCTAGCATGCAAAAGGGCTCGAGAAGTAAAAGGCAGTGCTGTGCTGCACCTTCGCCTTCGCACGCGTAAGCCACGTAAGTGCACTGTGTACTTGTCTCCTCTGCTTGCATCTACCGGGATACTTAATTCTCTGCATCTCGGAGCCTAAAGGTAAGAGCAGCTGTTTCCACAGAAGCTGGCTGGTGCTATAGGTAGCAGCACAAGCAGCTGTCTTTGGAGTTCCTTCTGCTGCTGCTAGCGTGACTTTTCCAGGCAAGCGAGTGGCAGCCACGCTTTCCCTGCAGCCCGTAGGATGCGCACACAAGCCATGTGCACGGCAGCTTCGTTCTTCGCTTTTTGTAACGCGTCGCGCTTTCATTGCCCCGGAGGCGAAGAGTCGTCTGCTTCTCGCCCAGAAAGCTCTGCCGGCAGAGGAGCGCACCAGAGCACTGCTTCTGCCGGAACACGCCTGGCCCATACACACAATCCCTCTCAGCGCTACGTGGCACCACACTCTGCCTCTCCTGTGCTCCGCATCTAAACGGAAAGGCCCTCGGCTACGTCGCGCACAGAGAACTGTGCCAGAACAACGCGCTTCCCGGCGCTGGCCCCTGCGGCTCGGAGAAACTTGGATTTGCACCACATTCCCGGGCAGCCCCCTTTACAAGCTGCACAGCGCCCTCGGATCGCGGTGCTCTTTGCACGGTCCTTGTCAGCTCCAAGTACCCCCCCCGCGCACGTTACAGGCTCATAAAGACCAAGGATGCGAGTAGTCGTCTCGCCCAGAAAAATGTACCGGCGCAAAAGCACGATCTTCGTTACCCGTTCTCGTCGGCCAGACGGTTGTGCTCTGTCGAAAGGCTTGGACACCTAAACACTCCCGCGCTGCTTTCCCGGCACATTTCTCTAAGCGGAGAGCTAGACGGGCAGTTCGGACCCCATCGAAACAGAAGGAGAATGATTCTACCTGGAGCTGAGGCAAATCCGTGCACAGCACATGCTGCGTGCCAGCACTGTACACGCTGAGGAGCAGCAAAGCTGAGTGCCACCGCTGGGCTTCAGTTCTCTCCAGACGGCAGAAGGCGAAGATTGAAGCCGCAGAGCACGGGGCTTCTGTGTGCTCGGCACCGTCTTTCCAAAGCCCAGGCAAACGCGCCTTCACAAGCCCGCTCAGCCGAGAATACGCTGGCTGGCTCGGGAAGTAAACGCGCAGCCCTTCGACTTCGTCCCACAACCTGGCTAGAAAGCAGTTTCTTACAGCTTCCGTGTTGCAGAGTCCCTGCAGCTTGAGCTCACCCCGAAGGACGCGTCAAAAAAGGAGGCGTTCTTGAAGCCCCCCTTCTCCAAGCACAAACACACTGAGGCTCTGCAGCTTCCTTCTCAGATGGCCATGCCGTCACACTGGTCGCGCTGGCATTACCGTTGCCAGCTTCCAGCAGCTGCTAGCATGCAAAAGGGCTCGAGAAGTAAAAGGCAGTGCTGTGCTGCACCTTCGCCTTCGCACGCGTAAGCCACGTAAGTGCACTGTGTACTTGTCTCCTCTGCTTGCATCTACCGGGATACTTAATTCTCTGCATCTCGGAGCCTAAAGGTAAGAGCAGCTGTTTCCACAGAAGCTGGCTGGTGCTATAGGTAGCAGCACAAGCAGCTGTCTTTGGAGTTCCTTCTGCTGCTGCTAGCGTGACTTTTCCAGGCAAGCGAGTGGCAGCCACGCTTTCCCTGCAGCCCGTAGGATGCGCACACAAGCCATGTGCACGGCAGCTTCGTTCTTCGCTTTTTGTAACGCGTCGCGCTTTCATTGCCCCGGAGGCGAAGAGTCGTCTGCTTCTCGCCCAGAAAGCTCTGCCGGCAGAGGGGCGCACCAGAGCACTGCTTCTGCCGGAACACGCCTGGCCCATACACACAATCCCTCTCAGCGCTACGTGGCACCACACTCTGCCTCTCCTGTGCTCCGCATCTAAACGGAAAGGCCCTCGGCTACGTCGCGCACAGAGAACTGTGCCAGAACAACGCGCTTCCCGGCGCTGGCCCCTGCGGCTCGGAGAAACTTGGATTTGCACCACATTCCCGGGCAGCCCCCTTTACAAGCTGCACAGCGCCCTCGGATCGCGGTGCTCTTTGCACGGTCCTTGTCAGCTCCAAGTACCCCCCCGCGCACGTTACAGGCTCATAAAGACCAAGGATGCGAGTAGCCGTCTCGCCCAGAAAAATGTACCGGCGCAAAAGCACGATCTTCGTTACCCGTTCTCGTCGGCCAGACGGTTGTGCTCTGTCGAAAGGCTTGGACACCTAAACACTCCCGCGCTGCTTTCCCGGCACATTTCTCTAAGCGGAGAGCTAGACGGGCAGTTCGGACCCCATCGAAACAGAAGGAGAATGATTCTACCTGGAGCTGAGGCAAATCCGTGCACAGCACATGCTGCGTGCCAGCACTGTACACGCTGAGGAGCAGCAAAGCTGAGTGCCACCGCTGGGCTTCAGTTCTCTCCAGACGGCAGAAGGCGAAGATTGAAGCCGCAGAGCACGGGGCTTCTGTGTGCTCGGCACCGTCTTTCCAAAGCCCAGGCAAACGCGCCTTCACAAGCCCGCTCAGCCGAGAATACGCTGGCTGGCTCGGGAAGTAAACGCGCAGCCCTTCGACTTCGTCCCACAACCTGGCTAGAAAGCAGTTTCTTACAGCTTCCGTGTTGCAGAGTCCCTGCAGCTTGAGCTCCCCCCGAAGGACGCGTCAAAAAAGGAGGCGTTCTTGAAGCCCCCCTTCTCCAAGCACAAACACACGGAGGCTCTGCAGCTTCCTTCTCAGATGGCCATGCCGTCACACTGGTCGCGCTGGCATTACCGTTGCCAGCTTCCAGCAGCTGCTAGCATGCAAAAGGGCTCGAGAAGTAAAAGGCAGTGCTGTGCTGCACCTTCGCCTTCGCACGCGTAAGCCACGTAAGTGCACTGTGTACTTGTCTCCTCTGCTTGCATCTACCGGGATACTTAATTCTCTGCATCTCGGAGCCTAAAGGTAAGAGCAGCTGTTTCCACAGAAGCTGGCTGGTGCTATAGGTAGCAGCACAAGCAGCTGTCTTTGGAGTTCCTTCTGCTGCTGCTAGCGTGACTTTTCCAGGCAAGCGAGTGGCAGCCACGCTTTCCCTGCAGCCCGTAGGATGCGCACACAAGCCATGTGCACGGCAGCTTCGTTCTTCGCTTTTTGTAACGCGTCGCGCTTTCATTGCCCCGGAGGCGAAGAGTCGTCTGCTTCTCGCACAGAAAGCTCTGCCGGCAGAGGGGCGCACCAGAGCACTGCTTCTGCCGGAACACGCCTGGCCCATACACACAATCCCTCTCAGCGCTACGTGGCACCACACTCTGCCTCTCCTGTGCTCCGCATCTAAACGGAAAGGCCCTCGGCTACGTCGCGCACAGAGAACTGTGCCAGAACAACGCGCTTCCCGGCGCTGGCCCCTGCGGCTCGGAGAAACTTGGATTTGCACCACATTCCCGGGCAGCCCCCTTTACAAGCTGCACAGCGCCCTCGGATCGCGGTGCTCTTTGCACGGTCCTTGTCAGCTCCAAGTACCCCCCCCGCGCACGTTACAGGCTCATAAAGACCAAGGATGCGAGTAGCCGTCTCGCCCAGAAAAATGTACCGGCGCAAAAGCACGATCTTCGTTACCCGTTCTCGTCGGCCAGACGGTTGTGCTCTGTCGAAAGGCTTGGACACCTAAACACTCCCGCGCTGCTTTCCCGGCACATTTCTCTAAGCGGAGAGCTAGACGGGCAGTTCGGACCCCATCGAAACAGAAGGAGAATGATTCTACCTGGAGCTGAGGCAAATCCGTGCACAGCACATGCTGCGTGCCAGCACTGTACACGCTGAGGAGCAGCAAAGCTGAGTGCCACCGCTGGGCTTCAGTTCTCTCCAGACGGCAGAAGGCGAAGATTGAAGCCGCAGAGCACGGGGCTTCTGTGTGCTCGGCACCGTCTTTCCAAAGCCCAGGCAAACGCGCCTTCACAAGCCCGCTCAGCCGAGAATACGCTGGCTGGCTCGGGAAGTAAACGCGCAGCCCTTCGACTTCGTCCCACAACCTGGCTAGAAAGCAGTTTCTTACAGCTTCCGTGTTGCAGAGTCCCTGCAGCTTGAGCTCCCCCCGAAGGACGCGTCAAAAAAGGAGGCGTTCTTGAAGCCCCCCTTCTCCAAGCACAAACACACTGAGGCTCTGCAGCTTCCTTCTCAGATGGCCATGCCGTCACACTGGTCGCGCTGGCATTACCGTTGCCAGCTTCCAGCAGCTGCTAGCATGCAAAAGGGCTCGAGAAGTAAAAGGCAGTGCTGTGCTGCACCTTCGCCTTCGCACGCGTAAGCCACGTAAGTGCACTGTGTACTTGTCTCCTCTGCTTGCATCTACCGGGATACTTAATTCTCTGCATCTCGGAGCCTAAAGGTAAGAGCAGCTGTTTCCACAGAAGCTGGCTGGTGCTATAGGTAGCAGCACAAGCAGCTGTCTTTGGAGTTCCTTCTGCTGCTGCTAGCGTGACTTTTCCAGGCAAGCGAGTGGCAGCCACGCTTTCCCTGCAGCCCGTAGGATGCGCACACAAGCCATGTGCACGGCAGCTTCGTTCTTCGCTTTTTGTAACGCGTCGCGCTTTCATTGCCCCGGAGGCGAAGAGTCGTCTGCTTCTCGCACAGAAAGCTCTGCCGGCAGAGGAGCGCACCAGAGCACTGCTTCTGCCGGAACACGCCTGGCCCATACACACAATCCCTCTCAGCGCTACGTGGCACCACACTCTGCCTCTCCTGTGCTCCGCATCTAAACGGAAAGGCCCTCGGCTACGTCGCGCACAGAGAACTGTGCCAGAACAACGCGCTTCCCGGCGCTGGCCCCTGCGGCTCGGAGAAACTTGGATTTGCACCACATTCCCGGGCAGCCCCCTTTACAAGCTGCACAGCGCCCTCGGATCGCGGTGCTCTTTGCACGGTCCTTGTCAGCTCCAAGTACCCCCCCCGCGCACGTTACAGGCTCATAAAGACCAAGGATGCGAGTAGCCGTCTCGCCCAGAAAAATGTACCGGCGCAAAAGCACGATCTTCGTTACCCGTTCTCGTCGGCCAGACGGTTGTGCTCTGTCGAAAGGCTTGGACACCTAAACACTCCCGCGCTGCTTTCCCGGCACATTTCTCTAAGCGGAGAGCTAGACGGGCAGTTCGGACCCCATCGAAACAGAAGGAGAATGATTCTACCTGGAGCTGAGGCAAATCCGTGCACAGCACATGCTGCGTGCCAGCACTGTACACGCTGAGGAGCAGCAAAGCTGAGTGCCACCGCTGGGCTTCAGTTCTCTCCAGACGGCAGAAGGCGAAGATTGAAGCCGCAGAGCACGGGGCTTCTGTGTGCTCGGCACCGTCTTTCCAAAGCCCAGGCAAACGCGCCTTCACAAGCCCGCTCAGCCGAGAATACGCTGGCTGGCTCGGGAAGTAAACGCGCAGCCCTTCGACTTCGTCCCACAACCTGGCTAGAAAGCAGTTTCTTACAGCTTCCGTGTTGCAGAGTCCCTGCAGCTTGAGCTCACCCCGAAGGACGCGTCAAAAAAGGAGGCGTTCTTGAAGCCCCCCTTCTCCAAGCACAAACACACTGAGGCTCTGCAGCTTCCTTCTCAGATGGCCATGCCGTCACACTGGTCACGCTGGCATTACCGTTGCCAGCTTCCAGCAGCTGCTAGCATGCAAAAGGGCTCGAGAAGTAAAAGGCAGTGCTGTGCTGCACCTTCGCCTTCGCACGCGTAAGCCACGTAAGTGCACTGTGTACTTGTCTCCTCTGCTTGCATCTACCGGGATACTTAATTCTCTGCATCTCGGAGCCTAAAGGTAAGAGCAGCTGTTTCCACAGAAGCTGGCTGGTGCTATAGGTAGCAGCACAAGCAGCTGTCTTTGGAGTTCCTTCTGCTGCTGCTAGCGTGACTTTTCCAGGCAAGCGAGTGGCAGCCACGCTTTCCCTGCAGCCCGTAGGATGCGCACACAAGCCATGTGCACGGCAGCTTCGTTCTTCGCTTTTTGTAACGCGTCGCGCTTTCATTGCCCCGGAGGCGAAGAGTCGTCTGCTTCTCGCACAGAAAGCTCTGCCGGCAGAGGAGCGCACCAGAGCACTGCTTCTGCCGGAACACGCCTGGC
The DNA here is from genome assembly GCF_041296385.1 of Aphelocoma coerulescens. Classification (NCBI taxonomy): domain Eukaryota; kingdom Metazoa; phylum Chordata; class Aves; order Passeriformes; family Corvidae; genus Aphelocoma; species Aphelocoma coerulescens. The sequence goes on along the minus strand of NC_091022.1, from coordinate 6,298,337 downwards.
CCATACACACAATCCCTCTCAGCGCTACGTGGCACCACACTCTGCCTCTCCTGTGCTCCGCATCTAAACGGAAAGGCCCTCGGCTACGTCGCGCACAGAGAACTGTGCCAGAACAACGCGCTTCCCGGCGCTGGCCCCTGCGGCTCGGAGAAACTTGGATTTGCACCACATTCCCGGGCAGCCCCCTTTACAAGCTGCACAGCGCCCTCGGATCGCGGTGCTCTTTGCACGGTCCTTGTCAGCTCCAAGTACCCCCCCCGCGCACGTTACAGGCTCATAAAGACCAAGGATGCGAGTAGCCGTCTCGCCCAGAAAAATGTACCGGCGCAAAAGCACGATCTTCGTTACCCGTTCTCGTCGGCCAGACGGTTGTGCTCTGTCGAAAGGCTTGGACACCTAAACACTCCCGCGCTGCTTTCCCGGCACATTTCTCTAAGCGGAGAGCTAGACGGGCAGTTCGGACCCCATCGAAACAGAAGGAGAATGATTCTACCTGGAGCTGAGGCAAATCCGTGCACAGCACATGCTGCGTGCCAGCACTGTACACGCTGAGGAGCAGCAAAGCTGAGTGCCACCGCTGGGCTTCAGTTCTCTCCAGACGGCAGAAGGCGAAGATTGAAGCCGCAGAGCACGGGGCTTCTGTGTGCTCGGCACCGTCTTTCCAAAGCCCAGGCAAACGCGCCTTCACAAGCCCGCTCAGCCGAGAATACGCTGGCTGGCTCGGGAAGTAAACGCGCAGCCCTTCGACTTCGTCCCACAACCTGGCTAGAAAGCAGTTTCTTACAGCTTCCGTGTTGCAGAGTCCCTGCAGCTTGAGCTCCCCCCGAAGGACGCGTCAAAAAAGGAGGCGTTCTTGAAGCCCCCCTTCTCCAAGCACAAACACACGGAGGCTCTGCAGCTTCCTTCTCAGATGGCCATGCCGTCACACTGGTCGCGCTGGCATTACCGTTGCCAGCTTCCAGCAGCTGCTAGCATGCAAAAGGGCTCGAGAAGTAAAAGGCAGTGCTGTGCTGCACCTTCGCCTTCGCACGCGTAAGCCACGTAAGTGCACTGTGTACTTGTCTCCTCTGCTTGCATCTACCGGGATACTTAATTCTCTGCATCTCGGAGCCTAAAGGTAAGAGCAGCTGTTTCCACAGAAGCTGGCTGGTGCTATAGGTAGCAGCACAAGCAGCTGTCTTTGGAGTTCCTTCTGCTGCTGCTAGCGTGACTTTTCCAGGCAAGCGAGTGGCAGCCACGCTTTCCCTGCAGCCCGTAGGATGCGCACACAAGCCATGTGCACGGCAGCTTCGTTCTTCGCTTTTTGTAACGCGTCGCGCTTTCATTGCCCCGGAGGCGAAGAGTCATCTGCTTCTCGCCCAGAAAGCTCTGCCGGCAGAGGGGCGCACCAGAGAACTGCTTCTGCCGGAACACGCCTGGCCCATACACACAATCCCTCTCAGCGCTACGTGGCACCACACTCTGCCTCTCCTGTGCTCCGCATCTAAACGGAAAGGCCCTCGGCTACGTCGCGCACAGAGAACTGTGCCAGAACAACGCGCTTCCCGGCGCTGGCCCCTGCGGCTCGGAGAAACTTGGATTTGCACCACATTCCCGGGCAGCCCCCTTTACAAGCTGCACAGCGCCCTCGGATCGCGGTGCTCTTTGCACGGTCCTTGTCAGCTCCAAGTACCCCCCCCGCGCACGTTACAGGCTCATAAAGACCAAGGATGCGAGTAGCCGTCTCGCCCAGAAAAATGTACCGGCGCAAAAGCACGATCTTCGTTACCCGTTCTCGTCGGCCAGACGGTTGTGCTCTGTCGAAAGGCTTGGACACCTAAACACTCCCGCGCTGCTTTCCCGGCACATTTCTCTAAGCGGAGAGCTAGACGGGCAGTTCGGACCCCATCGAAACAGAAGGAGAATGATTCTACCTGGAGCTGAGGCAAATCCGTGCACAGCACATGCTGCGTGCCAGCACTGTACACGCTGAGGAGCAGCAAAGCTGAGTGCCACCGCTGGGCTTCAGTTCTCTCCAGACGGCAGAAGGCGAAGATTGAAGCCGCAGAGCACGGGGCTTCTGTGTGCTCGGCACCGTCTTTCCAAAGCCCAGGCAAACGCGCCTTCACAAGCCCGCTCAGCCGAGAATACGCTGGCTGGCTCGGGAAGTAAACGCGCAGCCCTTCGACTTCGTCCCACAACCTGGCTAGAAAGCAGTTTCTTACAGCTTCCGTGTTGCAGAGTCCCTGCAGCTTGAGCTCACCCCGAAGGACGCGTCAAAAAAGGAGGCGTTCTTGAAGCCCCCCTTCTCCAAGCACAAACACACTGAGGCTCTGCAGCTTCCTTCTCAGATGGCCATGCCGTCACACTGGTCGCGCTGGCATTACCGTTGCCAGCTTCCAGCAGCTGCTAGCATGCAAAAGGGCTCGAGAAGTAAAAGGCAGTGCTGTGCTGCACCTTCGCCTTCGCACGCGTAAGCCACGTAAGTGCACTGTGTACTTGTCTCCTCTGCTTGCATCTACCGGGATACTTAATTCTCTGCATCTCGGAGCCTAAAGGTAAGAGCAGCTGTTTCCACAGAAGCTGGCTGGTGCTATAGGTAGCAGCACAAGCAGCTGTCTTTGGAGTTCCTTCTGCTGCTGCTAGCGTGACTTTTCCAGGCAAGCGAGTGGCAGCCACGCTTTCCCTGCAGCCCGTAGGATGCGCACACAAGCCATGTGCACGGCAGCTTCGTTCTTCGCTTTTTGTAACGCGTCGCGCTTTCATTGCCCCGGAGGCGAAGAGTCGTCTGCTTCTCGCACAGAAAGCTCTGCCGGCAGAGGAGCGCACCAGAGCACTGCTTCTGCCGGAACACGCCTGGCCCATACACACAATCCCTCTCAGCGCTACGTGGCACCACACTCTGCCTCTCCTGTGCTCCGCATCTAAACGGAAAGGCCCTCGGCTACGTCGCGCACAGAGAACTGTGCCAGAACAACGCGCTTCCCGGCGCTGGCCCCTGCGGCTCGGAGAAACTTGGATTTGCACCACATTCCCGGGCAGCCCCCTTTACAAGCTGCACAGCGCCCTCGGATCGCGGTGCTCTTTGCACGGTCCTTGTCAGCTCCAAGTACCCCCCCCGCGCACGTTACAGGCTCATAAAGACCAAGGATGCGAGTAGCCGTCTCGCCCAGAAAAATGTACCGGCGCAAAAGCACGATCTTCGTTACCCGTTCTCGTCGGCCAGACGGTTGTGCTCTGTCGAAAGGCTTGGACACCTAAACACTCCCGCGCTGCTTTCCCGGCACATTTCTCTAAGCGGAGAGCTAGACGGGCAGTTCGGACCCCATCGAAACAGAAGGAGAATGATTCTACCTGGAGCTGAGGCAAATCCGTGCACAGCACATGCTGCGTGCCAGCACTGTACACGCTGAGGAGCAGCAAAGCTGAGTGCCACCGCTGGGCTTCAGTTCTCTCCAGACGGCAGAAGGCGAAGATTGAAGCCGCAGAGCACGGGGCTTCTGTGTGCTCGGCACCGTCTTTCCAAAGCCCAGGCAAACGCGCCTTCACAAGCCCGCTCAGCCGAGAATACGCTGGCTGGCTCGGGAAGTAAACGCGCAGCCCTTCGACTTCGTCCCACAACCTGGCTAGAAAGCAGTTTCTTACAGCTTCCGTGTTGCAGAGTCCCTGCAGCTTGAGCTCACCCCGAAGGACGCGTCAAAAAAGGAGGCGTTCTTGAAGCCCCCCTTCTCCAAGCACAAACACACGGAGGCTCTGCAGCTTCCTTCTCAGATGGCCATGCCGTCACACTGGTCGCGCTGGCATTACCGTTGCCAGCTTCCAGCAGCTGCTAGCATGCAAAAGGGCTCGAGAAGTAAAAGGCAGTGCTGTGCTGCACCTTCGCCTTCGCACGCGTAAGCCACGTAAGTGCACTGTGTACTTGTCTCCTCTGCTTGCATCTACCGGGATACTTAATTCTCTGCATCTCGGAGCCTAAAGGTAAGAGCAGCTGTTTCCACAGAAGCTGGCTGGTGCTATAGGTAGCAGCACAAGCAGCTGTCTTTGGAGTTCCTTCTGCTGCTGCTAGCGTGACTTTTCCAGGCAAGCGAGTGGCAGCCACGCTTTCCCTGCAGCCCGTAGGATGCGCACACAAGCCATGTGCACGGCAGCTTCGTTCTTCGCTTTTTGTAACGCGTCGCGCTTTCATTGCCCCGGAGGCGAAGAGTCGTCTGCTTCTCGCACAGAAAGCTCTGCCGGCAGAGGAGCGCACCAGAGCACTGCTTCTGCCGGAACACGCCTGGCCCATACACACAATCCCTCTCAGCGCTACGTGGCACCACACTCTGCCTCTCCTGTGCTCCGCATCTAAACGGAAAGGCCCTCGGCTACGTCGCGCACAGAGAACTGTGCCAGAACAACGCGCTTCCCGGCGCTGGCCCCTGCGGCTCGGAGAAACTTGGATTTGCACCACATTCCCGGGCAGCCCCCTTTACAAGCTGCACAGCGCCCTCGGATCGCGGTGCTCTTTGCACGGTCCTTGTCAGCTCCAAGTACCCCCCCCGCGCACGTTACAGGCTCATAAAGACCAAGGATGCGAGTAGCCGTCTCGCCCAGAAAAATGTACCGGCGCAAAAGCACGATCTTCGTTACCTGTTCTCGTCGGCCAGACGGTTGTGCTCTGTCGAAAGGCTTGGACACCTAAACACTCCCGCACTGCTTTCCCGGCACATTTCTCTAAGCGGAGAGCTAGACGGGCAGTTCGGACCCCATCGAAACAGAAGGAGAATGATTCTACCTGGAGCTGAGGCAAATCCGTGCACAGCACATGCTGCGTGCCAGCACTGTACACGCTGAGGAGCAGCAAAGCTGAGTGCCACCGCTGGGCTTCAGTTCTCTCCAGACGGCAGAAGGCGAAGATTGAAGCCGCAGAGCACGGGGCTTCTGTGTGCTCGGCACCGTCTTTCCAAAGCCCAGGCAAACGCGCCTTCACAAGCCCGCTCAGCCGAGAATACGCTGGCTGGCTCGGGAAGTAAACGCGCAGCCCTTCGACTTCGTCCCACAACCTGGCTAGAAAGCAGTTTCTTACAGCTTCCGTGTTGCAGAGTCCCTGCAGCTTGAGCTCACCCCGAAGGACGCGTCAAAAAAGGAGGCGTTCTTGAAGCCCCCCTTCTCCAAGCACAAACACACGGAGGCTCTGCAGCTTCCTTCTCAGATGGCCATGCCGTCACACTGGTCGCGCTGGCATTACCGTTGCCAGCTTCCAGCAGCTGCTAGCATGCAAAAGGGCTCGAGAAGTAAAAGGCAGTGCTGTGCTGCACCTTCGCCTTCGCACGCGTAAGCCACGTAAGTGCACTGTGTACTTGTCTCCTCTGCTTGCATCTACCGGGATACTTAATTCTCTGCATCTCGGAGCCTAAAGGTAAGAGCAGCTGTTTCCACAGAAGCTGGCTGGTGCTATAGGTAGCAGCACAAGCAGCTGTCTTTGGAGTTCCTTCTGCTGCTGCTAGCGTGACTTTTCCAGGCAAGCGAGTGGCAGCCACGCTTTCCCTGCAGCCCGTAGGATGCGCACACAAGCCATGTGCACGGCAGCTTCGTTCTTCGCTTTTTGTAACGCGTCGCGCTTTCATTGCCCCGGAGGCGAAGAGTCGTCTGCTTCTCGCCCAGAAAGCTCTGCCGGCAGAGGGGCGCACCAGAGCACTGCTTCTGCCGGAACACGCCTGGCCCATACACACAATCCCTCTCAGCGCTACGTGGCACCACACTCTGCCTCTCCTGTGCTCCGCATCTAAACGGAAAGGCCCTCGGCTACGTCGCGCACAGAGAACTGTGCCAGAACAACGCGCTTCCCGGCGCTGGCCCCTGCGGCTCGGAGAAACTTGGATTTGCACCACATTCCCGGGCAGCCCCCTTTACAAGCTGCACAGCGCCCTCGGATCGCGGTGCTCTTTGCACGGTCCTTGTCAGCTCCAAGTACCCCCCCCGCGCACGTTACAGGCTCATAAAGACCAAGGATGCGAGTAGCCGTCTCGCCCAGAAAAATGTACCGGCGCAAAAGCACGATCTTCGTTACCCGTTCTCGTCGGCCAGACGGTTGTGCTCTGTCGAAAGGCTTGGACACCTAAACACTCCCGCGCTGCTTTCCCGGCACATTTCTCTAAGCGGAGAGCTAGACGGGCAGTTCGGACCCCATCGAAACAGAAGGAGAATGATTCTACCTGGAGCTGAGGCAAATCCGTGCACAGCACATGCTGCGTGCCAGCACTGTACACGCTGAGGAGCAGCAAAGCTGAGTGCCACCGCTGGGCTTCAGTTCTCTCCAGACGGCAGAAGGCGAAGATTGAAGCCGCAGAGCACGGGGCTTCTGTGTGCTCGGCACCGTCTTTCCAAAGCCCAGGCAAACGCGCCTTCACAAGCCCGCTCAGCCGAGAATACGCTGGCTGGCTCGGGAAGTAAACGCGCAGCCCTTCGACTTCGTCCCACAACCTGGCTAGAAAGCAGTTTCTTACAGCTTCCGTGTTGCAGAGTCCCTGCAGCTTGAGCTCACCCCGAAGGACGCGTCAAAAAAGGAGGCGTTCTTGAAGCCCCCCTTCTCCAAGCACAAACACACTGAGGCTCTGCAGCTTCCTTCTCAGATGGCCATGCCGTCACACTGGTCGCGCTGGCATTACCGTTGCCAGCTTCCAGCAGCTGCTAGCATGCAAAAGGGCTCGAGAAGTAAAAGGCAGTGCTGTGCTGCACCTTCGCCTTCGCACGCGTAAGCCACGTAAGTGCACTGTGTACTTGTCTCCTCTGCTTGCATCTACCGGGATACTTAATTCTCTGCATCTCGGAGCCTAAAGGTAAGAGCAGCTGTTTCCACAGAAGCTGGCTGGTGCTATAGGTAGCAGCACAAGCAGCTGTCTTTGGAGTTCCTTCTGCTGCTGCTAGCGTGACTTTTCCAGGCAAGCGAGTGGCAGCCACGCTTTCCCTGCAGCCCGTAGGATGCGCACACAAGCCATGTGCACGGCAGCTTCGTTCTTCGCTTTTTGTAACGCGTCGCGCTTTCATTGCCCCGGAGGCGAAGAGTCGTCTGCTTCTCGCACAGAAAGCTCTGCCGGCAGAGGAGCGCACCAGAGCACTGCTTCTGCCGGAACACGCCTGGCCCATACACACAATCCCTCTCAGCGCTACGTGGCACCACACTCTGCCTCTCCTGTGCTCCGCATCTAAACGGAAAGGCCCTCGGCTACGTCGCGCACAGAGAACTGTGCCAGAACAACGCGCTTCCCGGCGCTGGCCCCTGCGGCTCGGAGAAACTTGGATTTGCACCACATTCCCGGGCAGCCCCCTTTACAAGCTGCACAGCGCCCTCGGATCGCGGTGCTCTTTGCACGGTCCTTGTCAGCTCCAAGTACCCCCCCCGCGCACGTTACAGGCTCATAAAGACCAAGGATGCGAGTAGCCGTCTCGCCCAGAAAAATGTACCGGCGCAAAAGCACGATCTTCGTTACCCGTTCTCGTCGGCCAGACGGTTGTGCTCTGTCGAAAGGCTTGGACACCTAAACACTCCCGCGCTGCTTTCCCGGCACATTTCTCTAAGCGGAGAGCTAGACGGGCAGTTCGGACCCCATCGAAACAGAAGGAGAATGATTCTACCTGGAGCTGAGGCAAATCCGTGCACAGCACATGCTGCGTGCCAGCACTGTACACGCTGAGGAGCAGCAAAGCTGAGTGCCACCGCTGGGCTTCAGTTCTCTCCAGACGGCAGAAGGCGAAGATTGAAGCCGCAGAGCACGGGGCTTCTGTGTGCTCGGCACCGTCTTTCCAAAGCCCAGGCAAACGCGCCTTCACAAGCCCGCTCAGCCGAGAATACGCTGGCTGGCTCGGGAAGTAAACGCGCAGCCCTTCGACTTCGTCCCACAACCTGGCTAGAAAGCAGTTTCTTACAGCTTCCGTGTTGCAGAGTCCCTGCAGCTTGAGCTCACCCCGAAGGACGCGTCAAAAAAGGAGGCGTTCTTGAAGCCCCCCTTCTCCAAGCACAAACACACGGAGGCTCTGCAGCTTCCTTCTCAGATGGCCATGCCGTCACACTGGTCGCGCTGGCATTACCGTTGCCAGCTTCCAGCAGCTGCTAGCATGCAAAAGGGCTCGAGAAGTAAAAGGCAGTGCTGTGCTGCACCTTCGCCTTCGCACGCGTAAGCCACGTAAGTGCACTGTGTACTTGTCTCCTCTGCTTGCATCTACCGGGATACTTAATTCTCTGCATCTCGGAGCCTAAAGGTAAGAGCAGCTGTTTCCACAGAAGCTGGCTGGTGCTATAGGTAGCAGCACAAGCAGCTGTCTTTGGAGTTCCTTCTGCTGCTGCTAGCGTGACTTTTCCAGGCAAGCGAGTGGCAGCCACGCTTTCCCTGCAGCCCGTAGGATGCGCACACAAGCCATGTGCACGGCAGCTTCGTTCTTCGCTTTTTGTAACGCGTCGCGCTTTCATTGCCCCGGAGGCGAAGAGTCGTCTGCTTCTCGCCCAGAAAGCTCTGCCGGCAGAGGGGCGCACCAGAGAACTGCTTCTGCCGGAACACGCCTGGCCCATACACACAATCCCTCTCAGCGCTACGTGGCACCACACTCTGCCTCTCCTGTGCTCCGCATCTAAACGGAAAGGCCCTCGGCTACGTCGCGCACAGAGAACTGTGCCAGAACAACGCGCTTCCCGGCGCTGGCCCCTGCGGCTCGGAGAAACTTGGATTTGCACCACATTCCCGGGCAGCCCCCTTTACAAGCTGCACAGCGCCCTCGGATCGCGGTGCTCTTTGCACGGTCCTTGTCAGCTCCAAGTACCCCCCCCGCGCACGTTACAGGCTCATAAAGACCAAGGATGCGAGTAGCCGTCTCGCCCAGAAAAATGTACCGGCGCAAAAGCACGATCTTCGTTACCCGTTCTCGTCGGCCAGACGGTTGTGCTCTGTCGAAAGGCTTGGACACCTAAACACTCCCGCGCTGCTTTCCCGGCACATTTCTCTAAGCGGAGAGCTAGACGGGCAGTTCGGACCCCATCGAAACAGAAGGAGAATGATTCTACCTGGAGCTGAGGCAAATCCGTGCACAGCACATGCTGCGTGCCAGCACTGTACACGCTGAGGAGCAGCAAAGCTGAGTGCCACCGCTGGGCTTCAGTTCTCTCCAGACGGCAGAAGGCGAAGATTGAAGCCGCAGAGCACGGGGCTTCTGTGTGCTCGGCACCGTCTTTCCAAAGCCCAGGCAAACGCGCCTTCACAAGCCCGCTCAGCCGAGAATACGCTGGCTGGCTCGGGAAGTAAACGCGCAGCCCTTCGACTTCGTCCCACAACCTGGCTAGAAAGCAGTTTCTTACAGCTTCCGTGTTGCAGAGTCCCTGCAGCTTGAGCTCACCCCGAAGGACGCGTCAAAAAAGGAGGCGTTCTTGAAGCCCCCCTTCTCCAAGCACAAACACACTGAGGCTCTGCAGCTTCCTTCTCAGATGGCCATGCCGTCACACTGGTCGCGCTGGCATTACCGTTGCCAGCTTCCAGCAGCTGCTAGCATGCAAAAGGGCTCGAGAAGTAAAAGGCAGTGCTGTGCTGCACCTTCGCCTTCGCACGCGTAAGCCACGTAAGTGCACTGTGTACTTGTCTCCTCTGCTTGCATCTACCGGGATACTTAATTCTCTGCATCTCGGAGCCTAAAGGTAAGAGCAGCTGTTTCCACAGAAGCTGGCTGGTGCTATAGGTAGCAGCACAAGCAGCTGTCTTTGGAGTTCCTTCTGCTGCTGCTAGCGTGACTTTTCCAGGCAAGCGAGTGGCAGCCACGCTTTCCCTGCAGCCCGTAGGATGCGCACACAAGCCATGTGCACGGCAGCTTCGTTCTTCGCTTTTTGTAACGCGTCGCGCTTTCATTGCCCCGGAGGCGAAGAGTCGTCTGCTTCTCGCACAGAAAGCTCTGCCGGCAGAGGAGCGCACCAGAGCACTGCTTCTGCCGGAACACGCCTGGCCCATACACACAATCCCTCTCAGCGCTACGTGGCACCACACTCTGCCTCTCCTGTGCTCCGCATCTAAACGGAAAGGCCCTCGGCTACGTCGCGCACAGAGAACTGTGCCAGAACAACGCGCTTCCCGGCGCTGGCCCCTGCGGCTCGGAGAAACTTGGATTTGCACCACATTCCCGGGCAGCCCCCTTTACAAGCTGCACAGCGCCCTCGGATCGCGGTGCTCTTTGCACGGTCCTTGTCAGCTCCAAGTACCCCCCCCGCGCACGTTACAGGCTCATAAAGACCAAGGATGCGAGTAGCCGTCTCGCCCAGAAAAATGTACCGGCGCAAAAGCACGATCTTCGTTACCCGTTCTCGTCGGCCAGACGGTTGTGCTCTGTCGAAAGGCTTGGACACCTAAACACTCCCGCGCTGCTTTCCCGGCACATTTCTCTAAGCGGAGAGCTAGACGGGCAGTTCGGACCCCATCGAAACAGAAGGAGAATGATTCTACCTGGAGCTGAGGCAAATCCGTGCACAGCACATGCTGCGTGCCAGCACTGTACACGCTGAGGAGCAGCAAAGCTGAGTGCCACCGCTGGGCTTCAGTTCTCTCCAGACGGCAGAAGGCGAAGATTGAAGCCGCAGAGCACGGGGCTTCTGTGTGCTCGGCACCGTCTTTCCAAAGCCCAGGCAAACGCGCCTTCACAAGCCCGCTCAGCCGAGAATACGCTGGCTGGCTCGGGAAGTAAACGCGCAGCCCTTCGACTTCGTCCCACAACCTGGCTAGAAAGCAGTTTCTTACAGCTTCCGTGTTGCAGAGTCCCTGCAGCTTGAGCTCACCCCGAAGGACGCGTCAAAAAAGGAGGCGTTCTTGAAGCCCCCCTTCTCCAAGCACAAACACACGGAGGCTCTGCAGCTTCCTTCTCAGATGGCCATGCCGTCACACTGGTCGCGCTGGCATTACCGTTGCCAGCTTCCAGCAGCTGCTAGCATGCAAAAGGGCTCGAGAAGTAAAAGGCAGTGCTGTGCTGCACCTTCGCCTTCGCACGCGTAAGCCACGTAAGTGCACTGTGTACTTGTCTCCTCTGCTTGCATCTACCGGGATACTTAATTCTCTGCATCTCGGAGCCTAAAGGTAAGAGCAGCTGTTTCCACAGAAGCTGGCTGGTGCTATAGGTAGCAGCACAAGCAGCTGTCTTTGGAGTTCCTTCTGCTGCTGCTAGCGTGACTTTTCCAGGCAAGCGAGTGGCAGCCACGCTTTCCCTGCAGCCCGTAGGATGCGCACACAAGCCATGTGCACGGCAGCTTCGTTCTTCGCTTTTTGTAACGCGTCGCGCTTTCATTGCCCCGGAGGCGAAGAGTCGTCTGCTTCTCGCCCAGAAAGCTCTGCCGGCAGAGGGGCGCACCAGAGCACTGCTTCTGCCGGAACACGCCTGGCCCATACACACAATCCCTCTCAGCGCTACGTGGCACCACACTCTGCCTCTCCTGTGCTCCGCATCTAAACGGAAAGGCCCTCGGCTACGTCGCGCACAGAGAACTGTGCCAGAACAACGCGCTTCCCGGCGCTGGCCCCTGCGGCTCGGAGAAACTTGGATTTGCACCACATTCCCGGGCAGCCCCCTTTACAAGCTGCACAGCGCCCTCGGATCGCGGTGCTCTTTGCACGGTCCTTGTCAGCTCCAAGTACCCCCCCCGCGCACGTTACAGGCTCATAAAGACCAAGGATGCGAGTAGCCGTCTCGCCCAGAAAAATGTACCGGCGCAAAAGCACGATCTTCGTTACCCGTTCTCGTCGGCCAGACGGTTGTGCTCTGTCGAAAGGCTTGGACACCTAAACACTCCCGCGCTGCTTTCCCGGCACATTTCTCTAAGCGGAGAGCTAGACGGGCAGTTCGGACCCCATCGAAACAGAAGGAGAATGATTCTACCTGGAGCTGAGGCAAATCCGTGCACAGCACATGCTGCGTGCCAGCACTGTACACGCTGAGGAGCAGCAAAGCTGAGTGCCACCGCTGGGCTTCAGTTCTCTCCAGACGGCAGAAGGCGAAGATTGAAGCCGCAGAGCACGGGGCTTCTGTGTGCTCGGCACCGTCTTTCCAAAGCCCAGGCAAACGCGCCTTCACAAGCCCGCTCAGCCGAGAATACGCTGGCTGGCTCGGGAAGTAAACGCGCAGCCCTTCGACTTCGTCCCACAACCTGGCTAGAAAGCAGTTTCTTACAGCTTCCGTGTTGCAGAGTCCCTGCAGCTTGAGCTCACCCCGAAGGACGCGTCAAAAAAGGAGGCGTTCTTGAAGCCCCCCTTCTCCAAGCACAAACACACTGAGGCTCTGCAGCTTCCTTCTCAGATGGCCATGCCGTCACACTGGTCGCGCTGGCATTACCGTTGCCAGCTTCCAGCAGCTGCTAGCATGCAAAAGGGCTCGAGAAGTAAAAGGCAGTGCTGTGCTGCACCTTCGCCTTCGCACGCGTAAGCCACGTAAGTGCACTGTGTACTTGTCTCCTCTGCTTGCATCTACCGGGATACTTAATTCTCTGCATCTCGGAGCCTAAAGGTAAGAGCAGCTGTTTCCACAGAAGCTGGCTGGTGCTATAGGTAGCAGCACAAGCAGCTGTCTTTGGAGTTCCTTCTGCTGCTGCTAGCGTGACTTTTCCAGGCAAGCGAGTGGCAGCCACGCTTTCCCTGCAGCCCGTAGGATGCGCACACAAGCCATGTGCACGGCAGCTTCGTTCTTCGCTTTTTGTAACGCGTCGCGCTTTCATTGCCCCGGAGGCGAAGAGTCGTCTGCTTCTCGCACAGAAAGCTCTGCCGGCAGAGGAGCGCACCAGAGCACTGCTTCTGCCGGAACACGCCTGGCCCATACACACAATCCCTCTCAGCGCTACGTGGCACCACACTCTGCCTCTCCTGTGCTCCGCATCTAAACGGAAAGGCCCTCGGCTACGTCGCGCACAGAGAACTGTGCCAGAACAACGCGCTTCCCGGCGCTGGCCCCTGCGGCTCGGAGAAACTTGGATTTGCACCACATTCCCGGGCAGCCCCCTTTACAAGCTGCACAGCGCCCTCGGATCGCGGTGCTCTTTGCACGGTCCTTGTCAGCTCCAAGTACCCCCCCCGCGCACGTTACAGGCTCATAAAGACCAAGGATGCGAGTAGCCGTCTCGCCCAGAAAAATGTACCGGCGCAAAAGCACGATCTTCGTTACCCGTTCTCGTCGGCCAGACGGTTGTGCTCTGTCGAAAGGCTTGGACACCTAAACACTCCCGCGCTGCTTTCCCGGCACATTTCTCTAAGCGGAGAGCTAGACGGGCAGTTCGGACCCCATCGAAACAGAAGGAGAATGATTCTACCTGGAGCTGAGGCAAATCCGTGCACAGCACATGCTGCGTGCCAGCACTGTACACGCTGAGGAGCAGCAAAGCTGAGTGCCACCGCTGGGCTTCAGTTCTCTCCAGACGGCAGAAGGCGAAGATTGAAGCCGCAGAGCACGGGGCTTCTGTGTGCTCGGCACCGTCTTTCCAAAGCCCAGGCAAACGCGCCTTCACAAGCCCGCTCAGCCGAGAATACGCTGGCTGGCTCGGGAAGTAAACGCGCAGCCCTTCGACTTCGTCCCACAACCTGGCTAGAAAGCAGTTTCTTACAGCTTCCGTGTTGCAGAGTCCCTGCAGCTTGAGCTCACCCCGAAGGACGCGTCAAAAAAGGAGGCGTTCTTGAAGCCCCCCTTCTCCAAGCACAAACACACGGAGGCTCTGCAGCTTCCTTCTCAGATGGCCATGCCGTCACACTGGTCGCGCTGGCATTACCGTTGCCAGCTTCCAGCAGCTGCTAGCATGCAAAAGGGCTCGAGAAGTAAAAGGCAGTGCTGTGCTGCACCTTCGCCTTCGCACGCGTAAGCCACGTAAGTGCACTGTGTACTTGTCTCCTCTGCTTGCATCTACCGGGATACTTAATTCTCTGCATCTCGGAGCCTAAAGGTAAGAGCAGCTGTTTCCACAGAAGCTGGCTGGTGCTATAGGTAGCAGCACAAGCAGCTGTCTTTGGAGTTCCTTCTGCTGCTGCTAGCGTGACTTTTCCAGGCAAGCGAGTGGCAGCCACGCTTTCCCTGCAGCCCGTAGGATGCGCACACAAGCCATGTGCACGGCAGCTTCGTTCTTCGCTTTTTGTAACGCGTCGCGCTTTCATTGCCCCGGAGGCGAAGAGTCGTCTGCTTCTCGCACAGAAAGCTCTGCCGGCAGAGGAGCGCACCAGAGCACTGCTTCTGCCGGAACACGCCTGGCCCATACACACAATCCCTCTCAGCGCTACGTGGCACCACACTCTGCCTCTCCTGTGCTCCGCATCTAAACGGAAAGGCCCTCGGCTACGTCGCGCACAGAGAACTGTGCCAGAACAACGCGCTTCCCGGCGCTGGCCCCTGCGGCTCGGAGAAACTTGGATTTGCACCACATTCCCGGGCAGCCCCCTTTACAAGCTGCACAGCGCCCTCGGATCGCGGTGCTCTTTGCACGGTCCTTGTCAGCTCCAAGTACCCCCCCCGCGCACGTTACAGGCTCATAAAGACCAAGGATGCGAGTAGCCGTCTCGCCCAGAAAAATGTACCGGCGCAAAAGCACGATCTTCGTTACCCGTTCTCGTCGGCCAGACGGTTGTGCTCTGTCGAAAGGCTTGGACACCTAAACACTCCCGCACTGCTTTCCCGGCACATTTCTCTAAGCGGAGAGCTAGACGGGCAGTTCGGACCCCATCGAAACAGAAGGAGAATGATTCTACCTGGAGCTGAGGCAAATCCGTGCACAGCACATGCTGCGTGCCAGCACTGTACACGCTGAGGAGCAGCAAAGCTGAGTGCCACCGCTGGGCTTCAGTTCTCTCCAGACGGCAGAAGGCGAAGATTGAAGCCGCAGAGCACGGGGCTTCTGTGTGCTCGGCACCGTCTTTCCAAAGCCCAGGCAAACGCGCCTTCACAAGCCCGCTCAGCCGAGAATACGCTGGCTGGCTCGGGAAGTAAACGCGCAGCCCTTCGACTTCGTCCCACAACCTGGCTAGAAAGCAGTTTCTTACAGCTTCCGTGTTGCAGAGTCCCTGCAGCTTGAGCTCACCCCGAAGGACGCGTCAAAAAAGGAGGCGTTCTTGAAGCCCCCCTTCTCCAAGCACAAACACACGGAGGCTCTGCAGCTTCCTTCTCAGATGGCCATGCCGTCACACTGGTCGCGCTGGCATTACCGTTGCCAGCTTCCAGCAGCTGCTAGCATGCAAAAGGGCTCGAGAAGTAAAAGGCAGTGCTGTGCTGCACCTTCGCCTTCGCACGCGTAAGCCACGTAAGTGCACTGTGTACTTGTCTCCTCTGCTTGCATCTACCGGGATACTTAATTCTCTGCATCTCGGAGCCTAAAGGTAAGAGCAGCTGTTTCCACAGAAGCTGGCTGGTGCTATAGGTAGCAGCACAAGCAGCTGTCTTTGGAGTTCCTTCTGCTGCTGCTAGCGTGACTTTTCCAGGCAAGCGAGTGGCAGCCACGCTTTCCCTGCAGCCCGTAGGATGCGCACACAAGCCATGTGCACGGCAGCTTCGTTCTTCGCTTTTTGTAACGCGTCGCGCTTTCATTGCCCCGGAGGCGAAGAGTCGTCTGCTTCTCGCCCAGAAAGCTCTGCCGGCAGAGGAGCGCACCAGAGCACTGCTTCTGCCGGAACACGCCTGGCCCATACACACAATCCCTCTCAGCGCTACGTGGCACCACACTCTGCCTCTCCTGTGCTCCGCATCTAAACGGAAAGGCCCTCGGCTACGTCGCGCACAGAGAACTGTGCCAGAACAACGCGCTTCCCGGCGCTGGCCCCTGCGGCTCGGAGAAACTTGGATTTGCACCACATTCCCGGGCAGCCCCCTTTACAAGCTGCACAGCGCCCTCGGATCGCGGTGCTCTTTGCACGGTCCTTGTCAGCTCCAAGTACCCCCCCCCGCGCACGTTACAGGCTCATAAAGACCAAGGATGCGAGTAGCCGTCTCGCCCAGAAAAATGTACCGGCGCAAAAGCACGATCTTCGTTACCCGTTCTCGTCGGCCAGACGGTTGTGCTCTGTCGAAAGGCTTGGACACCTAAACACTCCCGCGCTGCTTTCCCGGCACATTTCTCTAAGCGGAGAGCTAGACGGGCAGTTCGGACCCCATCGAAACAGAAGGAGAATGATTCTACCTGGAGCTGAGGCAAATCCGTGCACAGCACATGCTGCGTGCCAGCACTGTACACGCTGAGGAGCAGCAAAGCTGAGTGCCACCGCTGGGCTTCAGTTCTCTCCAGACGGCAGAAGGCGAAGATTGAAGCCGCAGAGCACGGGGCTTCTGTGTGCTCGGCACCGTCTTTCCAAAGCCCAGGCAAACGCGCCTTCACAAGCCCGCTCAGCCGAGAATACGCTGGCTGGCTCGGGAAGTAAACGCGCAGCCCTTCGACTTCGTCCCACAACCTGGCTAGAAAGCAGTTTCTTACAGCTTCCGTGTTGCAGAGTCCCTGCAGCTTGAGCTCACCCCGAAGGACGCGTCAAAAAAGGAGGCGTTCTTGAAGCCCCCCTTCTCCAAGCACAAACACACTGAGGCTCTGCAGCTTCCTTCTCAGATGGCCATGCCGTCACACTGGTCGCGCTGGCATTACCGTTGCCAGCTTCCAGCAGCTGCTAGCATGCAAAAGGGCTAGAGAAGTAAAAGGCAGTGCTGTGCTGCACCTTCGCCTTCGCACGCGTAAGCCACGTAAGTGCACTGTGTACTTGTCTCCTCTGCTTGCATCTACCGGGATACTTAATTCTCTGCATCTCGGAGCCTAAAGGTAAGAGCAGCTGTTTCCACAGAAGCTGGCTGGTGCTATAGGTAGCAGCACAAGCAGCTGTCTTTGGAGTTCCTTCTGCTGCTGCTAGCGTGACTTTTCCAGGCAAGCGAGTGGCAGCCACGCTTTCCCTGCAGCCCGTAGGATGCGCACACAAGCCATGTGCACGGCAGCTTCGTTCTTCGCTTTTTGTAACGCGTCGCGCTTTCATTGCCCCGGAGGCGAAGAGTCGTCTGCTTCTCGCCCAGAAAGCTCTGCCGGCAGAGGGGCGCACCAGAGCACTGCTTCTGCCGGAACACGCCTGGCCCATACACACAATCCCTCTCAGCGCTACGTGGCACCACACTCTGCCTCTCCTGTGCTCCGCATCTAAACGGAAAGGCCCTCGGCTACGTCGCGCACAGAGAACTGTGCCAGAACAACGCGCTTCCCGGCGCTGGCCCCTGCGGCTCGGAGAAACTTGGATTTGCACCACATTCCCGGGCAGCCCCCTTTACAAGCTGCACAGCGCCCTCGGATCGCGGTGCTCTTTGCACGGTCCTTGTCAGCTCCAAGTACCCCCCCGCGCACGTTACAGGCTCATAAAGACCAAGGATGCGAGTAGCCGTCTCGCCCAGAAAAATGTACCGGCGCAAAAGCACGATCTTCGTTACCCGTTCTCGTCGGCCAGACGGTTGTGCTCTGTCGAAAGGCTTGGACACCTAAACACTCCCGCGCTGCTTTCCCGGCACATTTCTCTAAGCGGAGAGCTAGACGGGCAGTTCGGACCCCATCGAAACAGAAGGAGAATGATTCTACCTGGAGCTGAGGCAAATCCGTGCACAGCACATGCTGCGTGCCAGCACTGTACACGCTGAGGAGCAGCAAAGCTGAGTGCCACCGCTGGGCTTCAGTTCTCTCCAGACGGCAGAAGGCGAAGATTGAAGCCGCAGAGCACGGGGCTTCTGTGTGCTCGGCACCGTCTTTCCAAAGCCCAGGCAAACGCGCCTTCACAAGCCCGCTCAGCCGAGAATACGCTGGCTGGCTCGGGAAGTAAACGCGCAGCCCTTCGACTTCGTCCCACAACCTGGCTAGAAAGCAGTTTCTTACAGCTTCCGTGTTGCAGAGTCCCTGCAGCTTGAGCTCACCCCGAAGGACGCGTCAAAAAAGGAGGCGTTCTTGAAGCCCCCCTTCTCCAAGCACAAACACACGGAGGCTCTGCAGCTTCCTTCTCAGATGGCCATGCCGTCACACTGGTCGCGCTGGCATTACCGTTGCCAGCTTCCAGCAGCTGCTAGCATGCAAAAGGGCTCGAGAAGTAAAAGGCAGTGCTGTGCTGCACCTTCGCCTTCGCACGCGTAAGCCACGTAAGTGCACTGTGTACTTGTCTCCTCTGCTTGCATCTACCGGGATACTTAATTCTCTGCATCTCGGAGCCTAAAGGTAAGAGCAGCTGTTTCCACAGAAGCTGGCTGGTGCTATAGGTAGCAGCACAAGCAGCTGTCTTTGGAGTTCCTTCTGCTGCTGCTAGCGTGACTTTTCCAGGCAAGCGAGTGGCAGCCACGCTTTCCCTGCAGCCCGTAGGATGCGCACACAAGCCATGTGCACGGCAGCTTCGTTCTTCGCTTTTTGTAACGCGTCGCGCTTTCATTGCCCCGGAGGCGAAGAGTCGTCTGCTTCTCGCCCAGAAAGCTCTGCCGGCAGAGGGGCGCACCAGAGCACTGCTTCTGCCGGAACACGCCTGGCCCATACACACAATCCCTCTCAGCGCTACGTGGCACCACACTCTGCCTCTCCTGTGCTCCGCATCTAAACGGAAAGGCCCTCGGCTACGTCGCGCACAGAGAACTGTGCCAGAACAACGCGCTTCCCGGCGCTGGCCCCTGCGGCTCGGAGAAACTTGGATTTGCACCACATTCCCGGGCAGCCCCCTTTACAAGCTGCACAGCGCCCTCGGATCGCGGTGCTCTTTGCACGGTCCTTGTCAGCTCCAAGTACCCCCCCCGCGCACGTTACAGGCTCATAAAGACCAAGGATGCGAGTAGCCGTCTCGCCCAGAAAAATGTACCGGCGCAAAAGCACGATCTTCGTTACCCGTTCTCGTCGGCCAGACGGTTGTGCTCTGTCGAAAGGCTTGGACACCTAAACACTCCCGCGCTGCTTTCCCGGCACATTTCTCTAAGCGGAGAGCTAGACGGGCAGTTCGGACCCCATCGAAACAGAAGGAGAATGATTCTACCTGGAGCTGAGGCAAATCCGTGCACAGCACATGCTGCGTGCCAGCACTGTACACGCTGAGGAGCAGCAAAGCTGAGTGCCACCGCTGGGCTTCAGTTCTCTCCAGACGGCAGAAGGCGAAGATTGAAGCCGCAGAGCACGGGGCTTCTGTGTGCTCGGCACCGTCTTTCCAAAGCCCAGGCAAACGCGCCTTCACAAGCCCGCTCAGCCGAGAATACGCTGGCTGGCTCGGGAAGTAAACGCGCAGCCCTTCGACTTCGTCCCACAACCTGGCTAGAAAGCAGTTTCTTACAGCTTCCGTGTTGCAGAGTCCCTGCAGCTTGAGCTCACCCCGAAGGACGCGTCAAAAAAGGAGGCGTTCTTGAAGCCCCCCTTCTCCAAGCACAAACACACTGAGGCTCTGCAGCTTCCTTCTCAGATGGCCATGCCGTCACACTGGTCGCGCTGGCATTACCGTTGCCAGCTTCCAGCAGCTGCTAGCATGCAAAAGGGCTCGAGAAGTAAAAGGCAGTGCTGTGCTGCACCTTCGCCTTCGCACGCGTAAGCCACGTAAGTGCACTGTGTACTTGTCTCCTCTGCTTGCATCTACCGGGATACTTAATTCTCTGCATCTCGGAGCCTAAAGGTAAGAGCAGCTGTTTCCACAGAAGCTGGCTGGTGCTATAGGTAGCAGCACAAGCAGCTGTCTTTGGAGTTCCTTCTGCTGCTGCTAGCGTGACTTTTCCAGGCAAGCGAGTGGCAGCCACGCTTTCCCTGCAGCCCGTAGGATGCGCACACAAGCCATGTGCACGGCAGCTTCGTTCTTCGCTTTTTGTAACGCGTCGCGCTTTCATTGCCCCGGAGGCGAAGAGTCGTCTGCTTCTCGCACAGAAAGCTCTGCCGGCAGAGGAGCGCACCAGAGCACTGCTTCTGCCGGAACACGCCTGGCCCATACACACAATCCCTCTCAGCGCTACGTGGCACCACACTCTGCCTCTCCTGTGCTCCGCATCTAAACGGAAAGGCCCTCGGCTACGTCGCGCACAGAGAACTGTGCCAGAACAACGCGCTTCCCGGCGCTGGCCCCTGCGGCTCGGAGAAACTTGGATTTGCACCACATTCCCGGGCAGCCCCCTTTACAAGCTGCACAGCGCCCTCGGATCGCGGTGCTCTTTGCACGGTCCTTGTCAGCTCCAAGTACCCCCCCCGCGCACGTTACAGGCTCATAAAGACCAAGGATGCGAGTAGCCGTCTCGCCCAGAAAAATGTACCGGCGCAAAAGCACGATCTTCGTTACCCGTTCTCGTCGGCCAGACGGTTGTGCTCTGTCGAAAGGCTTGGACACCTAAACACTCCCGCGCTGCTTTCCCGGCACATTTCTCTAAGCGGAGAGCTAGACGGGCAGTTCGGACCCCATCGAAACAGAAGGAGAATGATTCTACCTGGAGCTGAGGCAAATCCGTGCACAGCACATGCTGCGTGCCAGCACTGTACACGCTGAGGAGCAGCAAAGCTGAGTGCCACCGCTGGGCTTCAGTTCTCTCCAGACGGCAGAAGGCGAAGATTGAAGCCGCAGAGCACGGGGCTTCTGTGTGCTCGGCACCGTCTTTCCAAAGCCCAGGCAAACGCGCCTTCACAAGCCCGCTCAGCCGAGAATACGCTGGCTGGCTCGGGAAGTAAACGCGCAGCCCTTCGACTTCGTCCCACAACCTGGCTAGAAAGCAGTTTCTTACAGCTTCCGTGTTGCAGAGTCCCTGCAGCTTGAGCTCACCCCGAAGGACGCGTCAAAAAAGGAGGCGTTCTTGAAGCCCCCCTTCTCCAAGCACAAACACACGGAGGCTCTGCAGCTTCCTTCTCAGATGGCCATGCCGTCACACTGGTCGCGCTGGCATTACCGTTGCCAGCTTCCAGCAGCTGCTAGCATGCAAAAGGGCTCGAGAAGTAAAAGGCAGTGCTGTGCTGCACCTTCGCCTTCGCACGCGTAAGCCACGTAAGTGCACTGTGTACTTGTCTCCTCTGCTTGCATCTACCGGGATACTTAATTCTCTGCATCTCGGAGCCTAAAGGTAAGAGCAGCTGTTTCCACAGAAGCTGGCTGGTGCTATAGGTAGCAGCACAAGCAGCTGTCTTTGGAGTTCCTTCTGCTGCTGCTAGCGTGACTTTTCCAGGCAAGCGAGTGGCAGCCACGCTTTCCCTGCAGCCCGTAGGATGCGCACACAAGCCATGTGCACGGCAGCTTCGTTCTTCGCTTTTTGTAACGCGTCGCGCTTTCATTGCCCCGGAGGCGAAGAGTCGTCTGCTTCTCGCACAGAAAGCTCTGCCGGCAGAGGAGCGCACCAGAGCACTGCTTCTGCCGGAACACGCCTGGCCCATACACACAATCCCTCTCAGCGCTACGTGGCACCACACTCTGCCTCTCCTGTGCTCCGCATCTAAACGGAAAGGCCCTCGGCTACGTCGCGCACAGAGAACTGTGCCAGAACAACGCGCTTCCCGGCGCTGGCCCCTGCGGCTCGGAGAAACTTGGATTTGCACCACATTCCCGGGCAGCCCCCTTTACAAGCTGCACAGCGCCCTCGGATCGCGGTGCTCTTTGCACGGTCCTTGTCAGCTCCAAGTACCCCCCCCGCGCACGTTACAGGCTCATAAAGACCAAGGATGCGAGTAGCCGTCTCGCCCAGAAAAATGTACCGGCGCAAAAGCACGATCTTCGTTACCCGTTCTCGTCGGCCAGACGGTTGTGCTCTGTCGAAAGGCTTGGACACCTAAACACTCCCGCACTGCTTTCCCGGCACATTTCTCTAAGCGGAGAGCTAGACGGGCAGTTCGGACCCCATCGAAACAGAAGGAGAATGATTCTACCTGGAGCTGAGGCAAATCCGTGCACAGCACATGCTGCGTGCCAGCACTGTACACGCTGAGGAGCAGCAAAGCTGAGTGCCACCGCTGGGCTTCAGTTCTCTCCAGACGGCAGAAGGCGAAGATTGAAGCCGCAGAGCACGGGGCTTCTGTGTGCTCGGCACCGTCTTTCCAAAGCCCAGGCAAACGCGCCTTCACAAGCCCGCTCAGCCGAGAATACGCTGGCTGGCTCGGGAAGTAAACGCGCAGCCCTTCGACTTCGTCCCACAACCTGGCTAGAAAGCAGTTTCTTACAGCTTCCGTGTTGCAGAGTCCCTGCAGCTTGAGCTCACCCCGAAGGACGCGTCAAAAAAGGAGGCGTTCTTGAAGCCCCCCTTCTCCAAGCACAAACACACGGAGGCTCTGCAGCTTCCTTCTCAGATGGCCATGCCGTCACACTGGTCGCGCTGGCATTACCGTTGCCAGCTTCCAGCAGCTGCTAGCATGCAAAAGGGCTCGAGAAGTAAAAGGCAGTGCTGTGCTGCACCTTCGCCTTCGCACGCGTAAGCCACGTAAGTGCACTGTGTACTTGTCTCCTCTGCTTGCATCTACCGGGATACTTAATTCTCTGCATCTCGGAGCCTAAAGGTAAGAGCAGCTGTTTCCACAGAAGCTGGCTGGTGCTATAGGTAGCAGCACAAGCAGCTGTCTTTGGAGTTCCTTCTGCTGCTGCTAGCGTGACTTTTCCAGGCAAGCGAGTGGCAGCCACGCTTTCCCTGCAGCCCGTAGGATGCGCACACAAGCCATGTGCACGGCAGCTTCGTTCTTCGCTTTTTGTAACGCGTCGCGCTTTCATTGCCCCGGAGGCGAAGAGTCGTCTGCTTCTCGCCCAGAAAGCTCTGCCGGCAGAGGAGCGCACCAGAGCACTGCTTCTGCCGGAACACGCCTGGCCCATACACACAATCCCTCTCAGCGCTACGTGGCACCACACTCTGCCTCTCCTGTGCTCCGCATCTAAACGGAAAGGCCCTCGGCTACGTCGCGCACAGAGAACTGTGCCAGAACAACGCGCTTCCCGGCGCTGGCCCCTGCGGCTCGGAGAAACTTGGATTTGCACCACATTCCCGGGCAGCCCCCTTTACAAGCTGCACAGCGCCCTCGGATCGCGGTGCTCTTTGCACGGTCCTTGTCAGCTCCAAGTACCCCCCCCCGCGCACGTTACAGGCTCATAAAGACCAAGGATGCGAGTAGCCGTCTCGCCCAGAAAAATGTACCGGCGCAAAAGCACGATCTTCGTTACCCGTTCTCGTCGGCCAGACGGTTGTGCTCTGTCGAAAGGCTTGGACACCTAAACACTCCCGCGCTGCTTTCCCGGCACATTTCTCTAAGCGGAGAGCTAGACGGGCAGTTCGGACCCCATCGAAACAGAAGGAGAATGATTCTACCTGGAGCTGAGGCAAATCCGTGCACAGCACATGCTGCGTGCCAGCACTGTACACGCTGAGGAGCAGCAAAGCTGAGTGCCACCGCTGGGCTTCAGTTCTCTCCAGACGGCAGAAGGCGAAGATTGAAGCCGCAGAGCACGGGGCTTCTGTGTGCTCGGCACCGTCTTTCCAAAGCCCAGGCAAACGCGCCTTCACAAGCCCGCTCAGCCGAGAATACGCTGGCTGGCTCGGGAAGTAAACGCGCAGCCCTTCGACTTCGTCCCACAACCTGGCTAGAAAGCAGTTTCTTACAGCTTCCGTGTTGCAGAGTCCCTGCAGCTTGAGCTCACCCCGAAGGACGCGTCAAAAAAGGAGGCGTTCTTGAAGCCCCCCTTCTCCAAGCACAAACACACTGAGGCTCTGCAGCTTCCTTCTCAGATGGCCATGCCGTCACACTGGTCGCGCTGGCATTACCGTTGCCAGCTTCCAGCAGCTGCTAGCATGCAAAAGGGCTAGAGAAGTAAAAGGCAGTGCTGTGCTGCACCTTCGCCTTCGCACGCGTAAGCCACGTAAGTGCACTGTGTACTTGTCTCCTCTGCTTGCATCTACCGGGATACTTAATTCTCTGCATCTCGGAGCCTAAAGGTAAGAGCAGCTGTTTCCACAGAAGCTGGCTGGTGCTATAGGTAGCAGCACAAGCAGCTGTCTTTGGAGTTCCTTCTGCTGCTGCTAGCGTGACTTTTCCAGGCAAGCGAGTGGCAGCCACGCTTTCCCTGCAGCCCGTAGGATGCGCACACAAGCCATGTGCACGGCAGCTTCGTTCTTCGCTTTTTGTAACGCGTCGCGCTTTCATTGCCCCGGAGGCGAAGAGTCGTCTGCTTCTCGCCCAGAAAGCTCTGCCGGCAGAGGGGCGCACCAGAGCACTGCTTCTGCCGGAACACGCCTGGCCCATACACACAATCCCTCTCAGCGCTACGTGGCACCACACTCTGCCTCTCCTGTGCTCCGCATCTAAACGGAAAGGCCCTCGGCTACGTCGCGCACAGAGAACTGTGCCAGAACAACGCGCTTCCCGGCGCTGGCCCCTGCGGCTCGGAGAAACTTGGATTTGCACCACATTCCCGGGCAGCCCCCTTTACAAGCTGCACAGCGCCCTCGGATCGCGGTGCTCTTTGCACGGTCCTTGTCAGCTCCAAGTACCCCCCCGCGCACGTTACAGGCTCATAAAGACCAAGGATGCGAGTAGCCGTCTCGCCCAGAAAAATGTACCGGCGCAAAAGCACGATCTTCGTTACCCGTTCTCGTCGGCCAGACGGTTGTGCTCTGTCGAAAGGCTTGGACACCTAAACACTCCCGCGCTGCTTTCCCGGCACATTTCTCTAAGCGGAGAGCTAGACGGGCAGTTCGGACCCCATCGAAACAGAAGGAGAATGATTCTACCTGGAGCTGAGGCAAATCCGTGCACAGCACATGCTGCGTGCCAGCACTGTACACGCTGAGGAGCAGCAAAGCTGAGTGCCACCGCTGGGCTTCAGTTCTCTCCAGACGGCAGAAGGCGAAGATTGAAGCCGCAGAGCACGGGGCTTCTGTGTGCTCGGCACCGTCTTTCCAAAGCCCAGGCAAACGCGCCTTCACAAGCCCGCTCAGCCGAGAATACGCTGGCTGGCTCGGGAAGTAAACGCGCAGCCCTTCGACTTCGTCCCACAACCTGGCTAGAAAGCAGTTTCTTACAGCTTCCGTGTTGCAGAGTCCCTGCAGCTTGAGCTCACCCCGAAGGACGCGTCAAAAAAGGAGGCGTTCTTGAAGCCCCCCTTCTCCAAGCACAAACACACGGAGGCTCTGCAGCTTCCTTCTCAGATGGCCATGCCGTCACACTGGTCGCGCTGGCATTACCGTTGCCAGCTTCCAGCAGCTGCTAGCATGCAAAAGGGCTCGAGAAGTAAAAGGCAGTGCTGTGCTGCACCTTCGCCTTCGCACGCGTAAGCCACGTAAGTGCACTGTGTACTTGTCTCCTCTGCTTGCATCTACCGGGATACTTAATTCTCTGCATCTCGGAGCCTAAAGGTAAGAGCAGCTGTTTCCACAGAAGCTGGCTGGTGCTATAGGTAGCAGCACAAGCAGCTGTCTTTGGAGTTCCTTCTGCTGCTGCTAGCGTGACTTTTCCAGGCAAGCGAGTGGCAGCCACGCTTTCCCTGCAGCCCGTAGGATGCGCACACAAGCCATGTGCACGGCAGCTTCGTTCTTCGCTTTTTGTAACGCGTCGCGCTTTCATTGCCCCGGAGGCGAAGAGTCGTCTGCTTCTCGCCCAGAAAGCTCTGCCGGCAGAGGGGCGCACCAGAGCACTGCTTCTGCCGGAACACGCCTGGCCCATACACACAATCCCTCTCAGCGCTACGTGGCACCACACTCTGCCTCTCCTGTGCTCCGCATCTAAACGGAAAGGCCCTCGGCTACGTCGCGCACAGAGAACTGTGCCAGAACAACGCGCTTCCCGGCGCTGGCCCCTGCGGCTCGGAGAAACTTGGATTTGCACCACATTCCCGGGCAGCCCCCTTTACAAGCTGCACAGCGCCCTCGGATCGCGGTGCTCTTTGCACGGTCCTTGTCAGCTCCAAGTACCCCCCCCGCGCACGTTACAGGCTCATAAAGACCAAGGATGCGAGTAGCCGTCTCGCCCAGAAAAATGTACCGGCGCAAAAGCACGATCTTCGTTACCCGTTCTCGTCGGCCAGACGGTTGTGCTCTGTCGAAAGGCTTGGACACCTAAACACTCCCGCGCTGCTTTCCCGGCACATTTCTCTAAGCGGAGAGCTAGACGGGCAGTTCGGACCCCATCGAAACAGAAGGAGAATGATTCTACCTGGAGCTGAGGCAAATCCGTGCACAGCACATGCTGCGTGCCAGCACTGTACACGCTGAGGAGCAGCAAAGCTGAGTGCCACCGCTGGGCTTCAGTTCTCTCCAGACGGCAGAAGGCGAAGATTGAAGCCGCAGAGCACGGGGCTTCTGTGTGCTCGGCACCGTCTTTCCAAAGCCCAGGCAAACGCGCCTTCACAAGCCCGCTCAGCCGAGAATACGCTGGCTGGCTCGGGAAGTAAACGCGCAGCCCTTCGACTTCGTCCCACAACCTGGCTAGAAAGCAGTTTCTTACAGCTTCCGTGTTGCAGAGTCCCTGCAGCTTGAGCTCACCCCGAAGGACGCGTCAAAAAAGGAGGCGTTCTTGAAGCCCCCCTTCTCCAAGCACAAACACACGGAGGCTCTGCAGCTTCCTTCTCAGATGGCCATGCCGTCACACTGGTCGCGCTGGCATTACCGTTGCCAGCTTCCAGCAGCTGCTAGCATGCAAAAGGGCTCGAGAAGTAAAAGGCAGTGCTGTGCTGCACCTTCGCCTTCGCACGCGTAAGCCACGTAAGTGCACTGTGTACTTGTCTCCTCTGCTTGCATCTACCGGGATACTTAATTCTCTGCATCTCGGAGCCTAAAGGTAAGAGCAGCTGTTTCCACAGAAGCTGGCTGGTGCTATAGGTAGCAGCACAAGCAGCTGTCTTTGGAGTTCCTTCTGCTGCTGCTAGCGTGACTTTTCCAGGCAAGCGAGTGGCAGCCACGCTTTCCCTGCAGCCCGTAGGATGCGCACACAAGCCATGTGCACGGCAGCTTCGTTCTTCGCTTTTTGTAACGCGTCGCGCTTTCATTGCCCCGGAGGCGAAGAGTCGTCTGCTTCTCGCCCAGAAAGCTCTGCCGGCAGAGGGGCGCACCAGAGCACTGCTTCTGCCGGAACACGCCTGGCCCATACACACAATCCCTCTCAGCGCTACGTGGCACCACACTCTGCCTCTCCTGTGCTCCGCATCTAAACGGAAAGGCCCTCGGCTACGTCGCGCACAGAGAACTGTGCCAGAACAACGCGCTTCCCGGCGCTGGCCCCTGCGGCTCGGAGAAACTTGGATTTGCACCACATTCCCGGGCAGCCCCCTTTACAAGCTGCACAGCGCCCTCGGATCGCGGTGCTCTTTGCACGGTCCTTGTCAGCTCCAAGTACCCCCCCCGCGCACGTTACAGGCTCATAAAGACCAAGGATGCGAGTAGCCGTCTCGCCCAGAAAAATGTACCGGCGCAAAAGCACGATCTTCGTTACCCGTTCTCGTCGGCCAGACGGTTGTGCTCTGTCGAAAGGCTTGGACACCTAAACACTCCCGCGCTGCTTTCCCGGCACATTTCTCTAAGCGGAGAGCTAGACGGGCAGTTCGGACCCCATCGAAACAGAAGGAGAATGATTCTACCTGGAGCTGAGGCAAATCCGTGCACAGCACATGCTGCGTGCCAGCACTGTACACGCTGAGGAGCAGCAAAGCTGAGTGCCACCGCTGGGCTTCAGTTCTCTCCAGACGGCAGAAGGCGAAGATTGAAGCCGCAGAGCACGGGGCTTCTGTGTGCTCGGCACCGTCTTTCCAAAGCCCAGGCAAACGCGCCTTCACAAGCCCGCTCAGCCGAGAATACGCTGGCTGGCTCGGGAAGTAAACGCGCAGCCCTTCGACTTCGTCCCACAACCTGGCTAGAAAGCAGTTTCTTACAGCTTCCGTGTTGCAGAGTCCCTGCAGCTTGAGCTCACCCCGAAGGACGCGTCAAAAAAGGAGGCGTTCTTGAAGCCCCCCTTCTCCAAGCACAAACACACTGAGGCTCTGCAGCTTCCTTCTCAGATGGCCATGCCGTCACACTGGTCGCGCTGGCATTACCGTTGCCAGCTTCCAGCAGCTGCTAGCATGCAAAAGGGCTCGAGAAGTAAAAGGCAGTGCTGTGCTGCACCTTCGCCTTCGCACGCGTAAGCCACGTAAGTGCACTGTGTACTTGTCTCCTCTGCTTGCATCTACCGGGATACTTAATTCTCTGCATCTCGGAGCCTAAAGGTAAGAGCAGCTGTTTCCACAGAAGCTGGCTGGTGCTATAGGTAGCAGCACAAGCAGCTGTCTTTGGAGTTCCTTCTGCTGCTGCTAGCGTGACTTTTCCAGGCAAGCGAGTGGCAGCCACGCTTTCCCTGCAGCCCGTAGGATGCGCACACAAGCCATGTGCACGGCAGCTTCGTTCTTCGCTTTTTGTAACGCGTCGCGCTTTCATTGCCCCGGAGGCGAAGAGTCGTCTGCTTCTCGCACAGAAAGCTCTGCCGGCAGAGGAGCGCACCAGAGCACTGCTTCTGCCGGAACACGCCTGGCCCATACACACAATCCCTCTCAGCGCTACGTGGCACCACACTCTGCCTCTCCTGTGCTCCGCATCTAAACGGAAAGGCCCTCGGCTACGTCGCGCACAGAGAACTGTGCCAGAACAACGCGCTTCCCGGCGCTGGCCCCTGCGGCTCGGAGAAACTTGGATTTGCACCACATTCCCGGGCAGCCCCCTTTACAAGCTGCACAGCGCCCTCGGATCGCGGTGCTCTTTGCACGGTCCTTGTCAGCTCCAAGTACCCCCCCCGCGCACGTTACAGGCTCATAAAGACCAAGGATGCGAGTAGCCGTCTCGCCCAGAAAAATGTACCGGCGCAAAAGCACGATCTTCGTTACCCGTTCTCGTCGGCCAGACGGTTGTGCTCTGTCGAAAGGCTTGGACACCTAAACACTCCCGCGCTGCTTTCCCGGCACATTTCTCTAAGCGGAGAGCTAGACGGGCAGTTCGGACCCCATCGAAACAGAAGGAGAATGATTCTACCTGGAGCTGAGGCAAATCCGTGCACAGCACATGCTGCGTGCCAGCACTGTACACGCTGAGGAGCAGCAAAGCTGAGTGCCACCGCTGGGCTTCAGTTCTCTCCAGACGGCAGAAGGCGAAGATTGAAGCCGCAGAGCACGGGGCTTCTGTGTGCTCGGCACCGTCTTTCCAAAGCCCAGGCAAACGCGCCTTCACAAGCCCGCTCAGCCGAGAATACGCTGGCTGGCTCGGGAAGTAAACGCGCAGCCCTTCGACTTCGTCCCACAACCTGGCTAGAAAGCAGTTTCTTACAGCTTCCGTGTTGCAGAGTCCCTGCAGCTTGAGCTCACCCCGAAGGACGCGTCAAAAAAGGAGGCGTTCTTGAAGCCCCCCTTCTCCAAGCACAAACACACGGAGGCTCTGCAGCTTCCTTCTCAGATGGCCATGCCGTCACACTGGTCGCGCTGGCATTACCGTTGCCAGCTTCCAGCAGCTGCTAGCATGCAAAAGGGCTCGAGAAGTAAAAGGCAGTGCTGTGCTGCACCTTCGCCTTCGCACGCGTAAGCCACGTAAGTGCACTGTGTACTTGTCTCCTCTGCTTGCATCTACCGGGATACTTAATTCTCTGCATCTCGGAGCCTAAAGGTAAGAGCAGCTGTTTCCACAGAAGCTGGCTGGTGCTATAGGTAGCAGCACAAGCAGCTGTCTTTGGAGTTCCTTCTGCTGCTGCTAGCGTGACTTTTCCAGGCAAGCGAGTGGCAGCCACGCTTTCCCTGCAGCCCGTAGGATGCGCACACAAGCCATGTGCACGGCAGCTTCGTTCTTCGCTTTTTGTAACGCGTCGCGCTTTCATTGCCCCGGAGGCGAAGAGTCGTCTGCTTCTCGCACAGAAAGCTCTGCCGGCAGAGGAGCGCACCAGAGCACTGCTTCTGCCGGAACACGCCTGGCCCATACACACAATCCCTCTCAGCGCTACGTGGCACCACACTCTGCCTCTCCTGTGCTCCGCATCTAAACGGAAAGGCCCTCGGCTACGTCGCGCACAGAGAACTGTGCCAGAACAACGCGCTTCCCGGCGCTGGCCCCTGCGGCTCGGAGAAACTTGGATTTGCACCACATTCCCGGGCAGCCCCCTTTACAAGCTGCACAGCGCCCTCGGATCGCGGTGCTCTTTGCACGGTCCTTGTCAGCTCCAAGTACCCCCCCCGCGCACGTTACAGGCTCATAAAGACCAAGGATGCGAGTAGCCGTCTCGCCCAGAAAAATGTACCGGCGCAAAAGCACGATCTTCGTTACCCGTTCTCGTCGGCCAGACGGTTGTGCTCTGTCGAAAGGCTTGGACACCTAAACACTCCCGCACTGCTTTCCCGGCACATTTCTCTAAGCGGAGAGCTAGACGGGCAGTTCGGACCCCATCGAAACAGAAGGAGAATGATTCTACCTGGAGCTGAGGCAAATCCGTGCACAGCACATGCTGCGTGCCAGCACTGTACACGCTGAGGAGCAGCAAAGCTGAGTGCCACCGCTGGGCTTCAGTTCTCTCCAGACGGCAGAAGGCGAAGATTGAAGCCGCAGAGCACGGGGCTTCTGTGTGCTCGGCACCGTCTTTCCAAAGCCCAGGCAAACGCGCCTTCACAAGCCCGCTCAGCCGAGAATACGCTGGCTGGCTCGGGAAGTAAACGCGCAGCCCTTCGACTTCGTCCCACAACCTGGCTAGAAAGCAGTTTCTTACAGCTTCCGTGTTGCAGAGTCCCTGCAGCTTGAGCTCACCCCGAAGGACGCGTCAAAAAAGGAGGCGTTCTTGAAGCCCCCCTTCTCCAAGCACAAACACACGGAGGCTCTGCAGCTTCCTTCTCAGATGGCCATGCCGTCACACTGGTCGCGCTGGCATTACCGTTGCCAGCTTCCAGCAGCTGCTAGCATGCAAAAGGGCTCGAGAAGTAAAAGGCAGTGCTGTGCTGCACCTTCGCCTTCGCACGCGTAAGCCACGTAAGTGCACTGTGTACTTGTCTCCTCTGCTTGCATCTACCGGGATACTTAATTCTCTGCATCTCGGAGCCTAAAGGTAAGAGCAGCTGTTTCCACAGAAGCTGGCTGGTGCTATAGGTAGCAGCACAAGCAGCTGTCTTTGGAGTTCCTTCTGCTGCTGCTAGCGTGACTTTTCCAGGCAAGCGAGTGGCAGCCACGCTTTCCCTGCAGCCCGTAGGATGCGCACACAAGCCATGTGCACGGCAGCTTCGTTCTTCGCTTTTTGTAACGCGTCGCGCTTTCATTGCCCCGGAGGCGAAGAGTCGTCTGCTTCTCGCCCAGAAAGCTCTGCCGGCAGAGGAGCGCACCAGAGCACTGCTTCTGCCGGAACACGCCTGGCCCATACACACAATCCCTCTCAGCGCTACGTGGCACCACACTCTGCCTCTCCTGTGCTCCGCATCTAAACGGAAAGGCCCTCGGCTACGTCGCGCACAGAGAACTGTGCCAGAACAACGCGCTTCCCGGCGCTGGCCCCTGCGGCTCGGAGAAACTTGGATTTGCACCACATTCCCGGGCAGCCCCCTTTACAAGCTGCACAGCGCCCTCGGATCGCGGTGCTCTTTGCACGGTCCTTGTCAGCTCCAAGTACCCCCCCCCGCGCACGTTACAGGCTCATAAAGACCAAGGATGCGAGTAGCCGTCTCGCCCAGAAAAATGTACCGGCGCAAAAGCACGATCTTCGTTACCCGTTCTCGTCGGCCAGACGGTTGTGCTCTGTCGAAAGGCTTGGACACCTAAACACTCCCGCGCTGCTTTCCCGGCACATTTCTCTAAGCGGAGAGCTAGACGGGCAGTTCGGACCCCATCGAAACAGAAGGAGAATGATTCTACCTGGAGCTGAGGCAAATCCGTGCACAGCACATGCTGCGTGCCAGCACTGTACACGCTGAGGAGCAGCAAAGCTGAGTGCCACCGCTGGGCTTCAGTTCTCTCCAGACGGCAGAAGGCGAAGATTGAAGCCGCAGAGCACGGGGCTTCTGTGTGCTCGGCACCGTCTTTCCAAAGCCCAGGCAAACGCGCCTTCACAAGCCCGCTCAGCCGAGAATACGCTGGCTGGCTCGGGAAGTAAACGCGCAGCCCTTCGACTTCGTCCCACAACCTGGCTAGAAAGCAGTTTCTTACAGCTTCCGTGTTGCAGAGTCCCTGCAGCTTGAGCTCACCCCGAAGGACGCGTCAAAAAAGGAGGCGTTCTTGAAGCCCCCCTTCTCCAAGCACAAACACACTGAGGCTCTGCAGCTTCCTTCTCAGATGGCCATGCCGTCACACTGGTCGCGCTGGCATTACCGTTGCCAGCTTCCAGCAGCTGCTAGCATGCAAAAGGGCTAGAGAAGTAAAAGGCAGTGCTGTGCTGCACCTTCGCCTTCGCACGCGTAAGCCACGTAAGTGCACTGTGTACTTGTCTCCTCTGCTTGCATCTACCGGGATACTTAATTCTCTGCATCTCGGAGCCTAAAGGTAAGAGCAGCTGTTTCCACAGAAGCTGGCTGGTGCTATAGGTAGCAGCACAAGCAGCTGTCTTTGGAGTTCCTTCTGCTGCTGCTAGCGTGACTTTTCCAGGCAAGCGAGTGGCAGCCACGCTTTCCCTGCAGCCCGTAGGATGCGCACACAAGCCATGTGCACGGCAGCTTCGTTCTTCGCTTTTTGTAACGCGTCGCGCTTTCATTGCCCCGGAGGCGAAGAGTCGTCTGCTTCTCGCCCAGAAAGCTCTGCCGGCAGAGGGGCGCACCAGAGCACTGCTTCTGCCGGAACACGCCTGGCCCATACACACAATCCCTCTCAGCGCTACGTGGCACCACACTCTGCCTCTCCTGTGCTCCGCATCTAAACGGAAAGGCCCTCGGCTACGTCGCGCACAGAGAACTGTGCCAGAACAACGCGCTTCCCGGCGCTGGCCCCTGCGGCTCGGAGAAACTTGGATTTGCACCACATTCCCGGGCAGCCCCCTTTACAAGCTGCACAGCGCCCTCGGATCGCGGTGCTCTTTGCACGGTCCTTGTCAGCTCCAAGTACCCCCCCGCGCACGTTACAGGCTCATAAAGACCAAGGATGCGAGTAGCCGTCTCGCCCAGAAAAATGTACCGGCGCAAAAGCACGATCTTCGTTACCCGTTCTCGTCGGCCAGACGGTTGTGCTCTGTCGAAAGGCTTGGACACCTAAACACTCCCGCGCTGCTTTCCCGGCACATTTCTCTAAGCGGAGAGCTAGACGGGCAGTTCGGACCCCATCGAAACAGAAGGAGAATGATTCTACCTGGAGCTGAGGCAAATCCGTGCACAGCACATGCTGCGTGCCAGCACTGTACACGCTGAGGAGCAGCAAAGCTGAGTGCCACCGCTGGGCTTCAGTTCTCTCCAGACGGCAGAAGGCGAAGATTGAAGCCGCAGAGCACGGGGCTTCTGTGTGCTCGGCACCGTCTTTCCAAAGCCCAGGCAAACGCGCCTTCACAAGCCCGCTCAGCCGAGAATACGCTGGCTGGCTCGGGAAGTAAACGCGCAGCCCTTCGACTTCGTCCCACAACCTGGCTAGAAAGCAGTTTCTTACAGCTTCCGTGTTGCAGAGTCCCTGCAGCTTGAGCTCACCCCGAAGGACGCGTCAAAAAAGGAGGCGTTCTTGAAGCCCCCCTTCTCCAAGCACAAACACACGGAGGCTCTGCAGCTTCCTTCTCAGATGGCCATGCCGTCACACTGGTCGCGCTGGCATTACCGTTGCCAGCTTCCAGCAGCTGCTAGCATGCAAAAGGGCTCGAGAAGTAAAAGGCAGTGCTGTGCTGCACCTTCGCCTTCGCACGCGTAAGCCACGTAAGTGCACTGTGTACTTGTCTCCTCTGCTTGCATCTACCGGGATACTTAATTCTCTGCATCTCGGAGCCTAAAGGTAAGAGCAGCTGTTTCCACAGAAGCTGGCTGGTGCTATAGGTAGCAGCACAAGCAGCTGTCTTTGGAGTTCCTTCTGCTGCTGCTAGCGTGACTTTTCCAGGCAAGCGAGTGGCAGCCACGCTTTCCCTGCAGCCCGTAGGATGCGCACACAAGCCATGTGCACGGCAGCTTCGTTCTTCGCTTTTTGTAACGCGTCGCGCTTTCATTGCCCCGGAGGCGAAGAGTCGTCTGCTTCTCGCCCAGAAAGCTCTGCCGGCAGAGGGGCGCACCAGAGCACTGCTTCTGCCGGAACACGCCTGGCCCATACACACAATCCCTCTCAGCGCTACGTGGCACCACACTCTGCCTCTCCTGTGCTCCGCATCTAAACGGAAAGGCCCTCGGCTACGTCGCGCACAGAGAACTGTGCCAGAACAACGCGCTTCCCGGCGCTGGCCCCTGCGGCTCGGAGAAACTTGGATTTGCACCACATTCCCGGGCAGCCCCCTTTACAAGCTGCACAGCGCCCTCGGATCGCGGTGCTCTTTGCACGGTCCTTGTCAGCTCCAAGTACCCCCCCCGCGCACGTTACAGGCTCATAAAGACCAAGGATGCGAGTAGCCGTCTCGCCCAGAAAAATGTACCGGCGCAAAAGCACGATCTTCGTTACCCGTTCTCGTCGGCCAGACGGTTGTGCTCTGTCGAAAGGCTTGGACACCTAAACACTCCCGCGCTGCTTTCCCGGCACATTTCTCTAAGCGGAGAGCTAGACGGGCAGTTCGGACCCCATCGAAACAGAAGGAGAATGATTCTACCTGGAGCTGAGGCAAATCCGTGCACAGCACATGCTGCGTGCCAGCACTGTACACGCTGAGGAGCAGCAAAGCTGAGTGCCACCGCTGGGCTTCAGTTCTCTCCAGACGGCAGAAGGCGAAGATTGAAGCCGCAGAGCACGGGGCTTCTGTGTGCTCGGCACCGTCTTTCCAAAGCCCAGGCAAACGCGCCTTCACAAGCCCGCTCAGCCGAGAATACGCTGGCTGGCTCGGGAAGTAAACGCGCAGCCCTTCGACTTCGTCCCACAACCTGGCTAGAAAGCAGTTTCTTACAGCTTCCGTGTTGCAGAGTCCCTGCAGCTTGAGCTCACCCCGAAGGACGCGTCAAAAAAGGAGGCGTTCTTGAAGCCCCCCTTCTCCAAGCACAAACACACGGAGGCTCTGCAGCTTCCTTCTCAGATGGCCATGCCGTCACACTGGTCGCGCTGGCATTACCGTTGCCAGCTTCCAGCAGCTGCTAGCATGCAAAAGGGCTCGAGAAGTAAAAGGCAGTGCTGTGCTGCACCTTCGCCTTCGCACGCGTAAGCCACGTAAGTGCACTGTGTACTTGTCTCCTCTGCTTGCATCTACCGGGATACTTAATTCTCTGCATCTCGGAGCCTAAAGGTAAGAGCAGCTGTTTCCACAGAAGCTGGCTGGTGCTATAGGTAGCAGCACAAGCAGCTGTCTTTGGAGTTCCTTCTGCTGCTGCTAGCGTGACTTTTCCAGGCAAGCGAGTGGCAGCCACGCTTTCCCTGCAGCCCGTAGGATGCGCACACAAGCCATGTGCACGGCAGCTTCGTTCTTCGCTTTTTGTAACGCGTCGCGCTTTCATTGCCCCGGAGGCGAAGAGTCGTCTGCTTCTCGCACAGAAAGCTCTGCCGGCAGAGGAGCGCACCAGAGCACTGCTTCTGCCGGAACACGCCTGGCCCATACACACAATCCCTCTCAGCGCTACGTGGCACCACACTCTGCCTCTCCTGTGCTCCGCATCTAAACGGAAAGGCCCTCGGCTACGTCGCGCACAGAGAACTGTGCCAGAACAACGCGCTTCCCGGCGCTGGCCCCTGCGGCTCGGAGAAACTTGGATTTGCACCACATTCCCGGGCAGCCCCCTTTACAAGCTGCACAGCGCCCTCGGATCGCGGTGCTCTTTGCACGGTCCTTGTCAGCTCCAAGTACCCCCCCCGCGCACGTTACAGGCTCATAAAGACCAAGGATGCGAGTAGCCGTCTCGCCCAGAAAAATGTACCGGCGCAAAAGCACGATCTTCGTTACCCGTTCTCGTCGGCCAGACGGTTGTGCTCTGTCGAAAGGCTTGGACACCTAAACACTCCCGCGCTGCTTTCCCGGCACATTTCTCTAAGCGGAGAGCTAGACGGGCAGTTCGGACCCCATCGAAACAGAAGGAGAATGATTCTACCTGGAGCTGAGGCAAATCCGTGCACAGCACATGCTGCGTGCCAGCACTGTACACGCTGAGGAGCAGCAAAGCTGAGTGCCACCGCTGGGCTTCAGTTCTCTCCAGACGGCAGAAGGCGAAGATTGAAGCCGCAGAGCACGGGGCTTCTGTGTGCTCGGCACCGTCTTTCCAAAGCCCAGGCAAACGCGCCTTCACAAGCCCGCTCAGCCGAGAATACGCTGGCTGGCTCGGGAAGTAAACGCGCAGCCCTTCGACTTCGTCCCACAACCTGGCTAGAAAGCAGTTTCTTACAGCTTCCGTGTTGCAGAGTCCCTGCAGCTTGAGCTCACCCCGAAGGACGCGTCAAAAAAGGAGGCGTTCTTGAAGCCCCCCTTCTCCAAGCACAAACACACGGAGGCTCTGCAGCTTCCTTCTCAGATGGCCATGCCGTCACACTGGTCGCGCTGGCATTACCGTTGCCAGCTTCCAGCAGCTGCTAGCATGCAAAAGGGCTCGAGAAGTAAAAGGCAGTGCTGTGCTGCACCTTCGCCTTCGCACGCGTAAGCCACGTAAGTGCACTGTGTACTTGTCTCCTCTGCTTGCATCTACCGGGATACTTAATTCTCTGCATCTCGGAGCCTAAAGGTAAGAGCAGCTGTTTCCACAGAAGCTGGCTGGTGCTATAGGTAGCAGCACAAGCAGCTGTCTTTGGAGTTCCTTCTGCTGCTGCTAGCGTGACTTTTCCAGGCAAGCGAGTGGCAGCCACGCTTTCCCTGCAGCCCGTAGGATGCGCACACAAGCCATGTGCACGGCAGCTTCGTTCTTCGCTTTTTGTAACGCGTCGCGCTTTCATTGCCCCGGAGGCGAAGAGTCGTCTGCTTCTCGCACAGAAAGCTCTGCCGGCAGAGGAGCGCACCAGAGCACTGCTTCTGCCGGAACACGCCTGGCCCATACACACAATCCCTCTCAGCGCTACGTGGCACCACACTCTGCCTCTCCTGTGCTCCGCATCTAAACGGAAAGGCCCTCGGCTACGTCGCGCACAGAGAACTGTGCCAGAACAACGCGCTTCCCGGCGCTGGCCCCTGCGGCTCGGAGAAACTTGGATTTGCACCACATTCCCGGGCAGCCCCCTTTACAAGCTGCACAGCGCCCTCGGATCGCGGTGCTCTTTGCACGGTCCTTGTCAGCTCCAAGTACCCCCCCCGCGCACGTTACAGGCTCATAAAGACCAAGGATGCGAGTAGCCGTCTCGCCCAGAAAAATGTACCGGCGCAAAAGCACGATCTTCGTTACCCGTTCTCGTCGGCCAGACGGTTGTGCTCTGTCGAAAGGCTTGGACACCTAAACACTCCCGCGCTGCTTTCCCGGCACATTTCTCTAAGCGGAGAGCTAGACGGGCAGTTCGGACCCCATCGAAACAGAAGGAGAATGATTCTACCTGGAGCTGAGGCAAATCCGTGCACAGCACATGCTGCGTGCCAGCACTGTACACGCTGAGGAGCAGCAAAGCTGAGTGCCACCGCTGGGCTTCAGTTCTCTCCAGACGGCAGAAGGCGAAGATTGAAGCCGCAGAGCACGGGGCTTCTGTGTGCTCGGCACCGTCTTTCCAAAGCCCAGGCAAACGCGCCTTCACAAGCCCGCTCAGCCGAGAATACGCTGGCTGGCTCGGGAAGTAAACGCGCAGCCCTTCGACTTCGTCCCACAACCTGGCTAGAAAGCAGTTTCTTACAGCTTCCGTGTTGCAGAGTCCCTGCAGCTTGAGCTCACCCCGAAGGACGCGTCAAAAAAGGAGGCGTTCTTGAAGCCCCCCTTCTCCAAGCACAAACACACGGAGGCTCTGCAGCTTCCTTCTCAGATGGCCATGCCGTCACACTGGTCGCGCTGGCATTACCGTTGCCAGCTTCCAGCAGCTGCTAGCATGCAAAAGGGCTCGAGAAGTAAAAGGCAGTGCTGTGCTGCACCTTCGCCTTCGCACGCGTAAGCCACGTAAGTGCACTGTGTACTTGTCTCCTCTGCTTGCATCTACCGGGATACTTAATTCTCTGCATCTCGGAGCCTAAAGGTAAGAGCAGCTGTTTCCACAGAAGCTGGCTGGTGCTATAGGTAGCAGCACAAGCAGCTGTCTTTGGAGTTCCTTCTGCTGCTGCTAGCGTGACTTTTCCAGGCAAGCGAGTGGCAGCCACGCTTTCCCTGCAGCCCGTAGGATGCGCACACAAGCCATGTGCACGGCAGCTTCGTTCTTCGCTTTTTGTAACGCGTCGCGCTTTCATTGCCCCGGAGGCGAAGAGTCGTCTGCTTCTCGCCCAGAAAGCTCTGCCGGCAGAGGGGCGCACCAGAGCACTGCTTCTGCCGGAACACGCCTGGCCCATACACACAATCCCTCTCAGCGCTACGTGGCACCACACTCTGCCTCTCCTGTGCTCCGCATCTAAACGGAAAGGCCCTCGGCTACGTCGCGCACAGAGAACTGTGCCAGAACAACGCGCTTCCCGGCGCTGGCCCCTGCGGCTCGGAGAAACTTGGATTTGCACCACATTCCCGGGCAGCCCCCTTTACAAGCTGCACAGCGCCCTCGGATCGCGGTGCTCTTTGCACGGTCCTTGTCAGCTCCAAGTACCCCCCCCGCGCACGTTACAGGCTCATAAAGACCAAGGATGCGAGTAGCCGTCTCGCCCAGAAAAATGTACCGGCGCAAAAGCACGATCTTCGTTACCCGTTCTCGTCGGCCAGACGGTTGTGCTCTGTCGAAAGGCTTGGACACCTAAACACTCCCGCGCTGCTTTCCCGGCACATTTCTCTAAGCGGAGAGCTAGACGGGCAGTTCGGACCCCATCGAAACAGAAGGAGAATGATTCTACCTGGAGCTGAGGCAAATCCGTGCACAGCACATGCTGCGTGCCAGCACTGTACACGCTGAGGAGCAGCAAAGCTGAGTGCCACCGCTGGGCTTCAGTTCTCTCCAGACGGCAGAAGGCGAAGATTGAAGCCGCAGAGCACGGGGCTTCTGTGTGCTCGGCACCGTCTTTCCAAAGCCCAGGCAAACGCGCCTTCACAAGCCCGCTCAGCCGAGAATACGCTGGCTGGCTCGGGAAGTAAACGCGCAGCCCTTCGACTTCGTCCCACAACCTGGCTAGAAAGCAGTTTCTTACAGCTTCCGTGTTGCAGAGTCCCTGCAGCTTGAGCTCACCCCGAAGGACGCGTCAAAAAAGGAGGCGTTCTTGAAGCCCCCCTTCTCCAAGCACAAACACACTGAGGCTCTGCAGCTTCCTTCTCAGATGGCCATGCCGTCACACTGGTCGCGCTGGCATTACCGTTGCCAGCTTCCAGCAGCTGCTAGCATGCAAAAGGGCTCGAGAAGTAAAAGGCAGTGCTGTGCTGCACCTTCGCCTTCGCACGCGTAAGCCACGTAAGTGCACTGTGTACTTGTCTCCTCTGCTTGCATCTACCGGGATACTTAATTCTCTGCATCTCGGAGCCTAAAGGTAAGAGCAGCTGTTTCCACAGAAGCTGGCTGGTGCTATAGGTAGCAGCACAAGCAGCTGTCTTTGGAGTTCCTTCTGCTGCTGCTAGCGTGACTTTTCCAGGCAAGCGAGTGGCAGCCACGCTTTCCCTGCAGCCCGTAGGATGCGCACACAAGCCATGTGCACGGCAGCTTCGTTCTTCGCTTTTTGTAACGCGTCGCGCTTTCATTGCCCCGGAGGCGAAGAGTCGTCTGCTTCTCGCACAGAAAGCTCTGCCGGCAGAGGAGCGCACCAGAGCACTGCTTCTGCCGGAACACGCCTGGCCCATACACACAATCCCTCTCAGCGCTACGTGGCACCACACTCTGCCTCTCCTGTGCTCCGCATCTAAACGGAAAGGCCCTCGGCTACGTCGCGCACAGAGAACTGTGCCAGAACAACGCGCTTCCCGGCGCTGGCCCCTGCGGCTCGGAGAAACTTGGATTTGCACCACATTCCCGGGCAGCCCCCTTTACAAGCTGCACAGCGCCCTCGGATCGCGGTGCTCTTTGCACGGTCCTTGTCAGCTCCAAGTACCCCCCCCGCGCACGTTACAGGCTCATAAAGACCAAGGATGCGAGTAGCCGTCTCGCCCAGAAAAATGTACCGGCGCAAAAGCACGATCTTCGTTACCCGTTCTCGTCGGCCAGACGGTTGTGCTCTGTCGAAAGGCTTGGACACCTAAACACTCCCGCGCTGCTTTCCCGGCACATTTCTCTAAGCGGAGAGCTAGACGGGCAGTTCGGACCCCATCGAAACAGAAGGAGAATGATTCTACCTGGAGCTGAGGCAAATCCGTGCACAGCACATGCTGCGTGCCAGCACTGTACACGCTGAGGAGCAGCAAAGCTGAGTGCCACCGCTGGGCTTCAGTTCTCTCCAGACGGCAGAAGGCGAAGATTGAAGCCGCAGAGCACGGGGCTTCTGTGTGCTCGGCACCGTCTTTCCAAAGCCCAGGCAAACGCGCCTTCACAAGCCCGCTCAGCCGAGAATACGCTGGCTGGCTCGGGAAGTAAACGCGCAGCCCTTCGACTTCGTCCCACAACCTGGCTAGAAAGCAGTTTCTTACAGCTTCCGTGTTGCAGAGTCCCTGCAGCTTGAGCTCACCCCGAAGGACGCGTCAAAAAAGGAGGCGTTCTTGAAGCCCCCCTTCTCCAAGCACAAACACACGGAGGCTCTGCAGCTTCCTTCTCAGATGGCCATGCCGTCACACTGGTCGCGCTGGCATTACCGTTGCCAGCTTCCAGCAGCTGCTAGCATGCAAAAGGGCTCGAGAAGTAAAAGGCAGTGCTGTGCTGCACCTTCGCCTTCGCACGCGTAAGCCACGTAAGTGCACTGTGTACTTGTCTCCTCTGCTTGCATCTACCGGGATACTTAATTCTCTGCATCTCGGAGCCTAAAGGTAAGAGCAGCTGTTTCCACAGAAGCTGGCTGGTGCTATAGGTAGCAGCACAAGCAGCTGTCTTTGGAGTTCCTTCTGCTGCTGCTAGCGTGACTTTTCCAGGCAAGCGAGTGGCAGCCACGCTTTCCCTGCAGCCCGTAGGATGCGCACACAAGCCATGTGCACGGCAGCTTCGTTCTTCGCTTTTTGTAACGCGTCGCGCTTTCATTGCCCCGGAGGCGAAGAGTCGTCTGCTTCTCGCCCAGAAAGCTCTGCCGGCAGAGGGGCGCACCAGAGCACTGCTTCTGCCGGAACACGCCTGGCCCATACACACAATCCCTCTCAGCGCTACGTGGCACCACACTCTGCCTCTCCTGTGCTCCGCATCTAAACGGAAAGGCCCTCGGCTACGTCGCGCACAGAGAACTGTGCCAGAACAACGCGCTTCCCGGCGCTGGCCCCTGCGGCTCGGAGAAACTTGGATTTGCACCACATTCCCGGGCAGCCCCCTTTACAAGCTGCACAGCGCCCTCGGATCGCGGTGCTCTTTGCACGGTCCTTGTCAGCTCCAAGTACCCCCCCCGCGCACGTTACAGGCTCATAAAGACCAAGGATGCGAGTAGCCGTCTCGCCCAGAAAAATGTACCGGCGCAAAAGCACGATCTTCGTTACCCGTTCTCGTCGGCCAGACGGTTGTGCTCTGTCGAAAGGCTTGGACACCTAAACACTCCCGCGCTGCTTTCCCGGCACATTTCTCTAAGCGGAGAGCTAGACGGGCAGTTCGGACCCCATCGAAACAGAAGGAGAATGATTCTACCTGGAGCTGAGGCAAATCCGTGCACAGCACATGCTGCGTGCCAGCACTGTACACGCTGAGGAGCAGCAAAGCTGAGTGCCACCGCTGGGCTTCAGTTCTCTCCAGACGGCAGAAGGCGAAGATTGAAGCCGCAGAGCACGGGGCTTCTGTGTGCTCGGCACCGTCTTTCCAAAGCCCAGGCAAACGCGCCTTCACAAGCCCGCTCAGCCGAGAATACGCTGGCTGGCTCGGGAAGTAAACGCGCAGCCCTTCGACTTCGTCCCACAACCTGGCTAGAAAGCAGTTTCTTACAGCTTCCGTGTTGCAGAGTCCCTGCAGCTTGAGCTCACCCCGAAGGACGCGTCAAAAAAGGAGGCGTTCTTGAAGCCCCCCTTCTCCAAGCACAAACACACGGAGGCTCTGCAGCTTCCTTCTCAGATGGCCATGCCGTCACACTGGTCGCGCTGGCATTACCGTTGCCAGCTTCCAGCAGCTGCTAGCATGCAAAAGGGCTCGAGAAGTAAAAGGCAGTGCTGTGCTGCACCTTCGCCTTCGCACGCGTAAGCCACGTAAGTGCACTGTGTACTTGTCTCCTCTGCTTGCATCTACCGGGATACTTAATTCTCTGCATCTCGGAGCCTAAAGGTAAGAGCAGCTGTTTCCACAGAAGCTGGCTGGTGCTATAGGTAGCAGCACAAGCAGCTGTCTTTGGAGTTCCTTCTGCTGCTGCTAGCGTGACTTTTCCAGGCAAGCGAGTGGCAGCCACGCTTTCCCTGCAGCCCGTAGGATGCGCACACAAGCCATGTGCACGGCAGCTTCGTTCTTCGCTTTTTGTAACGCGTCGCGCTTTCATTGCCCCGGAGGCGAAGAGTCGTCTGCTTCTCGCACAGAAAGCTCTGCCGGCAGAGGAGCGCACCAGAGCACTGCTTCTGCCGGAACACGCCTGGCCCATACACACAATCCCTCTCAGCGCTACGTGGCACCACACTCTGCCTCTCCTGTGCTCCGCATCTAAACGGAAAGGCCCTCGGCTACGTCGCGCACAGAGAACTGTGCCAGAACAACGCGCTTCCCGGCGCTGGCCCCTGCGGCTCGGAGAAACTTGGATTTGCACCACATTCCCGGGCAGCCCCCTTTACAAGCTGCACAGCGCCCTCGGATCGCGGTGCTCTTTGCACGGTCCTTGTCAGCTCCAAGTACCCCCCCCGCGCACGTTACAGGCTCATAAAGACCAAGGATGCGAGTAGCCGTCTCGCCCAGAAAAATGTACCGGCGCAAAAGCACGATCTTCGTTACCCGTTCTCGTCGGCCAGACGGTTGTGCTCTGTCGAAAGGCTTGGACACCTAAACACTCCCGCGCTGCTTTCCCGGCACATTTCTCTAAGCGGAGAGCTAGACGGGCAGTTCGGACCCCATCGAAACAGAAGGAGAATGATTCTACCTGGAGCTGAGGCAAATCCGTGCACAGCACATGCTGCGTGCCAGCACTGTACACGCTGAGGAGCAGCAAAGCTGAGTGCCACCGCTGGGCTTCAGTTCTCTCCAGACGGCAGAAGGCGAAGATTGAAGCCGCAGAGCACGGGGCTTCTGTGTGCTCGGCACCGTCTTTCCAAAGCCCAGGCAAACGCGCCTTCACAAGCCCGCTCAGCCGAGAATACGCTGGCTGGCTCGGGAAGTAAACGCGCAGCCCTTCGACTTCGTCCCACAACCTGGCTAGAAAGCAGTTTCTTACAGCTTCCGTGTTGCAGAGTCCCTGCAGCTTGAGCTCACCCCGAAGGACGCGTCAAAAAAGGAGGCGTTCTTGAAGCCCCCCTTCTCCAAGCACAAACACACGGAGGCTCTGCAGCTTCCTTCTCAGATGGCCATGCCGTCACACTGGTCGCGCTGGCATTACCGTTGCCAGCTTCCAGCAGCTGCTAGCATGCAAAAGGGCTCGAGAAGTAAAAGGCAGTGCTGTGCTGCACCTTCGCCTTCGCACGCGTAAGCCACGTAAGTGCACTGTGTACTTGTCTCCTCTGCTTGCATCTACCGGGATACTTAATTCTCTGCATCTCGGAGCCTAAAGGTAAGAGCAGCTGTTTCCACAGAAGCTGGCTGGTGCTATAGGTAGCAGCACAAGCAGCTGTCTTTGGAGTTCCTTCTGCTGCTGCTAGCGTGACTTTTCCAGGCAAGCGAGTGGCAGCCACGCTTTCCCTGCAGCCCGTAGGATGCGCACACAAGCCATGTGCACGGCAGCTTCGTTCTTCGCTTTTTGTAACGCGTCGCGCTTTCATTGCCCCGGAGGCGAAGAGTCGTCTGCTTCTCGCACAGAAAGCTCTGCCGGCAGAGGAGCGCACCAGAGCACTGCTTCTGCCGGAACACGCCTGGCCCATACACACAATCCCTCTCAGCGCTACGTGGCACCACACTCTGCCTCTCCTGTGCTCCGCATCTAAACGGAAAGGCCCTCGGCTACGTCGCGCACAGAGAACTGTGCCAGAACAACGCGCTTCCCGGCGCTGGCCCCTGCGGCTCGGAGAAACTTGGATTTGCACCACATTCCCGGGCAGCCCCCTTTACAAGCTGCACAGCGCCCTCGGATCGCGGTGCTCTTTGCACGGTCCTTGTCAGCTCCAAGTACCCCCCCCGCGCACGTTACAGGCTCATAAAGACCAAGGATGCGAGTAGCCGTCTCGCCCAGAAAAATGTACCGGCGCAAAAGCACGATCTTCGTTACCCGTTCTCGTCGGCCAGACGGTTGTGCTCTGTCGAAAGGCTTGGACACCTAAACACTCCCGCACTGCTTTCCCGGCACATTTCTCTAAGCGGAGAGCTAGACGGGCAGTTCGGACCCCATCGAAACAGAAGGAGAATGATTCTACCTGGAGCTGAGGCAAATCCGTGCACAGCACATGCTGCGTGCCAGCACTGTACACGCTGAGGAGCAGCAAAGCTGAGTGCCACCGCTGGGCTTCAGTTCTCTCCAGACGGCAGAAGGCGAAGATTGAAGCCGCAGAGCACGGGGCTTCTGTGTGCTCGGCACCGTCTTTCCAAAGCCCAGGCAAACGCGCCTTCACAAGCCCGCTCAGCCGAGAATACGCTGGCTGGCT
This sequence comes from Aphelocoma coerulescens, assembly GCF_041296385.1. Lineage (NCBI taxonomy): Eukaryota > Metazoa > Chordata > Aves > Passeriformes > Corvidae > Aphelocoma > Aphelocoma coerulescens. Next base: position 6,253,596 of record NC_091022.1, on the reverse strand, counting down.
CGGGAAGTAAACGCGCAGCCCTTCGACTTCGTCCCACAACCTGGCTAGAAAGCAGTTTCTTACAGCTTCCGTGTTGCAGAGTCCCTGCAGCTTGAGCTCACCCCGAAGGACGCGTCAAAAAAGGAGGCGTTCTTGAAGCCCCCCTTCTCCAAGCACAAACACACGGAGGCTCTGCAGCTTCCTTCTCAGATGGCCATGCCGTCACACTGGTCGCGCTGGCATTACCGTTGCCAGCTTCCAGCAGCTGCTAGCATGCAAAAGGGCTCGAGAAGTAAAAGGCAGTGCTGTGCTGCACCTTCGCCTTCGCACGCGTAAGCCACGTAAGTGCACTGTGTACTTGTCTCCTCTGCTTGCATCTACCGGGATACTTAATTCTCTGCATCTCGGAGCCTAAAGGTAAGAGCAGCTGTTTCCACAGAAGCTGGCTGGTGCTATAGGTAGCAGCACAAGCAGCTGTCTTTGGAGTTCCTTCTGCTGCTGCTAGCGTGACTTTTCCAGGCAAGCGAGTGGCAGCCACGCTTTCCCTGCAGCCCGTAGGATGCGCACACAAGCCATGTGCACGGCAGCTTCGTTCTTCGCTTTTTGTAACGCGTCGCGCTTTCATTGCCCCGGAGGCGAAGAGTCGTCTGCTTCTCGCCCAGAAAGCTCTGCCGGCAGAGGGGCGCACCAGAGCACTGCTTCTGCCGGAACACGCCTGGCCCATACACACAATCCCTCTCAGCGCTACGTGGCACCACACTCTGCCTCTCCTGTGCTCCGCATCTAAACGGAAAGGCCCTCGGCTACGTCGCGCACAGAGAACTGTGCCAGAACAACGCGCTTCCCGGCGCTGGCCCCTGCGGCTCGGAGAAACTTGGATTTGCACCACATTCCCGGGCAGCCCCCTTTACAAGCTGCACAGCGCCCTCGGATCGCGGTGCTCTTTGCACGGTCCTTGTCAGCTCCAAGTACCCCCCCCCGCGCACGTTACAGGCTCATAAAGACCAAGGATGCGAGTAGCCGTCTCGCCCAGAAAAATGTACCGGCGCAAAAGCACGATCTTCGTTACCCGTTCTCGTCGGCCAGACGGTTGTGCTCTGTCGAAAGGCTTGGACACCTAAACACTCCCGCGCTGCTTTCCCGGCACATTTCTCTAAGCGGAGAGCTAGACGGGCAGTTCGGACCCCATCGAAACAGAAGGAGAATGATTCTACCTGGAGCTGAGGCAAATCCGTGCACAGCACATGCTGCGTGCCAGCACTGTACACGCTGAGGAGCAGCAAAGCTGAGTGCCACCGCTGGGCTTCAGTTCTCTCCAGACGGCAGAAGGCGAAGATTGAAGCCGCAGAGCACGGGGCTTCTGTGTGCTCGGCACCGTCTTTCCAAAGCCCAGGCAAACGCGCCTTCACAAGCCCGCTCAGCCGAGAATACGCTGGCTGGCTCGGGAAGTAAACGCGCAGCCCTTCGACTTCGTCCCACAACCTGGCTAGAAAGCAGTTTCTTACAGCTTCCGTGTTGCAGAGTCCCTGCAGCTTGAGCTCACCCCGAAGGACGCGTCAAAAAAGGAGGCGTTCTTGAAGCCCCCCTTCTCCAAGCACAAACACACGGAGGCTCTGCAGCTTCCTTCTCAGATGGCCATGCCGTCACACTGGTCGCGCTGGCATTACCGTTGCCAGCTTCCAGCAGCTGCTAGCATGCAAAAGGGCTCGAGAAGTAAAAGGCAGTGCTGTGCTGCACCTTCGCCTTCGCACGCGTAAGCCACGTAAGTGCACTGTGTACTTGTCTCCTCTGCTTGCATCTACCGGGATACTTAATTCTCTGCATCTCGGAGCCTAAAGGTAAGAGCAGCTGTTTCCACAGAAGCTGGCTGGTGCTATAGGTAGCAGCACAAGCAGCTGTCTTTGGAGTTCCTTCTGCTGCTGCTAGCGTGACTTTTCCAGGCAAGCGAGTGGCAGCCACGCTTTCCCTGCAGCCCGTAGGATGCGCACACAAGCCATGTGCACGGCAGCTTCGTTCTTCGCTTTTTGTAACGCGTCGCGCTTTCATTGCCCCGGAGGCGAAGAGTCGTCTGCTTCTCGCCCAGAAAGCTCTGCCGGCAGAGGGGCGCACCAGAGCACTGCTTCTGCCGGAACACGCCTGGCCCATACACACAATCCCTCTCAGCGCTACGTGGCACCACACTCTGCCTCTCCTGTGCTCCGCATCTAAACGGAAAGGCCCTCGGCTACGTCGCGCACAGAGAACTGTGCCAGAACAACGCGCTTCCCGGCGCTGGCCCCTGCGGCTCGGAGAAACTTGGATTTGCACCACATTCCCGGGCAGCCCCCTTTACAAGCTGCACAGCGCCCTCGGATCGCGGTGCTCTTTGCACGGTCCTTGTCAGCTCCAAGTACCCCCCCGCGCACGTTACAGGCTCATAAAGACCAAGGATGCGAGTAGCCGTCTCGCCCAGAAAAATGTACCGGCGCAAAAGCACGATCTTCGTTACCCGTTCTCGTCGGCCAGACGGTTGTGCTCTGTCGAAAGGCTTGGACACCTAAACACTCCCGCGCTGCTTTCCCGGCACATTTCTCTAAGCGGAGAGCTAGACGGGCAGTTCGGACCCCATCGAAACAGAAGGAGAATGATTCTACCTGGAGCTGAGGCAAATCCGTGCACAGCACATGCTGCGTGCCAGCACTGTACACGCTGAGGAGCAGCAAAGCTGAGTGCCACCGCTGGGCTTCAGTTCTCTCCAGACGGCAGAAGGCGAAGATTGAAGCCGCAGAGCACGGGGCTTCTGTGTGCTCGGCACCGTCTTTCCAAAGCCCAGGCAAACGCGCCTTCACAAGCCCGCTCAGCCGAGAATACGCTGGCTGGCTCGGGAAGTAAACGCGCAGCCCTTCGACTTCGTCCCACAACCTGGCTAGAAAGCAGTTTCTTACAGCTTCCGTGTTGCAGAGTCCCTGCAGCTTGAGCTCACCCCGAAGGACGCGTCAAAAAAGGAGGCGTTCTTGAAGCCCCCCTTCTCCAAGCACAAACACACGGAGGCTCTGCAGCTTCCTTCTCAGATGGCCATGCCGTCACACTGGTCGCGCTGGCATTACCGTTGCCAGCTTCCAGCAGCTGCTAGCATGCAAAAGGGCTCGAGAAGTAAAAGGCAGTGCTGTGCTGCACCTTCGCCTTCGCACGCGTAAGCCACGTAAGTGCACTGTGTACTTGTCTCCTCTGCTTGCATCTACCGGGATACTTAATTCTCTGCATCTCGGAGCCTAAAGGTAAGAGCAGCTGTTTCCACAGAAGCTGGCTGGTGCTATAGGTAGCAGCACAAGCAGCTGTCTTTGGAGTTCCTTCTGCTGCTGCTAGCGTGACTTTTCCAGGCAAGCGAGTGGCAGCCACGCTTTCCCTGCAGCCCGTAGGATGCGCACACAAGCCATGTGCACGGCAGCTTCGTTCTTCGCTTTTTGTAACGCGTCGCGCTTTCATTGCCCCGGAGGCGAAGAGTCGTCTGCTTCTCGCCCAGAAAGCTCTGCCGGCAGAGGGGCGCACCAGAGCACTGCTTCTGCCGGAACACGCCTGGCCCATACACACAATCCCTCTCAGCGCTACGTGGCACCACACTCTGCCTCTCCTGTGCTCCGCATCTAAACGGAAAGGCCCTCGGCTACGTCGCGCACAGAGAACTGTGCCAGAACAACGCGCTTCCCGGCGCTGGCCCCTGCGGCTCGGAGAAACTTGGATTTGCACCACATTCCCGGGCAGCCCCCTTTACAAGCTGCACAGCGCCCTCGGATCGCGGTGCTCTTTGCACGGTCCTTGTCAGCTCCAAGTACCCCCCCCGCGCACGTTACAGGCTCATAAAGACCAAGGATGCGAGTAGCCGTCTCGCCCAGAAAAATGTACCGGCGCAAAAGCACGATCTTCGTTACCCGTTCTCGTCGGCCAGACGGTTGTGCTCTGTCGAAAGGCTTGGACACCTAAACACTCCCGCGCTGCTTTCCCGGCACATTTCTCTAAGCGGAGAGCTAGACGGGCAGTTCGGACCCCATCGAAACAGAAGGAGAATGATTCTACCTGGAGCTGAGGCAAATCCGTGCACAGCACATGCTGCGTGCCAGCACTGTACACGCTGAGGAGCAGCAAAGCTGAGTGCCACCGCTGGGCTTCAGTTCTCTCCAGACGGCAGAAGGCGAAGATTGAAGCCGCAGAGCACGGGGCTTCTGTGTGCTCGGCACCGTCTTTCCAAAGCCCAGGCAAACGCGCCTTCACAAGCCCGCTCAGCCGAGAATACGCTGGCTGGCTCGGGAAGTAAACGCGCAGCCCTTCGACTTCGTCCCACAACCTGGCTAGAAAGCAGTTTCTTACAGCTTCCGTGTTGCAGAGTCCCTGCAGCTTGAGCTCACCCCGAAGGACGCGTCAAAAAAGGAGGCGTTCTTGAAGCCCCCCTTCTCCAAGCACAAACACACGGAGGCTCTGCAGCTTCCTTCTCAGATGGCCATGCCGTCACACTGGTCGCGCTGGCATTACCGTTGCCAGCTTCCAGCAGCTGCTAGCATGCAAAAGGGCTCGAGAAGTAAAAGGCAGTGCTGTGCTGCACCTTCGCCTTCGCACGCGTAAGCCACGTAAGTGCACTGTGTACTTGTCTCCTCTGCTTGCATCTACCGGGATACTTAATTCTCTGCATCTCGGAGCCTAAAGGTAAGAGCAGCTGTTTCCACAGAAGCTGGCTGGTGCTATAGGTAGCAGCACAAGCAGCTGTCTTTGGAGTTCCTTCTGCTGCTGCTAGCGTGACTTTTCCAGGCAAGCGAGTGGCAGCCACGCTTTCCCTGCAGCCCGTAGGATGCGCACACAAGCCATGTGCACGGCAGCTTCGTTCTTCGCTTTTTGTAACGCGTCGCGCTTTCATTGCCCCGGAGGCGAAGAGTCGTCTGCTTCTCGCCCAGAAAGCTCTGCCGGCAGAGGGGCGCACCAGAGAACTGCTTCTGCCGGAACACGCCTGGCCCATACACACAATCCCTCTCAGCGCTACGTGGCACCACACTCTGCCTCTCCTGTGCTCCGCATCTAAACGGAAAGGCCCTCGGCTACGTCGCGCACAGAGAACTGTGCCAGAACAACGCGCTTCCCGGCGCTGGCCCCTGCGGCTCGGAGAAACTTGGATTTGCACCACATTCCCGGGCAGCCCCCTTTACAAGCTGCACAGCGCCCTCGGATCGCGGTGCTCTTTGCACGGTCCTTGTCAGCTCCAAGTACCCCCCCCGCGCACGTTACAGGCTCATAAAGACCAAGGATGCGAGTAGCCGTCTCGCCCAGAAAAATGTACCGGCGCAAAAGCACGATCTTCGTTACCCGTTCTCGTCGGCCAGACGGTTGTGCTCTGTCGAAAGGCTTGGACACCTAAACACTCCCGCGCTGCTTTCCCGGCACATTTCTCTAAGCGGAGAGCTAGACGGGCAGTTCGGACCCCATCGAAACAGAAGGAGAATGATTCTACCTGGAGCTGAGGCAAATCCGTGCACAGCACATGCTGCGTGCCAGCACTGTACACGCTGAGGAGCAGCAAAGCTGAGTGCCACCGCTGGGCTTCAGTTCTCTCCAGACGGCAGAAGGCGAAGATTGAAGCCGCAGAGCACGGGGCTTCTGTGTGCTCGGCACCGTCTTTCCAAAGCCCAGGCAAACGCGCCTTCACAAGCCCGCTCAGCCGAGAATACGCTGGCTGGCTCGGGAAGTAAACGCGCAGCCCTTCGACTTCGTCCCACAACCTGGCTAGAAAGCAGTTTCTTACAGCTTCCGTGTTGCAGAGTCCCTGCAGCTTGAGCTCACCCCGAAGGACGCGTCAAAAAAGGAGGCGTTCTTGAAGCCCCCCTTCTCCAAGCACAAACACACTGAGGCTCTGCAGCTTCCTTCTCAGATGGCCATGCCGTCACACTGGTCGCGCTGGCATTACCGTTGCCAGCTTCCAGCAGCTGCTAGCATGCAAAAGGGCTCGAGAAGTAAAAGGCAGTGCTGTGCTGCACCTTCGCCTTCGCACGCGTAAGCCACGTAAGTGCACTGTGTACTTGTCTCCTCTGCTTGCATCTACCGGGATACTTAATTCTCTGCATCTCGGAGCCTAAAGGTAAGAGCAGCTGTTTCCACAGAAGCTGGCTGGTGCTATAGGTAGCAGCACAAGCAGCTGTCTTTGGAGTTCCTTCTGCTGCTGCTAGCGTGACTTTTCCAGGCAAGCGAGTGGCAGCCACGCTTTCCCTGCAGCCCGTAGGATGCGCACACAAGCCATGTGCACGGCAGCTTCGTTCTTCGCTTTTTGTAACGCGTCGCGCTTTCATTGCCCCGGAGGCGAAGAGTCGTCTGCTTCTCGCCCAGAAAGCTCTGCCGGCAGAGGGGCGCACCAGAGCACTGCTTCTGCCGGAACACGCCTGGCCCATACACACAATCCCTCTCAGCGCTACGTGGCACCACACTCTGCCTCTCCTGTGCTCCGCATCTAAACGGAAAGGCCCTCGGCTACGTCGCGCACAGAGAACTGTGCCAGAACAACGCGCTTCCCGGCGCTGGCCCCTGCGGCTCGGAGAAACTTGGATTTGCACCACATTCCCGGGCAGCCCCCTTTACAAGCTGCACAGCGCCCTCGGATCGCGGTGCTCTTTGCACGGTCCTTGTCAGCTCCAAGTACCCCCCCCGCGCACGTTACAGGCTCATAAAGACCAAGGATGCGAGTAGCCGTCTCGCCCAGAAAAATGTACCGGCGCAAAAGCACGATCTTCGTTACCCGTTCTCGTCGGCCAGACGGTTGTGCTCTGTCGAAAGGCTTGGACACCTAAACACTCCCGCGCTGCTTTCCCGGCACATTTCTCTAAGCGGAGAGCTAGACGGGCAGTTCGGACCCCATCGAAACAGAAGGAGAATGATTCTACCTGGAGCTGAGGCAAATCCGTGCACAGCACATGCTGCGTGCCAGCACTGTACACGCTGAGGAGCAGCAAAGCTGAGTGCCACCGCTGGGCTTCAGTTCTCTCCAGACGGCAGAAGGCGAAGATTGAAGCCGCAGAGCACGGGGCTTCTGTGTGCTCGGCACCGTCTTTCCAAAGCCCAGGCAAACGCGCCTTCACAAGCCCGCTCAGCCGAGAATACGCTGGCTGGCTCGGGAAGTAAACGCGCAGCCCTTCGACTTCGTCCCACAACCTGGCTAGAAAGCAGTTTCTTACAGCTTCCGTGTTGCAGAGTCCCTGCAGCTTGAGCTCACCCCGAAGGACGCGTCAAAAAAGGAGGCGTTCTTGAAGCCCCCCTTCTCCAAGCACAAACACACGGAGGCTCTGCAGCTTCCTTCTCAGATGGCCATGCCGTCACACTGGTCGCGCTGGCATTACCGTTGCCAGCTTCCAGCAGCTGCTAGCATGCAAAAGGGCTCGAGAAGTAAAAGGCAGTGCTGTGCTGCACCTTCGCCTTCGCACGCGTAAGCCACGTAAGTGCACTGTGTACTTGTCTCCTCTGCTTGCATCTACCGGGATACTTAATTCTCTGCATCTCGGAGCCTAAAGGTAAGAGCAGCTGTTTCCACAGAAGCTGGCTGGTGCTATAGGTAGCAGCACAAGCAGCTGTCTTTGGAGTTCCTTCTGCTGCTGCTAGCGTGACTTTTCCAGGCAAGCGAGTGGCAGCCACGCTTTCCCTGCAGCCCGTAGGATGCGCACACAAGCCATGTGCACGGCAGCTTCGTTCTTCGCTTTTTGTAACGCGTCGCGCTTTCATTGCCCCGGAGGCGAAGAGTCGTCTGCTTCTCGCCCAGAAAGCTCTGCCGGCAGAGGGGCGCACCAGAGCACTGCTTCTGCCGGAACACGCCTGGCCCATACACACAATCCCTCTCAGCGCTACGTGGCACCACACTCTGCCTCTCCTGTGCTCCGCATCTAAACGGAAAGGCCCTCGGCTACGTCGCGCACAGAGAACTGTGCCAGAACAACGCGCTTCCCGGCGCTGGCCCCTGCGGCTCGGAGAAACTTGGATTTGCACCACATTCCCGGGCAGCCCCCTTTACAAGCTGCACAGCGCCCTCGGATCGCGGTGCTCTTTGCACGGTCCTTGTCAGCTCCAAGTACCCCCCCGCGCACGTTACAGGCTCATAAAGACCAAGGATGCGAGTAGCCGTCTCGCCCAGAAAAATGTACCGGCGCAAAAGCACGATCTTCGTTACCCGTTCTCGTCGGCCAGACGGTTGTGCTCTGTCGAAAGGCTTGGACACCTAAACACTCCCGCGCTGCTTTCCCGGCACATTTCTCTAAGCGGAGAGCTAGACGGGCAGTTCGGACCCCATCGAAACAGAAGGAGAATGATTCTACCTGGAGCTGAGGCAAATCCGTGCACAGCACATGCTGCGTGCCAGCACTGTACACGCTGAGGAGCAGCAAAGCTGAGTGCCACCGCTGGGCTTCAGTTCTCTCCAGACGGCAGAAGGCGAAGATTGAAGCCGCAGAGCACGGGGCTTCTGTGTGCTCGGCACCGTCTTTCCAAAGCCCAGGCAAACGCGCCTTCACAAGCCCGCTCAGCCGAGAATACGCTGGCTGGCTCGGGAAGTAAACGCGCAGCCCTTCGACTTCGTCCCACAACCTGGCTAGAAAGCAGTTTCTTACAGCTTCCGTGTTGCAGAGTCCCTGCAGCTTGAGCTCCCCCCGAAGGACGCGTCAAAAAAGGAGGCGTTCTTGAAGCCCCCCTTCTCCAAGCACAAACACACGGAGGCTCTGCAGCTTCCTTCTCAGATGGCCATGCCGTCACACTGGTCGCGCTGGCATTACCGTTGCCAGCTTCCAGCAGCTGCTAGCATGCAAAAGGGCTCGAGAAGTAAAAGGCAGTGCTGTGCTGCACCTTCGCCTTCGCACGCGTAAGCCACGTAAGTGCACTGTGTACTTGTCTCCTCTGCTTGCATCTACCGGGATACTTAATTCTCTGCATCTCGGAGCCTAAAGGTAAGAGCAGCTGTTTCCACAGAAGCTGGCTGGTGCTATAGGTAGCAGCACAAGCAGCTGTCTTTGGAGTTCCTTCTGCTGCTGCTAGCGTGACTTTTCCAGGCAAGCGAGTGGCAGCCACGCTTTCCCTGCAGCCCGTAGGATGCGCACACAAGCCATGTGCACGGCAGCTTCGTTCTTCGCTTTTTGTAACGCGTCGCGCTTTCATTGCCCCGGAGGCGAAGAGTCGTCTGCTTCTCGCCCAGAAAGCTCTGCCGGCAGAGGAGCGCACCAGAGCACTGCTTCTGCCGGAACACGCCTGGCCCATACACACAATCCCTCTCAGCGCTACGTGGCACCACACTCTGCCTCTCCTGTGCTCCGCATCTAAACGGAAAGGCCCTCGGCTACGTCGCGCACAGAGAACTGTGCCAGAACAACGCGCTTCCCGGCGCTGGCCCCTGCGGCTCGGAGAAACTTGGATTTGCACCACATTCCCGGGCAGCCCCCTTTACAAGCTGCACAGCGCCCTCGGATCGCGGTGCTCTTTGCACGGTCCTTGTCAGCTCCAAGTACCCCCCCCGCGCACGTTACAGGCTCATAAAGACCAAGGATGCGAGTAGTCGTCTCGCCCAGAAAAATGTACCGGCGCAAAAGCACGATCTTCGTTACCCGTTCTCGTCGGCCAGACGGTTGTGCTCTGTCGAAAGGCTTGGACACCTAAACACTCCCGCGCTGCTTTCCCGGCACATTTCTCTAAGCGGAGAGCTAGACGGGCAGTTCGGACCCCATCGAAACAGAAGGAGAATGATTCTACCTGGAGCTGAGGCAAATCCGTGCACAGCACATGCTGCGTGCCAGCACTGTACACGCTGAGGAGCAGCAAAGCTGAGTGCCACCGCTGGGCTTCAGTTCTCTCCAGACGGCAGAAGGCGAAGATTGAAGCCGCAGAGCACGGGGCTTCTGTGTGCTCGGCACCGTCTTTCCAAAGCCCAGGCAAACGCGCCTTCACAAGCCCGCTCAGCCGAGAATACGCTGGCTGGCTCGGGAAGTAAACGCGCAGCCCTTCGACTTCGTCCCACAACCTGGCTAGAAAGCAGTTTCTTACAGCTTCCGTGTTGCAGAGTCCCTGCAGCTTGAGCTCACCCCGAAGGACGCGTCAAAAAAGGAGGCGTTCTTGAAGCCCCCCTTCTCCAAGCACAAACACACTGAGGCTCTGCAGCTTCCTTCTCAGATGGCCATGCCGTCACACTGGTCGCGCTGGCATTACCGTTGCCAGCTTCCAGCAGCTGCTAGCATGCAAAAGGGCTCGAGAAGTAAAAGGCAGTGCTGTGCTGCACCTTCGCCTTCGCACGCGTAAGCCACGTAAGTGCACTGTGTACTTGTCTCCTCTGCTTGCATCTACCGGGATACTTAATTCTCTGCATCTCGGAGCCTAAAGGTAAGAGCAGCTGTTTCCACAGAAGCTGGCTGGTGCTATAGGTAGCAGCACAAGCAGCTGTCTTTGGAGTTCCTTCTGCTGCTGCTAGCGTGACTTTTCCAGGCAAGCGAGTGGCAGCCACGCTTTCCCTGCAGCCCGTAGGATGCGCACACAAGCCATGTGCACGGCAGCTTCGTTCTTCGCTTTTTGTAACGCGTCGCGCTTTCATTGCCCCGGAGGCGAAGAGTCGTCTGCTTCTCGCCCAGAAAGCTCTGCCGGCAGAGGGGCGCACCAGAGCACTGCTTCTGCCGGAACACGCCTGGCCCATACACACAATCCCTCTCAGCGCTACGTGGCACCACACTCTGCCTCTCCTGTGCTCCGCATCTAAACGGAAAGGCCCTCGGCTACGTCGCGCACAGAGAACTGTGCCAGAACAACGCGCTTCCCGGCGCTGGCCCCTGCGGCTCGGAGAAACTTGGATTTGCACCACATTCCCGGGCAGCCCCCTTTACAAGCTGCACAGCGCCCTCGGATCGCGGTGCTCTTTGCACGGTCCTTGTCAGCTCCAAGTACCCCCCCGCGCACGTTACAGGCTCATAAAGACCAAGGATGCGAGTAGCCGTCTCGCCCAGAAAAATGTACCGGCGCAAAAGCACGATCTTCGTTACCCGTTCTCGTCGGCCAGACGGTTGTGCTCTGTCGAAAGGCTTGGACACCTAAACACTCCCGCGCTGCTTTCCCGGCACATTTCTCTAAGCGGAGAGCTAGACGGGCAGTTCGGACCCCATCGAAACAGAAGGAGAATGATTCTACCTGGAGCTGAGGCAAATCCGTGCACAGCACATGCTGCGTGCCAGCACTGTACACGCTGAGGAGCAGCAAAGCTGAGTGCCACCGCTGGGCTTCAGTTCTCTCCAGACGGCAGAAGGCGAAGATTGAAGCCGCAGAGCACGGGGCTTCTGTGTGCTCGGCACCGTCTTTCCAAAGCCCAGGCAAACGCGCCTTCACAAGCCCGCTCAGCCGAGAATACGCTGGCTGGCTCGGGAAGTAAACGCGCAGCCCTTCGACTTCGTCCCACAACCTGGCTAGAAAGCAGTTTCTTACAGCTTCCGTGTTGCAGAGTCCCTGCAGCTTGAGCTCCCCCCGAAGGACGCGTCAAAAAAGGAGGCGTTCTTGAAGCCCCCCTTCTCCAAGCACAAACACACGGAGGCTCTGCAGCTTCCTTCTCAGATGGCCATGCCGTCACACTGGTCGCGCTGGCATTACCGTTGCCAGCTTCCAGCAGCTGCTAGCATGCAAAAGGGCTCGAGAAGTAAAAGGCAGTGCTGTGCTGCACCTTCGCCTTCGCACGCGTAAGCCACGTAAGTGCACTGTGTACTTGTCTCCTCTGCTTGCATCTACCGGGATACTTAATTCTCTGCATCTCGGAGCCTAAAGGTAAGAGCAGCTGTTTCCACAGAAGCTGGCTGGTGCTATAGGTAGCAGCACAAGCAGCTGTCTTTGGAGTTCCTTCTGCTGCTGCTAGCGTGACTTTTCCAGGCAAGCGAGTGGCAGCCACGCTTTCCCTGCAGCCCGTAGGATGCGCACACAAGCCATGTGCACGGCAGCTTCGTTCTTCGCTTTTTGTAACGCGTCGCGCTTTCATTGCCCCGGAGGCGAAGAGTCGTCTGCTTCTCGCACAGAAAGCTCTGCCGGCAGAGGGGCGCACCAGAGCACTGCTTCTGCCGGAACACGCCTGGCCCATACACACAATCCCTCTCAGCGCTACGTGGCACCACACTCTGCCTCTCCTGTGCTCCGCATCTAAACGGAAAGGCCCTCGGCTACGTCGCGCACAGAGAACTGTGCCAGAACAACGCGCTTCCCGGCGCTGGCCCCTGCGGCTCGGAGAAACTTGGATTTGCACCACATTCCCGGGCAGCCCCCTTTACAAGCTGCACAGCGCCCTCGGATCGCGGTGCTCTTTGCACGGTCCTTGTCAGCTCCAAGTACCCCCCCCGCGCACGTTACAGGCTCATAAAGACCAAGGATGCGAGTAGCCGTCTCGCCCAGAAAAATGTACCGGCGCAAAAGCACGATCTTCGTTACCCGTTCTCGTCGGCCAGACGGTTGTGCTCTGTCGAAAGGCTTGGACACCTAAACACTCCCGCGCTGCTTTCCCGGCACATTTCTCTAAGCGGAGAGCTAGACGGGCAGTTCGGACCCCATCGAAACAGAAGGAGAATGATTCTACCTGGAGCTGAGGCAAATCCGTGCACAGCACATGCTGCGTGCCAGCACTGTACACGCTGAGGAGCAGCAAAGCTGAGTGCCACCGCTGGGCTTCAGTTCTCTCCAGACGGCAGAAGGCGAAGATTGAAGCCGCAGAGCACGGGGCTTCTGTGTGCTCGGCACCGTCTTTCCAAAGCCCAGGCAAACGCGCCTTCACAAGCCCGCTCAGCCGAGAATACGCTGGCTGGCTCGGGAAGTAAACGCGCAGCCCTTCGACTTCGTCCCACAACCTGGCTAGAAAGCAGTTTCTTACAGCTTCCGTGTTGCAGAGTCCCTGCAGCTTGAGCTCACCCCGAAGGACGCGTCAAAAAAGGAGGCGTTCTTGAAGCCCCCCTTCTCCAAGCACAAACACACTGAGGCTCTGCAGCTTCCTTCTCAGATGGCCATGCCGTCACACTGGTCGCGCTGGCATTACCGTTGCCAGCTTCCAGCAGCTGCTAGCATGCAAAAGGGCTCGAGAAGTAAAAGGCAGTGCTGTGCTGCACCTTCGCCTTCGCACGCGTAAGCCACGTAAGTGCACTGTGTACTTGTCTCCTCTGCTTGCATCTACCGGGATACTTAATTCTCTGCATCTCGGAGCCTAAAGGTAAGAGCAGCTGTTTCCACAGAAGCTGGCTGATGCTATAGGTAGCAGCACAAGCAGCTGTCTTTGGAGTTCCTTCTGCTGCTGCTAGCGTGACTTTTCCAGGCAAGCGAGTGGCAGCCACGCTTTCCCTGCAGCCCGTAGGATGCGCACACAAGCCATGTGCACGGCAGCTTCGTTCTTCGCTTTTTGTAACGCGTCGCGCTTTCATTGCCCCGGAGGCGAAGAGTCGTCTGCTTCTCGCCCAGAAAGCTCTGCCGGCAGAGGGGCGCACCAGAGCACTGCTTCTGCCGGAACACGCCTGGCCCATACACACAATCCCTCTCAGCGCTACGTGGCACCACACTCTGCCTCTCCTGTGCTCCGCATCTAAACGGAAAGGCCCTCGGCTACGTCGCGCACAGAGAACTGTGCCAGAACAACGCGCTTCCCGGCGCTGGCCCCTGCGGCTCGGAGAAACTTGGATTTGCACCACATTCCCGGGCAGCCCCCTTTACAAGCTGCACAGCGCCCTCGGATCGCGGTGCTCTTTGCACGGTCCTTGTCAGCTCCAAGTACCCCCCCCGTGCACGTTACAGGCTCATAAAGACCAAGGATGCGAGTAGCCGTCTCGCCCAGAAAAATGTACCGGCGCAAAAGCACGATCTTCGTTACCCGTTCTCGTCGGCCAGACGGTTGTGCTCTGTCGAAAGGCTTGGACACCTAAACACTCCCGCGCTGCTTTCCCGGCACATTTCTCTAAGCGGAGAGCTAGACGGGCAGTTCGGACCCCATCGAAACAGAAGGAGAATGATTCTACCTGGAGCTGAGGCAAATCCGTGCACAGCACATGCTGCGTGCCAGCACTGTACACGCTGAGGAGCAGCAAAGCTGAGTGCCACCGCTGGGCTTCAGTTCTCTCCAGACGGCAGAAGGCGAAGATTGAAGCCGCAGAGCACGGGGCTTCTGTGTGCTCGGCACCGTCTTTCCAAAGCCCAGGCAAACGCGCCTTCACAAGCCCGCTCAGCCGAGAATACGCTGGCTGGCTCGGGAAGTAAACGCGCAGCCCTTCGACTTCGTCCCACAACCTGGCTAGAAAGCAGTTTCTTACAGCTTCCGTGTTGCAGAGTCCCTGCAGCTTGAGCTCCCCCCGAAGGACGCGTCAAAAAAGGAGGCGTTCTTGAAGCCCCCCTTCTCCAAGCACAAACACACTGAGGCTCTGCAGCTTCCTTCTCAGATGGCCATGCCGTCACACTGGTCGCGCTGGCATTACCGTTGCCAGCTTCCAGCAGCTGCTAGCATGCAAAAGGGCTCGAGAAGTAAAAGGCAGTGCTGTGCTGCACCTTCGCCTTCGCACGCGTAAGCCACGTAAGTGCACTGTGTACTTGTCTCCTCTGCTTGCATCTACCGGGATACTTAATTCTCTGCATCTCGGAGCCTAAAGGTAAGAGCAGCTGTTTCCACAGAAGCTGGCTGGTGCTATAGGTAGCAGCACAAGCAGCTGTCTTTGGAGTTCCTTCTGCTGCTGCTAGCGTGACTTTTCCAGGCAAGCGAGTGGCAGCCACGCTTTCCCTGCAGCCCGTAGGATGCGCACACAAGCCATGTGCACGGCAGCTTCGTTCTTCGCTTTTTGTAACGCGTCGCGCTTTCATTGCCCCGGAGGCGAAGAGTCGTCTGCTTCTCGCACAGAAAGCTCTGCCGGCAGAGGAGCGCACCAGAGCACTGCTTCTGCCGGAACACGCCTGGCCCATACACACAATCCCTCTCAGCGCTACGTGGCACCACACTCTGCCTCTCCTGTGCTCCGCATCTAAACGGAAAGGCCCTCGGCTACGTCGCGCACAGAGAACTGTGCCAGAACAACGCGCTTCCCGGCGCTGGCCCCTGCGGCTCGGAGAAACTTGGATTTGCACCACATTCCCGGGCAGCCCCCTTTACAAGCTGCACAGCGCCCTCGGATCGCGGTGCTCTTTGCACGGTCCTTGTCAGCTCCAAGTACCCCCCCGCGCACGTTACAGGCTCATAAAGACCAAGGATGCGAGTAGCCGTCTCGCCCAGAAAAATGTACCGGCGCAAAAGCACGATCTTCGTTACCCGTTCTCGTCGGCCAGACGGTTGTGCTCTGTCGAAAGGCTTGGACACCTAAACACTCCCGCGCTGCTTTCCCGGCACATTTCTCTAAGCGGAGAGCTAGACGGGCAGTTCGGACCCCATCGAAACAGAAGGAGAATGATTCTACCTGGAGCTGAGGCAAATCCGTGCACAGCACATGCTGCGTGCCAGCACTGTACACGCTGAGGAGCAGCAAAGCTGAGTGCCACCGCTGGGCTTCAGTTCTCTCCAGACGGCAGAAGGCGAAGATTGAAGCCGCAGAGCACGGGGCTTCTGTGTGCTCGGCACCGTCTTTCCAAAGCCCAGGCAAACGCGCCTTCACAAGCCCGCTCAGCCGAGAATACGCTGGCTGGCTCGGGAAGTAAACGCGCAGCCCTTCGACTTCGTCCCACAACCTGGCTAGAAAGCAGTTTCTTACAGCTTCCGTGTTGCAGAGTCCCTGCAGCTTGAGCTCACCCCGAAGGACGCGTCAAAAAAGGAGGCGTTCTTGAAGCCCCCCTTCTCCAAGCACAAACACACTGAGGCTCTGCAGCTTCCTTCTCAGATGGCCATGCCGTCACACTGGTCGCGCTGGCATTACCGTTGCCAGCTTCCAGCAGCTGCTAGCATGCAAAAGGGCTCGAGAAGTAAAAGGCAGTGCTGTGCTGCACCTTCGCCTTCGCACGCGTAAGCCACGTAAGTGCACTGTGTACTTGTCTCCTCTGCTTGCATCTACCGGGATACTTAATTCTCTGCATCTCGGAGCCTAAAGGTAAGAGCAGCTGTTTCCACAGAAGCTGGCTGGTGCTATAGGTAGCAGCACAAGCAGCTGTCTTTGGAGTTCCTTCTGCTGCTGCTAGCGTGACTTTTCCAGGCAAGCGAGTGGCAGCCACGCTTTCCCTGCAGCCCGTAGGATGCGCACACAAGCCATGTGCACGGCAGCTTCGTTCTTCGCTTTTTGTAACGCGTCGCGCTTTCATTGCCCCGGAGGCGAAGAGTCGTCTGCTTCTCGCCCAGAAAGCTCTGCCGGCAGAGGGGCGCACCAGAGCACTGCTTCTGCCGGAACACGCCTGGCCCATACACACAATCCCTCTCAGCGCTACGTGGCACCACACTCTGCCTCTCCTGTGCTCCGCATCTAAACGGAAAGGCCCTCGGCTACGTCGCGCACAGAGAACTGTGCCAGAACAACGCGCTTCCCGGCGCTGGCCCCTGCGGCTCGGAGAAACTTGGATTTGCACCACATTCCCGGGCAGCCCCCTTTACAAGCTGCACAGCGCCCTCGGATCGCGGTGCTCTTTGCACGGTCCTTGTCAGCTCCAAGTACCCCCCCCGTGCACGTTACAGGCTCATAAAGACCAAGGATGCGAGTAGCCGTCTCGCCCAGAAAAATGTACCGGCGCAAAAGCACGATCTTCGTTACCCGTTCTCGTCGGCCAGACGGTTGTGCTCTGTCGAAAGGCTTGGACACCTAAACACTCCCGCGCTGCTTTCCCGGCACATTTCTCTAAGCGGAGAGCTAGACGGGCAGTTCGGACCCCATCGAAACAGAAGGAGAATGATTCTACCTGGAGCTGAGGCAAATCCGTGCACAGCACATGCTGCGTGCCAGCACTGTACACGCTGAGGAGCAGCAAAGCTGAGTGCCACCGCTGGGCTTCAGTTCTCTCCAGACGGCAGAAGGCGAAGATTGAAGCCGCAGAGCACGGGGCTTCTGTGTGCTCGGCACCGTCTTTCCAAAGCCCAGGCAAACGCGCCTTCACAAGCCCGCTCAGCCGAGAATACGCTGGCTGGCTCGGGAAGTAAACGCGCAGCCCTTCGACTTCGTCCCACAACCTGGCTAGAAAGCAGTTTCTTACAGCTTCCGTGTTGCAGAGTCCCTGCAGCTTGAGCTCCCCCCGAAGGACGCGTCAAAAAAGGAGGCGTTCTTGAAGCCCCCCTTCTCCAAGCACAAACACACGGAGGCTCTGCAGCTTCCTTCTCAGATGGCCATGCCGTCACACTGGTCGCGCTGGCATTACCGTTGCCAGCTTCCAGCAGCTGCTAGCATGCAAAAGGGCTCGAGAAGTAAAAGGCAGTGCTGTGCTGCACCTTCGCCTTCGCACGCGTAAGCCACGTAAGTGCACTGTGTACTTGTCTCCTCTGCTTGCATCTACCGGGATACTTAATTCTCTGCATCTCGGAGCCTAAAGGTAAGAGCAGCTGTTTCCACAGAAGCTGGCTGGTGCTATAGGTAGCAGCACAAGCAGCTGTCTTTGGAGTTCCTTCTGCTGCTGCTAGCGTGACTTTTCCAGGCAAGCGAGTGGCAGCCACGCTTTCCCTGCAGCCCGTAGGATGCGCACACAAGCCATGTGCACGGCAGCTTCGTTCTTCGCTTTTTGTAACGCGTCGCGCTTTCATTGCCCCGGAGGCGAAGAGTCGTCTGCTTCTCGCACAGAAAGCTCTGCCGGCAGAGGAGCGCACCAGAGCACTGCTTCTGCCGGAACACGCCTGGCCCATACACACAATCCCTCTCAGCGCTACGTGGCACCACACTCTGCCTCTCCTGTGCTCCGCATCTAAACGGAAAGGCCCTCGGCTACGTCGCGCACAGAGAACTGTGCCAGAACAACGCGCTTCCCGGCGCTGGCCCCTGCGGCTCGGAGAAACTTGGATTTGCACCACATTCCCGGGCAGCCCCCTTTACAAGCTGCACAGCGCCCTCGGATCGCGGTGCTCTTTGCACGGTCCTTGTCAGCTCCAAGTACCCCCCCCGCGCACGTTACAGGCTCATAAAGACCAAGGATGCGAGTAGCCGTCTCGCCCAGAAAAATGTACCGGCGCAAAAGCACGATCTTCGTTACCCGTTCTCGTCGGCCAGACGGTTGTGCTCTGTCGAAAGGCTTGGACACCTAAACACTCCCGCGCTGCTTTCCCGGCACATTTCTCTAAGCGGAGAGCTAGACGGGCAGTTCGGACCCCATCGAAACAGAAGGAGAATGATTCTACCTGGAGCTGAGGCAAATCCGTGCACAGCACATGCTGCGTGCCAGCACTGTACACGCTGAGGAGCAGCAAAGCTGAGTGCCACCGCTGGGCTTCAGTTCTCTCCAGACGGCAGAAGGCGAAGATTGAAGCCGCAGAGCACGGGGCTTCTGTGTGCTCGGCACCGTCTTTCCAAAGCCCAGGCAAACGCGCCTTCACAAGCCCGCTCAGCCGAGAATACGCTGGCTGGCTCGGGAAGTAAACGCGCAGCCCTTCGACTTCGTCCCACAACCTGGCTAGAAAGCAGTTTCTTACAGCTTCCGTGTTGCAGAGTCCCTGCAGCTTGAGCTCACCCCGAAGGACGCGTCAAAAAAGGAGGCGTTCTTGAAGCCCCCCTTCTCCAAGCACAAACACACTGAGGCTCTGCAGCTTCCTTCTCAGATGGCCATGCCGTCACACTGGTCGCGCTGGCATTACCGTTGCCAGCTTCCAGCAGCTGCTAGCATGCAAAAGGGCTCGAGAAGTAAAAGGCAGTGCTGTGCTGCACCTTCGCCTTCGCACGCGTAAGCCACGTAAGTGCACTGTGTACTTGTCTCCTCTGCTTGCATCTACCGGGATACTTAATTCTCTGCATCTCGGAGCCTAAAGGTAAGAGCAGCTGTTTCCACAGAAGCTGGCTGGTGCTATAGGTAGCAGCACAAGCAGCTGTCTTTGGAGTTCCTTCTGCTGCTGCTAGCGTGACTTTTCCAGGCAAGCGAGTGGCAGCCACGCTTTCCCTGCAGCCCGTAGGATGCGCACACAAGCCATGTGCACGGCAGCTTCGTTCTTCGCTTTTTGTAACGCGTCGCGCTTTCATTGCCCCGGAGGCGAAGAGTCGTCTGCTTCTCGCACAGAAAGCTCTGCCGGCAGAGGAGCGCACCAGAGCACTGCTTCTGCCGGAACACGCCTGGCCCATACACACAATCCCTCTCAGCGCTACGTGGCACCACACTCTGCCTCTCCTGTGCTCCGCATCTAAACGGAAAGGCCCTCGGCTACGTCGCGCACAGAGAACTGTGCCAGAACAACGCGCTTCCCGGCGCTGGCCCCTGCGGCTCGGAGAAACTTGGATTTGCACCACATTCCCGGGCAGCCCCCTTTACAAGCTGCACAGCGCCCTCGGATCGCGGTGCTCTTTGCACGGTCCTTGTCAGCTCCAAGTACCCCCCCGCGCACGTTACAGGCTCATAAAGACCAAGGATGCGAGTAGCCGTCTCGCCCAGAAAAATGTACCGGCGCAAAAGCACGATCTTCGTTACCCGTTCTCGTCGGCCAGACGGTTGTGCTCTGTCGAAAGGCTTGGACACCTAAACACTCCCGCGCTGCTTTCCCGGCACATTTCTCTAAGCGGAGAGCTAGACGGGCAGTTCGGACCCCATCGAAACAGAAGGAGAATGATTCTACCTGGAGCTGAGGCAAATCCGTGCACAGCACATGCTGCGTGCCAGCACTGTACACGCTGAGGAGCAGCAAAGCTGAGTGCCACCGCTGGGCTTCAGTTCTCTCCAGACGGCAGAAGGCGAAGATTGAAGCCGCAGAGCACGGGGCTTCTGTGTGCTCGGCACCGTCTTTCCAAAGCCCAGGCAAACGCGCCTTCACAAGCCCGCTCAGCCGAGAATACGCTGGCTGGCTCGGGAAGTAAACGCGCAGCCCTTCGACTTCGTCCCACAACCTGGCTAGAAAGCAGTTTCTTACAGCTTCCGTGTTGCAGAGTCCCTGCAGCTTGAGCTCACCCCGAAGGACGCGTCAAAAAAGGAGGCGTTCTTGAAGCCCCCCTTCTCCAAGCACAAACACACGGAGGCTCTGCAGCTTCCTTCTCAGATGGCCATGCCGTCACACTGGTCGCGCTGGCATTACCGTTGCCAGCTTCCAGCAGCTGCTAGCATGCAAAAGGGCTCGAGAAGTAAAAGGCAGTGCTGTGCTGCACCTTCGCCTTCGCACGCGTAAGCCACGTAAGTGCACTGTGTACTTGTCTCCTCTGCTTGCATCTACCGGGATACTTAATTCTCTGCATCTCGGAGCCTAAAGGTAAGAGCAGCTGTTTCCACAGAAGCTGGCTGGTGCTATAGGTAGCAGCACAAGCAGCTGTCTTTGGAGTTCCTTCTGCTGCTGCTAGCGTGACTTTTCCAGGCAAGCGAGTGGCAGCCACGCTTTCCCTGCAGCCCGTAGGATGCGCACACAAGCCATGTGCACGGCAGCTTCGTTCTTCGCTTTTTGTAACGCGTCGCGCTTTCATTGCCCCGGAGGCGAAGAGTCGTCTGCTTCTCGCCCAGAAAGCTCTGCCGGCAGAGGGGCGCACCAGAGCACTGCTTCTGCCGGAACACGCCTGGCCCATACACACAATCCCTCTCAGCGCTACGTGGCACCACACTCTGCCTCTCCTGTGCTCCGCATCTAAACGGAAAGGCCCTCGGCTACGTCGCGCACAGAGAACTGTGCCAGAACAACGCGCTTCCCGGCGCTGGCCCCTGCGGCTCGGAGAAACTTGGATTTGCACCACATTCCCGGGCAGCCCCCTTTACAAGCTGCACAGCGCCCTCGGATCGCGGTGCTCTTTGCACGGTCCTTGTCAGCTCCAAGTACCCCCCCGCGCACGTTACAGGCTCATAAAGACCAAGGATGCGAGTAGCCGTCTCGCCCAGAAAAATGTACCGGCGCAAAAGCACGATCTTCGTTACCCGTTCTCGTCGGCCAGACGGTTGTGCTCTGTCGAAAGGCTTGGACACCTAAACACTCCCGCGCTGCTTTCCCGGCACATTTCTCTAAGCGGAGAGCTAGACGGGCAGTTCGGACCCCATCGAAACAGAAGGAGAATGATTCTACCTGGAGCTGAGGCAAATCCGTGCACAGCACATGCTGCGTGCCAGCACTGTACACGCTGAGGAGCAGCAAAGCTGAGTGCCACCGCTGGGCTTCAGTTCTCTCCAGACGGCAGAAGGCGAAGATTGAAGCCGCAGAGCACGGGGCTTCTGTGTGCTCGGCACCGTCTTTCCAAAGCCCAGGCAAACGCGCCTTCACAAGCCCGCTCAGCCGAGAATACGCTGGCTGGCTCGGGAAGTAAACGCGCAGCCCTTCGACTTCGTCCCACAACCTGGCTAGAAAGCAGTTTCTTACAGCTTCCGTGTTGCAGAGTCCCTGCAGCTTGAGCTCACCCCGAAGGACGCGTCAAAAAAGGAGGCGTTCTTGAAGCCCCCCTTCTCCAAGCACAAACACACTGAGGCTCTGCAGCTTCCTTCTCAGATGGCCATGCCGTCACACTGGTCGCGCTGGCATTACCGTTGCCAGCTTCCAGCAGCTGCTAGCATGCAAAAGGGCTCGAGAAGTAAAAGGCAGTGCTGTGCTGCACCTTCGCCTTCGCACGCGTAAGCCACGTAAGTGCACTGTGTACTTGTCTCCTCTGCTTGCATCTACCGGGATACTTAATTCTCTGCATCTCGGAGCCTAAAGGTAAGAGCAGCTGTTTCCACAGAAGCTGGCTGGTGCTATAGGTAGCAGCACAAGCAGCTGTCTTTGGAGTTCCTTCTGCTGCTGCTAGCGTGACTTTTCCAGGCAAGCGAGTGGCAGCCACGCTTTCCCTGCAGCCCGTAGGATGCGCACACAAGCCATGTGCACGGCAGCTTCGTTCTTCGCTTTTTGTAACGCGTCGCGCTTTCATTGCCCCGGAGGCGAAGAGTCGTCTGCTTCTCGCACAGAAAGCTCTGCCGGCAGAGGAGCGCACCAGAGCACTGCTTCTGCCGGAACACGCCTGGCCCATACACACAATCCCTCTCAGCGCTACGTGGCACCACACTCTGCCTCTCCTGTGCTCCGCATCTAAACGGAAAGGCCCTCGGCTACGTCGCGCACAGAGAACTGTGCCAGAACAACGCGCTTCCCGGCGCTGGCCCCTGCGGCTCGGAGAAACTTGGATTTGCACCACATTCCCGGGCAGCCCCCTTTACAAGCTGCACAGCGCCCTCGGATCGCGGTGCTCTTTGCACGGTCCTTGTCAGCTCCAAGTACCCCCCCCGCGCACGTTACAGGCTCATAAAGACCAAGGATGCGAGTAGCCGTCTCGCCCAGAAAAATGTACCGGCGCAAAAGCACGATCTTCGTTACCCGTTCTCGTCGGCCAGACGGTTGTGCTCTGTCGAAAGGCTTGGACACCTAAACACTCCCGCGCTGCTTTCCCGGCACATTTCTCTAAGCGGAGAGCTAGACGGGCAGTTCGGACCCCATCGAAACAGAAGGAGAATGATTCTACCTGGAGCTGAGGCAAATCCGTGCACAGCACATGCTGCGTGCCAGCACTGTACACGCTGAGGAGCAGCAAAGCTGAGTGCCACCGCTGGGCTTCAGTTCTCTCCAGACGGCAGAAGGCGAAGATTGAAGCCGCAGAGCACGGGGCTTCTGTGTGCTCGGCACCGTCTTTCCAAAGCCCAGGCAAACGCGCCTTCACAAGCCCGCTCAGCCGAGAATACGCTGGCTGGCTCGGGAAGTAAACGCGCAGCCCTTCGACTTCGTCCCACAACCTGGCTAGAAAGCAGTTTCTTACAGCTTCCGTGTTGCAGAGTCCCTGCAGCTTGAGCTCACCCCGAAGGACGCGTCAAAAAAGGAGGCGTTCTTGAAGCCCCCCTTCTCCAAGCACAAACACACGGAGGCTCTGCAGCTTCCTTCTCAGATGGCCATGCCGTCACACTGGTCGCGCTGGCATTACCGTTGCCAGCTTCCAGCAGCTGCTAGCATGCAAAAGGGCTCGAGAAGTAAAAGGCAGTGCTGTGCTGCACCTTCGCCTTCGCACGCGTAAGCCACGTAAGTGCACTGTGTACTTGTCTCCTCTGCTTGCATCTACCGGGATACTTAATTCTCTGCATCTCGGAGCCTAAAGGTAAGAGCAGCTGTTTCCACAGAAGCTGGCTGGTGCTATAGGTAGCAGCACAAGCAGCTGTCTTTGGAGTTCCTTCTGCTGCTGCTAGCGTGACTTTTCCAGGCAAGCGAGTGGCAGCCACGCTTTCCCTGCAGCCCGTAGGATGCGCACACAAGCCATGTGCACGGCAGCTTCGTTCTTCGCTTTTTGTAACGCGTCGCGCTTTCATTGCCCCGGAGGCGAAGAGTCGTCTGCTTCTCGCCCAGAAAGCTCTGCCGGCAGAGGAGCGCACCAGAGCACTGCTTCTGCCGGAACACGCCTGGCCCATACACACAATCCCTCTCAGCGCTACGTGGCACCACACTCTGCCTCTCCTGTGCTCCGCATCTAAACGGAAAGGCCCTCGGCTACGTCGCGCACAGAGAACTGTGCCAGAACAACGCGCTTCCCGGCGCTGGCCCCTGCGGCTCGGAGAAACTTGGATTTGCACCACATTCCCGGGCAGCCCCCTTTACAAGCTGCACAGCGCCCTCGGATCGCGGTGCTCTTTGCACGGTCCTTGTCAGCTCCAAGTACCCCCCCCGCGCACGTTACAGGCTCATAAAGACCAAGGATGCGAGTAGCCGTCTCGCCCAGAAAAATGTACCGGCGCAAAAGCACGATCTTCGTTACCCGTTCTCGTCGGCCAGACGGTTGTGCTCTGTCGAAAGGCTTGGACACCTAAACACTCCCGCGCTGCTTTCCCGGCACATTTCTCTAAGCGGAGAGCTAGACGGGCAGTTCGGACCCCATCGAAACAGAAGGAGAATGATTCTACCTGGAGCTGAGGCAAATCCGTGCACAGCACATGCTGCGTGCCAGCACTGTACACGCTGAGGAGCAGCAAAGCTGAGTGCCACCGCTGGGCTTCAGTTCTCTCCAGACGGCAGAAGGCGAAGATTGAAGCCGCAGAGCACGGGGCTTCTGTGTGCTCGGCACCGTCTTTCCAAAGCCCAGGCAAACGCGCCTTCACAAGCCCGCTCAGCCGAGAATACGCTGGCTGGCTCGGGAAGTAAACGCGCAGCCCTTCGACTTCGTCCCACAACCTGGCTAGAAAGCAGTTTCTTACAGCTTCCGTGTTGCAGAGTCCCTGCAGCTTGAGCTCCCCCCGAAGGACGCGTCAAAAAAGGAGGCGTTCTTGAAGCCCCCCTTCTCCAAGCACAAACACACGGAGGCTCTGCAGCTTCCTTCTCAGATGGCCATGCCGTCACACTGGTCGCGCTGGCATTACCGTTGCCAGCTTCCAGCAGCTGCTAGCATGCAAAAGGGCTCGAGAAGTAAAAGGCAGTGCTGTGCTGCACCTTCGCCTTCGCACGCGTAAGCCACGTAAGTGCACTGTGTACTTGTCTCCTCTGCTTGCATCTACCGGGATACTTAATTCTCTGCATCTCGGAGCCTAAAGGTAAGAGCAGCTGTTTCCACAGAAGCTGGCTGGTGCTATAGGTAGCAGCACAAGCAGCTGTCTTTGGAGTTCCTTCTGCTGCTGCTAGCGTGACTTTTCCAGGCAAGCGAGTGGCAGCCACGCTTTCCCTGCAGCCCGTAGGATGCGCACACAAGCCATGTGCACGGCAGCTTCGTTCTTCGCTTTTTGTAACGCGTCGCGCTTTCATTGCCCCGGAGGCGAAGAGTCGTCTGCTTCTCGCCCAGAAAGCTCTGCCGGCAGAGGGGCGCACCAGAGAACTGCTTCTGCCGGAACACGCCTGGCCCATACACACAATCCCTCTCAGCGCTACGTGGCACCACACTCTGCCTCTCCTGTGCTCCGCATCTAAACGGAAAGGCCCTCGGCTACGTCGCGCACAGAGAACTGTGCCAGAACAACGCGCTTCCCGGCGCTGGCCCCTGCGGCTCGGAGAAACTTGGATTTGCACCACATTCCCGGGCAGCCCCCTTTACAAGCTGCACAGCGCCCTCGGATCGCGGTGCTCTTTGCACGGTCCTTGTCAGCTCCAAGTACCCCCCCCGCGCACGTTACAGGCTCATAAAGACCAAGGATGCGAGTAGCCGTCTCGCCCAGAAAAATGTACCGGCGCAAAAGCACGATCTTCGTTACCCGTTCTCGTCGGCCAGACGGTTGTGCTCTGTCGAAAGGCTTGGACACCTAAACACTCCCGCGCTGCTTTCCCGGCACATTTCTCTAAGCGGAGAGCTAGACGGGCAGTTCGGACCCCATCGAAACAGAAGGAGAATGATTCTACCTGGAGCTGAGGCAAATCCGTGCACAGCACATGCTGCGTGCCAGCACTGTACACGCTGAGGAGCAGCAAAGCTGAGTGCCACCGCTGGGCTTCAGTTCTCTCCAGACGGCAGAAGGCGAAGATTGAAGCCGCAGAGCACGGGGCTTCTGTGTGCTCGGCACCGTCTTTCCAAAGCCCAGGCAAACGCGCCTTCACAAGCCCGCTCAGCCGAGAATACGCTGGCTGGCTCGGGAAGTAAACGCGCAGCCCTTCGACTTCGTCCCACAACCTGGCTAGAAAGCAGTTTCTTACAGCTTCCGTGTTGCAGAGTCCCTGCAGCTTGAGCTCACCCCGAAGGACGCGTCAAAAAAGGAGGCGTTCTTGAAGCCCCCCTTCTCCAAGCACAAACACACTGAGGCTCTGCAGCTTCCTTCTCAGATGGCCATGCCGTCACACTGGTCGCGCTGGCATTACCGTTGCCAGCTTCCAGCAGCTGCTAGCATGCAAAAGGGCTCGAGAAGTAAAAGGCAGTGCTGTGCTGCACCTTCGCCTTCGCACGCGTAAGCCACATAAGTGCACTGTGTACTTGTCTCCTCTGCTTGCATCTACCGGGATACTTAATTCTCTGCATCTCGGAGCCTAAAGGTAAGAGCAGCTGTTTCCACAGAAGCTGGCTGGTGCTATAGGTAGCAGCACAAGCAGCTGTCTTTGGAGTTCCTTCTGCTGCTGCTAGCGTGACTTTTCCAGGCAAGCGAGTGGCAGCCACGCTTTCCCTGCAGCCCGTAGGATGCGCACACAAGCCATGTGCACGGCAGCTTCGTTCTTCGCTTTTTGTAACGCGTCGCGCTTTCATTGCCCCGGAGGCGAAGAGTCGTCTGCTTCTCGCCCAGAAAGCTCTGCCGGCAGAGGGGCGCACCAGAGCACTGCTTCTGCCGGAACACGCCTGGCCCATACACACAATCCCTCTCAGCGCTACGTGGCACCACACTCTGCCTCTCCTGTGCTCCGCATCTAAACGGAAAGGCCCTCGGCTACGTCGCGCACAGAGAACTGTGCCAGAACAACGCGCTTCCCGGCGCTGGCCCCTGCGGCTCGGAGAAACTTGGATTTGCACCACATTCCCGGGCAGCCCCCTTTACAAGCTGCACAGCGCCCTCGGATCGCGGTGCTCTTTGCACGGTCCTTGTCAGCTCCAAGTACCCCCCCCGCGCACGTTACAGGCTCATAAAGACCAAGGATGCGAGTAGCCGTCTCGCCCAGAAAAATGTACCGGCGCAAAAGCACGATCTTCGTTACCCGTTCTCGTCGGCCAGACGGTTGTGCTCTGTCGAAAGGCTTGGACACCTAAACACTCCCGCGCTGCTTTCCCGGCACATTTCTCTAAGCGGAGAGCTAGACGGGCAGTTCGGACCCCATCGAAACAGAAGGAGAATGATTCTACCTGGAGCTGAGGCAAATCCGTGCACAGCACATGCTGCGTGCCAGCACTGTACACGCTGAGGAGCAGCAAAGCTGAGTGCCACCGCTGGGCTTCAGTTCTCTCCAGACGGCAGAAGGCGAAGATTGAAGCCGCAGAGCACGGGGCTTCTGTGTGCTCGGCACCGTCTTTCCAAAGCCCAGGCAAACGCGCCTTCACAAGCCCGCTCAGCCGAGAATACGCTGGCTGGCTCGGGAAGTAAACGCGCAGCCCTTCGACTTCGTCCCACAACCTGGCTAGAAAGCAGTTTCTTACAGCTTCCGTGTTGCAGAGTCCCTGCAGCTTGAGCTCACCCCGAAGGACGCGTCAAAAAAGGAGGCGTTCTTGAAGCCCCCCTTCTCCAAGCACAAACACACGGAGGCTCTGCAGCTTCCTTCTCAGATGGCCATGCCGTCACACTGGTCGCGCTGGCATTACCGTTGCCAGCTTCCAGCAGCTGCTAGCATGCAAAAGGGCTCGAGAAGTAAAAGGCAGTGCTGTGCTGCACCTTCGCCTTCGCACGCGTAAGCCACGTAAGTGCACTGTGTACTTGTCTCCTCTGCTTGCATCTACCGGGATACTTAATTCTCTGCATCTCGGAGCCTAAAGGTAAGAGCAGCTGTTTCCACAGAAGCTGGCTGGTGCTATAGGTAGCAGCACAAGCAGCTGTCTTTGGAGTTCCTTCTGCTGCTGCTAGCGTGACTTTTCCAGGCAAGCGAGTGGCAGCCACGCTTCCCCTGCAGCCCGTAGGATGCGCACACAAGCCATGTGCACGGCAGCTTCGTTCTTCGCTTTTTGTAACGCGTCGCGCTTTCATTGCCCCGGAGGCGAAGAGTCGTCTGCTTCTCGCCCAGAAAGCTCTGCCGGCAGAGGGGCGCACCAGAGCACTGCTTCTGCCGGAACACGCCTGGCCCATACACACAATCCCTCTCAGCGCTACGTGGCACCACACTCTGCCTCTCCTGTGCTCCGCATCTAAACGGAAAGGCCCTCGGCTACGTCGCGCACAGAGAACTGTGCCAGAACAACGCGCTTCCCGGCGCTGGCCCCTGCGGCTCGGAGAAACTTGGATTTGCACCACATTCCCGGGCAGCCCCCTTTACAAGCTGCACAGCGCCCTCGGATCGCGGTGCTCTTTGCACGGTCCTTGTCAGCTCCAAGTACCCCCCCGCGCACGTTACAGGCTCATAAAGACCAAGGATGCGAGTAGCCGTCTCGCCCAGAAAAATGTACCGGCGCAAAAGCACGATCTTCGTTACCCGTTCTCGTCGGCCAGACGGTTGTGCTCTGTCGAAAGGCTTGGACACCTAAACACTCCCGCGCTGCTTTCCCGGCACATTTCTCTAAGCGGAGAGCTAGACGGGCAGTTCGGACCCCATCGAAACAGAAGGAGAATGATTCTACCTGGAGCTGAGGCAAATCCGTGCACAGCACATGCTGCGTGCCAGCACTGTACACGCTGAGGAGCAGCAAAGCTGAGTGCCACCGCTGGGCTTCAGTTCTCTCCAGACGGCAGAAGGCGAAGATTGAAGCCGCAGAGCACGGGGCTTCTGTGTGCTCGGCACCGTCTTTCCAAAGCCCAGGCAAACGCGCCTTCACAAGCCCGCTCAGCCGAGAATACGCTGGCTGGCTCGGGAAGTAAACGCGCAGCCCTTCGACTTCGTCCCACAACCTGGCTAGAAAGCAGTTTCTTACAGCTTCCGTGTTGCAGAGTCCCTGCAGCTTGAGCTCCCCCCGAAGGACGCGTCAAAAAAGGAGGCGTTCTTGAAGCCCCCCTTCTCCAAGCACAAACACACGGAGGCTCTGCAGCTTCCTTCTCAGATGGCCATGCCGTCACACTGGTCGCGCTGGCATTACCGTTGCCAGCTTCCAGCAGCTGCTAGCATGCAAAAGGGCTCGAGAAGTAAAAGGCAGTGCTGTGCTGCACCTTCGCCTTCGCACGCGTAAGCCACGTAAGTGCACTGTGTACTTGTCTCCTCTGCTTGCATCTACCGGGATACTTAATTCTCTGCATCTCGGAGCCTAAAGGTAAGAGCAGCTGTTTCCACAGAAGCTGGCTGGTGCTATAGGTAGCAGCACAAGCAGCTGTCTTTGGAGTTCCTTCTGCTGCTGCTAGCGTGACTTTTCCAGGCAAGCGAGTGGCAGCCACGCTTTCCCTGCAGCCCGTAGGATGCGCACACAAGCCATGTGCACGGCAGCTTCGTTCTTCGCTTTTTGTAACGCGTCGCGCTTTCATTGCCCCGGAGGCGAAGAGTCGTCTGCTTCTCGCCCAGAAAGCTCTGCCGGCAGAGGAGCGCACCAGAGCACTGCTTCTGCCGGAACACGCCTGGCCCATACACACAATCCCTCTCAGCGCTACGTGGCACCACACTCTGCCTCTCCTGTGCTCCGCATCTAAACGGAAAGGCCCTCGGCTACGTCGCGCACAGAGAACTGTGCCAGAACAACGCGCTTCCCGGCGCTGGCCCCTGCGGCTCGGAGAAACTTGGATTTGCACCACATTCCCGGGCAGCCCCCTTTACAAGCTGCACAGCGCCCTCGGATCGCGGTGCTCTTTGCACGGTCCTTGTCAGCTCCAAGTACCCCCCCCGCGCACGTTACAGGCTCATAAAGACCAAGGATGCGAGTAGTCGTCTCGCCCAGAAAAATGTACCGGCGCAAAAGCACGATCTTCGTTACCCGTTCTCGTCGGCCAGACGGTTGTGCTCTGTCGAAAGGCTTGGACACCTAAACACTCCCGCGCTGCTTTCCCGGCACATTTCTCTAAGCGGAGAGCTAGACGGGCAGTTCGGACCCCATCGAAACAGAAGGAGAATGATTCTACCTGGAGCTGAGGCAAATCCGTGCACAGCACATGCTGCGTGCCAGCACTGTACACGCTGAGGAGCAGCAAAGCTGAGTGCCACCGCTGGGCTTCAGTTCTCTCCAGACGGCAGAAGGCGAAGATTGAAGCCGCAGAGCACGGGGCTTCTGTGTGCTCGGCACCGTCTTTCCAAAGCCCAGGCAAACGCGCCTTCACAAGCCCGCTCAGCCGAGAATACGCTGGCTGGCTCGGGAAGTAAACGCGCAGCCCTTCGACTTCGTCCCACAACCTGGCTAGAAAGCAGTTTCTTACAGCTTCCGTGTTGCAGAGTCCCTGCAGCTTGAGCTCACCCCGAAGGACGCGTCAAAAAAGGAGGCGTTCTTGAAGCCCCCCTTCTCCAAGCACAAACACACTGAGGCTCTGCAGCTTCCTTCTCAGATGGCCATGCCGTCACACTGGTCGCGCTGGCATTACCGTTGCCAGCTTCCAGCAGCTGCTAGCATGCAAAAGGGCTCGAGAAGTAAAAGGCAGTGCTGTGCTGCACCTTCGCCTTCGCACGCGTAAGCCACGTAAGTGCACTGTGTACTTGTCTCCTCTGCTTGCATCTACCGGGATACTTAATTCTCTGCATCTCGGAGCCTAAAGGTAAGAGCAGCTGTTTCCACAGAAGCTGGCTGGTGCTATAGGTAGCAGCACAAGCAGCTGTCTTTGGAGTTCCTTCTGCTGCTGCTAGCGTGACTTTTCCAGGCAAGCGAGTGGCAGCCACGCTTTCCCTGCAGCCCGTAGGATGCGCACACAAGCCATGTGCACGGCAGCTTCGTTCTTCGCTTTTTGTAACGCGTCGCGCTTTCATTGCCCCGGAGGCGAAGAGTCGTCTGCTTCTCGCCCAGAAAGCTCTGCCGGCAGAGGGGCGCACCAGAGCACTGCTTCTGCCGGAACACGCCTGGCCCATACACACAATCCCTCTCAGCGCTACGTGGCACCACACTCTGCCTCTCCTGTGCTCCGCATCTAAACGGAAAGGCCCTCGGCTACGTCGCGCACAGAGAACTGTGCCAGAACAACGCGCTTCCCGGCGCTGGCCCCTGCGGCTCGGAGAAACTTGGATTTGCACCACATTCCCGGGCAGCCCCCTTTACAAGCTGCACAGCGCCCTCGGATCGCGGTGCTCTTTGCACGGTCCTTGTCAGCTCCAAGTACCCCCCCGCGCACGTTACAGGCTCATAAAGACCAAGGATGCGAGTAGCCGTCTCGCCCAGAAAAATGTACCGGCGCAAAAGCACGATCTTCGTTACCCGTTCTCGTCGGCCAGACGGTTGTGCTCTGTCGAAAGGCTTGGACACCTAAACACTCCCGCGCTGCTTTCCCGGCACATTTCTCTAAGCGGAGAGCTAGACGGGCAGTTCGGACCCCATCGAAACAGAAGGAGAATGATTCTACCTGGAGCTGAGGCAAATCCGTGCACAGCACATGCTGCGTGCCAGCACTGTACACGCTGAGGAGCAGCAAAGCTGAGTGCCACCGCTGGGCTTCAGTTCTCTCCAGACGGCAGAAGGCGAAGATTGAAGCCGCAGAGCACGGGGCTTCTGTGTGCTCGGCACCGTCTTTCCAAAGCCCAGGCAAACGCGCCTTCACAAGCCCGCTCAGCCGAGAATACGCTGGCTGGCTCGGGAAGTAAACGCGCAGCCCTTCGACTTCGTCCCACAACCTGGCTAGAAAGCAGTTTCTTACAGCTTCCGTGTTGCAGAGTCCCTGCAGCTTGAGCTCCCCCCGAAGGACGCGTCAAAAAAGGAGGCGTTCTTGAAGCCCCCCTTCTCCAAGCACAAACACACGGAGGCTCTGCAGCTTCCTTCTCAGATGGCCATGCCGTCACACTGGTCGCGCTGGCATTACCGTTGCCAGCTTCCAGCAGCTGCTAGCATGCAAAAGGGCTCGAGAAGTAAAAGGCAGTGCTGTGCTGCACCTTCGCCTTCGCACGCGTAAGCCACGTAAGTGCACTGTGTACTTGTCTCCTCTGCTTGCATCTACCGGGATACTTAATTCTCTGCATCTCGGAGCCTAAAGGTAAGAGCAGCTGTTTCCACAGAAGCTGGCTGGTGCTATAGGTAGCAGCACAAGCAGCTGTCTTTGGAGTTCCTTCTGCTGCTGCTAGCGTGACTTTTCCAGGCAAGCGAGTGGCAGCCACGCTTTCCCTGCAGCCCGTAGGATGCGCACACAAGCCATGTGCACGGCAGCTTCGTTCTTCGCTTTTTGTAACGCGTCGCGCTTTCATTGCCCCGGAGGCGAAGAGTCGTCTGCTTCTCGCCCAGAAAGCTCTGCCGGCAGAGGGGCGCACCAGAGCACTGCTTCTGCCGGAACACGCCTGGCCCATACACACAATCCCTCTCAGCGCTACGTGGCACCACACTCTGCCTCTCCTGTGCTCCGCATCTAAACGGAAAGGCCCTCGGCTACGTCGCGCACAGAGAACTGTGCCAGAACAACGCGCTTCCCGGCGCTGGCCCCTGCGGCTCGGAGAAACTTGGATTTGCACCACATTCCCGGGCAGCCCCCTTTACAAGCTGCACAGCGCCCTCGGATCGCGGTGCTCTTTGCACGGTCCTTGTCAGCTCCAAGTACCCCCCCGCGCACGTTACAGGCTCATAAAGACCAAGGATGCGAGTAGCCGTCTCGCCCAGAAAAATGTACCGGCGCAAAAGCACGATCTTCGTTACCCGTTCTCGTCGGCCAGACGGTTGTGCTCTGTCGAAAGGCTTGGACACCTAAACACTCCCGCGCTGCTTTCCCGGCACATTTCTCTAAGCGGAGAGCTAGACGGGCAGTTCGGACCCCATCGAAACAGAAGGAGAATGATTCTACCTGGAGCTGAGGCAAATCCGTGCACAGCACATGCTGCGTGCCAGCACTGTACACGCTGAGGAGCAGCAAAGCTGAGTGCCACCGCTGGGCTTCAGTTCTCTCCAGACGGCAGAAGGCGAAGATTGAAGCCGCAGAGCACGGGGCTTCTGTGTGCTCGGCACCGTCTTTCCAAAGCCCAGGCAAACGCGCCTTCACAAGCCCGCTCAGCCGAGAATACGCTGGCTGGCTCGGGAAGTAAACGCGCAGCCCTTCGACTTCGTCCCACAACCTGGCTAGAAAGCAGTTTCTTACAGCTTCCGTGTTGCAGAGTCCCTGCAGCTTGAGCTCCCCCCGAAGGACGCGTCAAAAAAGGAGGCGTTCTTGAAGCCCCCCTTCTCCAAGCACAAACACACGGAGGCTCTGCAGCTTCCTTCTCAGATGGCCATGCCGTCACACTGGTCGCGCTGGCATTACCGTTGCCAGCTTCCAGCAGCTGCTAGCATGCAAAAGGGCTCGAGAAGTAAAAGGCAGTGCTGTGCTGCACCTTCGCCTTCGCACGCGTAAGCCACGTAAGTGCACTGTGTACTTGTCTCCTCTGCTTGCATCTACCGGGATACTTAATTCTCTGCATCTCGGAGCCTAAAGGTAAGAGCAGCTGTTTCCACAGAAGCTGGCTGGTGCTATAGGTAGCAGCACAAGCAGCTGTCTTTGGAGTTCCTTCTGCTGCTGCTAGCGTGACTTTTCCAGGCAAGCGAGTGGCAGCCACGCTTTCCCTGCAGCCCGTAGGATGCGCACACAAGCCATGTGCACGGCAGCTTCGTTCTTCGCTTTTTGTAACGCGTCGCGCTTTCATTGCCCCGGAGGCGAAGAGTCGTCTGCTTCTCGCACAGAAAGCTCTGCCGGCAGAGGGGCGCACCAGAGCACTGCTTCTGCCGGAACACGCCTGGCCCATACACACAATCCCTCTCAGCGCTACGTGGCACCACACTCTGCCTCTCCTGTGCTCCGCATCTAAACGGAAAGGCCCTCGGCTACGTCGCGCACAGAGAACTGTGCCAGAACAACGCGCTTCCCGGCGCTGGCCCCTGCGGCTCGGAGAAACTTGGATTTGCACCACATTCCCGGGCAGCCCCCTTTACAAGCTGCACAGCGCCCTCGGATCGCGGTGCTCTTTGCACGGTCCTTGTCAGCTCCAAGTACCCCCCCCGCGCACGTTACAGGCTCATAAAGACCAAGGATGCGAGTAGCCGTCTCGCCCAGAAAAATGTACCGGCGCAAAAGCACGATCTTCGTTACCCGTTCTCGTCGGCCAGACGGTTGTGCTCTGTCGAAAGGCTTGGACACCTAAACACTCCCGCGCTGCTTTCCCGGCACATTTCTCTAAGCGGAGAGCTAGACGGGCAGTTCGGACCCCATCGAAACAGAAGGAGAATGATTCTACCTGGAGCTGAGGCAAATCCGTGCACAGCACATGCTGCGTGCCAGCACTGTACACGCTGAGGAGCAGCAAAGCTGAGTGCCACCGCTGGGCTTCAGTTCTCTCCAGACGGCAGAAGGCGAAGATTGAAGCCGCAGAGCACGGGGCTTCTGTGTGCTCGGCACCGTCTTTCCAAAGCCCAGGCAAACGCGCCTTCACAAGCCCGCTCAGCCGAGAATACGCTGGCTGGCTCGGGAAGTAAACGCGCAGCCCTTCGACTTCGTCCCACAACCTGGCTAGAAAGCAGTTTCTTACAGCTTCCGTGTTGCAGAGTCCCTGCAGCTTGAGCTCACCCCGAAGGACGCGTCAAAAAAGGAGGCGTTCTTGAAGCCCCCCTTCTCCAAGCACAAACACACTGAGGCTCTGCAGCTTCCTTCTCAGATGGCCATGCCGTCACACTGGTCGCGCTGGCATTACCGTTGCCAGCTTCCAGCAGCTGCTAGCATGCAAAAGGGCTCGAGAAGTAAAAGGCAGTGCTGTGCTGCACCTTCGCCTTCGCACGCGTAAGCCACGTAAGTGCACTGTGTACTTGTCTCCTCTGCTTGCATCTACCGGGATACTTAATTCTCTGCATCTCGGAGCCTAAAGGTAAGAGCAGCTGTTTCCACAGAAGCTGGCTGATGCTATAGGTAGCAGCACAAGCAGCTGTCTTTGGAGTTCCTTCTGCTGCTGCTAGCGTGACTTTTCCAGGCAAGCGAGTGGCAGCCACGCTTTCCCTGCAGCCCGTAGGATGCGCACACAAGCCATGTGCACGGCAGCTTCGTTCTTCGCTTTTTGTAACGCGTCGCGCTTTCATTGCCCCGGAGGCGAAGAGTCGTCTGCTTCTCGCCCAGAAAGCTCTGCCGGCAGAGGGGCGCACCAGAGCACTGCTTCTGCCGGAACACGCCTGGCCCATACACACAATCCCTCTCAGCGCTACGTGGCACCACACTCTGCCTCTCCTGTGCTCCGCATCTAAACGGAAAGGCCCTCGGCTACGTCGCGCACAGAGAACTGTGCCAGAACAACGCGCTTCCCGGCGCTGGCCCCTGCGGCTCGGAGAAACTTGGATTTGCACCACATTCCCGGGCAGCCCCCTTTACAAGCTGCACAGCGCCCTCGGATCGCGGTGCTCTTTGCACGGTCCTTGTCAGCTCCAAGTACCCCCCCCGTGCACGTTACAGGCTCATAAAGACCAAGGATGCGAGTAGCCGTCTCGCCCAGAAAAATGTACCGGCGCAAAAGCACGATCTTCGTTACCCGTTCTCGTCGGCCAGACGGTTGTGCTCTGTCGAAAGGCTTGGACACCTAAACACTCCCGCGCTGCTTTCCCGGCACATTTCTCTAAGCGGAGAGCTAGACGGGCAGTTCGGACCCCATCGAAACAGAAGGAGAATGATTCTACCTGGAGCTGAGGCAAATCCGTGCACAGCACATGCTGCGTGCCAGCACTGTACACGCTGAGGAGCAGCAAAGCTGAGTGCCACCGCTGGGCTTCAGTTCTCTCCAGACGGCAGAAGGCGAAGATTGAAGCCGCAGAGCACGGGGCTTCTGTGTGCTCGGCACCGTCTTTCCAAAGCCCAGGCAAACGCGCCTTCACAAGCCCGCTCAGCCGAGAATACGCTGGCTGGCTCGGGAAGTAAACGCGCAGCCCTTCGACTTCGTCCCACAACCTGGCTAGAAAGCAGTTTCTTACAGCTTCCGTGTTGCAGAGTCCCTGCAGCTTGAGCTCCCCCCGAAGGACGCGTCAAAAAAGGAGGCGTTCTTGAAGCCCCCCTTCTCCAAGCACAAACACACTGAGGCTCTGCAGCTTCCTTCTCAGATGGCCATGCCGTCACACTGGTCGCGCTGGCATTACCGTTGCCAGCTTCCAGCAGCTGCTAGCATGCAAAAGGGCTCGAGAAGTAAAAGGCAGTGCTGTGCTGCACCTTCGCCTTCGCACGCGTAAGCCACGTAAGTGCACTGTGTACTTGTCTCCTCTGCTTGCATCTACCGGGATACTTAATTCTCTGCATCTCGGAGCCTAAAGGTAAGAGCAGCTGTTTCCACAGAAGCTGGCTGGTGCTATAGGTAGCAGCACAAGCAGCTGTCTTTGGAGTTCCTTCTGCTGCTGCTAGCGTGACTTTTCCAGGCAAGCGAGTGGCAGCCACGCTTTCCCTGCAGCCCGTAGGATGCGCACACAAGCCATGTGCACGGCAGCTTCGTTCTTCGCTTTTTGTAACGCGTCGCGCTTTCATTGCCCCGGAGGCGAAGAGTCGTCTGCTTCTCGCACAGAAAGCTCTGCCGGCAGAGGAGCGCACCAGAGCACTGCTTCTGCCGGAACACGCCTGGCCCATACACACAATCCCTCTCAGCGCTACGTGGCACCACACTCTGCCTCTCCTGTGCTCCGCATCTAAACGGAAAGGCCCTCGGCTACGTCGCGCACAGAGAACTGTGCCAGAACAACGCGCTTCCCGGCGCTGGCCCCTGCGGCTCGGAGAAACTTGGATTTGCACCACATTCCCGGGCAGCCCCCTTTACAAGCTGCACAGCGCCCTCGGATCGCGGTGCTCTTTGCACGGTCCTTGTCAGCTCCAAGTACCCCCCCCGCGCACGTTACAGGCTCATAAAGACCAAGGATGCGAGTAGCCGTCTCGCCCAGAAAAATGTACCGGCGCAAAAGCACGATCTTCGTTACCCGTTCTCGTCGGCCAGACGGTTGTGCTCTGTCGAAAGGCTTGGACACCTAAACACTCCCGCGCTGCTTTCCCGGCACATTTCTCTAAGCGGAGAGCTAGACGGGCAGTTCGGACCCCATCGAAACAGAAGGAGAATGATTCTACCTGGAGCTGAGGCAAATCCGTGCACAGCACATGCTGCGTGCCAGCACTGTACACGCTGAGGAGCAGCAAAGCTGAGTGCCACCGCTGGGCTTCAGTTCTCTCCAGACGGCAGAAGGCGAAGATTGAAGCCGCAGAGCACGGGGCTTCTGTGTGCTCGGCACCGTCTTTCCAAAGCCCAGGCAAACGCGCCTTCACAAGCCCGCTCAGCCGAGAATACGCTGGCTGGCTCGGGAAGTAAACGCGCAGCCCTTCGACTTCGTCCCACAACCTGGCTAGAAAGCAGTTTCTTACAGCTTCCGTGTTGCAGAGTCCCTGCAGCTTGAGCTCACCCCGAAGGACGCGTCAAAAAAGGAGGCGTTCTTGAAGCCCCCCTTCTCCAAGCACAAACACACTGAGGCTCTGCAGCTTCCTTCTCAGATGGCCATGCCGTCACACTGGTCGCGCTGGCATTACCGTTGCCAGCTTCCAGCAGCTGCTAGCATGCAAAAGGGCTCGAGAAGTAAAAGGCAGTGCTGTGCTGCACCTTCGCCTTCGCACGCGTAAGCCACGTAAGTGCACTGTGTACTTGTCTCCTCTGCTTGCATCTACCGGGATACTTAATTCTCTGCATCTCGGAGCCTAAAGGTAAGAGCAGCTGTTTCCACAGAAGCTGGCTGGTGCTATAGGTAGCAGCACAAGCAGCTGTCTTTGGAGTTCCTTCTGCTGCTGCTAGCGTGACTTTTCCAGGCAAGCGAGTGGCAGCCACGCTTTCCCTGCAGCCCGTAGGATGCGCACACAAGCCATGTGCACGGCAGCTTCGTTCTTCGCTTTTTGTAACGCGTCGCGCTTTCATTGCCCCGGAGGCGAAGAGTCGTCTGCTTCTCGCCCAGAAAGCTCTGCCGGCAGAGGGGCGCACCAGAGCACTGCTTCTGCCGGAACACGCCTGGCCCATACACACAATCCCTCTCAGCGCTACGTGGCACCACACTCTGCCTCTCCTGTGCTCCGCATCTAAACGGAAAGGCCCTCGGCTACGTCGCGCACAGAGAACTGTGCCAGAACAACGCGCTTCCCGGCGCTGGCCCCTGCGGCTCGGAGAAACTTGGATTTGCACCACATTCCCGGGCAGCCCCCTTTACAAGCTGCACAGCGCCCTCGGATCGCGGTGCTCTTTGCACGGTCCTTGTCAGCTCCAAGTACCCCCCCCGTGCACGTTACAGGCTCATAAAGACCAAGGATGCGAGTAGCCGTCTCGCCCAGAAAAATGTACCGGCGCAAAAGCACGATCTTCGTTACCCGTTCTCGTCGGCCAGACGGTTGTGCTCTGTCGAAAGGCTTGGACACCTAAACACTCCCGCGCTGCTTTCCCGGCACATTTCTCTAAGCGGAGAGCTAGACGGGCAGTTCGGACCCCATCGAAACAGAAGGAGAATGATTCTACCTGGAGCTGAGGCAAATCCGTGCACAGCACATGCTGCGTGCCAGCACTGTACACGCTGAGGAGCAGCAAAGCTGAGTGCCACCGCTGGGCTTCAGTTCTCTCCAGACGGCAGAAGGCGAAGATTGAAGCCGCAGAGCACGGGGCTTCTGTGTGCTCGGCACCGTCTTTCCAAAGCCCAGGCAAACGCGCCTTCACAAGCCCGCTCAGCCGAGAATACGCTGGCTGGCTCGGGAAGTAAACGCGCAGCCCTTCGACTTCGTCCCACAACCTGGCTAGAAAGCAGTTTCTTACAGCTTCCGTGTTGCAGAGTCCCTGCAGCTTGAGCTCCCCCCGAAGGACGCGTCAAAAAAGGAGGCGTTCTTGAAGCCCCCCTTCTCCAAGCACAAACACACTGAGGCTCTGCAGCTTCCTTCTCAGATGGCCATGCCGTCACACTGGTCGCGCTGGCATTACCGTTGCCAGCTTCCAGCAGCTGCTAGCATGCAAAAGGGCTCGAGAAGTAAAAGGCAGTGCTGTGCTGCACCTTCGCCTTCGCACGCGTAAGCCACGTAAGTGCACTGTGTACTTGTCTCCTCTGCTTGCATCTACCGGGATACTTAATTCTCTGCATCTCGGAGCCTAAAGGTAAGAGCAGCTGTTTCCACAGAAGCTGGCTGGTGCTATAGGTAGCAGCACAAGCAGCTGTCTTTGGAGTTCCTTCTGCTGCTGCTAGCGTGACTTTTCCAGGCAAGCGAGTGGCAGCCACGCTTTCCCTGCAGCCCGTAGGATGCGCACACAAGCCATGTGCACGGCAGCTTCGTTCTTCGCTTTTTGTAACGCGTCGCGCTTTCATTGCCCCGGAGGCGAAGAGTCGTCTGCTTCTCGCACAGAAAGCTCTGCCGGCAGAGGAGCGCACCAGAGCACTGCTTCTGCCGGAACACGCCTGGCCCATACACACAATCCCTCTCAGCGCTACGTGGCACCACACTCTGCCTCTCCTGTGCTCCGCATCTAAACGGAAAGGCCCTCGGCTACGTCGCGCACAGAGAACTGTGCCAGAACAACGCGCTTCCCGGCGCTGGCCCCTGCGGCTCGGAGAAACTTGGATTTGCACCACATTCCCGGGCAGCCCCCTTTACAAGCTGCACAGCGCCCTCGGATCGCGGTGCTCTTTGCACGGTCCTTGTCAGCTCCAAGTACCCCCCCCGCGCACGTTACAGGCTCATAAAGACCAAGGATGCGAGTAGCCGTCTCGCCCAGAAAAATGTACCGGCGCAAAAGCACGATCTTCGTTACCCGTTCTCGTCGGCCAGACGGTTGTGCTCTGTCGAAAGGCTTGGACACCTAAACACTCCCGCGCTGCTTTCCCGGCACATTTCTCTAAGCGGAGAGCTAGACGGGCAGTTCGGACCCCATCGAAACAGAAGGAGAATGATTCTACCTGGAGCTGAGGCAAATCCGTGCACAGCACATGCTGCGTGCCAGCACTGTACACGCTGAGGAGCAGCAAAGCTGAGTGCCACCGCTGGGCTTCAGTTCTCTCCAGACGGCAGAAGGCGAAGATTGAAGCCGCAGAGCACGGGGCTTCTGTGTGCTCGGCACCGTCTTTCCAAAGCCCAGGCAAACGCGCCTTCACAAGCCCGCTCAGCCGAGAATACGCTGGCTGGCTCGGGAAGTAAACGCGCAGCCCTTCGACTTCGTCCCACAACCTGGCTAGAAAGCAGTTTCTTACAGCTTCCGTGTTGCAGAGTCCCTGCAGCTTGAGCTCACCCCGAAGGACGCGTCAAAAAAGGAGGCGTTCTTGAAGCCCCCCTTCTCCAAGCACAAACACACTGAGGCTCTGCAGCTTCCTTCTCAGATGGCCATGCCGTCACACTGGTCGCGCTGGCATTACCGTTGCCAGCTTCCAGCAGCTGCTAGCATGCAAAAGGGCTCGAGAAGTAAAAGGCAGTGCTGTGCTGCACCTTCGCCTTCGCACGCGTAAGCCACGTAAGTGCACTGTGTACTTGTCTCCTCTGCTTGCATCTACCGGGATACTTAATTCTCTGCATCTCGGAGCCTAAAGGTAAGAGCAGCTGTTTCCACAGAAGCTGGCTGGTGCTATAGGTAGCAGCACAAGCAGCTGTCTTTGGAGTTCCTTCTGCTGCTGCTAGCGTGACTTTTCCAGGCAAGCGAGTGGCAGCCACGCTTTCCCTGCAGCCCGTAGGATGCGCACACAAGCCATGTGCACGGCAGCTTCGTTCTTCGCTTTTTGTAACGCGTCGCGCTTTCATTGCCCCGGAGGCGAAGAGTCGTCTGCTTCTCGCACAGAAAGCTCTGCCGGCAGAGGAGCGCACCAGAGCACTGCTTCTGCCGGAACACGCCTGGCCCATACACACAATCCCTCTCAGCGCTACGTGGCACCACACTCTGCCTCTCCTGTGCTCCGCATCTAAACGGAAAGGCCCTCGGCTACGTCGCGCACAGAGAACTGTGCCAGAACAACGCGCTTCCCGGCGCTGGCCCCTGCGGCTCGGAGAAACTTGGATTTGCACCACATTCCCGGGCAGCCCCCTTTACAAGCTGCACAGCGCCCTCGGATCGCGGTGCTCTTTGCACGGTCCTTGTCAGCTCCAAGTACCCCCCCCGCGCACGTTACAGGCTCATAAAGACCAAGGATGCGAGTAGCCGTCTCGCCCAGAAAAATGTACCGGCGCAAAAGCACGATCTTCGTTACCCGTTCTCGTCGGCCAGACGGTTGTGCTCTGTCGAAAGGCTTGGACACCTAAACACTCCCGCGCTGCTTTCCCGG
Organism: Aphelocoma coerulescens; assembly: GCF_041296385.1. NCBI lineage: Eukaryota > Metazoa > Chordata > Aves > Passeriformes > Corvidae > Aphelocoma > Aphelocoma coerulescens. The sequence goes on along the minus strand of NC_091022.1, from coordinate 6,212,722 downwards.
CACATTTCTCTAAGCGGAGAGCTAGACGGGCAGTTCGGACCCCATCGAAACAGAAGGAGAATGATTCTACCTGGAGCTGAGGCAAATCCGTGCACAGCACATGCTGCGTGCCAGCACTGTACACGCTGAGGAGCAGCAAAGCTGAGTGCCACCGCTGGGCTTCAGTTCTCTCCAGACGGCAGAAGGCGAAGATTGAAGCCGCAGAGCACGGGGCTTCTGTGTGCTCGGCACCGTCTTTCCAAAGCCCAGGCAAACGCGCCTTCACAAGCCCGCTCAGCCGAGAATACGCTGGCTGGCTCGGGAAGTAAACGCGCAGCCCTTCGACTTCGTCCCACAACCTGGCTAGAAAGCAGTTTCTTACAGCTTCCGTGTTGCAGAGTCCCTGCAGCTTGAGCTCACCCCGAAGGACGCGTCAAAAAAGGAGGCGTTCTTGAAGCCCCCCTTCTCCAAGCACAAACACACTGAGGCTCTGCAGCTTCCTTCTCAGATGGCCATGCCGTCACACTGGTCGCGCTGGCATTACCGTTGCCAGCTTCCAGCAGCTGCTAGCATGCAAAAGGGCTCGAGAAGTAAAAGGCAGTGCTGTGCTGCACCTTCGCCTTCGCACGCGTAAGCCACGTAAGTGCACTGTGTACTTGTCTCCTCTGCTTGCATCTACCGGGATACTTAATTCTCTGCATCTCGGAGCCTAAAGGTAAGAGCAGCTGTTTCCACAGAAGCTGGCTGGTGCTATAGGTAGCAGCACAAGCAGCTGTCTTTGGAGTTCCTTCTGCTGCTGCTAGCGTGACTTTTCCAGGCAAGCGAGTGGCAGCCACGCTTTCCCTGCAGCCCGTAGGATGCGCACACAAGCCATGTGCACGGCAGCTTCGTTCTTCGCTTTTTGTAACGCGTCGCGCTTTCATTGCCCCGGAGGCGAAGAGTCGTCTGCTTCTCGCACAGAAAGCTCTGCCGGCAGAGGAGCGCACCAGAGCACTGCTTCTGCCGGAACACGCCTGGCCCATACACACAATCCCTCTCAGCGCTACGTGGCACCACACTCTGCCTCTCCTGTGCTCCGCATCTAAACGGAAAGGCCCTCGGCTACGTCGCGCACAGAGAACTGTGCCAGAACAACGCGCTTCCCGGCGCTGGCCCCTGCGGCTCGGAGAAACTTGGATTTGCACCACATTCCCGGGCAGCCCCCTTTACAAGCTGCACAGCGCCCTCGGATCGCGGTGCTCTTTGCACGGTCCTTGTCAGCTCCAAGTACCCCCCCCGCGCACGTTACAGGCTCATAAAGACCAAGGATGCGAGTAGCCGTCTCGTCCAGAAAAATGTACCGGCGCAAAAGCACGATCTTCGTTACCCGTTCTCGTCGGCCAGACGGTTGTGCTCTGTCGAAAGGCTTGGACACCTAAACACTCCCGCGCTGCTTTCCCGGCACATTTCTCTAAGCGGAGAGCTAGACGGGCAGTTCGGACCCCATCGAAACAGAAGGAGAATGATTCTACCTGGAGCTGAGGCAAATCCGTGCACAGCACATGCTGCGTGCCAGCACTGTACACGCTGAGGAGCAGCAAAGCTGAGTGCCACCGCTGGGCTTCAGTTCTCTCCAGACGGCAGAAGGCGAAGATTGAAGCCGCAGAGCACGGGGCTTCTGTGTGCTCGGCACCGTCTTTCCAAAGCCCAGGCAAACGCGCCTTCACAAGCCCGCTCAGCCGAGAATACGCTGGCTGGCTCGGGAAGTAAACGCGCAGCCCTTCGACTTCGTCCCACAACCTGGCTAGAAAGCAGTTTCTTACAGCTTCCGTGTTGCAGAGTCCCTGCAGCTTGAGCTCCCCCCGAAGGACGCGTCAAAAAAGGAGGCGTTCTTGAAGCCCCCCTTCTCCAAGCACAAACACACGGAGGCTCTGCAGCTTCCTTCTCAGATGGCCATGCCGTCACACTGGTCGCGCTGGCATTACCGTTGCCAGCTTCCAGCAGCTGCTAGCATGCAAAAGGGCTCGAGAAGTAAAAGGCAGTGCTGTGCTGCACCTTCGCCTTCGCACGCGTAAGCCACGTAAGTGCACTGTGTACTTGTCTCCTCTGCTTGCATCTACCGGGATACTTAATTCTCTGCATCTCGGAGCCTAAAGGTAAGAGCAGCTGTTTCCACAGAAGCTGGCTGGTGCTATAGGTAGCAGCACAAGCAGCTGTCTTTGGAGTTCCTTCTGCTGCTGCTAGCGTGACTTTTCCAGGCAAGCGAGTGGCAGCCACGCTTCCCCTGCAGCCCGTAGGATGCGCACACAAGCCATGTGCACGGCAGCTTCGTTCTTCGCTTTTTGTAACGCGTCGCGCTTTCATTGCCCCGGAGGCGAAGAGTCGTCTGCTTCTCGCACAGAAAGCTCTGCCGGCAGAGGAGCGCACCAGAGCACTGCTTCTGCCGGAACACGCCTGGCCCATACACACAATCCCTCTCAGCGCTACGTGGCACCACACTCTGCCTCTCCTGTGCTCCGCATCTAAACGGAAAGGCCCTCGGCTACGTCGCGCACAGAGAACTGTGCCAGAACAACGCGCTTCCCGGCGCTGGCCCCTGCGGCTCGGAGAAACTTGGATTTGCACCACATTCCCGGGCAGCCCCCTTTACAAGCTGCACAGCGCCCTCGGATCGCGGTGCTCTTTGCACGGTCCTTGTCAGCTCCAAGTACCCCCCCCGCGCACGTTACAGGCTCATAAAGACCAAGGATGCGAGTAGCCGTCTCGCCCAGAAAAATGTACCGGCGCAAAAGCACGATCTTCGTTACCCGTTCTCGTCGGCCAGACGGTTGTGCTCTGTCGAAAGGCTTGGACACCTAAACACTCCCGCGCTGCTTTCCCGGCACATTTCTCTAAGCGGAGAGCTAGACGGGCAGTTCGGACCCCATCGAAACAGAAGGAGAATGATTCTACCTGGAGCTGAGGCAAATCCGTGCACAGCACATGCTGCGTGCCAGCACTGTACACGCTGAGGAGCAGCAAAGCTGAGTGCCACCGCTGGGCTTCAGTTCTCTCCAGACGGCAGAAGGCGAAGATTGAAGCCGCAGAGCACGGGGCTTCTGTGTGCTCGGCACCGTCTTTCCAAAGCCCAGGCAAACGCGCCTTCACAAGCCCGCTCAGCCGAGAATACGCTGGCTGGCTCGGGAAGTAAACGCGCAGCCCTTCGACTTCGTCCCACAACCTGGCTAGAAAGCAGTTTCTTACAGCTTCCGTGTTGCAGAGTCCCTGCAGCTTGAGCTCACCCCGAAGGACGCGTCAAAAAAGGAGGCGTTCTTGAAGCCCCCCTTCTCCAAGCACAAACACACTGAGGCTCTGCAGCTTCCTTCTCAGATGGCCATGCCGTCACACTGGTCGCGCTGGCATTACCGTTGCCAGCTTCCAGCAGCTGCTAGCATGCAAAAGGGCTCGAGAAGTAAAAGGCAGTGCTGTGCTGCACCTTCGCCTTCGCACGCGTAAGCCACGTAAGTGCACTGTGTACTTGTCTCCTCTGCTTGCATCTACCGGGATACTTAATTCTCTGCATCTCGGAGCCTAAAGGTAAGAGCAGCTGTTTCCACAGAAGCTGGCTGGTGCTATAGGTAGCAGCACAAGCAGCTGTCTTTGGAGTTCCTTCTGCTGCTGCTAGCGTGACTTTTCCAGGCAAGCGAGTGGCAGCCACGCTTTCCCTGCAGCCCGTAGGATGCGCACACAAGCCATGTGCACGGCAGCTTCGTTCTTCGCTTTTTGTAACGCGTCGCGCTTTCATTGCCCCGGAGGCGAAGAGTCGTCTGCTTCTCGCCCAGAAAGCTCTGCCGGCAGAGGGGCGCACCAGAGCACTGCTTCTGCCGGAACACGCCTGGCCCATACACACAATCCCTCTCAGCGCTACGTGGCACCACACTCTGCCTCTCCTGTGCTCCGCATCTAAACGGAAAGGCCCTCGGCTACGTCGCGCACAGAGAACTGTGCCAGAACAACGCGCTTCCCGGCGCTGGCCCCTGCGGCTCGGAGAAACTTGGATTTGCACCACATTCCCGGGCAGCCCCCTTTACAAGCTGCACAGCGCCCTCGGATCGCGGTGCTCTTTGCACGGTCCTTGTCAGCTCCAAGTACCCCCCCCGCGCACGTTACAGGCTCATAAAGACCAAGGATGCGAGTAGCCGTCTCGCCCAGAAAAATGTACCGGCGCAAAAGCACGATCTTCGTTACCCGTTCTCGTCGGCCAGACGGTTGTGCTCTGTCGAAAGGCTTGGACACCTAAACACTCCCGCGCTGCTTTCCCGGCACATTTCTCTAAGCGGAGAGCTAGACGGGCAGTTCGGACCCCATCGAAACAGAAGGAGAATGATTCTACCTGGAGCTGAGGCAAATCCGTGCACAGCACATGCTGCGTGCCAGCACTGTACACGCTGAGGAGCAGCAAAGCTGAGTGCCACCGCTGGGCTTCAGTTCTCTCCAGACGGCAGAAGGCGAAGATTGAAGCCGCAGAGCACGGGGCTTCTGTGTGCTCGGCACCGTCTTTCCAAAGCCCAGGCAAACGCGCCTTCACAAGCCCGCTCAGCCGAGAATACGCTGGCTGGCTCGGGAAGTAAACGCGCAGCCCTTCGACTTCGTCCCACAACCTGGCTAGAAAGCAGTTTCTTACAGCTTCCGTGTTGCAGAGTCCCTGCAGCTTGAGCTCACCCCGAAGGACGCGTCAAAAAAGGAGGCGTTCTTGAAGCCCCCCTTCTCCAAGCACAAACACACTGAGGCTCTGCAGCTTCCTTCTCAGATGGCCATGCCGTCACACTGGTCGCGCTGGCATTACCGTTGCCAGCTTCCAGCAGCTGCTAGCATGCAAAAGGGCTCGAGAAGTAAAAGGCAGTGCTGTGCTGCACCTTCGCCTTCGCACGCGTAAGCCACGTAAGTGCACTGTGTACTTGTCTCCTCTGCTTGCATCTACCGGGATACTTAATTCTCTGCATCTCGGAGCCTAAAGGTAAGAGCAGCTGTTTCCACAGAAGCTGGCTGATGCTATAGGTAGCAGCACAAGCAGCTGTCTTTGGAGTTCCTTCTGCTGCTGCTAGCGTGACTTTTCCAGGCAAGCGAGTGGCAGCCACGCTTTCCCTGCAGCCCGTAGGATGCGCACACAAGCCATGTGCACGGCAGCTTCGTTCTTCGCTTTTTGTAACGCGTCGCGCTTTCATTGCCCCGGAGGCGAAGAGTCGTCTGCTTCTCGCCCAGAAAGCTCTGCCGGCAGAGGGGCGCACCAGAGCACTGCTTCTGCCGGAACACGCCTGGCCCATACACACAATCCCTCTCAGCGCTACGTGGCACCACACTCTGCCTCTCCTGTGCTCCGCATCTAAACGGAAAGGCCCTCGGCTACGTCGCGCACAGAGAACTGTGCCAGAACAACGCGCTTCCCGGCGCTGGCCCCTGCGGCTCGGAGAAACTTGGATTTGCACCACATTCCCGGGCAGCCCCCTTTACAAGCTGCACAGCGCCCTCGGATCGCGGTGCTCTTTGCACGGTCCTTGTCAGCTCCAAGTACCCCCCCCGTGCACGTTACAGGCTCATAAAGACCAAGGATGCGAGTAGCCGTCTCGCCCAGAAAAATGTACCGGCGCAAAAGCACGATCTTCGTTACCCGTTCTCGTCGGCCAGACGGTTGTGCTCTGTCGAAAGGCTTGGACACCTAAACACTCCCGCGCTGCTTTCCCGGCACATTTCTCTAAGCGGAGAGCTAGACAGGCAGTTCGGACCCCATCGAAACAGAAGGAGAATGATTCTACCTGGAGCTGAGGCAAATCCGTGCACAGCACATGCTGCGTGCCAGCACTGTACACGCTGAGGAGCAGCAAAGCTGAGTGCCACCGCTGGGCTTCAGTTCTCTCCAGACGGCAGAAGGCGAAGATTGAAGCCGCAGAGCACGGGGCTTCTGTGTGCTCGGCACCGTCTTTCCAAAGCCCAGGCAAACGCGCCTTCACAAGCCCGCTCAGCCGAGAATACGCTGGCTGGCTCGGGAAGTAAACGCGCAGCCCTTCGACTTCGTCCCACAACCTGGCTAGAAAGCAGTTTCTTACAGCTTCCGTGTTGCAGAGTCCCTGCAGCTTGAGCTCCCCCCGAAGGACGCGTCAAAAAAGGAGGCGTTCTTGAAGCCCCCCTTCTCCAAGCACAAACACACTGAGGCTCTGCAGCTTCCTTCTCAGATGGCCATGCCGTCACACTGGTCGCGCTGGCATTACCGTTGCCAGCTTCCAGCAGCTGCTAGCATGCAAAAGGGCTCGAGAAGTAAAAGGCAGTGCTGTGCTGCACCTTCGCCTTCGCACGCGTAAGCCACGTAAGTGCACTGTGTACTTGTCTCCTCTGCTTGCATCTACCGGGATACTTAATTCTCTGCATCTCGGAGCCTAAAGGTAAGAGCAGCTGTTTCCACAGAAGCTGGCTGGTGCTATAGGTAGCAGCACAAGCAGCTGTCTTTGGAGTTCCTTCTGCTGCTGCTAGCGTGACTTTTCCAGGCAAGCGAGTGGCAGCCACGCTTTCCCTGCAGCCCGTAGGATGCGCACACAAGCCATGTGCACGGCAGCTTCGTTCTTCGCTTTTTGTAACGCGTCGCGCTTTCATTGCCCCGGAGGCGAAGAGTCGTCTGCTTCTCGCACAGAAAGCTCTGCCGGCAGAGGAGCGCACCAGAGCACTGCTTCTGCCGGAACACGCCTGGCCCATACACACAATCCCTCTCAGCGCTACGTGGCACCACACTCTGCCTCTCCTGTGCTCCGCATCTAAACGGAAAGGCCCTCGGCTACGTCGCGCACAGAGAACTGTGCCAGAACAACGCGCTTCCCGGCGCTGGCCCCTGCGGCTCGGAGAAACTTGGATTTGCACCACATTCCCGGGCAGCCCCCTTTACAAGCTGCACAGCGCCCTCGGATCGCGGTGCTCTTTGCACGGTCCTTGTCAGCTCCAAGTACCCCCCCCGCGCACGTTACAGGCTCATAAAGACCAAGGATGCGAGTAGCCGTCTCGCCCAGAAAAATGTACCGGCGCAAAAGCACGATCTTCGTTACCCGTTCTCGTCGGCCAGACGGTTGTGCTCTGTCGAAAGGCTTGGACACCTAAACACTCCCGCGCTGCTTTCCCGGCACATTTCTCTAAGCGGAGAGCTAGACGGGCAGTTCGGACCCCATCGAAACAGAAGGAGAATGATTCTACCTGGAGCTGAGGCAAATCCGTGCACAGCACATGCTGCGTGCCAGCACTGTACACGCTGAGGAGCAGCAAAGCTGAGTGCCACCGCTGGGCTTCAGTTCTCTCCAGACGGCAGAAGGCGAAGATTGAAGCCGCAGAGCACGGGGCTTCTGTGTGCTCGGCACCGTCTTTCCAAAGCCCAGGCAAACGCGCCTTCACAAGCCCGCTCAGCCGAGAATACGCTGGCTGGCTCGGGAAGTAAACGCGCAGCCCTTCGACTTCGTCCCACAACCTGGCTAGAAAGCAGTTTCTTACAGCTTCCGTGTTGCAGAGTCCCTGCAGCTTGAGCTCACCCCGAAGGACGCGTCAAAAAAGGAGGCGTTCTTGAAGCCCCCCTTCTCCAAGCACAAACACACTGAGGCTCTGCAGCTTCCTTCTCAGATGGCCATGCCGTCACACTGGTCGCGCTGGCATTACCGTTGCCAGCTTCCAGCAGCTGCTAGCATGCAAAAGGGCTCGAGAAGTAAAAGGCAGTGCTGTGCTGCACCTTCGCCTTCGCACGCGTAAGCCACGTAAGTGCACTGTGTACTTGTCTCCTCTGCTTGCATCTACCGGGATACTTAATTCTCTGCATCTCGGAGCCTAAAGGTAAGAGCAGCTGTTTCCACAGAAGCTGGCTGGTGCTATAGGTAGCAGCACAAGCAGCTGTCTTTGGAGTTCCTTCTGCTGCTGCTAGCGTGACTTTTCCAGGCAAGCGAGTGGCAGCCACGCTTTCCCTGCAGCCCGTAGGATGCGCACACAAGCCATGTGCACGGCAGCTTCGTTCTTCGCTTTTTGTAACGCGTCGCGCTTTCATTGCCCCGGAGGCGAAGAGTCGTCTGCTTCTCGCCCAGAAAGCTCTGCCGGCAGAGGGGCGCACCAGAGCACTGCTTCTGCCGGAACACGCCTGGCCCATACACACAATCCCTCTCAGCGCTACGTGGCACCACACTCTGCCTCTCCTGTGCTCCGCATCTAAACGGAAAGGCCCTCGGCTACGTCGCGCACAGAGAACTGTGCCAGAACAACGCGCTTCCCGGCGCTGGCCCCTGCGGCTCGGAGAAACTTGGATTTGCACCACATTCCCGGGCAGCCCCCTTTACAAGCTGCACAGCGCCCTCGGATCGCGGTGCTCTTTGCACGGTCCTTGTCAGCTCCAAGTACCCCCCCCGTGCACGTTACAGGCTCATAAAGACCAAGGATGCGAGTAGCCGTCTCGCCCAGAAAAATGTACCGGCGCAAAAGCACGATCTTCGTTACCCGTTCTCGTCGGCCAGACGGTTGTGCTCTGTCGAAAGGCTTGGACACCTAAACACTCCCGCGCTGCTTTCCCGGCACATTTCTCTAAGCGGAGAGCTAGACGGGCAGTTCGGACCCCATCGAAACAGAAGGAGAATGATTCTACCTGGAGCTGAGGCAAATCCGTGCACAGCACATGCTGCGTGCCAGCACTGTACACGCTGAGGAGCAGCAAAGCTGAGTGCCACCGCTGGGCTTCAGTTCTCTCCAGACGGCAGAAGGCGAAGATTGAAGCCGCAGAGCACGGGGCTTCTGTGTGCTCGGCACCGTCTTTCCAAAGCCCAGGCAAACGCGCCTTCACAAGCCCGCTCAGCCGAGAATACGCTGGCTGGCTCGGGAAGTAAACGCGCAGCCCTTCGACTTCGTCCCACAACCTGGCTAGAAAGCAGTTTCTTACAGCTTCCGTGTTGCAGAGTCCCTGCAGCTTGAGCTCCCCCCGAAGGACGCGTCAAAAAAGGAGGCGTTCTTGAAGCCCCCCTTCTCCAAGCACAAACACACTGAGGCTCTGCAGCTTCCTTCTCAGATGGCCATGCCGTCACACTGGTCGCGCTGGCATTACCGTTGCCAGCTTCCAGCAGCTGCTAGCATGCAAAAGGGCTCGAGAAGTAAAAGGCAGTGCTGTGCTGCACCTTCGCCTTCGCACGCGTAAGCCACGTAAGTGCACTGTGTACTTGTCTCCTCTGCTTGCATCTACCGGGATACTTAATTCTCTGCATCTCGGAGCCTAAAGGTAAGAGCAGCTGTTTCCACAGAAGCTGGCTGGTGCTATAGGTAGCAGCACAAGCAGCTGTCTTTGGAGTTCCTTCTGCTGCTGCTAGCGTGACTTTTCCAGGCAAGCGAGTGGCAGCCACGCTTTCCCTGCAGCCCGTAGGATGCGCACACAAGCCATGTGCACGGCAGCTTCGTTCTTCGCTTTTTGTAACGCGTCGCGCTTTCATTGCCCCGGAGGCGAAGAGTCGTCTGCTTCTCGCCCAGAAAGCTCTGCCGGCAGAGGAGCGCACCAGAGCACTGCTTCTGCCGGAACACGCCTGGCCCATACACACAATCCCTCTCAGCGCTACGTGGCACCACACTCTGCCTCTCCTGTGCTCCGCATCTAAACGGAAAGGCCCTCGGCTACGTCGCGCACAGAGAACTGTGCCAGAACAACGCGCTTCCCGGCGCTGGCCCCTGCGGCTCGGAGAAACTTGGATTTGCACCACATTCCCGGGCAGCCCCCTTTACAAGCTGCACAGCGCCCTCGGATCGCGGTGCTCTTTGCACGGTCCTTGTCAGCTCCAAGTACCCCCCCCGCGCACGTTACAGGCTCATAAAGACCAAGGATGCGAGTAGCCGTCTCGCCCAGAAAAATGTACCGGCGCAAAAGCACGATCTTCGTTACCCGTTCTCGTCGGCCAGACGGTTGTGCTCTGTCGAAAGGCTTGGACACCTAAACACTCCCGCGCTGCTTTCCCGGCACATTTCTCTAAGCGGAGAGCTAGACGGGCAGTTCGGACCCCATCGAAACAGAAGGAGAATGATTCTACCTGGAGCTGAGGCAAATCCGTGCACAGCACATGCTGCGTGCCAGCACTGTACACGCTGAGGAGCAGCAAAGCTGAGTGCCACCGCTGGGCTTCAGTTCTCTCCAGACGGCAGAAGGCGAAGATTGAAGCCGCAGAGCACGGGGCTTCTGTGTGCTCGGCACCGTCTTTCCAAAGCCCAGGCAAACGCGCCTTCACAAGCCCGCTCAGCCGAGAATACGCTGGCTGGCTCGGGAAGTAAACGCGCAGCCCTTCGACTTCGTCCCACAACCTGGCTAGAAAGCAGTTTCTTACAGCTTCCGTGTTGCAGAGTCCCTGCAGCTTGAGCTCCCCCCGAAGGACGCGTCAAAAAAGGAGGCGTTCTTGAAGCCCCCCTTCTCCAAGCACAAACACACTGAGGCTCTGCAGCTTCCTTCTCAGATGGCCATGCCGTCACACTGGTCGCGCTGGCATTACCGTTGCCAGCTTCCAGCAGCTGCTAGCATGCAAAAGGGCTCGAGAAGTAAAAGGCAGTGCTGTGCTGCACCTTCGCCTTCGCACGCGTAAGCCACGTAAGTGCACTGTGTACTTGTCTCCTCTGCTTGCATCTACCGGGATACTTAATTCTCTGCATCTCGGAGCCTAAAGGTAAGAGCAGCTGTTTCCACAGAAGCTGGCTGGTGCTATAGGTAGCAGCACAAGCAGCTGTCTTTGGAGTTCCTTCTGCTGCTGCTAGCGTGACTTTTCCAGGCAAGCGAGTGGCAGCCACGCTTTCCCTGCAGCCCGTAGGATGCGCACACAAGCCATGTGCACGGCAGCTTCGTTCTTCGCTTTTTGTAACGCGTCGCGCTTTCATTGCCCCGGAGGCGAAGAGTCGTCTGCTTCTCGCACAGAAAGCTCTGCCGGCAGAGGAGCGCACCAGAGCACTGCTTCTGCCGGAACACGCCTGGCCCATACACACAATCCCTCTCAGCGCTACGTGGCACCACACTCTGCCTCTCCTGTGCTCCGCATCTAAACGGAAAGGCCCTCGGCTACGTCGCGCACAGAGAACTGTGCCAGAACAACGCGCTTCCCGGCGCTGGCCCCTGCGGCTCGGAGAAACTTGGATTTGCACCACATTCCCGGGCAGCCCCCTTTACAAGCTGCACAGCGCCCTCGGATCGCGGTGCTCTTTGCACGGTCCTTGTCAGCTCCAAGTACCCCCCCCGCGCACGTTACAGGCTCATAAAGACCAAGGATGCGAGTAGCCGTCTCGCCCAGAAAAATGTACCGGCGCAAAAGCACGATCTTCGTTACCCGTTCTCGTCGGCCAGACGGTTGTGCTCTGTCGAAAGGCTTGGACACCTAAACACTCCCGCGCTGCTTTCCCGGCACATTTCTCTAAGCGGAGAGCTAGACGGGCAGTTCGGACCCCATCGAAACAGAAGGAGAATGATTCTACCTGGAGCTGAGGCAAATCCGTGCACAGCACATGCTGCGTGCCAGCACTGTACACGCTGAGGAGCAGCAAAGCTGAGTGCCACCGCTGGGCTTCAGTTCTCTCCAGACGGCAGAAGGCGAAGATTGAAGCCGCAGAGCACGGGGCTTCTGTGTGCTCGGCACCGTCTTTCCAAAGCCCAGGCAAACGCGCCTTCACAAGCCCGCTCAGCCGAGAATACGCTGGCTGGCTCGGGAAGTAAACGCGCAGCCCTTCGACTTCGTCCCACAACCTGGCTAGAAAGCAGTTTCTTACAGCTTCCGTGTTGCAGAGTCCCTGCAGCTTGAGCTCACCCCGAAGGACGCGTCAAAAAAGGAGGCGTTCTTGAAGCCCCCCTTCTCCAAGCACAAACACACTGAGGCTCTGCAGCTTCCTTCTCAGATGGCCATGCCGTCACACTGGTCGCGCTGGCATTACCGTTGCCAGCTTCCAGCAGCTGCTAGCATGCAAAAGGGCTCGAGAAGTAAAAGGCAGTGCTGTGCTGCACCTTCGCCTTCGCACGCGTAAGCCACGTAAGTGCACTGTGTACTTGTCTCCTCTGCTTGCATCTACCGGGATACTTAATTCTCTGCATCTCGGAGCCTAAAGGTAAGAGCAGCTGTTTCCACAGAAGCTGGCTGGTGCTATAGGTAGCAGCACAAGCAGCTGTCTTTGGAGTTCCTTCTGCTGCTGCTAGCGTGACTTTTCCAGGCAAGCGAGTGGCAGCCACGCTTTCCCTGCAGCCCGTAGGATGCGCACACAAGCCATGTGCACGGCAGCTTCGTTCTTCGCTTTTTGTAACGCGTCGCGCTTTCATTGCCCCGGAGGCGAAGAGTCGTCTGCTTCTCGCCCAGAAAGCTCTGCCGGCAGAGGGGCGCACCAGAGCACTGCTTCTGCCGGAACACGCCTGGCCCATACACACAATCCCTCTCAGCGCTACGTGGCACCACACTCTGCCTCTCCTGTGCTCCGCATCTAAACGGAAAGGCCCTCGGCTACGTCGCGCACAGAGAACTGTGCCAGAACAACGCGCTTCCCGGCGCTGGCCCCTGCGGCTCGGAGAAACTTGGATTTGCACCACATTCCCGGGCAGCCCCCTTTACAAGCTGCACAGCGCCCTCGGATCGCGGTGCTCTTTGCACGGTCCTTGTCAGCTCCAAGTACCCCCCCCGTGCACGTTACAGGCTCATAAAGACCAAGGATGCGAGTAGCCGTCTCGCCCAGAAAAATGTACCGGCGCAAAAGCACGATCTTCGTTACCCGTTCTCGTCGGCCAGACGGTTGTGCTCTGTCGAAAGGCTTGGACACCTAAACACTCCCGCGCTGCTTTCCCGGCACATTTCTCTAAGCGGAGAGCTAGACGGGCAGTTCGGACCCCATCGAAACAGAAGGAGAATGATTCTACCTGGAGCTGAGGCAAATCCGTGCACAGCACATGCTGCGTGCCAGCACTGTACACGCTGAGGAGCAGCAAAGCTGAGTGCCACCGCTGGGCTTCAGTTCTCTCCAGACGGCAGAAGGCGAAGATTGAAGCCGCAGAGCACGGGGCTTCTGTGTGCTCGGCACCGTCTTTCCAAAGCCCAGGCAAACGCGCCTTCACAAGCCCGCTCAGCCGAGAATACGCTGGCTGGCTCGGGAAGTAAACGCGCAGCCCTTCGACTTCGTCCCACAACCTGGCTAGAAAGCAGTTTCTTACAGCTTCCGTGTTGCAGAGTCCCTGCAGCTTGAGCTCCCCCCGAAGGACGCGTCAAAAAAGGAGGCGTTCTTGAAGCCCCCCTTCTCCAAGCACAAACACACTGAGGCTCTGCAGCTTCCTTCTCAGATGGCCATGCCGTCACACTGGTCGCGCTGGCATTACCGTTGCCAGCTTCCAGCAGCTGCTAGCATGCAAAAGGGCTCGAGAAGTAAAAGGCAGTGCTGTGCTGCACCTTCGCCTTCGCACGCGTAAGCCACGTAAGTGCACTGTGTACTTGTCTCCTCTGCTTGCATCTACCGGGATACTTAATTCTCTGCATCTCGGAGCCTAAAGGTAAGAGCAGCTGTTTCCACAGAAGCTGGCTGGTGCTATAGGTAGCAGCACAAGCAGCTGTCTTTGGAGTTCCTTCTGCTGCTGCTAGCGTGACTTTTCCAGGCAAGCGAGTGGCAGCCACGCTTTCCCTGCAGCCCGTAGGATGCGCACACAAGCCATGTGCACGGCAGCTTCGTTCTTCGCTTTTTGTAACGCGTCGCGCTTTCATTGCCCCGGAGGCGAAGAGTCGTCTGCTTCTCGCACAGAAAGCTCTGCCGGCAGAGGAGCGCACCAGAGCACTGCTTCTGCCGGAACACGCCTGGCCCATACACACAATCCCTCTCAGCGCTACGTGGCACCACACTCTGCCTCTCCTGTGCTCCGCATCTAAACGGAAAGGCCCTCGGCTACGTCGCGCACAGAGAACTGTGCCAGAACAACGCGCTTCCCGGCGCTGGCCCCTGCGGCTCGGAGAAACTTGGATTTGCACCACATTCCCGGGCAGCCCCCTTTACAAGCTGCACAGCGCCCTCGGATCGCGGTGCTCTTTGCACGGTCCTTGTCAGCTCCAAGTACCCCCCCCGCGCACGTTACAGGCTCATAAAGACCAAGGATGCGAGTAGCCGTCTCGCCCAGAAAAATGTACCGGCGCAAAAGCACGATCTTCGTTACCCGTTCTCGTCGGCCAGACGGTTGTGCTCTGTCGAAAGGCTTGGACACCTAAACACTCCCGCGCTGCTTTCCCGGCACATTTCTCAAAGCGGAGAGCTAGACGGGCAGTTCGGACCCCATCGAAACAGAAGGAGAATGATTCTACCTGGAGCTGAGGCAAATCCGTGCACAGCACATGCTGCGTGCCAGCACTGTACACGCTGAGGAGCAGCAAAGCTGAGTGCCACCGCTGGGCTTCAGTTCTCTCCAGACGGCAGAAGGCGAAGATTGAAGCCGCAGAGCACGGGGCTTCTGTGTGCTCGGCACCGTCTTTCCAAAGCCCAGGCAAACGCGCCTTCACAAGCCCGCTCAGCCGAGAATACGCTGGCTGGCTCGGGAAGTAAACGCGCAGCCCTTCGACTTCGTCCCACAACCTGGCTAGAAAGCAGTTTCTTACAGCTTCCGTGTTGCAGAGTCCCTGCAGCTTGAGCTCACCCCGAAGGACGCGTCAAAAAAGGAGGCGTTCTTGAAGCCCCCCTTCTCCAAGCACAAACACACTGAGGCTCTGCAGCTTCCTTCTCAGATGGCCATGCCGTCACACTGGTCGCGCTGGCATTACCGTTGCCAGCTTCCAGCAGCTGCTAGCATGCAAAAGGGCTCGAGAAGTAAAAGGCAGTGCTGTGCTGCACCTTCGCCTTCGCACGCGTAAGCCACGTAAGTGCACTGTGTACTTGTCTCCTCTGCTTGCATCTACCGGGATACTTAATTCTCTGCATCTCGGAGCCTAAAGGTAAGAGCAGCTGTTTCCACAGAAGCTGGCTGGTGCTATAGGTAGCAGCACAAGCAGCTGTCTTTGGAGTTCCTTCTGCTGCTGCTAGCGTGACTTTTCCAGGCAAGCGAGTGGCAGCCACGCTTTCCCTGCAGCCCGTAGGATGCGCACACAAGCCATGTGCACGGCAGCTTCGTTCTTCGCTTTTTGTAACGCGTCGCGCTTTCATTGCCCCGGAGGCGAAGAGTCGTCTGCTTCTCGCACAGAAAGCTCTGCCGGCAGAGGAGCGCACCAGAGCACTGCTTCTGCCGGAACACGCCTGGCCCATACACACAATCCCTCTCAGCGCTACGTGGCACCACACTCTGCCTCTCCTGTGCTCCGCATCTAAACGGAAAGGCCCTCGGCTACGTCGCGCACAGAGAACTGTGCCAGAACAACGCGCTTCCCGGCGCTGGCCCCTGCGGCTCGGAGAAACTTGGATTTGCACCACATTCCCGGGCAGCCCCCTTTACAAGCTGCACAGCGCCCTCGGATCGCGGTGCTCTTTGCACGGTCCTTGTCAGCTCCAAGTACCCCCCCCGCGCACGTTACAGGCTCATAAAGACCAAGGATGCGAGTAGCCGTCTCGCCCAGAAAAATGTACCGGCGCAAAAGCACGATCTTCGTTACCCGTTCTCGTCGGCCAGACGGTTGTGCTCTGTCGAAAGGCTTGGACACCTAAACACTCCCGCGCTGCTTTCCCGGCACATTTCTCTAAGCGGAGAGCTAGACGGGCAGTTCGGACCCCATCGAAACAGAAGGAGAATGATTCTACCTGGAGCTGAGGCAAATCCGTGCACAGCACATGCTGCGTGCCAGCACTGTACACGCTGAGGAGCAGCAAAGCTGAGTGCCACCGCTGGGCTTCAGTTCTCTCCAGACGGCAGAAGGCGAAGATTGAAGCCGCAGAGCACGGGGCTTCTGTGTGCTCGGCACCGTCTTTCCAAAGCCCAGGCAAACGCGCCTTCACAAGCCCGCTCAGCCGAGAATACGCTGGCTGGCTCGGGAAGTAAACGCGCAGCCCTTCGACTTCGTCCCACAACCTGGCTAGAAAGCAGTTTCTTACAGCTTCCGTGTTGCAGAGTCCCTGCAGCTTGAGCTCACCCCGAAGGACGCGTCAAAAAAGGAGGCGTTCTTGAAGCCCCCCTTCTCCAAGCACAAACACACTGAGGCTCTGCAGCTTCCTTCTCAGATGGCCATGCCGTCACACTGGTCGCGCTGGCATTACCGTTGCCAGCTTCCAGCAGCTGCTAGCATGCAAAAGGGCTCGAGAAGTAAAAGGCAGTGCTGTGCTGCACCTTCGCCTTCGCACGCGTAAGCCACGTAAGTGCACTGTGTACTTGTCTCCTCTGCTTGCATCTACCGGGATACTTAATTCTCTGCATCTCGGAGCCTAAAGGTAAGAGCAGCTGTTTCCACAGAAGCTGGCTGGTGCTATAGGTAGCAGCACAAGCAGCTGTCTTTGGAGTTCCTTCTGCTGCTGCTAGCGTGACTTTTCCAGGCAAGCGAGTGGCAGCCACGCTTTCCCTGCAGCCCGTAGGATGCGCACACAAGCCATGTGCACGGCAGCTTCGTTCTTCGCTTTTTGTAACGCGTCGCGCTTTCATTGCCCCGGAGGCGAAGAGTCGTCTGCTTCTCGCACAGAAAGCTCTGCCGGCAGAGGAGCGCACCAGAGCACTGCTTCTGCCGGAACACGCCTGGCCCATACACACAATCCCTCTCAGCGCTACGTGGCACCACACTCTGCCTCTCCTGTGCTCCGCATCTAAACGGAAAGGCCCTCGGCTACGTCGCGCACAGAGAACTGTGCCAGAACAACGCGCTTCCCGGCGCTGGCCCCTGCGGCTCGGAGAAACTTGGATTTGCACCACATTCCCGGGCAGCCCCCTTTACAAGCTGCACAGCGCCCTCGGATCGCGGTGCTCTTTGCACGGTCCTTGTCAGCTCCAAGTACCCCCCCGCGCACGTTACAGGCTCATAAAGACCAAGGATGCGAGTAGCCGTCTCGTCCAGAAAAATGTACCGGCGCAAAAGCACGATCTTCGTTACCCGTTCTCGTCGGCCAGACGGTTGTGCTCTGTCGAAAGGCTTGGACACCTAAACACTCCCGCGCTGCTTTCCCGGCACATTTCTCTAAGCGGAGAGCTAGACGGGCAGTTCGGACCCCATCGAAACAGAAGGAGAATGATTCTACCTGGAGCTGAGGCAAATCCGTGCACAGCACATGCTGCGTGCCAGCACTGTACACGCTGAGGAGCAGCAAAGCTGAGTGCCACCGCTGGGCTTCAGTTCTCTCCAGACGGCAGAAGGCGAAGATTGAAGCCGCAGAGCACGGGGCTTCTGTGTGCTCGGCACCGTCTTTCCAAAGCCCAGGCAAACGCGCCTTCACAAGCCCGCTCAGCCGAGAATACGCTGGCTGGCTCGGGAAGTAAACGCGCAGCCCTTCGACTTCGTCCCACAACCTGGCTAGAAAGCAGTTTCTTACAGCTTCCGTGTTGCAGAGTCCCTGCAGCTTGAGCTCCCCCCGAAGGACGCGTCAAAAAAGGAGGCGTTCTTGAAGCCCCCCTTCTCCAAGCACAAACACACGGAGGCTCTGCAGCTTCCTTCTCAGATGGCCATGCCGTCACACTGGTCGCGCTGGCATTACCGTTGCCAGCTTCCAGCAGCTGCTAGCATGCAAAAGGGCTCGAGAAGTAAAAGGCAGTGCTGTGCTGCACCTTCGCCTTCGCACGCGTAAGCCACGTAAGTGCACTGTGTACTTGTCTCCTCTGCTTGCATCTACCGGGATACTTAATTCTCTGCATCTCGGAGCCTAAAGGTAAGAGCAGCTGTTTCCACAGAAGCTGGCTGGTGCTATAGGTAGCAGCACAAGCAGCTGTCTTTGGAGTTCCTTCTGCTGCTGCTAGCGTGACTTTTCCAGGCAAGCGAGTGGCAGCCACGCTTCCCCTGCAGCCCGTAGGATGCGCACACAAGCCATGTGCACGGCAGCTTCGTTCTTCGCTTTTTGTAACGCGTCGCGCTTTCATTGCCCCGGAGGCGAAGAGTCGTCTGCTTCTCGCCCAGAAAGCTCTGCCGGCAGAGGGGCGCACCAGAGCACTGCTTCTGCCGGAACACGCCTGGCCCATACACACAATCCCTCTCAGCGCTACGTGGCACCACACTCTGCCTCTCCTGTGCTCCGCATCTAAACGGAAAGGCCCTCGGCTACGTCGCGCACAGAGAACTGTGCCAGAACAACGCGCTTCCCGGCGCTGGCCCCTGCGGCTCGGAGAAACTTGGATTTGCACCACATTCCCGGGCAGCCCCCTTTACAAGCTGCACAGCGCCCTCGGATCGCGGTGCTCTTTGCACGGTCCTTGTCAGCTCCAAGTACCCCCCCCGCGCACGTTACAGGCTCATAAAGACCAAGGATGCGAGTAGCCGTCTCGCCCAGAAAAATGTACCGGCGCAAAAGCACGATCTTCGTTACCCGTTCTCGTCGGCCAGACGGTTGTGCTCTGTCGAAAGGCTTGGACACCTAAACACTCCCGCGCTGCTTTCCCGGCACATTTCTCTAAGCGGAGAGCTAGACGGGCAGTTCGGACCCCATCGAAACAGAAGGAGAATGATTCTACCTGGAGCTGAGGCAAATCCGTGCACAGCACATGCTGCGTGCCAGCACTGTACACGCTGAGGAGCAGCAAAGCTGAGTGCCACCGCTGGGCTTCAGTTCTCTCCAGACGGCAGAAGGCGAAGATTGAAGCCGCAGAGCACGGGGCTTCTGTGTGCTCGGCACCGTCTTTCCAAAGCCCAGGCAAACGCGCCTTCACAAGCCCGCTCAGCCGAGAATACGCTGGCTGGCTCGGGAAGTAAACGCGCAGCCCTTCGACTTCGTCCCACAACCTGGCTAGAAAGCAGTTTCTTACAGCTTCCGTGTTGCAGAGTCCCTGCAGCTTGAGCTCACCCCGAAGGACGCGTCAAAAAAGGAGGCGTTCTTGAAGCCCCCCTTCTCCAAGCACAAACACACTGAGGCTCTGCAGCTTCCTTCTCAGATGGCCATGCCGTCACACTGGTCGCGCTGGCATTACCGTTGCCAGCTTCCAGCAGCTGCTAGCATGCAAAAGGGCTCGAGAAGTAAAAGGCAGTGCTGTGCTGCACCTTCGCCTTCGCACGCGTAAGCCACGTAAGTGCACTGTGTACTTGTCTCCTCTGCTTGCATCTACCGGGATACTTAATTCTCTGCATCTCGGAGCCTAAAGGTAAGAGCAGCTGTTTCCACAGAAGCTGGCTGGTGCTATAGGTAGCAGCACAAGCAGCTGTCTTTGGAGTTCCTTCTGCTGCTGCTAGCGTGACTTTTCCAGGCAAGCGAGTGGCAGCCACGCTTTCCCTGCAGCCCGTAGGATGCGCACACAAGCCATGTGCACGGCAGCTTCGTTCTTCGCTTTTTGTAACGCGTCGCGCTTTCATTGCCCCGGAGGCGAAGAGTCGTCTGCTTCTCGCCCAGAAAGCTCTGCCGGCAGAGGGGCGCACCAGAGAACTGCTTCTGCCGGAACACGCCTGGCCCATACACACAATCCCTCTCAGCGCTACGTGGCACCACACTCTGCCTCTCCTGTGCTCCGCATCTAAACGGAAAGGCCCTCGGCTACGTCGCGCACAGAGAACTGTGCCAGAACAACGCGCTTCCCGGCGCTGGCCCCTGCGGCTTGGAGAAACTTGGATTTGCACCACATTCCCGGGCAGCCCCCTTTACAAGCTGCACAGCGCCCTCGGATCGCGGTGCTCTTTGCACGGTCCTTGTCAGCTCCAAGTACCCCCCCCGCGCACGTTACAGGCTCATAAAGACCAAGGATGCGAGTAGCCGTCTCGCCCAGAAAAATGTACCGGCGCAAAAGCACGATCTTCGTTACCCGTTCTCGTCGGCCAGACGGTTGTGCTCTGTCGAAAGGCTTGGACACCTAAACACTCCCGCGCTGCTTTCCCGGCACATTTCTCTAAGCGGAGAGCTAGACGGGCAGTTCGGACCCCATCGAAACAGAAGGAGAATGATTCTACCTGGAGCTGAGGCAAATCCGTGCACAGCACATGCTGCGTGCCAGCACTGTACACGCTGAGGAGCAGCAAAGCTGAGTGCCACCGCTGGGCTTCAGTTCTCTCCAGACGGCAGAAGGCGAAGATTGAAGCCGCAGAGCACGGGGCTTCTGTGTGCTCGGCACCGTCTTTCCAAAGCCCAGGCAAACGCGCCTTCACAAGCCCGCTCAGCCGAGAATACGCTGGCTGGCTCGGGAAGTAAACGCGCAGCCCTTCGACTTCGTCCCACAACCTGGCTAGAAAGCAGTTTCTTACAGCTTCCGTGTTGCAGAGTCCCTGCAGCTTGAGCTCACCCCGAAGGACGCGTCAAAAAAGGAGGCGTTCTTGAAGCCCCCCTTCTCCAAGCACAAACACACTGAGGCTCTGCAGCTTCCTTCTCAGATGGCCATGCCGTCACACTGGTCGCGCTGGCATTACCGTTGCCAGCTTCCAGCAGCTGCTAGCATGCAAAAGGGCTCGAGAAGTAAAAGGCAGTGCTGTGCTGCACCTTCGCCTTCGCACGCGTAAGCCACGTAAGTGCACTGTGTACTTGTCTCCTCTGCTTGCATCTACCGGGATACTTAATTCTCTGCATCTCGGAGCCTAAAGGTAAGAGCAGCTGTTTCCACAGAAGCTGGCTGGTGCTATAGGTAGCAGCACAAGCAGCTGTCTTTGGAGTTCCTTCTGCTGCTGCTAGCGTGACTTTTCCAGGCAAGCGAGTGGCAGCCACGCTTTCCCTGCAGCCCGTAGGATGCGCACACAAGCCATGTGCACGGCAGCTTCGTTCTTCGCTTTTTGTAACGCGTCGCGCTTTCATTGCCCCGGAGGCGAAGAGTCGTCTGCTTCTCGCACAGAAAGCTCTGCCGGCAGAGGAGCGCACCAGAGCACTGCTTCTGCCGGAACACGCCTGGCCCATACACACAATCCCTCTCAGCGCTACGTGGCACCACACTCTGCCTCTCCTGTGCTCCGCATCTAAACGGAAAGGCCCTCGGCTACGTCGCGCACAGAGAACTGTGCCAGAACAACGCGCTTCCCGGCGCTGGCCCCTGCGGCTCGGAGAAACTTGGATTTGCACCACATTCCCGGGCAGCCCCCTTTACAAGCTGCACAGCGCCCTCGGATCGCGGTGCTCTTTGCACGGTCCTTGTCAGCTCCAAGTACCCCCCCCGCGCACGTTACAGGCTCATAAAGACCAAGGATGCGAGTAGCCGTCTCGCCCAGAAAAATGTACCGGCGCAAAAGCACGATCTTCGTTACCCGTTCTCGTCGGCCAGACGGTTGTGCTCTGTCGAAAGGCTTGGACACCTAAACACTCCCGCGCTGCTTTCCCGGCACATTTCTCTAAGCGGAGAGCTAGACGGGCAGTTCGGACCCCATCGAAACAGAAGGAGAATGATTCTACCTGGAGCTGAGGCAAATCCGTGCACAGCACATGCTGCGTGCCAGCACTGTACACGCTGAGGAGCAGCAAAGCTGAGTGCCACCGCTGGGCTTCAGTTCTCTCCAGACGGCAGAAGGCGAAGATTGAAGCCGCAGAGCACGGGGCTTCTGTGTGCTCGGCACCGTCTTTCCAAAGCCCAGGCAAACGCGCCTTCACAAGCCCGCTCAGCCGAGAATACGCTGGCTGGCTCGGGAAGTAAACGCGCAGCCCTTCGACTTCGTCCCACAACCTGGCTAGAAAGCAGTTTCTTACAGCTTCCGTGTTGCAGAGTCCCTGCAGCTTGAGCTCACCCCGAAGGACGCGTCAAAAAAGGAGGCGTTCTTGAAGCCCCCCTTCTCCAAGCACAAACACACGGAGGCTCTGCAGCTTCCTTCTCAGATGGCCATGCCGTCACACTGGTCGCGCTGGCATTACCGTTGCCAGCTTCCAGCAGCTGCTAGCATGCAAAAGGGCTCGAGAAGTAAAAGGCAGTGCTGTGCTGCACCTTCGCCTTCGCACGCGTAAGCCACGTAAGTGCACTGTGTACTTGTCTCCTCTGCTTGCATCTACCGGGATACTTAATTCTCTGCATCTCGGAGCCTAAAGGTAAGAGCAGCTGTTTCCACAGAAGCTGGCTGGTGCTATAGGTAGCAGCACAAGCAGCTGTCTTTGGAGTTCCTTCTGCTGCTGCTAGCGTGACTTTTCCAGGCAAGCGAGTGGCAGCCACGCTTTCCCTGCAGCCCGTAGGATGCGCACACAAGCCATGTGCACGGCAGCTTCGTTCTTCGCTTTTTGTAACGCGTCGCGCTTTCATTGCCCCGGAGGCGAAGAGTCGTCTGCTTCTCGCACAGAAAGCTCTGCCGGCAGAGGAGCGCACCAGAGCACTGCTTCTGCCGGAACACGCCTGGCCCATACACACAATCCCTCTCAGCGCTACGTGGCACCACACTCTGCCTCTCCTGTGCTCCGCATCTAAACGGAAAGGCCCTCGGCTACGTCGCGCACAGAGAACTGTGCCAGAACAACGCGCTTCCCGGCGCTGGCCCCTGCGGCTCGGAGAAACTTGGATTTGCACCACATTCCCGGGCAGCCCCCTTTACAAGCTGCACAGCGCCCTCGGATCGCGGTGCTCTTTGCACGGTCCTTGTCAGCTCCAAGTACCCCCCCCGCGCACGTTACAGGCTCATAAAGACCAAGGATGCGAGTAGCCGTCTCGCCCAGAAAAATGTACCGGCGCAAAAGCACGATCTTCGTTACCCGTTCTCGTCGGCCAGACGGTTGTGCTCTGTCGAAAGGCTTGGACACCTAAACACTCCCGCACTGCTTTCCCGGCACATTTCTCTAAGCGGAGAGCTAGACGGGCAGTTCGGACCCCATCGAAACAGAAGGAGAATGATTCTACCTGGAGCTGAGGCAAATCCGTGCACAGCACATGCTGCGTGCCAGCACTGTACACGCTGAGGAGCAGCAAAGCTGAGTGCCACCGCTGGGCTTCAGTTCTCTCCAGACGGCAGAAGGCGAAGATTGAAGCCGCAGAGCACGGGGCTTCTGTGTGCTCGGCACCGTCTTTCCAAAGCCCAGGCAAACGCGCCTTCACAAGCCCGCTCAGCCGAGAATACGCTGGCTGGCTCGGGAAGTAAACGCGCAGCCCTTCGACTTCGTCCCACAACCTGGCTAGAAAGCAGTTTCTTACAGCTTCCGTGTTGCAGAGTCCCTGCAGCTTGAGCTCACCCCGAAGGACGCGTCAAAAAAGGAGGCGTTCTTGAAGCCCCCCTTCTCCAAGCACAAACACACGGAGGCTCTGCAGCTTCCTTCTCAGATGGCCATGCCGTCACACTGGTCGCGCTGGCATTACCGTTGCCAGCTTCCAGCAGCTGCTAGCATGCAAAAGGGCTCGAGAAGTAAAAGGCAGTGCTGTGCTGCACCTTCGCCTTCGCACGCGTAAGCCACGTAAGTGCACTGTGTACTTGTCTCCTCTGCTTGCATCTACCGGGATACTTAATTCTCTGCATCTCGGAGCCTAAAGGTAAGAGCAGCTGTTTCCACAGAAGCTGGCTGGTGCTATAGGTAGCAGCACAAGCAGCTGTCTTTGGAGTTCCTTCTGCTGCTGCTAGCGTGACTTTTCCAGGCAAGCGAGTGGCAGCCACGCTTTCCCTGCAGCCCGTAGGATGCGCACACAAGCCATGTGCACGGCAGCTTCGTTCTTCGCTTTTTGTAACGCGTCGCGCTTTCATTGCCCCGGAGGCGAAGAGTCGTCTGCTTCTCGCCCAGAAAGCTCTGCCGGCAGAGGGGCGCACCAGAGCACTGCTTCTGCCGGAACACGCCTGGCCCATACACACAATCCCTCTCAGCGCTACGTGGCACCACACTCTGCCTCTCCTGTGCTCCGCATCTAAACGGAAAGGCCCTCGGCTACGTCGCGCACAGAGAACTGTGCCAGAACAACGCGCTTCCCGGCGCTGGCCCCTGCGGCTCGGAGAAACTTGGATTTGCACCACATTCCCGGGCAGCCCCCTTTACAAGCTGCACAGCGCCCTCGGATCGCGGTGCTCTTTGCACGGTCCTTGTCAGCTCCAAGTACCCCCCCCGCGCACGTTACAGGCTCATAAAGACCAAGGATGCGAGTAGCCGTCTCGCCCAGAAAAATGTACCGGCGCAAAAGCACGATCTTCGTTACCCGTTCTCGTCGGCCAGACGGTTGTGCTCTGTCGAAAGGCTTGGACACCTAAACACTCCCGCGCTGCTTTCCCGGCACATTTCTCTAAGCGGAGAGCTAGACGGGCAGTTCGGACCCCATCGAAACAGAAGGAGAATGATTCTACCTGGAGCTGAGGCAAATCCGTGCACAGCACATGCTGCGTGCCAGCACTGTACACGCTGAGGAGCAGCAAAGCTGAGTGCCACCGCTGGGCTTCAGTTCTCTCCAGACGGCAGAAGGCGAAGATTGAAGCCGCAGAGCACGGGGCTTCTGTGTGCTCGGCACCGTCTTTCCAAAGCCCAGGCAAACGCGCCTTCACAAGCCCGCTCAGCCGAGAATACGCTGGCTGGCTCGGGAAGTAAACGCGCAGCCCTTCGACTTCGTCCCACAACCTGGCTAGAAAGCAGTTTCTTACAGCTTCCGTGTTGCAGAGTCCCTGCAGCTTGAGCTCACCCCGAAGGACGCGTCAAAAAAGGAGGCGTTCTTGAAGCCCCCCTTCTCCAAGCACAAACACACTGAGGCTCTGCAGCTTCCTTCTCAGATGGCCATGCCGTCACACTGGTCGCGCTGGCATTACCGTTGCCAGCTTCCAGCAGCTGCTAGCATGCAAAAGGGCTCGAGAAGTAAAAGGCAGTGCTGTGCTGCACCTTCGCCTTCGCACGCGTAAGCCACGTAAGTGCACTGTGTACTTGTCTCCTCTGCTTGCATCTACCGGGATACTTAATTCTCTGCATCTCGGAGCCTAAAGGTAAGAGCAGCTGTTTCCACAGAAGCTGGCTGGTGCTATAGGTAGCAGCACAAGCAGCTGTCTTTGGAGTTCCTTCTGCTGCTGCTAGCGTGACTTTTCCAGGCAAGCGAGTGGCAGCCACGCTTTCCCTGCAGCCCGTAGGATGCGCACACAAGCCATGTGCACGGCAGCTTCGTTCTTCGCTTTTTGTAACGCGTCGCGCTTTCATTGCCCCGGAGGCGAAGAGTCGTCTGCTTCTCGCCCAGAAAGCTCTGCCGGCAGAGGGGCGCACCAGAGCACTGCTTCTGCCGGAACACGCCTGGCCCATACACACAATCCCTCTCAGCGCTACGTGGCACCACACTCTGCCTCTCCTGTGCTCCGCATCTAAACGGAAAGGCCCTCGGCTACGTCGCGCACAGAGAACTGTGCCAGAACAACGCGCTTCCCGGCGCTGGCCCCTGCGGCTCGGAGAAACTTGGATTTGCACCACATTCCCGGGCAGCCCCCTTTACAAGCTGCACAGCGCCCTCGGATCGCGGTGCTCTTTGCACGGTCCTTGTCAGCTCCAAGTACCCCCCCCGTGCACGTTACAGGCTCATAAAGACCAAGGATGCGAGTAGCCGTCTCGCCCAGAAAAATGTACCGGCGCAAAAGCACGATCTTCGTTACCCGTTCTCGTCGGCCAGACGGTTGTGCTCTGTCGAAAGGCTTGGACACCTAAACACTCCCGCGCTGCTTTCCCGGCACATTTCTCTAAGCGGAGAGCTAGACGGGCAGTTCGGACCCCATCGAAACAGAAGGAGAATGATTCTACCTGGAGCTGAGGCAAATCCGTGCACAGCACATGCTGCGTGCCAGCACTGTACACGCTGAGGAGCAGCAAAGCTGAGTGCCACCGCTGGGCTTCAGTTCTCTCCAGACGGCAGAAGGCGAAGATTGAAGCCGCAGAGCACGGGGCTTCTGTGTGCTCGGCACCGTCTTTCCAAAGCCCAGGCAAACGCGCCTTCACAAGCCCGCTCAGCCGAGAATACGCTGGCTGGCTCGGGAAGTAAACGCGCAGCCCTTCGACTTCGTCCCACAACCTGGCTAGAAAGCAGTTTCTTACAGCTTCCGTGTTGCAGAGTCCCTGCAGCTTGAGCTCACCCCGAAGGACGCGTCAAAAAAGGAGGCGTTCTTGAAGCCCCCCTTCTCCAAGCACAAACACACTGAGGCTCTGCAGCTTCCTTCTCAGATGGCCATGCCGTCACACTGGTCGCGCTGGCATTACCGTTGCCAGCTTCCAGCAGCTGCTAGCATGCAAAAGGGCTCGAGAAGTAAAAGGCAGTGCTGTGCTGCACCTTCGCCTTCGCACGCGTAAGCCACGTAAGTGCACTGTGTACTTGTCTCCTCTGCTTGCATCTACCGGGATACTTAATTCTCTGCATCTCGGAGCCTAAAGGTAAG
Organism: Aphelocoma coerulescens; assembly: GCF_041296385.1. Taxonomy (NCBI): domain Eukaryota; kingdom Metazoa; phylum Chordata; class Aves; order Passeriformes; family Corvidae; genus Aphelocoma; species Aphelocoma coerulescens. The sequence goes on along the minus strand of NC_091022.1, from coordinate 6,186,464 downwards.
AGCAGCTGTTTCCACAGAAGCTGGCTGGTGCTATAGGTAGCAGCACAAGCAGCTGTCTTTGGAGTTCCTTCTGCTGCTGCTAGCGTGACTTTTCCAGGCAAGCGAGTGGCAGCCACGCTTTCCCTGCAGCCCGTAGGATGCGCACACAAGCCATGTGCACGGCAGCTTCGTTCTTCGCTTTTTGTAACGCGTCGCGCTTTCATTGCCCCGGAGGCGAAGAGTCGTCTGCTTCTCGCACAGAAAGCTCTGCCGGCAGAGGAGCGCACCAGAGCACTGCTTCTGCCGGAACACGCCTGGCCCATACACACAATCCCTCTCAGCGCTACGTGGCACCACACTCTGCCTCTCCTGTGCTCCGCATCTAAACGGAAAGGCCCTCGGCTACGTCGCGCACAGAGAACTGTGCCAGAACAACGCGCTTCCCGGCGCTGGCCCCTGCGGCTCGGAGAAACTTGGATTTGCACCACATTCCCGGGCAGCCCCCTTTACAAGCTGCACAGCGCCCTCGGATCGCGGTGCTCTTTGCACGGTCCTTGTCAGCTCCAAGTACCCCCCCCGCGCACGTTACAGGCTCATAAAGACCAAGGATGCGAGTAGCCGTCTCGCCCAGAAAAATGTACCGGCGCAAAAGCACGATCTTCGTTACCCGTTCTCGTCGGCCAGACGGTTGTGCTCTGTCGAAAGGCTTGGACACCTAAACACTCCCGCGCTGCTTTCCCGGCACATTTCTCTAAGCGGAGAGCTAGACGGGCAGTTCGGACCCCATCGAAACAGAAGGAGAATGATTCTACCTGGAGCTGAGGCAAATCCGTGCACAGCACATGCTGCGTGCCAGCACTGTACACGCTGAGGAGCAGCAAAGCTGAGTGCCACCGCTGGGCTTCAGTTCTCTCCAGACGGCAGAAGGCGAAGATTGAAGCCGCAGAGCACGGGGCTTCTGTGTGCTCGGCACCGTCTTTCCAAAGCCCAGGCAAACGCGCCTTCACAAGCCCGCTCAGCCGAGAATACGCTGGCTGGCTCGGGAAGTAAACGCGCAGCCCTTCGACTTCGTCCCACAACCTGGCTAGAAAGCAGTTTCTTACAGCTTCCGTGTTGCAGAGTCCCTGCAGCTTGAGCTCACCCCGAAGGACGCGTCAAAAAAGGAGGCGTTCTTGAAGCCCCCCTTCTCCAAGCACAAACACACGGAGGCTCTGCAGCTTCCTTCTCAGATGGCCATGCCGTCACACTGGTCGCGCTGGCATTACCGTTGCCAGCTTCCAGCAGCTGCTAGCATGCAAAAGGGCTCGAGAAGTAAAAGGCAGTGCTGTGCTGCACCTTCGCCTTCGCACGCGTAAGCCACGTAAGTGCACTGTGTACTTGTCTCCTCTGCTTGCATCTACCGGGATACTTAATTCTCTGCATCTCGGAGCCTAAAGGTAAGAGCAGCTGTTTCCACAGAAGCTGGCTGGTGCTATAGGTAGCAGCACAAGCAGCTGTCTTTGGAGTTCCTTCTGCTGCTGCTAGCGTGACTTTTCCAGGCAAGCGAGTGGCAGCCACGCTTTCCCTGCAGCCCGTAGGATGCGCACACAAGCCATGTGCACGGCAGCTTCGTTCTTCGCTTTTTGTAACGCGTCGCGCTTTCATTGCCCCGGAGGCGAAGAGTCGTCTGCTTCTCGCACAGAAAGCTCTGCCGGCAGAGGAGCGCACCAGAGCACTGCTTCTGCCGGAACACGCCTGGCCCATACACACAATCCCTCTCAGCGCTACGTGGCACCACACTCTGCCTCTCCTGTGCTCCGCATCTAAACGGAAAGGCCCTCGGCTACGTCGCGCACAGAGAACTGTGCCAGAACAACGCGCTTCCCGGCGCTGGCCCCTGCGGCTCGGAGAAACTTGGATTTGCACCACATTCCCGGGCAGCCCCCTTTACAAGCTGCACAGCGCCCTCGGATCGCGGTGCTCTTTGCACGGTCCTTGTCAGCTCCAAGTACCCCCCCCGCGCACGTTACAGGCTCATAAAGACCAAGGATGCGAGTAGCCGTCTCGCCCAGAAAAATGTACCGGCGCAAAAGCACGATCTTCGTTACCCGTTCTCGTCGGCCAGACGGTTGTGCTCTGTCGAAAGGCTTGGACACCTAAACACTCCCGCACTGCTTTCCCGGCACATTTCTCTAAGCGGAGAGCTAGACGGGCAGTTCGGACCCCATCGAAACAGAAGGAGAATGATTCTACCTGGAGCTGAGGCAAATCCGTGCACAGCACATGCTGCGTGCCAGCACTGTACACGCTGAGGAGCAGCAAAGCTGAGTGCCACCGCTGGGCTTCAGTTCTCTCCAGACGGCAGAAGGCGAAGATTGAAGCCGCAGAGCACGGGGCTTCTGTGTGCTCGGCACCGTCTTTCCAAAGCCCAGGCAAACGCGCCTTCACAAGCCCGCTCAGCCGAGAATACGCTGGCTGGCTCGGGAAGTAAACGCGCAGCCCTTCGACTTCGTCCCACAACCTGGCTAGAAAGCAGTTTCTTACAGCTTCCGTGTTGCAGAGTCCCTGCAGCTTGAGCTCACCCCGAAGGACGCGTCAAAAAAGGAGGCGTTCTTGAAGCCCCCCTTCTCCAAGCACAAACACACGGAGGCTCTGCAGCTTCCTTCTCAGATGGCCATGCCGTCACACTGGTCGCGCTGGCATTACCGTTGCCAGCTTCCAGCAGCTGCTAGCATGCAAAAGGGCTCGAGAAGTAAAAGGCAGTGCTGTGCTGCACCTTCGCCTTCGCACGCGTAAGCCACGTAAGTGCACTGTGTACTTGTCTCCTCTGCTTGCATCTACCGGGATACTTAATTCTCTGCATCTCGGAGCCTAAAGGTAAGAGCAGCTGTTTCCACAGAAGCTGGCTGGTGCTATAGGTAGCAGCACAAGCAGCTGTCTTTGGAGTTCCTTCTGCTGCTGCTAGCGTGACTTTTCCAGGCAAGCGAGTGGCAGCCACGCTTTCCCTGCAGCCCGTAGGATGCGCACACAAGCCATGTGCACGGCAGCTTCGTTCTTCGCTTTTTGTAACGCGTCGCGCTTTCATTGCCCCGGAGGCGAAGAGTCGTCTGCTTCTCGCCCAGAAAGCTCTGCCGGCAGAGGGGCGCACCAGAGCACTGCTTCTGCCGGAACACGCCTGGCCCATACACACAATCCCTCTCAGCGCTACGTGGCACCACACTCTGCCTCTCCTGTGCTCCGCATCTAAACGGAAAGGCCCTCGGCTACGTCGCGCACAGAGAACTGTGCCAGAACAACGCGCTTCCCGGCGCTGGCCCCTGCGGCTCGGAGAAACTTGGATTTGCACCACATTCCCGGGCAGCCCCCTTTACAAGCTGCACAGCGCCCTCGGATCGCGGTGCTCTTTGCACGGTCCTTGTCAGCTCCAAGTACCCCCCCCGCGCACGTTACAGGCTCATAAAGACCAAGGATGCGAGTAGCCGTCTCGCCCAGAAAAATGTACCGGCGCAAAAGCACGATCTTCGTTACCCGTTCTCGTCGGCCAGACGGTTGTGCTCTGTCGAAAGGCTTGGACACCTAAACACTCCCGCGCTGCTTTCCCGGCACATTTCTCTAAGCGGAGAGCTAGACGGGCAGTTCGGACCCCATCGAAACAGAAGGAGAATGATTCTACCTGGAGCTGAGGCAAATCCGTGCACAGCACATGCTGCGTGCCAGCACTGTACACGCTGAGGAGCAGCAAAGCTGAGTGCCACCGCTGGGCTTCAGTTCTCTCCAGACGGCAGAAGGCGAAGATTGAAGCCGCAGAGCACGGGGCTTCTGTGTGCTCGGCACCGTCTTTCCAAAGCCCAGGCAAACGCGCCTTCACAAGCCCGCTCAGCCGAGAATACGCTGGCTGGCTCGGGAAGTAAACGCGCAGCCCTTCGACTTCGTCCCACAACCTGGCTAGAAAGCAGTTTCTTACAGCTTCCGTGTTGCAGAGTCCCTGCAGCTTGAGCTCACCCCGAAGGACGCGTCAAAAAAGGAGGCGTTCTTGAAGCCCCCCTTCTCCAAGCACAAACACACTGAGGCTCTGCAGCTTCCTTCTCAGATGGCCATGCCGTCACACTGGTCGCGCTGGCATTACCGTTGCCAGCTTCCAGCAGCTGCTAGCATGCAAAAGGGCTCGAGAAGTAAAAGGCAGTGCTGTGCTGCACCTTCGCCTTCGCACGCGTAAGCCACGTAAGTGCACTGTGTACTTGTCTCCTCTGCTTGCATCTACCGGGATACTTAATTCTCTGCATCTCGGAGCCTAAAGGTAAGAGCAGCTGTTTCCACAGAAGCTGGCTGGTGCTATAGGTAGCAGCACAAGCAGCTGTCTTTGGAGTTCCTTCTGCTGCTGCTAGCGTGACTTTTCCAGGCAAGCGAGTGGCAGCCACGCTTTCCCTGCAGCCCGTAGGATGCGCACACAAGCCATGTGCACGGCAGCTTCGTTCTTCGCTTTTTGTAACGCGTCGCGCTTTCATTGCCCCGGAGGCGAAGAGTCGTCTGCTTCTCGCACAGAAAGCTCTGCCGGCAGAGGAGCGCACCAGAGCACTGCTTCTGCCGGAACACGCCTGGCCCATACACACAATCCCTCTCAGCGCTACGTGGCACCACACTCTGCCTCTCCTGTGCTCCGCATCTAAACGGAAAGGCCCTCGGCTACGTCGCGCACAGAGAACTGTGCCAGAACAACGCGCTTCCCGGCGCTGGCCCCTGCGGCTCGGAGAAACTTGGATTTGCACCACATTCCCGGGCAGCCCCCTTTACAAGCTGCACAGCGCCCTCGGATCGCGGTGCTCTTTGCACGGTCCTTGTCAGCTCCAAGTACCCCCCCCGCGCACGTTACAGGCTCATAAAGACCAAGGATGCGAGTAGCCGTCTCGCCCAGAAAAATGTACCGGCGCAAAAGCACGATCTTCGTTACCCGTTCTCGTCGGCCAGACGGTTGTGCTCTGTCGAAAGGCTTGGACACCTAAACACTCCCGCGCTGCTTTCCCGGCACATTTCTCTAAGCGGAGAGCTAGACGGGCAGTTCGGACCCCATCGAAACAGAAGGAGAATGATTCTACCTGGAGCTGAGGCAAATCCGTGCACAGCACATGCTGCGTGCCAGCACTGTACACGCTGAGGAGCAGCAAAGCTGAGTGCCACCGCTGGGCTTCAGTTCTCTCCAGACGGCAGAAGGCGAAGATTGAAGCCGCAGAGCACGGGGCTTCTGTGTGCTCGGCACCGTCTTTCCAAAGCCCAGGCAAACGCGCCTTCACAAGCCCGCTCAGCCGAGAATACGCTGGCTGGCTCGGGAAGTAAACGCGCAGCCCTTCGACTTCGTCCCACAACCTGGCTAGAAAGCAGTTTCTTACAGCTTCCGTGTTGCAGAGTCCCTGCAGCTTGAGCTCACCCCGAAGGACGCGTCAAAAAAGGAGGCGTTCTTGAAGCCCCCCTTCTCCAAGCACAAACACACGGAGGCTCTGCAGCTTCCTTCTCAGATGGCCATGCCGTCACACTGGTCGCGCTGGCATTACCGTTGCCAGCTTCCAGCAGCTGCTAGCATGCAAAAGGGCTCGAGAAGTAAAAGGCAGTGCTGTGCTGCACCTTCGCCTTCGCACGCGTAAGCCACGTAAGTGCACTGTGTACTTGTCTCCTCTGCTTGCATCTACCGGGATACTTAATTCTCTGCATCTCGGAGCCTAAAGGTAAGAGCAGCTGTTTCCACAGAAGCTGGCTGGTGCTATAGGTAGCAGCACAAGCAGCTGTCTTTGGAGTTCCTTCTGCTGCTGCTAGCGTGACTTTTCCAGGCAAGCGAGTGGCAGCCACGCTTTCCCTGCAGCCCGTAGGATGCGCACACAAGCCATGTGCACGGCAGCTTCGTTCTTCGCTTTTTGTAACGCGTCGCGCTTTCATTGCCCCGGAGGCGAAGAGTCGTCTGCTTCTCGCCCAGAAAGCTCTGCCGGCAGAGGGGCGCACCAGAGAACTGCTTCTGCCGGAACACGCCTGGCCCATACACACAATCCCTCTCAGCGCTACGTGGCACCACACTCTGCCTCTCCTGTGCTCCGCATCTAAACGGAAAGGCCCTCGGCTACGTCGCGCACAGAGAACTGTGCCAGAACAACGCGCTTCCCGGCGCTGGCCCCTGCGGCTCGGAGAAACTTGGATTTGCACCACATTCCCGGGCAGCCCCCTTTACAAGCTGCACAGCGCCCTCGGATCGCGGTGCTCTTTGCACGGTCCTTGTCAGCTCCAAGTACCCCCCCCGCGCACGTTACAGGCTCATAAAGACCAAGGATGCGAGTAGCCGTCTCGCCCAGAAAAATGTACCGGCGCAAAAGCACGATCTTCGTTACCCGTTCTCGTCGGCCAGACGGTTGTGCTCTGTCGAAAGGCTTGGACACCTAAACACTCCCGCGCTGCTTTCCCGGCACATTTCTCTAAGCGGAGAGCTAGACGGGCAGTTCGGACCCCATCGAAACAGAAGGAGAATGATTCTACCTGGAGCTGAGGCAAATCCGTGCACAGCACATGCTGCGTGCCAGCACTGTACACGCTGAGGAGCAGCAAAGCTGAGTGCCACCGCTGGGCTTCAGTTCTCTCCAGACGGCAGAAGGCGAAGATTGAAGCCGCAGAGCACGGGGCTTCTGTGTGCTCGGCACCGTCTTTCCAAAGCCCAGGCAAACGCGCCTTCACAAGCCCGCTCAGCCGAGAATACGCTGGCTGGCTCGGGAAGTAAACGCGCAGCCCTTCGACTTCGTCCCACAACCTGGCTAGAAAGCAGTTTCTTACAGCTTCCGTGTTGCAGAGTCCCTGCAGCTTGAGCTCACCCCGAAGGACGCGTCAAAAAAGGAGGCGTTCTTGAAGCCCCCCTTCTCCAAGCACAAACACACGGAGGCTCTGCAGCTTCCTTCTCAGATGGCCATGCCGTCACACTGGTCGCGCTGGCATTACCGTTGCCAGCTTCCAGCAGCTGCTAGCATGCAAAAGGGCTCGAGAAGTAAAAGGCAGTGCTGTGCTGCACCTTCGCCTTCGCACGCGTAAGCCACGTAAGTGCACTGTGTACTTGTCTCCTCTGCTTGCATCTACCGGGATACTTAATTCTCTGCATCTCGGAGCCTAAAGGTAAGAGCAGCTGTTTCCACAGAAGCTGGCTGGTGCTATAGGTAGCAGCACAAGCAGCTGTCTTTGGAGTTCCTTCTGCTGCTGCTAGCGTGACTTTTCCAGGCAAGCGAGTGGCAGCCACGCTTTCCCTGCAGCCCGTAGGATGCGCACACAAGCCATGTGCACGGCAGCTTCGTTCTTCGCTTTTTGTAACGCGTCGCGCTTTCATTGCCCCGGAGGCGAAGAGTCGTCTGCTTCTCGCACAGAAAGCTCTGCCGGCAGAGGAGCGCACCAGAGCACTGCTTCTGCCGGAACACGCCTGGCCCATACACACAATCCCTCTCAGCGCTACGTGGCACCACACTCTGCCTCTCCTGTGCTCCGCATCTAAACGGAAAGGCCCTCGGCTACGTCGCGCACAGAGAACTGTGCCAGAACAACGCGCTTCCCGGCGCTGGCCCCTGCGGCTCGGAGAAACTTGGATTTGCACCACATTCCCGGGCAGCCCCCTTTACAAGCTGCACAGCGCCCTCGGATCGCGGTGCTCTTTGCACGGTCCTTGTCAGCTCCAAGTACCCCCCCCGCGCACGTTACAGGCTCATAAAGACCAAGGATGCGAGTAGCCGTCTCGCCCAGAAAAATGTACCGGCGCAAAAGCACGATCTTCGTTACCCGTTCTCGTCGGCCAGACGGTTGTGCTCTGTCGAAAGGCTTGGACACCTAAACACTCCCGCACTGCTTTCCCGGCACATTTCTCTAAGCGGAGAGCTAGACGGGCAGTTCGGACCCCATCGAAACAGAAGGAGAATGATTCTACCTGGAGCTGAGGCAAATCCGTGCACAGCACATGCTGCGTGCCAGCACTGTACACGCTGAGGAGCAGCAAAGCTGAGTGCCACCGCTGGGCTTCAGTTCTCTCCAGACGGCAGAAGGCGAAGATTGAAGCCGCAGAGCACGGGGCTTCTGTGTGCTCGGCACCGTCTTTCCAAAGCCCAGGCAAACGCGCCTTCACAAGCCCGCTCAGCCGAGAATACGCTGGCTGGCTCGGGAAGTAAACGCGCAGCCCTTCGACTTCGTCCCACAACCTGGCTAGAAAGCAGTTTCTTACAGCTTCCGTGTTGCAGAGTCCCTGCAGCTTGAGCTCACCCCGAAGGACGCGTCAAAAAAGGAGGCGTTCTTGAAGCCCCCCTTCTCCAAGCACAAACACACGGAGGCTCTGCAGCTTCCTTCTCAGATGGCCATGCCGTCACACTGGTCGCGCTGGCATTACCGTTGCCAGCTTCCAGCAGCTGCTAGCATGCAAAAGGGCTCGAGAAGTAAAAGGCAGTGCTGTGCTGCACCTTCGCCTTCGCACGCGTAAGCCACGTAAGTGCACTGTGTACTTGTCTCCTCTGCTTGCATCTACCGGGATACTTAATTCTCTGCATCTCGGAGCCTAAAGGTAAGAGCAGCTGTTTCCACAGAAGCTGGCTGGTGCTATAGGTAGCAGCACAAGCAGCTGTCTTTGGAGTTCCTTCTGCTGCTGCTAGCGTGACTTTTCCAGGCAAGCGAGTGGCAGCCACGCTTTCCCTGCAGCCCGTAGGATGCGCACACAAGCCATGTGCACGGCAGCTTCGTTCTTCGCTTTTTGTAACGCGTCGCGCTTTCATTGCCCCGGAGGCGAAGAGTCGTCTGCTTCTCGCACAGAAAGCTCTGCCGGCAGAGGAGCGCACCAGAGCACTGCTTCTGCCGGAACACGCCTGGCCCATACACACAATCCCTCTCAGCGCTACGTGGCACCACACTCTGCCTCTCCTGTGCTCCGCATCTAAACGGAAAGGCCCTCGGCTACGTCGCGCACAGAGAACTGTGCCAGAACAACGCGCTTCCCGGCGCTGGCCCCTGCGGCTCGGAGAAACTTGGATTTGCACCACATTCCCGGGCAGCCCCCTTTACAAGCTGCACAGCGCCCTCGGATCGCGGTGCTCTTTGCACGGTCCTTGTCAGCTCCAAGTACCCCCCCCGCGCACGTTACAGGCTCATAAAGACCAAGGATGCGAGTAGCCGTCTCGCCCAGAAAAATGTACCGGCGCAAAAGCACGATCTTCGTTACCCGTTCTCGTCGGCCAGACGGTTGTGCTCTGTCGAAAGGCTTGGACACCTAAACACTCCCGCGCTGCTTTCCCGGCACATTTCTCTAAGCGGAGAGCTAGACGGGCAGTTCGGACCCCATCGAAACAGAAGGAGAATGATTCTACCTGGAGCTGAGGCAAATCCGTGCACAGCACATGCTGCGTGCCAGCACTGTACACGCTGAGGAGCAGCAAAGCTGAGTGCCACCGCTGGGCTTCAGTTCTCTCCAGACGGCAGAAGGCGAAGATTGAAGCCGCAGAGCACGGGGCTTCTGTGTGCTCGGCACCGTCTTTCCAAAGCCCAGGCAAACGCGCCTTCACAAGCCCGCTCAGCCGAGAATACGCTGGCTGGCTCGGGAAGTAAACGCGCAGCCCTTCGACTTCGTCCCACAACCTGGCTAGAAAGCAGTTTCTTACAGCTTCCGTGTTGCAGAGTCCCTGCAGCTTGAGCTCCCCCCGAAGGACGCGTCAAAAAAGGAGGCGTTCTTGAAGCCCCCCTTCTCCAAGCACAAACACACGGAGGCTCTGCAGCTTCCTTCTCAGATGGCCATGCCGTCACACTGGTCGCGCTGGCATTACCGTTGCCAGCTTCCAGCAGCTGCTAGCATGCAAAAGGGCTCGAGAAGTAAAAGGCAGTGCTGTGCTGCACCTTCGCCTTCGCACGCGTAAGCCACGTAAGTGCACTGTGTACTTGTCTCCTCTGCTTGCATCTACCGGGATACTTAATTCTCTGCATCTCGGAGCCTAAAGGTAAGAGCAGCTGTTTCCACAGAAGCTGGCTGGTGCTATAGGTAGCAGCACAAGCAGCTGTCTTTGGAGTTCCTTCTGCTGCTGCTAGCGTGACTTTTCCAGGCAAGCGAGTGGCAGCCACGCTTTCCCTGCAGCCCGTAGGATGCGCACACAAGCCATGTGCACGGCAGCTTCGTTCTTCGCTTTTTGTAACGCGTCGCGCTTTCATTGCCCCGGAGGCGAAGAGTCGTCTGCTTCTCGCCCAGAAAGCTCTGCCGGCAGAGGGGCGCACCAGAGCACTGCTTCTGCCGGAACACGCCTGGCCCATACACACAATCCCTCTCAGCGCTACGTGGCACCACACTCTGCCTCTCCTGTGCTCCGCATCTAAACGGAAAGGCCCTCGGCTACGTCGCGCACAGAGAACTGTGCCAGAACAACGCGCTTCCCGGCGCTGGCCCCTGCGGCTCGGAGAAACTTGGATTTGCACCACATTCCCGGGCAGCCCCCTTTACAAGCTGCACAGCGCCCTCGGATCGCGGTGCTCTTTGCACGGTCCTTGTCAGCTCCAAGTACCCCCCCCGCGCACGTTACAGGCTCATAAAGACCAAGGATGCGAGTAGCCGTCTCGCCCAGAAAAATGTACCGGCGCAAAAGCACGATCTTCGTTACCCGTTCTCGTCGGCCAGACGGTTGTGCTCTGTCGAAAGGCTTGGACACCTAAACACTCCCGCGCTGCTTTCCCGGCACATTTCTCTAAGCGGAGAGCTAGACGGGCAGTTCGGACCCCATCGAAACAGAAGGAGAATGATTCTACCTGGAGCTGAGGCAAATCCGTGCACAGCACATGCTGCGTGCCAGCACTGTACACGCTGAGGAGCAGCAAAGCTGAGTGCCACCGCTGGGCTTCAGTTCTCTCCAGACGGCAGAAGGCGAAGATTGAAGCCGCAGAGCACGGGGCTTCTGTGTGCTCGGCACCGTCTTTCCAAAGCCCAGGCAAACGCGCCTTCACAAGCCCGCTCAGCCGAGAATACGCTGGCTGGCTCGGGAAGTAAACGCGCAGCCCTTCGACTTCGTCCCACAACCTGGCTAGAAAGCAGTTTCTTACAGCTTCCGTGTTGCAGAGTCCCTGCAGCTTGAGCTCACCCCGAAGGACGCGTCAAAAAAGGAGGCGTTCTTGAAGCCCCCCTTCTCCAAGCACAAACACACGGAGGCTCTGCAGCTTCCTTCTCAGATGGCCATGCCGTCACACTGGTCGCGCTGGCATTACCGTTGCCAGCTTCCAGCAGCTGCTAGCATGCAAAAGGGCTCGAGAAGTAAAAGGCAGTGCTGTGCTGCACCTTCGCCTTCGCACGCGTAAGCCACGTAAGTGCACTGTGTACTTGTCTCCTCTGCTTGCATCTACCGGGATACTTAATTCTCTGCATCTCGGAGCCTAAAGGTAAGAGCAGCTGTTTCCACAGAAGCTGGCTGGTGCTATAGGTAGCAGCACAAGCAGCTGTCTTTGGAGTTCCTTCTGCTGCTGCTAGCGTGACTTTTCCAGGCAAGCGAGTGGCAGCCACGCTTTCCCTGCAGCCCGTAGGATGCGCACACAAGCCATGTGCACGGCAGCTTCGTTCTTCGCTTTTTGTAACGCGTCGCGCTTTCATTGCCCCGGAGGCGAAGAGTCGTCTGCTTCTCGCACAGAAAGCTCTGCCGGCAGAGGAGCGCACCAGAGCACTGCTTCTGCCGGAACACGCCTGGCCCATACACACAATCCCTCTCAGCGCTACGTGGCACCACACTCTGCCTCTCCTGTGCTCCGCATCTAAACGGAAAGGCCCTCGGCTACGTCGCGCACAGAGAACTGTGCCAGAACAACGCGCTTCCCGGCGCTGGCCCCTGCGGCTCGGAGAAACTTGGATTTGCACCACATTCCCGGGCAGCCCCCTTTACAAGCTGCACAGCGCCCTCGGATCGCGGTGCTCTTTGCACGGTCCTTGTCAGCTCCAAGTACCCCCCCCGCGCACGTTACAGGCTCATAAAGACCAAGGATGCGAGTAGCCGTCTCGCCCAGAAAAATGTACCGGCGCAAAAGCACGATCTTCGTTACCCGTTCTCGTCGGCCAGACGGTTGTGCTCTGTCGAAAGGCTTGGACACCTAAACACTCCCGCGCTGCTTTCCCGGCACATTTCTCTAAGCGGAGAGCTAGACGGGCAGTTCGGACCCCATCGAAACAGAAGGAGAATGATTCTACCTGGAGCTGAGGCAAATCCGTGCACAGCACATGCTGCGTGCCAGCACTGTACACGCTGAGGAGCAGCAAAGCTGAGTGCCACCGCTGGGCTTCAGTTCTCTCCAGACGGCAGAAGGCGAAGATTGAAGCCGCAGAGCACGGGGCTTCTGTGTGCTCGGCACCGTCTTTCCAAAGCCCAGGCAAACGCGCCTTCACAAGCCCGCTCAGCCGAGAATACGCTGGCTGGCTCGGGAAGTAAACGCGCAGCCCTTCGACTTCGTCCCACAACCTGGCTAGAAAGCAGTTTCTTACAGCTTCCGTGTTGCAGAGTCCCTGCAGCTTGAGCTCACCCCGAAGGACGCGTCAAAAAAGGAGGCGTTCTTGAAGCCCCCCTTCTCCAAGCACAAACACACGGAGGCTCTGCAGCTTCCTTCTCAGATGGCCATGCCGTCACACTGGTCGCGCTGGCATTACCGTTGCCAGCTTCCAGCAGCTGCTAGCATGCAAAAGGGCTCGAGAAGTAAAAGGCAGTGCTGTGCTGCACCTTCGCCTTCGCACGCGTAAGCCACGTAAGTGCACTGTGTACTTGTCTCCTCTGCTTGCATCTACCGGGATACTTAATTCTCTGCATCTCGGAGCCTAAAGGTAAGAGCAGCTGTTTCCACAGAAGCTGGCTGGTGCTATAGGTAGCAGCACAAGCAGCTGTCTTTGGAGTTCCTTCTGCTGCTGCTAGCGTGACTTTTCCAGGCAAGCGAGTGGCAGCCACGCTTTCCCTGCAGCCCGTAGGATGCGCACACAAGCCATGTGCACGGCAGCTTCGTTCTTCGCTTTTTGTAACGCGTCGCGCTTTCATTGCCCCGGAGGCGAAGAGTCGTCTGCTTCTCGCACAGAAAGCTCTGCCGGCAGAGGAGCGCACCAGAGCACTGCTTCTGCCGGAACACGCCTGGCCCATACACACAATCCCTCTCAGCGCTACGTGGCACCACACTCTGCCTCTCCTGTGCTCCGCATCTAAACGGAAAGGCCCTCGGCTACGTCGCGCACAGAGAACTGTGCCAGAACAACGCGCTTCCCGGCGCTGGCCCCTGCGGCTCGGAGAAACTTGGATTTGCACCACATTCCCGGGCAGCCCCCTTTACAAGCTGCACAGCGCCCTCGGATCGCGGTGCTCTTTGCACGGTCCTTGTCAGCTCCAAGTACCCCCCCCGCGCACGTTACAGGCTCATAAAGACCAAGGATGCGAGTAGCCGTCTCGCCCAGAAAAATGTACCGGCGCAAAAGCACGATCTTCGTTACCCGTTCTCGTCGGCCAGACGGTTGTGCTCTGTCGAAAGGCTTGGACACCTAAACACTCCCGCACTGCTTTCCCGGCACATTTCTCTAAGCGGAGAGCTAGACGGGCAGTTCGGACCCCATCGAAACAGAAGGAGAATGATTCTACCTGGAGCTGAGGCAAATCCGTGCACAGCACATGCTGCGTGCCAGCACTGTACACGCTGAGGAGCAGCAAAGCTGAGTGCCACCGCTGGGCTTCAGTTCTCTCCAGACGGCAGAAGGCGAAGATTGAAGCCGCAGAGCACGGGGCTTCTGTGTGCTCGGCACCGTCTTTCCAAAGCCCAGGCAAACGCGCCTTCACAAGCCCGCTCAGCCGAGAATACGCTGGCTGGCTCGGGAAGTAAACGCGCAGCCCTTCGACTTCGTCCCACAACCTGGCTAGAAAGCAGTTTCTTACAGCTTCCGTGTTGCAGAGTCCCTGCAGCTTGAGCTCACCCCGAAGGACGCGTCAAAAAAGGAGGCGTTCTTGAAGCCCCCCTTCTCCAAGCACAAACACACGGAGGCTCTGCAGCTTCCTTCTCAGATGGCCATGCCGTCACACTGGTCGCGCTGGCATTACCGTTGCCAGCTTCCAGCAGCTGCTAGCATGCAAAAGGGCTCGAGAAGTAAAAGGCAGTGCTGTGCTGCACCTTCGCCTTCGCACGCGTAAGCCACGTAAGTGCACTGTGTACTTGTCTCCTCTGCTTGCATCTACCGGGATACTTAATTCTCTGCATCTCGGAGCCTAAAGGTAAGAGCAGCTGTTTCCACAGAAGCTGGCTGGTGCTATAGGTAGCAGCACAAGCAGCTGTCTTTGGAGTTCCTTCTGCTGCTGCTAGCGTGACTTTTCCAGGCAAGCGAGTGGCAGCCACGCTTTCCCTGCAGCCCGTAGGATGCGCACACAAGCCATGTGCACGGCAGCTTCGTTCTTCGCTTTTTGTAACGCGTCGCGCTTTCATTGCCCCGGAGGCGAAGAGTCGTCTGCTTCTCGCACAGAAAGCTCTGCCGGCAGAGGGGCGCACCAGAGCACTGCTTCTGCCGGAACACGCCTGGCCCATACACACAATCCCTCTCAGCGCTACGTGGCACCACACTCTGCCTCTCCTGTGCTCCGCATCTAAACGGAAAGGCCCTCGGCTACGTCGCGCACAGAGAACTGTGCCAGAACAACGCGCTTCCCGGCGCTGGCCCCTGCGGCTCGGAGAAACTTGGATTTGCACCACATTCCCGGGCAGCCCCCTTTACAAGCTGCACAGCGCCCTCGGATCGCGGTGCTCTTTGCACGGTCCTTGTCAGCTCCAAGTACCCCCCCCCGCGCACGTTACAGGCTCATAAAGACCAAGGATGCGAGTAGCCGTCTCGCCCAGAAAAATGTACCGGCGCAAAAGCACGATCTTCGTTACCCGTTCTCGTCGGCCAGACGGTTGTGCTCTGTCGAAAGGCTTGGACACCTAAACACTCCCGCGCTGCTTTCCCGGCACATTTCTCTAAGCGGAGAGCTAGACGGGCAGTTCGGACCCCATCGAAACAGAAGGAGAATGATTCTACCTGGAGCTGAGGCAAATCCGTGCACAGCACATGCTGCGTGCCAGCACTGTACACGCTGAGGAGCAGCAAAGCTGAGTGCCACCGCTGGGCTTCAGTTCTCTCCAGACGGCAGAAGGCGAAGATTGAAGCCGCAGAGCACGGGGCTTCTGTGTGCTCGGCACCGTCTTTCCAAAGCCCAGGCAAACGCGCCTTCACAAGCCCGCTCAGCCGAGAATACGCTGGCTGGCTCGGGAAGTAAACGCGCAGCCCTTCGACTTCGTCCCACAACCTGGCTAGAAAGCAGTTTCTTACAGCTTCCGTGTTGCAGAGTCCCTGCAGCTTGAGCTCACCCCGAAGGACGCGTCAAAAAAGGAGGCGTTCTTGAAGCCCCCCTTCTCCAAGCACAAACACACTGAGGCTCTGCAGCTTCCTTCTCAGATGGCCATGCCGTCACACTGGTCGCGCTGGCATTACCGTTGCCAGCTTCCAGCAGCTGCTAGCATGCAAAAGGGCTCGAGAAGTAAAAGGCAGTGCTGTGCTGCACCTTCGCCTTCGCACGCGTAAGCCACGTAAGTGCACTGTGTACTTGTCTCCTCTGCTTGCATCTACCGGGATACTTAATTCTCTGCATCTCGGAGCCTAAAGGTAAGAGCAGCTGTTTCCACAGAAGCTGGCTGGTGCTATAGGTAGCAGCACAAGCAGCTGTCTTTGGAGTTCCTTCTGCTGCTGCTAGCGTGACTTTTCCAGGCAAGCGAGTGGCAGCCACGCTTTCCCTGCAGCCCGTAGGATGCGCACACAAGCCATGTGCACGGCAGCTTCGTTCTTCGCTTTTTGTAACGCGTCGCGCTTTCATTGCCCCGGAGGCGAAGAGTCGTCTGCTTCTCGCCCAGAAAGCTCTGCCGGCAGAGGGGCGCACCAGAGCACTGCTTCTGCCGGAACACGCCTGGCCCATACACACAATCCCTCTCAGCGCTACGTGGCACCACACTCTGCCTCTCCTGTGCTCCGCATCTAAACGGAAAGGCCCTCGGCTACGTCGCGCACAGAGAACTGTGCCAGAACAACGCGCTTCCCGGCGCTGGCCCCTGCGGCTCGGAGAAACTTGGATTTGCACCACATTCCCGGGCAGCCCCCTTTACAAGCTGCACAGCGCCCTCGGATCGCGGTGCTCTTTGCACGGTCCTTGTCAGCTCCAAGTACCCCCCCGCGCACGTTACAGGCTCATAAAGACCAAGGATGCGAGTAGCCGTCTCGCCCAGAAAAATGTACCGGCGCAAAAGCACGATCTTCGTTACCCGTTCTCGTCGGCCAGACGGTTGTGCTCTGTCGAAAGGCTTGGACACCTAAACACTCCCGCGCTGCTTTCCCGGCACATTTCTCTAAGCGGAGAGCTAGACGGGCAGTTCGGACCCCATCGAAACAGAAGGAGAATGATTCTACCTGGAGCTGAGGCAAATCCGTGCACAGCACATGCTGCGTGCCAGCACTGTACACGCTGAGGAGCAGCAAAGCTGAGTGCCACCGCTGGGCTTCAGTTCTCTCCAGACGGCAGAAGGCGAAGATTGAAGCCGCAGAGCACGGGGCTTCTGTGTGCTCGGCACCGTCTTTCCAAAGCCCAGGCAAACGCGCCTTCACAAGCCCGCTCAGCCGAGAATACGCTGGCTGGCTCGGGAAGTAAACGCGCAGCCCTTCGACTTCGTCCCACAACCTGGCTAGAAAGCAGTTTCTTACAGCTTCCGTGTTGCAGAGTCCCTGCAGCTTGAGCTCACCCCGAAGGACGCGTCAAAAAAGGAGGCGTTCTTGAAGCCCCCCTTCTCCAAGCACAAACACACGGAGGCTCTGCAGCTTCCTTCTCAGATGGCCATGCCGTCACACTGGTCGCGCTGGCATTACCGTTGCCAGCTTCCAGCAGCTGCTAGCATGCAAAAGGGCTCGAGAAGTAAAAGGCAGTGCTGTGCTGCACCTTCGCCTTCGCACGCGTAAGCCACGTAAGTGCACTGTGTACTTGTCTCCTCTGCTTGCATCTACCGGGATACTTAATTCTCTGCATCTCGGAGCCTAAAGGTAAGAGCAGCTGTTTCCACAGAAGCTGGCTGGTGCTATAGGTAGCAGCACAAGCAGCTGTCTTTGGAGTTCCTTCTGCTGCTGCTAGCGTGACTTTTCCAGGCAAGCGAGTGGCAGCCACGCTTTCCCTGCAGCCCGTAGGATGCGCACACAAGCCATGTGCACGGCAGCTTCGTTCTTCGCTTTTTGTAACGCGTCGCGCTTTCATTGCCCCGGAGGCGAAGAGTCGTCTGCTTCTCGCACAGAAAGCTCTGCTGGCAGAGGGGCGCACCAGAGCACTGCTTCTGCCGGAACACGCCTGGCCCATACACACAATCCCTCTCAGCGCTACGTGGCACCACACTCTGCCTCTCCTGTGCTCCGCATCTAACGGAAAGGCCCTCGGCTACGTCGCGCACAGAGAACTGTGCCAGAACAACGCGCTTCCCGGCGCTGGCCCCTGCGGCTCGGAGAAACTTGGATTTGCACCACATCCCGGGCAGCCCCCTTTACAAGCTGCACAGCGCCCTCGGATCGCGGTGCTCTTTGCACGGTCCTTGTCAGCTCCAAGTACCCCCCCCGCGCACGTTACAGGCTCATAAAGACCAAGGATGCGAGTAGCCGTCTCGCCCAGAAAAATGTACCGGCGCAAAAGCACGATCTTCGTTACCCGTTCTCGTCGGCCAGACGGTTGTGCTCTGTCGAAAGGCTTGGACACCTAAACACTCCCGCGCTGCTTTCCCGGCACATTTCTCTAAGCGGAGAGCTAGACGGGCAGTTCGGACCCCATCGAAACAGAAGGAGAATGATTCTACCTGGAGCTGAGGCAAATCCGTGCACAGCACTTGCTGCGTGCCAGCACTGTACACGCTGAGGAGCAGCAAAGCTGAGTGCCACCGCTGGGCTTCAGTTCTCTCCAGACGGCAGAAGGCGAGATTGAAGCGCAGAGCACGGGGCTTCTGTGTGCTCGGCACCGTCTTTCCAAAGCCCAGGCAAACGCGCCTTCACAAGCCCGCTCAGGCCGAGAATACGCTGGCTGGCTCGGGAAGTAAACGCGCAGCCCTTCGACTTCGTCCCACCAACCTGGCTAGAAAGCAGTTTCTTACAGCTTCCGTGTTGCAGAGTCCCTGCAGCTTGAGCTCACCCGAAGGACGCGTCAAAAAAGGAGGCGTTCTTGAAGCCCCCCTTCTCCAAGCACAAAACACACTGAGGCTCTGCAGCTTCCTTCTCAGATGGCCATTGCCGTCACACTGGTCGCGCTGGCATTACCGTTGCCAGCTTCCAGCAGCTGCTAGCATGCAAAAGGGCTCGAGAAGTAAAAGGCAGTGCTGTGCTGCACCTTCGCCTTCGCACTGCGTAAGCCACGTAAGTGCACTGTGTACTTGTCTCCTCTGCTTGCATCTACCGGATACTTAATTCTCTGCATCTCGGAGCCTAAAGGTAAGAGCAGCTGTTTCCACAGAAGCTGGCTGGTGCTATAGGTAGCAGCACAAGCAGCTGTCTTTGGAGTTCCTTCTGCTGCTGCTAGCGTGACTTTTCCAGGCAAGCGAGTGGCAGCCACGCTTTCCCTGCAGCCCGTAGGATGCGCACAACAAGCCATGTGCACGGCAGCTTCGTTCTTCGCTTTTTGTAACGCGTCGCGCTTCATTGCCCCGGAGGCGAAGAGTCGTCTGCTTCTCGCCCAGAAAGCTCTGCCGGCAGAGGGGCGCACCAGAGCACTGCTTCTGCCGGAACACGCCTGGCCCATACACACAATCCCTCTCAGCGCTACGTGGCACCACACTCTGCCTCTCCTGTGCTCCGCATCTAAACGGAAAGGCCCTCGGCTACGTCGCGCACAAGAGAACTGTGCCAGAACAAACGCGCTTCCCGGCGCTGGCCCCTGCGGCTCGGAGAAACTTGGATTTGCACCACATTCCCGGGCAGCCCCCTTTACAAGCTGCACAGCGCCCTCGATCGCGGTGCTCTTTGCACGGTCCTTGTCAGCTCCAAGTACCCCCCCGCGCACGTTACAGGCTCATAAAGACCAAGGATGCGAGTAGCCGTCTCGCCCAGAAAAATGTACCGGCGCAAAAGCACGATCTTCGTTACCCGTTCTCGTCGGCCAGACGGTTGTGCTCTGTCGAAAGGCTTGGACACCTAAACACTCCCGCGCTGCTTTCCCGGCACATTTCTCTAAGCGGAGAGCTAGACGGCGCAGTTCGGACCCCATCGAAACAGAAGGAGAATGATTCTACCTGGAGCTGAGGCAAATCCGTGCACAGCACATGCTGCGTGCCAGCACTGTACACGCTGAGGAGCAGCAAAGCTGAGTGCCACCGCTGGGCTTCAGTTCTCTCCAGACGGCAGAAGGCGAAGATTGAAGCCGCAGAGCACGGGCTTCTGTGTGCTCGGCACCGTCTTTCCAAAGCCCAGGCAAACGCGCCTTCACAAGCCCGCTCAGCCGAGAATACGCTGGCTGGCTCGGGAAGTAAACGCGCAGCCCCTTCGACTTCGTCCCACAACCTGGCTAGAAAGCAGTTTCTTACAGCTTCCGTGTTGCAGAGTCCCTGCAGCTTGAGCTCCCCCCGAAGGACGCGTCAAAAAAGGAGGCGTTCTTGAAGCCCCCCTTCTCCAAGCACAAACACACTGAGGCTCTGCAGCATTCCTTCTCAGATGGCCATGCCGTCACACTGGTCGCGCTGGCATTACCGTTGCCAGCTTCCAGCAGCTGCTAGCATGCAAAAGGGCTCGAGAAGTAAAAGGCAGTGCTGTGCTGCACCTTCGACTTCGCACGCGTAAGCCACGTAAGTGCACATGTGTACTTGTCTCCTCTGCTTGCATCTACCGGGATACTTAATTCTCTGCATCTCGGAGCCTAAAGGTAAGAGCAGCTGTTTCCACAGAAGCTGGCTGGTGCTATAGGTAGCAGCACAAGCAGCTGTCTTTGGAGTTCCTTCTGCTGCCTGCTAGCGTGACTTTTCCAGGCAAGCGAGTGGCAGCCACGCTTTTCCCTGCAGCCCGTAGGATGCGCACACAAGCCATGTGCACGGCAGCTTCGTTCTTCGCTTTTTGTAACGCGTCGCGCTTTCATTGCCCCGGAGGCGAAGAGTCGTCTGCTTCTCGCACAGAAAGCTCTGCCGGCAGAGGGGCGCACCAGAGCACTGCTTCTGCCGGAACACGCCTGGCCATACACACAATCCCTCTCAGCGCTACGTGGCACCACACTCTGCCTCTCCTGTGCTCCGCATCTAAACGGAAAGGCCCTCGCTACGTCGCGCACAGAGAACTGTGCCAGAACAACGCGCTTCCCGGCGCTGGCCCCTGCGGCTCGGAGAAACTTGGATTTGCACCACATTCCCGGGCAGCCCCCTTTACAAGCTGCACAGCGCCCTCGGATCGCGGTGCTCTTTGCACGGTCCTTGTCAGCTCCAAGTACCCCCCCCGCGCACGTTACTGGCCTCATAAAGACCAAGGATGCGAGTAGCCGTCTCGCCCAGAAAATGTACCGGCGCAAAAGCACGATCTTCGTTACCCGTTCTCGTCGGCCAGACGGTTGTGCTCTGTCGAAAGGCTTGGACACCTAAACACTCCCGCGCTGCTTTCCCGGCACATTTCTCTAAGCGGAGAGCTAGACGGGCAGTTCAGGACCCCATCGAAACAGAAGGAGAATGATTCTACCTGGAGCTGAGGCAAATCCGTGCACAGCACATGCTGCGTGCCAGCACTGTACACGCTGAGGAGCAGCAAAGCTGAGTGCCACCGCTGGGCTTCAGTTCTCTCCAGACGGCAGAAGGCGAAGATTGAAGCCGCAGAGCACGGGGCTTCTGTGTGCTCGGCACCGTCTTTCCAAAGCCCAGGCAAACGCGCCTTCACAAGCCCGCTCAGCCGAGAATACGCTGGCTGGCTCGGGAAGTAAACGCGCAGCCCTTCGACTTCGTCCCACAACCTGGCTAGAAAGCAGTTTCTTACAGCTTCCGTGTTGCAGAGTCCCTGCAGCTTGAGCTCACCCGAAGGGGACGCGTCAAAAAAGGAGGCGTCTTGAAGCCCCCCTTCTCCAAGCACAAACACACTGAGGCTCTGCAGCTTCCTTCTCAGATGGCCATGCCGTCACACTGGTCGCGCTGGCATTACCGTTGCCAGCTTCCAGCAGCTGCTAGCATGCAAAAGGGCTCGAGAAGTAAAAGGCAGTGCTGTGCTGCACCTTCGCCTTCGCACGCGTAAGCCACGTAAGTGCACTGTGTACTTGTCTCCTCTGCTTGCATCTACCGGATACTTAATTCTCTGCATCTCGGAGCCTAAAGTAAGAGCAGCTGTTTCCACAGAAGCTGGCTGGTGCTATAGGTAGCAGCACAAGCAGCTGTCTTTGGAGTTCCTTCTGCTGGCTGCTAGCGTGACTTTTCCAGGCCAAGCGAGTGGCAGCCACGCTTTCCCTGCAGCCCGTAGGATGCGCACACAAGCCATGTGCACGGCAGCTTCGTTCTTCGCTTTTTGTAACGCGTCACGCTTTCATTGCCCCGGAGGCGAAGAGTCGTCTGCTTCTCGCACAGAAAGCTCTGCCGGCAGAGGAGCGCACCAGAGCACTGCTTCTGCCGGAACACGCCTGGCCCATACACACAATCCCTCTCAGCGCTACGTGGCACCACACTCCTGCCTCTCCTGTGCTCCGCATCTAAACGGAAAGGCCCTCGGCTACGTCGCGCACAGAGACTGTGCCAGAACAACGCGCTTCCCGGCGCTGGCCCCTGCGGCTCGGAGAAACTTGGATTTGCACCACATTCCCGGGCAGCCCCCTTTACAAGCTGCACAGCGCCCTCGGATCGCGGTGCTCTTTGCACGGTCCTTGTCAGCTCCAAGTACCCCCCCCGCGCACGTTACAGGCTCATAAAGACCAAGGATGCGAGTAGCCGTCTCGCCCAGAAAAATGTACCCGGCGCAAAAGCACGATCTTCGTTACCCGTTCTCGTCGGCCAGACGGTTGTGCTCTGTCGAAAGGCTTGGGACACCTAAACACTCCCGCGCTGCTTTCCCGGCACATTTCTCTAAGCGGAGAGCTAGACGGGCAGTTCGGACCCCATCGAAACAGAAGGAGAATGATTCTACCTGGAGCTGAGGCAAATCCGTGCACAGCACATGCTGCGTGCCAGCACTGTACACGCTGAGGAGCAGCAAGCTGAGTGCCACCGCTGGGCTTCAGTTCTCTCCAGACGGCAGAAGGCGAAGATTGAAGCCGCAGAGCACGGGGCTTCTGTGTGCTCGGCACCGTCTTTCCAAAGCCCAGGCAAACGCGCCTTCACAAGCCCGCTCAGCCTGAGAATACGCTGGCTGGCTCGGGAAGTAAACGCGCAGCCCTTCGACTTCGTCCCACAACCTGGCTAGAAAGCAGTTTTCTTACAGCTTCCGTGTTGCAGAGTCCCTGCAGCTTGAGCTCCCCCGAAGGACGCGTCAAAAAAAGGAGGCGTTCTTGAAGCCCCCCTTCTCCAAGCACAAACACACGGAGGCTCTGCAGCTTCCTTCTCAGATGGCCATGCCGTCACACTGGTCGCGGCTGGCATTACCGTTGCCAGCTTCCAGCAGCTGCTAGCATGCAAAAGGGCTCGAGAAGTAAAAGGCAGTGCTGTGCTGCACCTTCGCCTTCGCACGCGGTAAGCCACGTAAGTGCACTGTGTACTTGTCTCCTCTGCTTGCATCTACCGGGATACTTAATTCTCTGCATCTCGGAGCCTAAAGGGTAAGAGCAGCTGTTTCCACAGAAGCTGGCTGGTGCTATAGGTAGCAGCACAAGCAGCTGTCTTTGAGTTCCTTCTGCTGCTGCTAGCGTGACTTTTCCAGGCAAGCGAGTGGCAGCCACGCTTTCCCTGCAGCCCGTAGGATGCGCACACAAGCCATGTGCACGGCAGCTTCGTTCTTCGCTTTTTGTAACGCGTCGCGCGCTTTCATTGCCCCGGAGGCGAAGAGTCGTCTGCTTCTCGCCCAGAAAGCTCTGCCGGCAGAGGGGCGCACCAGAGCACTGCTTCTGCCGGAACACGCCTGGCCCATACACACAATCCCTCTCAGCGCTACGTGGCACCACACTCTGCCTCTCCTGTGCTCCGCATCTAAACGGAAAGGCCCTCGGCTACGTCGCGCACAGAGAACTGTGCCAGAACAACGCGCTTCCCGGCGCTGGCCCCTGCGGCTCGGAGAAACTTGGATTTGCACCACATTCCCGGGCAGCCCCCTTTACAAGCTGCACAGCGCCCTCGGATCGCGGTGCTCTTTGCACGGTCCTTGTCAGCTCCAAGTACCCCCCCCCGCGCACGTTACAGGCTCATAAAGACCAAGGATGCGAGTAGCCGTCTCGCCCAGAAAAATGTACCGGCGCAAAAGCACGATCTTCGTTACCCGTTCTCGTCGGCCAGACGGTTGTGCTCTGTCGAAAGGCTTGGACACCTAAACACTCCCGCGCTGCTTTCCCGGCACATTTCTCTAAGCGGAGAGCTAGACGGGCAGTTCGGACCCCATCGAAACAGAAGGAGAATGATTCTACCTGGAGCTGAGGCAAATCCGTGCACAGCACATGCTGCGTGCCAGCACTGTACACGCTGAGGAGCAGCAAAGCTGAGTGCCACCGCTGGGCTTCAGTTCTCTCCAGACGGCAGAAGGCGAAGATTGAAGCCGCAGAGCACGGGGCTTCTGTGTGCTCGGCACCGTCTTTCCAAAGCCCAGGCAAACGCGCCTTCACAAGCCCGCTCAGCCGAGAATACGCTGGCTGGCTCGGGAAGTAAACGCGCAGCCCTTCGACTTCGTCCCACAACCTGGCTAGAAAGCAGTTTCTTACAGCTTCCGTGTTGCAGAGTCCCTGCAGCTTGAGCTCACCCCGAAGGACGCGTCAAAAAAGGAGGCGTTCTTGAAGCCCCCCTTCTCCAAGCACAAACACACGGAGGCTCTGCAGCTTCCTTCTCAGATGGCCATGCCGTCACACTGGTCGCGCTGGCATTACCGTTGCCAGCTTCCAGCAGCTGCTAGCATGCAAAAGGGCTCGAGAAGTAAAAGGCAGTGCTGTGCTGCACCTTCGCCTTCGCACGCGTAAGCCACGTAAGTGCACTGTGTACTTGTCTCCTCTGCTTGCATCTACCGGGATACTTAATTCTCTGCATCTCGGAGCCTAAAGGTAAGAGCAGCTGTTTCCACAGAAGCTGGCTGGTGCTATAGGTAGCAGCACAAGCAGCTGTCTTTGGAGTTCCTTCTGCTGCTGCTAGCGTGACTTTTCCAGGCAAGCGAGTGGCAGCCACGCTTTCCCTGCAGCCCGTAGGATGCGCACACAAGCCATGTGCACGGCAGCTTCGTTCTTCGCTTTTTGTAACGCGTCGCGCTTTCATTGCCCCGGAGGCGAAGAGTCGTCTGCTTCTCGCCCAGAAAGCTCTGCCGGCAGAGGGGCGCACCAGAGCACTGCTTCTGCCGGAACACGCCTGGCCCATACACACAATCCCTCTCAGCGCTACGTGGCACCACACTCTGCCTCTCCTGTGCTCCGCATCTAAACGGAAAGGCCCTCGGCTACGTCGCGCACAGAGAACTGTGCCAGAACAACGCGCTTCCCGGCGCTGGCCCCTGCGGCTCGGAGAAACTTGGATTTGCACCACATTCCCGGGCAGCCCCCTTTACAAGCTGCACAGCGCCCTCGGATCGCGGTGCTCTTTGCACGGTCCTTGTCAGCTCCAAGTACCCCCCCGCGCACGTTACAGGCTCATAAAGACCAAGGATGCGAGTAGCCGTCTCGCCCAGAAAAATGTACCGGCGCAAAAGCACGATCTTCGTTACCCGTTCTCGTCGGCCAGACGGTTGTGCTCTGTCGAAAGGCTTGGACACCTAAACACTCCCGCGCTGCTTTCCCGGCACATTTCTCTAAGCGGAGAGCTAGACGGGCAGTTCGGACCCCATCGAAACAGAAGGAGAATGATTCTACCTGGAGCTGAGGCAAATCCGTGCACAGCACATGCTGCGTGCCAGCACTGTACACGCTGAGGAGCAGCAAAGCTGAGTGCCACCGCTGGGCTTCAGTTCTCTCCAGACGGCAGAAGGCGAAGATTGAAGCCGCAGAGCACGGGGCTTCTGTGTGCTCGGCACCGTCTTTCCAAAGCCCAGGCAAACGCGCCTTCACAAGCCCGCTCAGCCGAGAATACGCTGGCTGGCTCGGGAAGTAAACGCGCAGCCCTTCGACTTCGTCCCACAACCTGGCTAGAAAGCAGTTTCTTACAGCTTCCGTGTTGCAGAGTCCCTGCAGCTTGAGCTCACCCCGAAGGACGCGTCAAAAAAGGAGGCGTTCTTGAAGCCCCCCTTCTCCAAGCACAAACACACGGAGGCTCTGCAGCTTCCTTCTCAGATGGCCATGCCGTCACACTGGTCGCGCTGGCATTACCGTTGCCAGCTTCCAGCAGCTGCTAGCATGCAAAAGGGCTCGAGAAGTAAAAGGCAGTGCTGTGCTGCACCTTCGCCTTCGCACGCGTAAGCCACGTAAGTGCACTGTGTACTTGTCTCCTCTGCTTGCATCTACCGGGATACTTAATTCTCTGCATCTCGGAGCCTAAAGGTAAGAGCAGCTGTTTCCACAGAAGCTGGCTGGTGCTATAGGTAGCAGCACAAGCAGCTGTCTTTGGAGTTCCTTCTGCTGCTGCTAGCGTGACTTTTCCAGGCAAGCGAGTGGCAGCCACGCTTTCCCTGCAGCCCGTAGGATGCGCACACAAGCCATGTGCACGGCAGCTTCGTTCTTCGCTTTTTGTAACGCGTCGCGCTTTCATTGCCCCGGAGGCGAAGAGTCGTCTGCTTCTCGCCCAGAAAGCTCTGCCGGCAGAGGGGCGCACCAGAGCACTGCTTCTGCCGGAACACGCCTGGCCCATACACACAATCCCTCTCAGCGCTACGTGGCACCACACTCTGCCTCTCCTGTGCTCCGCATCTAAACGGAAAGGCCCTCGGCTACGTCGCGCACAGAGAACTGTGCCAGAACAACGCGCTTCCCGGCGCTGGCCCCTGCGGCTCGGAGAAACTTGGATTTGCACCACATTCCCGGGCAGCCCCCTTTACAAGCTGCACAGCGCCCTCGGATCGCGGTGCTCTTTGCACGGTCCTTGTCAGCTCCAAGTACCCCCCCCGCGCACGTTACAGGCTCATAAAGACCAAGGATGCGAGTAGCCGTCTCGCCCAGAAAAATGTACCGGCGCAAAAGCACGATCTTCGTTACCCGTTCTCGTCGGCCAGACGGTTGTGCTCTGTCGAAAGGCTTGGACACCTAAACACTCCCGCGCTGCTTTCCCGGCACATTTCTCTAAGCGGAGAGCTAGACGGGCAGTTCGGACCCCATCGAAACAGAAGGAGAATGATTCTACCTGGAGCTGAGGCAAATCCGTGCACAGCACATGCTGCGTGCCAGCACTGTACACGCTGAGGAGCAGCAAAGCTGAGTGCCACCGCTGGGCTTCAGTTCTCTCCAGACGGCAGAAGGCGAAGATTGAAGCCGCAGAACACGGGGCTTCTGTGTGCTCGGCACCGTCTTTCCAAAGCCCAGGCAAACGCGCCTTCACAAGCCCGCTCAGCCGAGAATACGCTGGCTGGCTCGGGAAGTAAACGCGCAGCCCTTCGACTTCGTCCCACAACCTGGCTAGAAAGCAGTTTCTTACAGCTTCCGTGTTGCAGAGTCCCTGCAGCTTGAGCTCACCCCGAAGGACGCGTCAAAAAAGGAGGCGTTCTTGAAGCCCCCCTTCTCCAAGCACAAACACACTGAGGCTCTGCAGCTTCCTTCTCAGATGGCCATGCCGTCACACTGGTCGCGCTGGCATTACCGTTGCCAGCTTCCAGCAGCTGCTAGCATGCAAAAGGGCTCGAGAAGTAAAAGGCAGTGCTGTGCTGCACCTTCGCCTTCGCACGCGTAAGCCACGTAAGTGCACTGTGTACTTGTCTCCTCTGCTTGCATCTACCGGGATACTTAATTCTCTGCATCTCGGAGCCTAAAGGTAAGAGCAGCTGTTTCCACAGAAGCTGGCTGGTGCTATAGGTAGCAGCACAAGCACTGTCTTTGGAGTTCCTTCTGCTGCTGCTAGCGTGACTTTTCCAGGCAAGCGAGTGGCAGCCACGCTTTCCCTGCAGCCCGTAGGATGCGCACACAAGCCATGTGCACGGCAGCTTCGTTCTTCGCTTTTTGTAACGCGTCGCGCTTTCATTGCCCCGGAGGCGAAGAGTCGTCTGCTTCTCGCACAGAAAGCTCTGCCGGCAGAGGAGCGCACCAGAGCACTGCTTCTGCCGGAACACGCCTGGCCCATACACACAATCCCTCTCAGCGCTACGTGGCACCACACTCTGCCTCTCCTGTGCTCCGCATCTAAACGGAAAGGCCCTCGGCTACGTCGCGCACAGAGAACTGTGCCAGAACAACGCGCTTCCCGGCGCTGGCCCCTGCGGCTCGGAGAAACTTGGATTTGCACCACATTCCCGGGCAGCCCCCTTTACAAGCTGCACAGCGCCCTCGGATCGCGGTGCTCTTTGCACGGTCCTTGTCAGCTCCAAGTACCCCCCCCGCGCACGTTACAGGCTCATAAAGACCAAGGATGCGAGTAGCCGTCTCGCCCAGAAAAATGTACCGGCGCAAAAGCACGATCTTCGTTACCCGTTCTCGTCGGCCAGACGGTTGTGCTCTGTCGAAAGGCTTGGACACCTAAACACTCCCGCGCTGCTTTCCCGGCACATTTCTCTAAGCGGAGAGCTAGACGGGCAGTTCGGACCCCATCGAAACAGAAGGAGAATGATTCTACCTGGAGCTGAGGCAAATCCGTGCACAGCACATGCTGCGTGCCAGCACTGTACACGCTGAGGAGCAGCAAAGCTGAGTGCCACCGCTGGGCTTCAGTTCTCTCCAGACGGCAGAAGGCGAAGATTGAAGCCGCAGAGCACGGGGCTTCTGTGTGCTCGGCACCGTCTTTCCAAAGCCCAGGCAAACGCGCCTTCACAAGCCCGCTCAGCCGAGAATACGCTGGCTGGCTCGGGAAGTAAACGCGCAGCCCTTCGACTTCGTCCCACAACCTGGCTAGAAAGCAGTTTCTTACAGCTTCCGTGTTGCAGAGTCCCTGCAGCTTGAGCTCCCCCCGAAGGACGCGTCAAAAAAGGAGGCGTTCTTGAAGCCCCCCTTCTCCAAGCACAAACACACGGAGGCTCTGCAGCTTCCTTCTCAGATGGCCATGCCGTCACACTGGTCGCGCTGGCATTACCGTTGCCAGCTTCCAGCAGCTGCTAGCATGCAAAAGGGCTCGAGAAGTAAAAGGCAGTGCTGTGCTGCACCTTCGCCTTCGCACGCGTAAGCCACGTAAGTGCACTGTGTACTTGTCTCCTCTGCTTGCATCTACCGGGATACTTAATTCTCTGCATCTCGGAGCCTAAAGGTAAGAGCAGCTGTTTCCACAGAAGCTGGCTGGTGCTATAGGTAGCAGCACAAGCAGCTGTCTTTGGAGTTCCTTCTGCTGCTGCTAGCGTGACTTTTCCAGGCAAGCGAGTGGCAGCCACGCTTTCCCTGCAGCCCGTAGGATGCGCACACAAGCCATGTGCACGGCAGCTTCGTTCTTCGCTTTTTGTAACGCGTCACGCTTTCATTGCCCCGGAGGCGAAGAGTCGTCTGCTTCTCGCACAGAAAGCTCTGCCGGCAGAGGAGCGCACCAGAGCACTGCTTCTGCCGGAACACGCCTGGCCCATACACACAATCCCTCTCAGCGCTACGTGGCACCACACTCTGCCTCTCCTGTGCTCCGCATCTAAACGGAAAGGCCCTCGGCTACGTCGCGCACAGAGAACTGTGCCAGAACAACGCGCTTCCCGGCGCTGGCCCCTGCGGCTCGGAGAAACTTGGATTTGCACCACATTCCCGGGCAGCCCCCTTTACAAGCTGCACAGCGCCCTCGGATCGCGGTGCTCTTTGCACGGTCCTTGTCAGCTCCAAGTACCCCCCCCGCGCACGTTACAGGCTCATAAAGACCAAGGATGCGAGTAGCCGTCTCGCCCAGAAAAATGTACCGGCGCAAAAGCACGATCTTCGTTACCCGTTCTCGTCGGCCAGACGGTTGTGCTCTGTCGAAAGGCTTGGACACCTAAACACTCCCGCGCTGCTTTCCCGGCACATTTCTCTAAGCGGAGAGCTAGACGGGCAGTTCGGACCCCATCGAAACAGAAGGAGAATGATTCTACCTGGAGCTGAGGCAAATCCGTGCACAGCACATGCTGCGTGCCAGCACTGTACACGCTGAGGAGCAGCAAAGCTGAGTGCCACCGCTGGGCTTCAGTTCTCTCCAGACGGCAGAAGGCGAAGATTGAAGCCGCAGAGCACGGGGCTTCTGTGTGCTCGGCACCGTCTTTCCAAAGCCCAGGCAAACGCGCCTTCACAAGCCCGCTCAGCCGAGAATACGCTGGCTGGCTCGGGAAGTAAACGCGCAGCCCTTCGACTTCGTCCCACAACCTGGCTAGAAAGCAGTTTCTTACAGCTTCCGTGTTGCAGAGTCCCTGCAGCTTGAGCTCCCCCCGAAGGACGCGTCAAAAAAGGAGGCGTTCTTGAAGCCCCCCTTCTCCAAGCACAAACACACTGAGGCTCTGCAGCTTCCTTCTCAGATGGCCATGCCGTCACACTGGTCGCGCTGGCATTACCGTTGCCAGCTTCCAGCAGCTGCTAGCATGCAAAAGGGCTCGAGAAGTAAAAGGCAGTGCTGTGCTGCACCTTCGCCTTCGCACGCGTAAGCCACGTAAGTGCACTGTGTACTTGTCTCCTCTGCTTGCATCTACCGGGATACTTAATTCTCTGCATCTCGGAGCCTAAAGGTAAGAGCAGCTGTTTCCACAGAAGCTGGCTGGTGCTATAGGTAGCAGCACAAGCAGCTGTCTTTGGAGTTCCTTCTGCTGCTGCTAGCGTGACTTTTCCAGGCAAGCGAGTGGCAGCCACGCTTTCCCTGCAGCCCGTAGGATGCGCACACAAGCCATGTGCACGGCAGCTTCGTTCTTCGCTTTTTGTAACGCGTCGCGCTTTCATTGCCCCGGAGGCGAAGAGTCGTCTGCTTCTCGCACAGAAAGCTCTGCCGGCAGAGGAGCGCACCAGAGCACTGCTTCTGCCGGAACACGCCTGGCCCATACACACAATCCCTCTCAGCGCTACGTGGCACCACACTCTGCCTCTCCTGTGCTCCGCATCTAAACGGAAAGGCCCTCGGCTACGTCGCGCACAGAGAACTGTGCCAGAACAACGCGCTTCCCGGCGCTGGCCCCTGCGGCTCGGAGAAACTTGGATTTGCACCACATTCCCGGGCAGCCCCCTTTACAAGCTGCACAGCGCCCTCGGATCGCGGTGCTCTTTGCACGGTCCTTGTCAGCTCCAAGTACCCCCCCCGCGCACGTTACAGGCTCATAAAGACCAAGGATGCGAGTAGCCGTCTCGCCCAGAAAAATGTACCGGCGCAAAAGCACGATCTTCGTTACCCGTTCTCGTCGGCCAGACGGTTGTGCTCTGTCGAAAGGCTTGGACACCTAAACACTCCCGCGCTGCTTTCCCGGCACATTTCTCTAAGCGGAGAGCTAGACGGGCAGTTCGGACCCCATCGAAACAGAAGGAGAATGATTCTACCTGGAGCTGAGGCAAATCCGTGCACAGCACATGCTGCGTGCCAGCACTGTACACGCTGAGGAGCAGCAAAGCTGAGTGCCACCGCTGGGCTTCAGTTCTCTCCAGACGGCAGAAGGCGAAGATTGAAGCCGCAGAGCACGGGGCTTCTGTGTGCTCGGCACCGTCTTTCCAAAGCCCAGGCAAACGCGCCTTCACAAGCCCGCTCAGCCGAGAATACGCTGGCTGGCTCGGGAAGTAAACGCGCAGCCCTTCGACTTCGTCCCACAACCTGGCTAGAAAGCAGTTTCTTACAGCTTCCGTGTTGCAGAGTCCCTGCAGCTTGAGCTCCCCCCGAAGGACGCGTCAAAAAAGGAGGCGTTCTTGAAGCCCCCCTTCTCCAAGCACAAACACACTGAGGCTCTGCAGCTTCCTTCTCAGATGGCCATGCCGTCACACTGGTCGCGCTGGCATTACCGTTGCCAGCTTCCAGCAGCTGCTAGCATGCAAAAGGGCTCGAGAAGTAAAAGGCAGTGCTGTGCTGCACCTTCGCCTTCGCACGCGTAAGCCACGTAAGTGCACTGTGTACTTGTCTCCTCTGCTTGCATCTACCGGGATACTTAATTCTCTGCATCTCGGAGCCTAAAGGTAAGAGCAGCTGTTTCCACAGAAGCTGGCTGGTGCTATAGGTAGCAGCACAAGCAGCTGTCTTTGGAGTTCCTTCTGCTGCTGCTAGCGTGACTTTTCCAGGCAAGCGAGTGGCAGCCACGCTTTCCCTGCAGCCCGTAGGATGCGCACACAAGCCATGTGCACGGCAGCTTCGTTCTTCGCTTTTTGTAACGCGTCGCGCTTTCATTGCCCCGGAGGCGAAGAGTCGTCTGCTTCTCGCCCAGAAAGCTCTGCCGGCAGAGGGGCGCACCAGAGAACTGCTTCTGCCGGAACACGCCTGGCCCATACACACAATCCCTCTCAGCGCTACGTGGCACCACACTCTGCCTCTCCTGTGCTCCGCATCTAAACGGAAAGGCCCTCGGCTACGTCGCGCACAGAGAACTGTGCCAGAACAACGCGCTTCCCGGCGCTGGCCCCTGCGGCTCGGAGAAACTTGGATTTGCACCACATTCCCGGGCAGCCCCCTTTACAAGCTGCACAGCGCCCTCGGATCGCGGTGCTCTTTGCACGGTCCTTGTCAGCTCCAAGTACCCCCCCCGCGCACGTTACAGGCTCATAAAGACCAAGGATGCGAGTAGCCGTCTCGCCCAGAAAAATGTACCGGCGCAAAAGCACGATCTTCGTTACCCGTTCTCGTCGGCCAGACGGTTGTGCTCTGTCGAAAGGCTTGGACACCTAAACACTCCCGCGCTGCTTTCCCGGCACATTTCTCTAAGCGGAGAGCTAGACGGGCAGTTCGGACCCCATCGAAACAGAAGGAGAATGATTCTACCTGGAGCTGAGGCAAATCCGTGCACAGCACATGCTGCGTGCCAGCACTGTACACGCTGAGGAGCAGCAAAGCTGAGTGCCACCGCTGGGCTTCAGTTCTCTCCAGACGGCAGAAGGCGAAGATTGAAGCCGCAGAGCACGGGGCTTCTGTGTGCTCGGCACCGTCTTTCCAAAGCCCAGGCAAACGCGCCTTCACAAGCCCGCTCAGCCGAGAATACG
Source organism: Aphelocoma coerulescens (assembly GCF_041296385.1). Taxonomy (NCBI): domain Eukaryota; kingdom Metazoa; phylum Chordata; class Aves; order Passeriformes; family Corvidae; genus Aphelocoma; species Aphelocoma coerulescens. Next base: position 6,154,206 of record NC_091022.1, on the reverse strand, counting down.
CTGGCTGGCTCGGGAAGTAAACGCGCAGCCCTTCGACTTCGTCCCACAACCTGGCTAGAAAGCAGTTTCTTACAGCTTCCGTGTTGCAGAGTCCCTGCAGCTTGAGCTCACCCCGAAGGACGCGTCAAAAAAGGAGGCGTTCTTGAAGCCCCCCTTCTCCAAGCACAAACACACTGAGGCTCTGCAGCTTCCTTCTCAGATGGCCATGCCGTCACACTGGTCGCGCTGGCATTACCGTTGCCAGCTTCCAGCAGCTGCTAGCATGCAAAAGGGCTCGAGAAGTAAAAGGCAGTGCTGTGCTGCACCTTCGCCTTCGCACGCGTAAGCCACGTAAGTGCACTGTGTACTTGTCTCCTCTGCTTGCATCTACCGGGATACTTAATTCTCTGCATCTCGGAGCCTAAAGGTAAGAGCAGCTGTTTCCACAGAAGCTGGCTGGTGCTATAGGTAGCAGCACAAGCAGCTGTCTTTGGAGTTCCTTCTGCTGCTGCTAGCGTGACTTTTCCAGGCAAGCGAGTGGCAGCCACGCTTTCCCTGCAGCCCGTAGGATGCGCACACAAGCCATGTGCACGGCAGCTTCGTTCTTCGCTTTTTGTAACGCGTCGCGCTTTCATTGCCCCGGAGGCGAAGAGTCGTCTGCTTCTCGCCCAGAAAGCTCTGCCGGCAGAGGGGCGCACCAGAGCACTGCTTCTGCCGGAACACGCCTGGCCCATACACACAATCCCTCTCAGCGCTACGTGGCACCACACTCTGCCTCTCCTGTGCTCCGCATCTAAACGGAAAGGCCCTCGGCTACGTCGCGCACAGAGAACTGTGCCAGAACAACGCGCTTCCCGGCGCTGGCCCCTGCGGCTCGGAGAAACTTGGATTTGCACCACATTCCCGGGCAGCCCCCTTTACAAGCTGCACAGCGCCCTCGGATCGCGGTGCTCTTTGCACGGTCCTTGTCAGCTCCAAGTACCCCCCCCGCGCACGTTACAGGCTCATAAAGACCAAGGATGCGAGTAGCCGTCTCGCCCAGAAAAATGTACCGGCGCAAAAGCACGATCTTCGTTACCCGTTCTCGTCGGCCAGACGGTTGTGCTCTGTCGAAAGGCTTGGACACCTAAACACTCCCGCGCTGCTTTCCCGGCACATTTCTCTAAGCGGAGAGCTAGACGGGCAGTTCGGACCCCATCGAAACAGAAGGAGAATGATTCTACCTGGAGCTGAGGCAAATCCGTGCACAGCACATGCTGCGTGCCAGCACTGTACACGCTGAGGAGCAGCAAAGCTGAGTGCCACCGCTGGGCTTCAGTTCTCTCCAGACGGCAGAAGGCGAAGATTGAAGCCGCAGAGCACGGGGCTTCTGTGTGCTCGGCACCGTCTTTCCAAAGCCCAGGCAAACGCGCCTTCACAAGCCCGCTCAGCCGAGAATACGCTGGCTGGCTCGGGAAGTAAACGCGCAGCCCTTCGACTTCGTCCCACAACCTGGCTAGAAAGCAGTTTCTTACAGCTTCCGTGTTGCAGAGTCCCTGCAGCTTGAGCTCCCCCCGAAGGACGCGTCAAAAAAGGAGGCGTTCTTGAAGCCCCCCTTCTCCAAGCACAAACACACGGAGGCTCTGCAGCTTCCTTCTCAGATGGCCATGCCGTCACACTGGTCGCGCTGGCATTACCGTTGCCAGCTTCCAGCAGCTGCTAGCATGCAAAAGGGCTCGAGAAGTAAAAGGCAGTGCTGTGCTGCACCTTCGCCTTCGCACGCGTAAGCCACGTAAGTGCACTGTGTACTTGTCTCCTCTGCTTGCATCTACCGGGATACTTAATTCTCTGCATCTCGGAGCCTAAAGGTAAGAGCAGCTGTTTCCACAGAAGCTGGCTGGTGCTATAGGTAGCAGCACAAGCAGCTGTCTTTGGAGTTCCTTCTGCTGCTGCTAGCGTGACTTTTCCAGGCAAGCGAGTGGCAGCCACGCTTTCCCTGCAGCCCGTAGGATGCGCACACAAGCCATGTGCACGGCAGCTTCGTTCTTCGCTTTTTGTAACGCGTCACGCTTTCATTGCCCCGGAGGCGAAGAGTCGTCTGCTTCTCGCACAGAAAGCTCTGCCGGCAGAGGAGCGCACCAGAGCACTGCTTCTGCCGGAACACGCCTGGCCCATACACACAATCCCTCTCAGCGCTACGTGGCACCACACTCTGCCTCTCCTGTGCTCCGCATCTAAACGGAAAGGCCCTCGGCTACGTCGCGCACAGAGAACTGTGCCAGAACAACGCGCTTCCCGGCGCTGGCCCCTGCGGCTCGGAGAAACTTGGATTTGCACCACATTCCCGGGCAGCCCCCTTTACAAGCTGCACAGCGCCCTCGGATCGCGGTGCTCTTTGCACGGTCCTTGTCAGCTCCAAGTACCCCCCCCGCGCACGTTACAGGCTCATAAAGACCAAGGATGCGAGTAGCCGTCTCGCCCAGAAAAATGTACCGGCGCAAAAGCACGATCTTCGTTACCCGTTCTCGTCGGCCAGACGGTTGTGCTCTGTCGAAAGGCTTGGACACCTAAACACTCCCGCGCTGCTTTCCCGGCACATTTCTCTAAGCGGAGAGCTAGACGGGCAGTTCGGACCCCATCGAAACAGAAGGAGAATGATTCTACCTGGAGCTGAGGCAAATCCGTGCACAGCACATGCTGCGTGCCAGCACTGTACACGCTGAGGAGCAGCAAAGCTGAGTGCCACCGCTGGGCTTCAGTTCTCTCCAGACGGCAGAAGGCGAAGATTGAAGCCGCAGAGCACGGGGCTTCTGTGTGCTCGGCACCGTCTTTCCAAAGCCCAGGCAAACGCGCCTTCACAAGCCCGCTCAGCCGAGAATACGCTGGCTGGTTCGGGAAGTAAACGCGCAGCCCTTCGACTTCGTCCCACAACCTGGCTAGAAAGCAGTTTCTTACAGCTTCCGTGTTGCAGAGTCCCTGCAGCTTGAGCTCCCCCCGAAGGACGCGTCAAAAAAGGAGGCGTTCTTGAAGCCCCCCTTCTCCAAGCACAAACACACTGAGGCTCTGCAGCTTCCTTCTCAGATGGCCATGCCGTCACACTGGTCGCGCTGGCATTACCGTTGCCAGCTTCCAGCAGCTGCTAGCATGCAAAAGGGCTCGAGAAGTAAAAGGCAGTGCTGTGCTGCACCTTCGCCTTCGCACGCGTAAGCCACGTAAGTGCACTGTGTACTTGTCTCCTCTGCTTGCATCTACCGGGATACTTAATTCTCTGCATCTCGGAGCCTAAAGGTAAGAGCAGCTGTTTCCACAGAAGCTGGCTGGTGCTATAGGTAGCAGCACAAGCAGCTGTCTTTGGAGTTCCTTCTGCTGCTGCTAGCGTGACTTTTCCAGGCAAGCGAGTGGCAGCCACGCTTTCCCTGCAGCCCGTAGGATGCGCACACAAGCCATGTGCACGGCAGCTTCGTTCTTCGCTTTTTGTAACGCGTCGCGCTTTCATTGCCCCGGAGGCGAAGAGTCGTCTGCTTCTCGCACAGAAAGCTCTGCCGGCAGAGGAGCGCACCAGAGCACTGCTTCTGCCGGAACACGCCTGGCCCATACACACAATCCCTCTCAGCGCTACGTGGCACCACACTCTGCCTCTCCTGTGCTCCGCATCTAAACGGAAAGGCCCTCGGCTACGTCGCGCACAGAGAACTGTGCCAGAACAACGCGCTTCCCGGCGCTGGCCCCTGCGGCTCGGAGAAACTTGGATTTGCACCACATTCCCGGGCAGCCCCCTTTACAAGCTGCACAGCGCCCTCGGATCGCAGTGCTCTTTGCACGGTCCTTGTCAGCTCCAAGTACCCCCCCCGCGCACGTTACAGGCTCATAAAGACCAAGGATGCGAGTAGCCGTCTCGCCCAGAAAAATGTACCGGCGCAAAAGCACGATCTTCGTTACCCGTTCTCGTCGGCCAGACGGTTGTGCTCTGTCGAAAGGCTTGGACACCTAAACACTCCCGCGCTGCTTTCCCGGCACATTTCTCTAAGCGGAGAGCTAGACGGGCAGTTCGGACCCCATCGAAACAGAAGGAGAATGATTCTACCTGGAGCTGAGGCAAATCCGTGCACAGCACATGCTGCGTGCCAGCACTGTACACGCTGAGGAGCAGCAAAGCTGAGTGCCACCGCTGGGCTTCAGTTCTCTCCAGACGGCAGAAGGCGAAGATTGAAGCCGCAGAGCACGGGGCTTCTGTGTGCTCGGCACCGTCTTTCCAAAGCCCAGGCAAACGCGCCTTCACAAGCCCGCTCAGCCGAGAATACGCTGGCTGGCTCGGGAAGTAAACGCGCAGCCCTTCGACTTCGTCCCACAACCTGGCTAGAAAGCAGTTTCTTACAGCTTCCGTGTTGCAGAGTCCCTGCAGCTTGAGCTCACCCCGAAGGACGCGTCAAAAAAGGAGGCGTTCTTGAAGCCCCCCTTCTCCAAGCACAAACACACTGAGGCTCTGCAGCTTCCTTCTCAGATGGCCATGCCGTCACACTGGTCGCGCTGGCATTACCGTTGCCAGCTTCCAGCAGCTGCTAGCATGCAAAAGGGCTCGAGAAGTAAAAGGCAGTGCTGTGCTGCACCTTCGCCTTCGCACGCGTAAGCCACGTAAGTGCACTGTGTACTTGTCTCCTCTGCTTGCATCTACCGGGATACTTAATTCTCTGCATCTCGGAGCCTAAAGGTAAGAGCAGCTGTTTCCACAGAAGCTGGCTGGTGCTATAGGTAGCAGCACAAGCAGCTGTCTTTGGAGTTCCTTCTGCTGCTGCTAGCGTGACTTTTCCAGGCAAGCGAGTGGCAGCCACGCTTTCCCTGCAGCCCGTAGGATGCGCACACAAGCCATGTGCACGGCAGCTTCGTTCTTCGCTTTTTGTAACGCGTCGCGCTTTCATTGCCCCGGAGGCGAAGAGTCGTCTGCTTCTCGCACAGAAAGCTCTGCCGGCAGAGGAGCGCACCAGAGCACTGCTTCTGCCGGAACACGCCTGGCCCATACACACAATCCCTCTCAGCGCTACGTGGCACCACACTCTGCCTCTCCTGTGCTCCGCATCTAAACGGAAAGGCCCTCGGCTACGTCGCGCACAGAGAACTGTGCCAGAACAACGCGCTTCCCGGCGCTGGCCCCTGCGGCTCGGAGAAACTTGGATTTGCACCACATTCCCGGGCAGCCCCCTTTACAAGCTGCACAGCGCCCTCGGATCGCGGTGCTCTTTGCACGGTCCTTGTCAGCTCCAAGTACCCCCCCCGCGCACGTTACAGGCTCATAAAGACCAAGGATGCGAGTAGCCGTCTCGCCCAGAAAAATGTACCGGCGCAAAAGCACGATCTTCGTTACCCGTTCTCGTCGGCCAGACGGTTGTGCTCTGTCGAAAGGCTTGGACACCTAAACACTCCCGCGCTGCTTTCCCGGCACATTTCTCTAAGCGGAGAGCTAGACGGGCAGTTCGGACCCCATCGAAACAGAAGGAGAATGATTCTACCTGGAGCTGAGGCAAATCCGTGCACAGCACATGCTGCGTGCCAGCACTGTACACGCTGAGGAGCAGCAAAGCTGAGTGCCACCGCTGGGCTTCAGTTCTCTCCAGACGGCAGAAGGCGAAGATTGAAGCCGCAGAGCACGGGGCTTCTGTGTGCTCGGCACCGTCTTTCCAAAGCCCAGGCAAACGCGCCTTCACAAGCCCGCTCAGCCGAGAATACGCTGGCTGGCTCGGGAAGTAAACGCGCAGCCCTTCGACTTCGTCCCACAACCTGGCTAGAAAGCAGTTTCTTACAGCTTCCGTGTTGCAGAGTCCCTGCAGCTTGAGCTCCCCCCGAAGGACGCGTCAAAAAAGGAGGCGTTCTTGAAGCCCCCCTTCTCCAAGCACAAACACACGGAGGCTCTGCAGCTTCCTTCTCAGATGGCCATGCCGTCACACTGGTCGCGCTGGCATTACCGTTGCCAGCTTCCAGCAGCTGCTAGCATGCAAAAGGGCTCGAGAAGTAAAAGGCAGTGCTGTGCTGCACCTTCGCCTTCGCACGCGTAAGCCACGTAAGTGCACTGTGTACTTGTCTCCTCTGCTTGCATCTACCGGGATACTTAATTCTCTGCATCTCGGAGCCTAAAGGTAAGAGCAGCTGTTTCCACAGAAGCTGGCTGGTGCTATAGGTAGCAGCACAAGCAGCTGTCTTTGGAGTTCCTTCTGCTGCTGCTAGCGTGACTTTTCCAGGCAAGCGAGTGGCAGCCACGCTTTCCCTGCAGCCCGTAGGATGCGCACACAAGCCATGTGCACGGCAGCTTCGTTCTTCGCTTTTTGTAACGCGTCACGCTTTCATTGCCCCGGAGGCGAAGAGTCGTCTGCTTCTCGCACAGAAAGCTCTGCCGGCAGAGGAGCGCACCAGAGCACTGCTTCTGCCGGAACACGCCTGGCCCATACACACAATCCCTCTCAGCGCTACGTGGCACCACACTCTGCCTCTCCTGTGCTCCGCATCTAAACGGAAAGGCCCTCGGCTACGTCGCGCACAGAGAACTGTGCCAGAACAACGCGCTTCCCGGCGCTGGCCCCTGCGGCTCGGAGAAACTTGGATTTGCACCACATTCCCGGGCAGCCCCCTTTACAAGCTGCACAGCGCCCTCGGATCGCGGTGCTCTTTGCACGGTCCTTGTCAGCTCCAAGTACCCCCCCCGCGCACGTTACAGGCTCATAAAGACCAAGGATGCGAGTAGCCGTCTCGCCCAGAAAAATGTACCGGCGCAAAAGCACGATCTTCGTTACCCGTTCTCGTCGGCCAGACGGTTGTGCTCTGTCGAAAGGCTTGGACACCTAAACACTCCCGCGCTGCTTTCCCGGCACATTTCTCTAAGCGGAGAGCTAGACGGGCAGTTCGGACCCCATCGAAACAGAAGGAGAATGATTCTACCTGGAGCTGAGGCAAATCCGTGCACAGCACATGCTGCGTGCCAGCACTGTACACGCTGAGGAGCAGCAAAGCTGAGTGCCACCGCTGGGCTTCAGTTCTCTCCAGACGGCAGAAGGCGAAGATTGAAGCCGCAGAGCACGGGGCTTCTGTGTGCTCGGCACCGTCTTTCCAAAGCCCAGGCAAACGCGCCTTCACAAGCCCGCTCAGCCGAGAATACGCTGGCTGGTTCGGGAAGTAAACGCGCAGCCCTTCGACTTCGTCCCACAACCTGGCTAGAAAGCAGTTTCTTACAGCTTCCGTGTTGCAGAGTCCCTGCAGCTTGAGCTCCCCCCGAAGGACGCGTCAAAAAAGGAGGCGTTCTTGAAGCCCCCCTTCTCCAAGCACAAACACACTGAGGCTCTGCAGCTTCCTTCTCAGATGGCCATGCCGTCACACTGGTCGCGCTGGCATTACCGTTGCCAGCTTCCAGCAGCTGCTAGCATGCAAAAGGGCTCGAGAAGTAAAAGGCAGTGCTGTGCTGCACCTTCGCCTTCGCACGCGTAAGCCACGTAAGTGCACTGTGTACTTGTCTCCTCTGCTTGCATCTACCGGGATACTTAATTCTCTGCATCTCGGAGCCTAAAGGTAAGAGCAGCTGTTTCCACAGAAGCTGGCTGGTGCTATAGGTAGCAGCACAAGCAGCTGTCTTTGGAGTTCCTTCTGCTGCTGCTAGCGTGACTTTTCCAGGCAAGCGAGTGGCAGCCACGCTTTCCCTGCAGCCCGTAGGATGCGCACACAAGCCATGTGCACGGCAGCTTCGTTCTTCGCTTTTTGTAACGCGTCGCGCTTTCATTGCCCCGGAGGCGAAGAGTCGTCTGCTTCTCGCACAGAAAGCTCTGCCGGCAGAGGAGCGCACCAGAGCACTGCTTCTGCCGGAACACGCCTGGCCCATACACACAATCCCTCTCAGCGCTACGTGGCACCACACTCTGCCTCTCCTGTGCTCCGCATCTAAACGGAAAGGCCCTCGGCTACGTCGCGCACAGAGAACTGTGCCAGAACAACGCGCTTCCCGGCGCTGGCCCCTGCGGCTCGGAGAAACTTGGATTTGCACCACATTCCCGGGCAGCCCCCTTTACAAGCTGCACAGCGCCCTCGGATCGCGGTGCTCTTTGCACGGTCCTTGTCAGCTCCAAGTACCCCCCCCGCGCACGTTACAGGCTCATAAAGACCAAGGATGCGAGTAGCCGTCTCGCCCAGAAAAATGTACCGGCGCAAAAGCACGATCTTCGTTACCCGTTCTCGTCGGCCAGACGGTTGTGCTCTGTCGAAAGGCTTGGACACCTAAACACTCCCGCGCTGCTTTCCCGGCACATTTCTCTAAGCGGAGAGCTAGACGGGCAGTTCGGACCCCATCGAAACAGAAGGAGAATGATTCTACCTGGAGCTGAGGCAAATCCGTGCACAGCACATGCTGCGTGCCAGCACTGTACACGCTGAGGAGCAGCAAAGCTGAGTGCCACCGCTGGGCTTCAGTTCTCTCCAGACGGCAGAAGGCGAAGATTGAAGCCGCAGAGCACGGGGCTTCTGTGTGCTCGGCACCGTCTTTCCAAAGCCCAGGCAAACGCGCCTTCACAAGCCCGCTCAGCCGAGAATACGCTGGCTGGCTCGGGAAGTAAACGCGCAGCCCTTCGACTTCGTCCCACAACCTGGCTAGAAAGCAGTTTCTTACAGCTTCCGTGTTGCAGAGTCCCTGCAGCTTGAGCTCACCCCGAAGGACGCGTCAAAAAAGGAGGCGTTCTTGAAGCCCCCCTTCTCCAAGCACAAACACACTGAGGCTCTGCAGCTTCCTTCTCAGATGGCCATGCCGTCACACTGGTCGCGCTGGCATTACCGTTGCCAGCTTCCAGCAGCTGCTAGCATGCAAAAGGGCTCGAGAAGTAAAAGGCAGTGCTGTGCTGCACCTTCGCCTTCGCACGCGTAAGCCACGTAAGTGCACTGTGTACTTGTCTCCTCTGCTTGCATCTACCGGGATACTTAATTCTCTGCATCTCGGAGCCTAAAGGTAAGAGCAGCTGTTTCCACAGAAGCTGGCTGGTGCTATAGGTAGCAGCACAAGCAGCTGTCTTTGGAGTTCCTTCTGCTGCTGCTAGCGTGACTTTTCCAGGCAAGCGAGTGGCAGCCACGCTTTCCCTGCAGCCCGTAGGATGCGCACACAAGCCATGTGCACGGCAGCTTCGTTCTTCGCTTTTTGTAACGCGTCGCGCTTTCATTGCCCCGGAGGCGAAGAGTCGTCTGCTTCTCGCACAGAAAGCTCTGCCGGCAGAGGAGCGCACCAGAGCACTGCTTCTGCCGGAACACGCCTGGCCCATACACACAATCCCTCTCAGCGCTACGTGGCACCACACTCTGCCTCTCCTGTGCTCCGCATCTAAACGGAAAGGCCCTCGGCTACGTCGCGCACAGAGAACTGTGCCAGAACAACGCGCTTCCCGGCGCTGGCCCCTGCGGCTCGGAGAAACTTGGATTTGCACCACATTCCCGGGCAGCCCCCTTTACAAGCTGCACAGCGCCCTCGGATCGCGGTGCTCTTTGCACGGTCCTTGTCAGCTCCAAGTACCCCCCCCGCGCACGTTACAGGCTCATAAAGACCAAGGATGCGAGTAGCCGTCTCGCCCAGAAAAATGTACCGGCGCAAAAGCACGATCTTCGTTACCCGTTCTCGTCGGCCAGACGGTTGTGCTCTGTCGAAAGGCTTGGACACCTAAACACTCCCGCGCTGCTTTCCCGGCACATTTCTCTAAGCGGAGAGCTAGACGGGCAGTTCGGACCCCATCGAAACAGAAGGAGAATGATTCTACCTGGAGCTGAGGCAAATCCGTGCACAGCACATGCTGCGTGCCAGCACTGTACACGCTGAGGAGCAGCAAAGCTGAGTGCCACCGCTGGGCTTCAGTTCTCTCCAGACGGCAGAAGGCGAAGATTGAAGCCGCAGAGCACGGGGCTTCTGTGTGCTCGGCACCGTCTTTCCAAAGCCCAGGCAAACGCGCCTTCACAAGCCCGCTCAGCCGAGAATACGCTGGCTGGCTCGGGAAGTAAACGCGCAGCCCTTCGACTTCGTCCCACAACCTGGCTAGAAAGCAGTTTCTTACAGCTTCCGTGTTGCAGAGTCCCTGCAGCTTGAGCTCCCCCCGAAGGACGCGTCAAAAAAGGAGGCGTTCTTGAAGCCCCCCTTCTCCAAGCACAAACACACTGAGGCTCTGCAGCTTCCTTCTCAGATGGCCATGCCGTCACACTGGTCGCGCTGGCATTACCGTTGCCAGCTTCCAGCAGCTGCTAGCATGCAAAAGGGCTCGAGAAGTAAAAGGCAGTGCTGTGCTGCACCTTCGCCTTCGCACGCGTAAGCCACGTAAGTGCACTGTGTACTTGTCTCCTCTGCTTGCATCTACCGGGATACTTAATTCTCTGCATCTCGGAGCCTAAAGGTAAGAGCAGCTGTTTCCACAGAAGCTGGCTGGTGCTATAGGTAGCAGCACAAGCAGCTGTCTTTGGAGTTCCTTCTGCTGCTGCTAGCGTGACTTTTCCAGGCAAGCGAGTGGCAGCCACGCTTTCCCTGCAGCCCGTAGGATGCGCACACAAGCCATGTGCACGGCAGCTTCGTTCTTCGCTTTTTGTAACGCGTCGCGCTTTCATTGCCCCGGAGGCGAAGAGTCGTCTGCTTCTCGCCCAGAAAGCTCTGCCGGCAGAGGGGCGCACCAGAGAACTGCTTCTGCCGGAACACGCCTGGCCCATACACACAATCCCTCTCAGCGCTACGTGGCACCACACTCTGCCTCTCCTGTGCTCCGCATCTAAACGGAAAGGCCCTCGGCTACGTCGCGCACAGAGAACTGTGCCAGAACAACGCGCTTCCCGGCGCTGGCCCCTGCGGCTCGGAGAAACTTGGATTTGCACCACATTCCCGGGCAGCCCCCTTTACAAGCTGCACAGCGCCCTCGGATCGCGGTGCTCTTTGCACGGTCCTTGTCAGCTCCAAGTACCCCCCCCGCGCACGTTACAGGCTCATAAAGACCAAGGATGCGAGTAGCCGTCTCGCCCAGAAAAATGTACCGGCGCAAAAGCACGATCTTCGTTACCCGTTCTCGTCGGCCAGACGGTTGTGCTCTGTCGAAAGGCTTGGACACCTAAACACTCCCGCGCTGCTTTCCCGGCACATTTCTCTAAGCGGAGAGCTAGACGGGCAGTTCGGACCCCATCGAAACAGAAGGAGAATGATTCTACCTGGAGCTGAGGCAAATCCGTGCACAGCACATGCTGCGTGCCAGCACTGTACACGCTGAGGAGCAGCAAAGCTGAGTGCCACCGCTGGGCTTCAGTTCTCTCCAGACGGCAGAAGGCGAAGATTGAAGCCGCAGAGCACGGGGCTTCTGTGTGCTCGGCACCGTCTTTCCAAAGCCCAGGCAAACGCGCCTTCACAAGCCCGCTCAGCCGAGAATACGCTGGCTGGCTCGGGAAGTAAACGCGCAGCCCTTCGACTTCGTCCCACAACCTGGCTAGAAAGCAGTTTCTTACAGCTTCCGTGTTGCAGAGTCCCTGCAGCTTGAGCTCACCCCGAAGGACGCGTCAAAAAAGGAGGCGTTCTTGAAGCCCCCCTTCTCCAAGCACAAACACACTGAGGCTCTGCAGCTTCCTTCTCAGATGGCCATGCCGTCACACTGGTCGCGCTGGCATTACCGTTGCCAGCTTCCAGCAGCTGCTAGCATGCAAAAGGGCTCGAGAAGTAAAAGGCAGTGCTGTGCTGCACCTTCGCCTTCGCACGCGTAAGCCACGTAAGTGCACTGTGTACTTGTCTCCTCTGCTTGCATCTACCGGGATACTTAATTCTCTGCATCTCGGAGCCTAAAGGTAAGAGCAGCTGTTTCCACAGAAGCTGGCTGGTGCTATAGGTAGCAGCACAAGCAGCTGTCTTTGGAGTTCCTTCTGCTGCTGCTAGCGTGACTTTTCCAGGCAAGCGAGTGGCAGCCACGCTTTCCCTGCAGCCCGTAGGATGCGCACACAAGCCATGTGCACGGCAGCTTCGTTCTTCGCTTTTTGTAACGCGTCGCGCTTTCATTGCCCCGGAGGCGAAGAGTCGTCTGCTTCTCGCCCAGAAAGCTCTGCCGGCAGAGGAGCGCACCAGAGCACTGCTTCTGCCGGAACACGCCTGGCCCATACACACAATCCCTCTCAGCGCTACGTGGCACCACACTCTGCCTCTCCTGTGCTCCGCATCTAAACGGAAAGGCCCTCGGCTACGTCGCGCACAGAGAACTGTGCCAGAACAACGCGCTTCCCGGCGCTGGCCCCTGCGGCTCGGAGAAACTTGGATTTGCACCACATTCCCGGGCAGCCCCCTTTACAAGCTGCACAGCGCCCTCGGATCGCGGTGCTCTTTGCACGGTCCTTGTCAGCTCCAAGTACCCCCCCCGCGCACGTTACAGGCTCATAAAGACCAAGGATGCGAGTAGCCGTCTCGCCCAGAAAAATGTACCGGCGCAAAAGCACGATCTTCGTTACCCGTTCTCGTCGGCCAGACGGTTGTGCTCTGTCGAAAGGCTTGGACACCTAAACACTCCCGCGCTGCTTTCCCGGCACATTTCTCTAAGCGGAGAGCTAGACGGGCAGTTCGGACCCCATCGAAACAGAAGGAGAATGATTCTACCTGGAGCTGAGGCAAATCCGTGCACAGCACATGCTGCGTGCCAGCACTGTACACGCTGAGGAGCAGCAAAGCTGAGTGCCACCGCTGGGCTTCAGTTCTCTCCAGACGGCAGAAGGCGAAGATTGAAGCCGCAGAGCACGGGGCTTCTGTGTGCTCGGCACCGTCTTTCCAAAGCCCAGGCAAACGCGCCTTCACAAGCCCGCTCAGCCGAGAATACGCTGGCTGGCTCGGGAAGTAAACGCGCAGCCCTTCGACTTCGTCCCACAACCTGGCTAGAAAGCAGTTTCTTACAGCTTCCGTGTTGCAGAGTCCCTGCAGCTTGAGCTCACCCCGAAGGACGCGTCAAAAAAGGAGGCGTTCTTGAAGCCCCCCTTCTCCAAGCACAAACACACGGAGGCTCTGCAGCTTCCTTCTCAGATGGCCATGCCGTCACACTGGTCGCGCTGGCATTACCGTTGCCAGCTTCCAGCAGCTGCTAGCATGCAAAAGGGCTCGAGAAGTAAAAGGCAGTGCTGTGCTGCACCTTCGCCTTCGCACGCGTAAGCCACGTAAGTGCACTGTGTACTTGTCTCCTCTGCTTGCATCTACCGGGATACTTAATTCTCTGCATCTCGGAGCCTAAAGGTAAGAGCAGCTGTTTCCACAGAAGCTGGCTGGTGCTATAGGTAGCAGCACAAGCAGCTGTCTTTGGAGTTCCTTCTGCTGCTGCTAGCGTGACTTTTCCAGGCAAGCGAGTGGCAGCCACGCTTTCCCTGCAGCCCGTAGGATGCGCACACAAGCCATGTGCACGGCAGCTTCGTTCTTCGCTTTTTGTAACGCGTCGCGCTTTCATTGCCCCGGAGGCGAAGAGTCGTCTGCTTCTCGCCCAGAAAGCTCTGCCGGCAGAGGAGCGCACCAGAGCACTGCTTCTGCCGGAACACGCCTGGCCCATACACACAATCCCTCTCAGCGCTACGTGGCACCACACTCTGCCTCTCCTGTGCTCCGCATCTAAACGGAAAGGCCCTCGGCTACGTCGCGCACAGAGAACTGTGCCAGAACAACGCGCTTCCCGGCGCTGGCCCCTGCGGCTCGGAGAAACTTGGATTTGCACCACATTCCCGGGCAGCCCCCTTTACAAGCTGCACAGCGCCCTCGGATCGCGGTGCTCTTTGCACGGTCCTTGTCAGCTCCAAGTACCCCCCCCGCGCACGTTACAGGCTCATAAAGACCAAGGATGCGAGTAGCCGTCTCGCCCAGAAAAATGTACCGGCGCAAAAGCACGATCTTCGTTACCCGTTCTCGTCGGCCAGACGGTTGTGCTCTGTCGAAAGGCTTGGACACCTAAACACTCCCGCGCTGCTTTCCCGGCACATTTCTCTAAGCGGAGAGCTAGACGGGCAGTTCGGACCCCATCGAAACAGAAGGAGAATGATTCTACCTGGAGCTGAGGCAAATCCGTGCACAGCACATGCTGCGTGCCAGCACTGTACACGCTGAGGAGCAGCAAAGCTGAGTGCCACCGCTGGGCTTCAGTTCTCTCCAGACGGCAGAAGGCGAAGATTGAAGCCGCAGAGCACGGGGCTTCTGTGTGCTCGGCACCGTCTTTCCAAAGCCCAGGCAAACGCGCCTTCACAAGCCCGCTCAGCCGAGAATACGCTGGCTGGCTCGGGAAGTAAACGCGCAGCCCTTCGACTTCGTCCCACAACCTGGCTAGAAAGCAGTTTCTTACAGCTTCCGTGTTGCAGAGTCCCTGCAGCTTGAGCTCACCCCGAAGGACGCGTCAAAAAAGGAGGCGTTCTTGAAGCCCCCCTTCTCCAAGCACAAACACACTGAGGCTCTGCAGCTTCCTTCTCAGATGGCCATGCCGTCACACTGGTCGCGCTGGCATTACCGTTGCCAGCTTCCAGCAGCTGCTAGCATGCAAAAGGGCTCGAGAAGTAAAAGGCAGTGCTGTGCTGCACCTTCGCCTTCGCACGCGTAAGCCACGTAAGTGCACTGTGTACTTGTCTCCTCTGCTTGCATCTACCGGGATACTTAATTCTCTGCATCTCGGAGCCTAAAGGTAAGAGCAGCTGTTTCCACAGAAGCTGGCTGGTGCTATAGGTAGCAGCACAAGCAGCTGTCTTTGGAGTTCCTTCTGCTGCTGCTAGCGTGACTTTTCCAGGCAAGCGAGTGGCAGCCACGCTTTCCCTGCAGCCCGTAGGATGCGCACACAAGCCATGTGCACGGCAGCTTCGTTCTTCGCTTTTTGTAACGCGTCGCGCTTTCATTGCCCCGGAGGCGAAGAGTCGTCTGCTTCTCGCCCAGAAAGCTCTGCCGGCAGAGGGGCGCACCAGAGAACTGCTTCTGCCGGAACACGCCTGGCCCATACACACAATCCCTCTCAGCGCTACGTGGCACCACACTCTGCCTCTCCTGTGCTCCGCATCTAAACGGAAAGGCCCTCGGCTACGTCGCGCACAGAGAACTGTGCCAGAACAACGCGCTTCCCGGCGCTGGCCCCTGCGGCTCGGAGAAACTTGGATTTGCACCACATTCCCGGGCAGCCCCCTTTACAAGCTGCACAGCGCCCTCGGATCGCGGTGCTCTTTGCACGGTCCTTGTCAGCTCCAAGTACCCCCCCCGCGCACGTTACAGGCTCATAAAGACCAAGGATGCGAGTAGCCGTCTCGCCCAGAAAAATGTACCGGCGCAAAAGCACGATCTTCGTTACCCGTTCTCGTCGGCCAGACGGTTGTGCTCTGTCGAAAGGCTTGGACACCTAAACACTCCCGCGCTGCTTTCCCGGCACATTTCTCTAAGCGGAGAGCTAGACGGGCAGTTCGGACCCCATCGAAACAGAAGGAGAATGATTCTACCTGGAGCTGAGGCAAATCCGTGCACAGCACATGCTGCGTGCCAGCACTGTACACGCTGAGGAGCAGCAAAGCTGAGTGCCACCGCTGGGCTTCAGTTCTCTCCAGACGGCAGAAGGCGAAGATTGAAGCCGCAGAGCACGGGGCTTCTGTGTGCTCGGCACCGTCTTTCCAAAGCCCAGGCAAACGCGCCTTCACAAGCCCGCTCAGCCGAGAATACGCTGGCTGGCTCGGGAAGTAAACGCGCAGCCCTTCGACTTCGTCCCACAACCTGGCTAGAAAGCAGTTTCTTACAGCTTCCGTGTTGCAGAGTCCCTGCAGCTTGAGCTCCCCCCGAAGGACGCGTCAAAAAAGGAGGCGTTCTTGAAGCCCCCCTTCTCCAAGCACAAACACACGGAGGCTCTGCAGCTTCCTTCTCAGATGGCCATGCCGTCACACTGGTCGCGCTGGCATTACCGTTGCCAGCTTCCAGCAGCTGCTAGCATGCAAAAGGGCTCGAGAAGTAAAAGGCAGTGCTGTGCTGCACCTTCGCCTTCGCACGCGTAAGCCACGTAAGTGCACTGTGTACTTGTCTCCTCTGCTTGCATCTACCGGGATACTTAATTCTCTGCATCTCGGAGCCTAAAGGTAAGAGCAGCTGTTTCCACAGAAGCTGGCTGGTGCTATAGGTAGCAGCACAAGCAGCTGTCTTTGGAGTTCCTTCTGCTGCTGCTAGCGTGACTTTTCCAGGCAAGCGAGTGGCAGCCACGCTTTCCCTGCAGCCCGTAGGATGCGCACACAAGCCATGTGCACGGCAGCTTCGTTCTTCGCTTTTTGTAACGCGTCGCGCTTTCATTGCCCCGGAGGCGAAGAGTCGTCTGCTTCTCGCACAGAAAGCTCTGCCGGCAGAGGAGCGCACCAGAGCACTGCTTCTGCCGGAACACGCCTGGCCCATACACACAATCCCTCTCAGCGCTACGTGGCACCACACTCTGCCTCTCCTGTGCTCCGCATCTAAACGGAAAGGCCCTCGGCTACGTCGCGCACAGAGAACTGTGCCAGAACAACGCGCTTCCCGGCGCTGGCCCCTGCGGCTCGGAGAAACTTGGATTTGCACCACATTCCCGGGCAGCCCCCTTTACAAGCTGCACAGCGCCCTCGGATCGCGGTGCTCTTTGCACGGTCCTTGTCAGCTCCAAGTACCCCCCCCGCGCACGTTACAGGCTCATAAAGACCAAGGATGCGAGTAGCCGTCTCGCCCAGAAAAATGTACCGGCGCAAAAGCACGATCTTCGTTACCCGTTCTCGTCGGCCAGACGGTTGTGCTCTGTCGAAAGGCTTGGACACCTAAACACTCCCGCGCTGCTTTCCCGGCACATTTCTCTAAGCGGAGAGCTAGACGGGCAGTTCGGACCCCATCGAAACAGAAGGAGAATGATTCTACCTGGAGCTGAGGCAAATCCGTGCACAGCACATGCTGCGTGCCAGCACTGTACACGCTGAGGAGCAGCAAAGCTGAGTGCCACCGCTGGGCTTCAGTTCTCTCCAGACGGCAGAAGGCGAAGATTGAAGCCGCAGAGCACGGGGCTTCTGTGTGCTCGGCACCGTCTTTCCAAAGCCCAGGCAAACGCGCCTTCACAAGCCCGCTCAGCCGAGAATACGCTGGCTGGCTCGGGAAGTAAACGCGCAGCCCTTCGACTTCGTCCCACAACCTGGCTAGAAAGCAGTTTCTTACAGCTTCCGTGTTGCAGAGTCCCTGCAGCTTGAGCTCCCCCCGAAGGACGCGTCAAAAAAGGAGGCGTTCTTGAAGCCCCCCTTCTCCAAGCACAAACACACTGAGGCTCTGCAGCTTCCTTCTCAGATGGCCATGCCGTCACACTGGTCGCGCTGGCATTACCGTTGCCAGCTTCCAGCAGCTGCTAGCATGCAAAAGGGCTCGAGAAGTAAAAGGCAGTGCTGTGCTGCACCTTCGCCTTCGCACGCGTAAGCCACGTAAGTGCACTGTGTACTTGTCTCCTCTGCTTGCATCTACCGGGATACTTAATTCTCTGCATCTCGGAGCCTAAAGGTAAGAGCAGCTGTTTCCACAGAAGCTGGCTGGTGCTATAGGTAGCAGCACAAGCAGCTGTCTTTGGAGTTCCTTCTGCTGCTGCTAGCGTGACTTTTCCAGGCAAGCGAGTGGCAGCCACGCTTTCCCTGCAGCCCGTAGGATGCGCACACAAGCCATGTGCACGGCAGCTTCGTTCTTCGCTTTTTGTAACGCGTCGCGCTTTCATTGCCCCGGAGGCGAAGAGTCGTCTGCTTCTCGCCCAGAAAGCTCTGCCGGCAGAGGGGCGCACCAGAGAACTGCTTCTGCCGGAACACGCCTGGCCCATACACACAATCCCTCTCAGCGCTACGTGGCACCACACTCTGCCTCTCCTGTGCTCCGCATCTAAACGGAAAGGCCCTCGGCTACGTCGCGCACAGAGAACTGTGCCAGAACAACGCGCTTCCCGGCGCTGGCCCCTGCGGCTCGGAGAAACTTGGATTTGCACCACATTCCCGGGCAGCCCCCTTTACAAGCTGCACAGCGCCCTCGGATCGCGGTGCTCTTTGCACGGTCCTTGTCAGCTCCAAGTACCCCCCCCCGCGCACGTTACAGGCTCATAAAGACCAAGGATGCGAGTAGCCGTCTCGCCCAGAAAAATGTACCGGCGCAAAAGCACGATCTTCGTTACCCGTTCTCGTCGGCCAGACGGTTGTGCTCTGTCGAAAGGCTTGGACACCTAAACACTCCCGCGCTGCTTTCCCGGCACATTTCTCTAAGCGGAGAGCTAGACGGGCAGTTCGGACCCCATCGAAACAGAAGGAGAATGATTCTACCTGGAGCTGAGGCAAATCCGTGCACAGCACATGCTGCGTGCCAGCACTGTACACGCTGAGGAGCAGCAAAGCTGAGTGCCACCGCTGGGCTTCAGTTCTCTCCAGACGGCAGAAGGCGAAGATTGAAGCCGCAGAGCACGGGGCTTCTGTGTGCTCGGCACCGTCTTTCCAAAGCCCAGGCAAACGCGCCTTCACAAGCCCGCTCAGCCGAGAATACGCTGGCTGGCTCGGGAAGTAAACGCGCAGCCCTTCGACTTCGTCCCACAACCTGGCTAGAAAGCAGTTTCTTACAGCTTCCGTGTTGCAGAGTCCCTGCAGCTTGAGCTCACCCCGAAGGACGCGTCAAAAAAGGAGGCGTTCTTGAAGCCCCCCTTCTCCAAGCACAAACACACTGAGGCTCTGCAGCTTCCTTCTCAGATGGCCATGCCGTCACACTGGTCGCGCTGGCATTACCGTTGCCAGCTTCCAGCAGCTGCTAGCATGCAAAAGGGCTCGAGAAGTAAAAGGCAGTGCTGTGCTGCACCTTCGCCTTCGCACGCGTAAGCCACGTAAGTGCACTGTGTACTTGTCTCCTCTGCTTGCATCTACCGGGATACTTAATTCTCTGCATCTCGGAGCCTAAAGGTAAGAGCAGCTGTTTCCACAGAAGCTGGCTGGTGCTATAGGTAGCAGCACAAGCAGCTGTCTTTGGAGTTCCTTCTGCTGCTGCTAGCGTGACTTTTCCAGGCAAGCGAGTGGCAGCCACGCTTTCCCTGCAGCCCGTAGGATGCGCACACAAGCCATGTGCACGGCAGCTTCGTTCTTCGCTTTTTGTAACGCGTCGCGCTTTCATTGCCCCGGAGGCGAAGAGTCGTCTGCTTCTCGCACAGAAAGCTCTGCCGGCAGAGGAGCGCACCAGAGCACTGCTTCTGCCGGAACACGCCTGGCCCATACACACAATCCCTCTCAGCGCTACGTGGCACCACACTCTGCCTCTCCTGTGCTCCGCATCTAAACGGAAAGGCCCTCGGCTACGTCGCGCACAGAGAACTGTGCCAGAACAACGCGCTTCCCGGCGCTGGCCCCTGCGGCTCGGAGAAACTTGGATTTGCACCACATTCCCGGGCAGCCCCCTTTACAAGCTGCACAGCGCCCTCGGATCGCGGTGCTCTTTGCACGGTCCTTGTCAGCTCCAAGTACCCCCCCCGCGCACGTTACAGGCTCATAAAGACCAAGGATGCGAGTAGCCGTCTCGCCCAGAAAAATGTACCGGCGCAAAAGCACGATCTTCGTTACCCGTTCTCGTCGGCCAGACGGTTGTGCTCTGTCGAAAGGCTTGGACACCTAAACACTCCCGCGCTGCTTTCCCGGCACATTTCTCTAAGCGGAGAGCTAGACGGGCAGTTCGGACCCCATCGAAACAGAAGGAGAATGATTCTACCTGGAGCTGAGGCAAATCCGTGCACAGCACATGCTGCGTGCCAGCACTGTACACGCTGAGGAGCAGCAAAGCTGAGTGCCACCGCTGGGCTTCAGTTCTCTCCAGACGGCAGAAGGCGAAGATTGAAGCCGCAGAGCACGGGGCTTCTGTGTGCTCGGCACCGTCTTTCCAAAGCCCAGGCAAACGCGCCTTCACAAGCCCGCTCAGCCGAGAATACGCTGGCTGGCTCGGGAAGTAAACGCGCAGCCCTTCGACTTCGTCCCACAACCTGGCTAGAAAGCAGTTTCTTACAGCTTCCGTGTTGCAGAGTCCCTGCAGCTTGAGCTCACCCCGAAGGACGCGTCAAAAAAGGAGGCGTTCTTGAAGCCCCCCTTCTCCAAGCACAAACACACGGAGGCTCTGCAGCTTCCTTCTCAGATGGCCATGCCGTCACACTGGTCGCGCTGGCATTACCGTTGCCAGCTTCCAGCAGCTGCTAGCATGCAAAAGGGCTCGAGAAGTAAAAGGCAGTGCTGTGCTGCACCTTCGCCTTCGCACGCGTAAGCCACGTAAGTGCACTGTGTACTTGTCTCCTCTGCTTGCATCTACCGGGATACTTAATTCTCTGCATCTCGGAGCCTAAAGGTAAGAGCAGCTGTTTCCACAGAAGCTGGCTGGTGCTATAGGTAGCAGCACAAGCAGCTGTCTTTGGAGTTCCTTCTGCTGCTGCTAGCGTGACTTTTCCAGGCAAGCGAGTGGCAGCCACGCTTTCCCTGCAGCCCGTAGGATGCGCACACAAGCCATGTGCACGGCAGCTTCGTTCTTCGCTTTTTGTAACGCGTCGCGCTTTCATTGCCCCGGAGGCGAAGAGTCGTCTGCTTCTCGCCCAGAAAGCTCTGCCGGCAGAGGAGCGCACCAGAGCACTGCTTCTGCCGGAACACGCCTGGCCCATACACACAATCCCTCTCAGCGCTACGTGGCACCACACTCTGCCTCTCCTGTGCTCCGCATCTAAACGGAAAGGCCCTCGGCTACGTCGCGCACAGAGAACTGTGCCAGAACAACGCGCTTCCCGGCGCTGGCCCCTGCGGCTCGGAGAAACTTGGATTTGCACCACATTCCCGGGCAGCCCCCTTTACAAGCTGCACAGCGCCCTCGGATCGCGGTGCTCTTTGCACGGTCCTTGTCAGCTCCAAGTACCCCCCCGCGCACGTTACAGGCTCATAAAGACCAAGGATGCGAGTAGCCGTCTCGCCCAGAAAAATGTACCGGCGCAAAAGCACGATCTTCGTTACCCGTTCTCGTCGGCCAGACGGTTGTGCTCTGTCGAAAGGCTTGGACACCTAAACACTCCCGCGCTGCTTTCCCGGCACATTTCTCTAAGCGGAGAGCTAGACGGGCAGTTCGGACCCCATCGAAACAGAAGGAGAATGATTCTACCTGGAGCTGAGGCAAATCCGTGCACAGCACATGCTGCGTGCCAGCACTGTACACGCTGAGGAGCAGCAAAGCTGAGTGCCACCGCTGGGCTTCAGTTCTCTCCAGACGGCAGAAGGCGAAGATTGAAGCCGCAGAGCACGGGGCTTCTGTGTGCTCGGCACCGTCTTTCCAAAGCCCAGGCAAACGCGCCTTCACAAGCCCGCTCAGCCGAGAATACGCTGGCTGGCTCGGGAAGTAAACGCGCAGCCCTTCGACTTCGTCCCACAACCTGGCTAGAAAGCAGTTTCTTACAGCTTCCGTGTTGCAGAGTCCCTGCAGCTTGAGCTCCCCCCGAAGGACGCGTCAAAAAAGGAGGCGTTCTTGAAGCCCCCCTTCTCCAAGCACAAACACACTGAGGCTCTGCAGCTTCCTTCTCAGATGGCCATGCCGTCACACTGGTCGCGCTGGCATTACCGTTGCCAGCTTCCAGCAGCTGCTAGCATGCAAAAGGGCTCGAGAAGTAAAAGGCAGTGCTGTGCTGCACCTTCGCCTTCGCACGCGTAAGCCACGTAAGTGCACTGTGTACTTGTCTCCTCTGCTTGCATCTACCGGGATACTTAATTCTCTGCATCTCGGAGCCTAAAGGTAAGAGCAGCTGTTTCCACAGAAGCTGGCTGGTGCTATAGGTAGCAGCACAAGCAGCTGTCTTTGGAGTTCCTTCTGCTGCTGCTAGCGTGACTTTTCCAGGCAAGCGAGTGGCAGCCACGCTTTCCCTGCAGCCCGTAGGATGCGCACACAAGCCATGTGCACGGCAGCTTCGTTCTTCGCTTTTTGTAACGCGTCGCGCTTTCATTGCCCCGGAGGCGAAGAGTCGTCTGCTTCTCGCCCAGAAAGCTCTGCCGGCAGAGGGGCGCACCAGAGCACTGCTTCTGCCGGAACACGCCTGGCCCATACACACAATCCCTCTCAGCGCTACGTGGCACCACACTCTGCCTCTCCTGTGCTCCGCATCTAAACGGAAAGGCCCTCGGCTACGTCGCGCACAGAGAACTGTGCCAGAACAACGCGCTTCCCGGCGCTGGCCCCTGCGGCTCGGAGAAACTTGGATTTGCACCACATTCCCGGGCAGCCCCCTTTACAAGCTGCACAGCGCCCTCGGATCGCGGTGCTCTTTGCACGGTCCTTGTCAGCTCCAAGTACCCCCCCGCGCACGTTACAGGCTCATAAAGACCAAGGATGCGAGTAGCCGTCTCGCCCAGAAAAATGTACCGGCGCAAAAGCACGATCTTCGTTACCCGTTCTCGTCGGCCAGACGGTTGTGCTCTGTCGAAAGGCTTGGACACCTAAACACTCCCGCGCTGCTTTCCCGGCACATTTCTCTAAGCGGAGAGCTAGACGGGCAGTTCGGACCCCATCGAAACAGAAGGAGAATGATTCTACCTGGAGCTGAGGCAAATCCGTGCACAGCACATGCTGCGTGCCAGCACTGTACACGCTGAGGAGCAGCAAAGCTGAGTGCCACCGCTGGGCTTCAGTTCTCTCCAGACGGCAGAAGGCGAAGATTGAAGCCGCAGAGCACGGGGCTTCTGTGTGCTCGGCACCGTCTTTCCAAAGCCCAGGCAAACGCGCCTTCACAAGCCCGCTCAGCCGAGAATACGCTGGCTGGCTCGGGAAGTAAACGCGCAGCCCTTCGACTTCGTCCCACAACCTGGCTAGAAAGCAGTTTCTTACAGCTTCCGTGTTGCAGAGTCCCTGCAGCTTGAGCTCACCCCGAAGGACGCGTCAAAAAAGGAGGCGTTCTTGAAGCCCCCCTTCTCCAAGCACAAACACACGGAGGCTCTGCAGCTTCCTTCTCAGATGGCCATGCCGTCACACTGGTCGCGCTGGCATTACCGTTGCCAGCTTCCAGCAGCTGCTAGCATGCAAAAGGGCTCGAGAAGTAAAAGGCAGTGCTGTGCTGCACCTTCGCCTTCGCACGCGTAAGCCACGTAAGTGCACTGTGTACTTGTCTCCTCTGCTTGCATCTACCGGGATACTTAATTCTCTGCATCTCGGAGCCTAAAGGTAAGAGCAGCTGTTTCCACAGAAGCTGGCTGGTGCTATAGGTAGCAGCACAAGCAGCTGTCTTTGGAGTTCCTTCTGCTGCTGCTAGCGTGACTTTTCCAGGCAAGCGAGTGGCAGCCACGCTTTCCCTGCAGCCCGTAGGATGCGCACACAAGCCATGTGCACGGCAGCTTCGTTCTTCGCTTTTTGTAACGCGTCGCGCTTTCATTGCCCCGGAGGCGAAGAGTCGTCTGCTTCTCGCACAGAAAGCTCTGCCGGCAGAGGAGCGCACCAGAGCACTGCTTCTGCCGGAACACGCCTGGCCCATACACACAATCCCTCTCAGCGCTACGTGGCACCACACTCTGCCTCTCCTGTGCTCCGCATCTAAACGGAAAGGCCCTCGGCTACGTCGCGCACAGAGAACTGTGCCAGAACAACGCGCTTCCCGGCGCTGGCCCCTGCGGCTCGGAGAAACTTGGATTTGCACCACATTCCCGGGCAGCCCCCTTTACAAGCTGCACAGCGCCCTCGGATCGCGGTGCTCTTTGCACGGTCCTTGTCAGCTCCAAGTACCCCCCCCGCGCACGTTACAGGCTCATAAAGACCAAGGATGCGAGTAGCCGTCTCGCCCAGAAAAATGTACCGGCGCAAAAGCACGATCTTCGTTACCCGTTCTCGTCGGCCAGACGGTTGTGCTCTGTCGAAAGGCTTGGACACCTAAACACTCCCGCGCTGCTTTCCCGGCACATTTCTCTAAGCGGAGAGCTAGACGGGCAGTTCGGACCCCATCGAAACAGAAGGAGAATGATTCTACCTGGAGCTGAGGCAAATCCGTGCACAGCACATGCTGCGTGCCAGCACTGTACACGCTGAGGAGCAGCAAAGCTGAGTGCCACCGCTGGGCTTCAGTTCTCTCCAGACGGCAGAAGGCGAAGATTGAAGCCGCAGAGCACGGGGCTTCTGTGTGCTCGGCACCGTCTTTCCAAAGCCCAGGCAAACGCGCCTTCACAAGCCCGCTCAGCCGAGAATACGCTGGCTGGCTCGGGAAGTAAACGCGCAGCCCTTCGACTTCGTCCCACAACCTGGCTAGAAAGCAGTTTCTTACAGCTTCCGTGTTGCAGAGTCCCTGCAGCTTGAGCTCCCCCCGAAGGACGCGTCAAAAAAGGAGGCGTTCTTGAAGCCCCCCTTCTCCAAGCACAAACACACTGAGGCTCTGCAGCTTCCTTCTCAGATGGCCATGCCGTCACACTGGTCGCGCTGGCATTACCGTTGCCAGCTTCCAGCAGCTGCTAGCATGCAAAAGGGCTCGAGAAGTAAAAGGCAGTGCTGTGCTGCACCTTCGCCTTCGCACGCGTAAGCCACGTAAGTGCACTGTGTACTAGTCTCCTCTGCTTGCATCTACCGGGATACTTAATTCTCTGCATCTCGGAGCCTAAAGGTAAGAGCAGCTGTTTCCACAGAAGCTGGCTGGTGCTATAGGTAGCAGCACAAGCAGCTGTCTTTGGAGTTCCTTCTGCTGCTGCTAGCGTGACTTTTCCAGGCAAGCGAGTGGCAGCCACGCTTTCCCTGCAGCCCGTAGGATGCGCACACAAGCCATGTGCACGGCAGCTTCGTTCTTCGCTTTTTGTAACGCGTCGCGCTTTCATTGCCCCGGAGGCGAAGAGTCGTCTGCTTCTCGCCCAGAAAGCTCTGCCGGCAGAGGAGCGCACCAGAGCACTGCTTCTGCCGGAACACGCCTGGCCCATACACACAATCCCTCTCAGCGCTACGTGGCACCACACTCTGCCTCTCCTGTGCTCCGCATCTAAACGGAAAGGCCCTCGGCTACGTCGCGCACAGAGAACTGTGCCAGAACAACGCGCTTCCCGGCGCTGGCCCCTGCGGCTCGGAGAAACTTGGATTTGCACCACATTCCCGGGCAGCCCCCTTTACAAGCTGCACAGCGCCCTCGGATCGCGGTGCTCTTTGCACGGTCCTTGTCAGCTCCAAGTACCCCCCCCGCGCACGTTACAGGCTCATAAAGACCAAGGATGCGAGTAGCCGTCTCGCCCAGAAAAATGTACCGGCGCAAAAGCACGATCTTCGTTACCCGTTCTCGTCGGCCAGACGGTTGTGCTCTGTCGAAAGGCTTGGACACCTAAACACTCCCGCGCTGCTTTCCCGGCACATTTCTCTAAGCGGAGAGCTAGACGGGCAGTTCGGACCCCATCGAAACAGAAGGAGAATGATTCTACCTGGAGCTGAGGCAAATCCGTGCACAGCACATGCTGCGTGCCAGCACTGTACACGCTGAGGAGCAGCAAAGCTGAGTGCCACCGCTGGGCTTCAGTTCTCTCCAGACGGCAGAAGGCGAAGATTGAAGCCGCAGAGCACGGGGCTTCTGTGTGCTCGGCACCGTCTTTCCAAAGCCCAGGCAAACGCGCCTTCACAAGCCCGCTCAGCCGAGAATACGCTGGCTGGCTCGGGAAGTAAACGCGCAGCCCTTCGACTTCGTCCCACAACCTGGCTAGAAAGCAGTTTCTTACAGCTTCCGTGTTGCAGAGTCCCTGCAGCTTGAGCTCACCCCGAAGGACGCGTCAAAAAAGGAGGCGTTCTTGAAGCCCCCCTTCTCCAAGCACAAACACACTGAGGCTCTGCAGCTTCCTTCTCAGATGGCCATGCCGTCACACTGGTCGCGCTGGCATTACCGTTGCCAGCTTCCAGCAGCTGCTAGCATGCAAAAGGGCTCGAGAAGTAAAAGGCAGTGCTGTGCTGCACCTTCGCCTTCGCACGCGTAAGCCACGTAAGTGCACTGTGTACTTGTCTCCTCTGCTTGCATCTACCGGGATACTTAATTCTCTGCATCTCGGAGCCTAAAGGTAAGAGCAGCTGTTTCCACAGAAGCTGGCTGGTGCTATAGGTAGCAGCACAAGCAGCTGTCTTTGGAGTTCCTTCTGCTGCTGCTAGCGTGACTTTTCCAGGCAAGCGAGTGGCAGCCACGCTTTCCCTGCAGCCCGTAGGATGCGCACACAAGCCATGTGCACGGCAGCTTCGTTCTTCGCTTTTTGTAACGCGTCGCGCTTTCATTGCCCCGGAGGCGAAGAGTCGTCTGCTTCTCGCACAGAAAGCTCTGCCGGCAGAGGAGCGCACCAGAGCACTGCTTCTGCCGGAACACGCCTGGCCCATACACACAATCCCTCTCAGCGCTACGTGGCACCACACTCTGCCTCTCCTGTGCTCCGCATCTAAACGGAAAGGCCCTCGGCTACGTCGCGCACAGAGAACTGTGCCAGAACAACGCGCTTCCCGGCGCTGGCCCCTGCGGCTCGGAGAAACTTGGATTTGCACCACATTCCCGGGCAGCCCCCTTTACAAGCTGCACAGCGCCCTCGGATCGCGGTGCTCTTTGCACGGTCCTTGTCAGCTCCAAGTACCCCCCCCGCGCACGTTACAGGCTCATAAAGACCAAGGATGCGAGTAGCCGTCTCGCCCAGAAAAATGTACCGGCGCAAAAGCACGATCTTCGTTACCCGTTCTCGTCGGCCAGACGGTTGTGCTCTGTCGAAAGGCTTGGACACCTAAACACTCCCGCGCTGCTTTCCCGGCACATTTCTCTAAGCGGAGAGCTAGACGGGCAGTTCGGACCCCATCGAAACAGAAGGAGAATGATTCTACCTGGAGCTGAGGCAAATCCGTGCACAGCACATGCTGCGTGCCAGCACTGTACACGCTGAGGAGCAGCAAAGCTGAGTGCCACCGCTGGGCTTCAGTTCTCTCCAGACGGCAGAAGGCGAAGATTGAAGCCGCAGAGCACGGGGCTTCTGTGTGCTCGGCACCGTCTTTCCAAAGCCCAGGCAAACGCGCCTTCACAAGCCCGCTCAGCCGAGAATACGCTGGCTGGCTCGGGAAGTAAACGCGCAGCCCTTCGACTTCGTCCCACAACCTGGCTAGAAAGCAGTTTCTTACAGCTTCCGTGTTGCAGAGTCCCTGCAGCTTGAGCTCCCCCCGAAGGACGCGTCAAAAAAGGAGGCGTTCTTGAAGCCCCCCTTCTCCAAGCACAAACACACTGAGGCTCTGCAGCTTCCTTCTCAGATGGCCATGCCGTCACACTGGTCGCGCTGGCATTACCGTTGCCAGCTTCCAGCAGCTGCTAGCATGCAAAAGGGCTCGAGAAGTAAAAGGCAGTGCTGTGCTGCACCTTCGCCTTCGCACGCGTAAGCCACGTAAGTGCACTGTGTACTTGTCTCCTCTGCTTGCATCTACCGGGATACTTAATTCTCTGCATCTCGGAGCCTAAAGGTAAGAGCAGCTGTTTCCACAGAAGCTGGCTGGTGCTATAGGTAGCAGCACAAGCAGCTGTCTTTGGAGTTCCTTCTGCTGCTGCTAGCGTGACTTTTCCAGGCAAGCGAGTGGCAGCCACGCTTTCCCTGCAGCCCGTAGGATGCGCACACAAGCCATGTGCACGGCAGCTTCGTTCTTCGCTTTTTGTAACGCGTCGCGCTTTCATTGCCCCGGAGGCGAAGAGTCGTCTGCTTCTCGCCCAGAAAGCTCTGCCGGCAGAGGGGCGCACCAGAGAACTGCTTCTGCCGGAACACGCCTGGCCCATACACACAATCCCTCTCAGCGCTACGTGGCACCACACTCTGCCTCTCCTGTGCTCCGCATCTAAACGGAAAGGCCCTCGGCTACGTCGCGCACAGAGAACTGTGCCAGAACAACGCGCTTCCCGGCGCTGGCCCCTGCGGCTCGGAGAAACTTGGATTTGCACCACATTCCCGGGCAGCCCCCTTTACAAGCTGCACAGCGCCCTCGGATCGCGGTGCTCTTTGCACGGTCCTTGTCAGCTCCAAGTACCCCCCCCGCGCACGTTACAGGCTCATAAAGACCAAGGATGCGAGTAGCCGTCTCGCCCAGAAAAATGTACCGGCGCAAAAGCACGATCTTCGTTACCCGTTCTCGTCGGCCAGACGGTTGTGCTCTGTCGAAAGGCTTGGACACCTAAACACTCCCGCGCTGCTTTCCCGGCACATTTCTCTAAGCGGAGAGCTAGACGGGCAGTTCGGACCCCATCGAAACAGAAGGAGAATGATTCTACCTGGAGCTGAGGCAAATCCGTGCACAGCACATGCTGCGTGCCAGCACTGTACACGCTGAGGAGCAGCAAAGCTGAGTGCCACCGCTGGGCTTCAGTTCTCTCCAGACGGCAGAAGGCGAAGATTGAAGCCGCAGAGCACGGGGCTTCTGTGTGCTCGGCACCGTCTTTCCAAAGCCCAGGCAAACGCGCCTTCACAAGCCCGCTCAGCCGAGAATACGCTGGCTGGCTCGGGAAGTAAACGCGCAGCCCTTCGACTTCGTCCCACAACCTGGCTAGAAAGCAGTTTCTTACAGCTTCCGTGTTGCAGAGTCCCTGCAGCTTGAGCTCCCCCCGAAGGACGCGTCAAAAAAGGAGGCGTTCTTGAAGCCCCCCTTCTCCAAGCACAAACACACGGAGGCTCTGCAGCTTCCTTCTCAGATGGCCATGCCGTCACACTGGTCGCGCTGGCATTACCGTTGCCAGCTTCCAGCAGCTGCTAGCATGCAAAAGGGCTCGAGAAGTAAAAGGCAGTGCTGTGCTGCACCTTCGCCTTCGCACGCGTAAGCCACGTAAGTGCACTGTGTACTTGTCTCCTCTGCTTGCATCTACCGGGATACTTAATTCTCTGCATCTCGGAGCCTAAAGGTAAGAGCAGCTGTTTCCACAGAAGCTGGCTGGTGCTATAGGTAGCAGCACAAGCAGCTGTCTTTGGAGTTCCTTCTGCTGCTGCTAGCGTGACTTTTCCAGGCAAGCGAGTGGCAGCCACGCTTTCCCTGCAGCCCGTAGGATGCGCACACAAGCCATGTGCACGGCAGCTTCGTTCTTCGCTTTTTGTAACGCGTCGCGCTTTCATTGCCCCGGAGGCGAAGAGTCGTCTGCTTCTCGCACAGAAAGCTCTGCCGGCAGAGGAGCGCACCAGAGCACTGCTTCTGCCGGAACACGCCTGGCCCATACACACAATCCCTCTCAGCGCTACGTGGCACCACACTCTGCCTCTCCTGTGCTCCGCATCTAAACGGAAAGGCCCTCGGCTACGTCGCGCACAGAGAACTGTGCCAGAACAACGCGCTTCCCGGCGCTGGCCCCTGCGGCTCGGAGAAACTTGGATTTGCACCACATTCCCGGGCAGCCCCCTTTACAAGCTGCACAGCGCCCTCGGATCGCGGTGCTCTTTGCACGGTCCTTGTCAGCTCCAAGTACCCCCCCCGCGCACGTTACAGGCTCATAAAGACCAAGGATGCGAGTAGCCGTCTCGCCCAGAAAAATGTACCGGCGCAAAAGCACGATCTTCGTTACCCGTTCTCGTCGGCCAGACGGTTGTGCTCTGTCGAAAGGCTTGGACACCTAAACACTCCCGCGCTGCTTTCCCGGCACATTTCTCTAAGCGGAGAGCTAGACGGGCAGTTCGGACCCCATCGAAACAGAAGGAGAATGATTCTACCTGGAGCTGAGGCAAATCCGTGCACAGCACATGCTGCGTGCCAGCACTGTACACGCTGAGGAGCAGCAAAGCTGAGTGCCACCGCTGGGCTTCAGTTCTCTCCAGACGGCAGAAGGCGAAGATTGAAGCCGCAGAGCACGGGGCTTCTGTGTGCTCGGCACCGTCTTTCCAAAGCCCAGGCAAACGCGCCTTCACAAGCCCGCTCAGCCGAGAATACGCTGGCTGGCTCGGGAAGTAAACGCGCAGCCCTTCGACTTCGTCCCACAACCTGGCTAGAAAGCAGTTTCTTACAGCTTCCGTGTTGCAGAGTCCCTGCAGCTTGAGCTCCCCCCGAAGGACGCGTCAAAAAAGGAGGCGTTCTTGAAGCCCCCCTTCTCCAAGCACAAACACACTGAGGCTCTGCAGCTTCCTTCTCAGATGGCCATGCCGTCACACTGGTCGCGCTGGCATTACCGTTGCCAGCTTCCAGCAGCTGCTAGCATGCAAAAGGGCTCGAGAAGTAAAAGGCAGTGCTGTGCTGCACCTTCGCCTTCGCACGCGTAAGCCACGTAAGTGCACTGTGTACTTGTCTCCTCTGCTTGCATCTACCGGGATACTTAATTCTCTGCATCTCGGAGCCTAAAGGTAAGAGCAGCTGTTTCCACAGAAGCTGGCTGGTGCTATAGGTAGCAGCACAAGCAGCTGTCTTTGGAGTTCCTTCTGCTGCTGCTTAGCGTGACTTTTCCAGGCAAGCGAGTGGCAGCCACGCTTTCCCTGCAGCCCGTAGGATGCGCACACAAGCCATGTGCACGGCAGCTTCGTTCTTCGCTTTTTGTAACGCGTCGCGCTTTCATTGCCCCGGAGGCGAAGAGTCGTCTGCTTCTCGCCCAGAAAGCTCTGCCGGCAGAGGAGCGCACCAGAGCACTGCTTCTGCCGGAACACGCCTGGCCCATACACACAATCCCTCTCAGCGCTACGTGGCACCACACTCTGCCTCTCCTGTGCTCCGCATCTAAACGGAAAGGCCCTCGGCTACGTCGCGCACAGAGAACTGTGCCAGAACAACGCGCTTCCCGGCGCTGGCCCCTGCGGCTCGGAGAAACTTGGATTTGCACCACATTCCCGGGCAGCCCCCTTTACAAGCTGCACAGCGCCCTCGGATCGCGGTGCTCTTTGCACGGTCCTTGTCAGCTCCAAGTACCCCCCCCGCGCACGTTACAGGCTCATAAAGACCAAGGATGCGAGTAGCCGTCTCGCCCAGAAAAATGTACCGGCGCAAAAGCACGATCTTCGTTACCCGTTCTCGTCGGCCAGACGGTTGTGCTCTGTCGAAAGGCTTGGACACCTAAACACTCCCGCGCTGCTTTCCCGGCACATTTCTCTAAGCGGAGAGCTAGACGGGCAGTTCGGACCCCATCGAAACAGAAGGAGAATGATTCTACCTGGAGCTGAGGCAAATCCGTGCACAGCACATGCTGCGTGCCAGCACTGTACACGCTGAGGAGCAGCAAAGCTGAGTGCCACCGCTGGGCTTCAGTTCTCTCCAGACGGCAGAAGGCGAAGATTGAAGCCGCAGAGCACGGGGCTTCTGTGTGCTCGGCACCGTCTTTCCAAAGCCCAGGCAAACGCGCCTTCACAAGCCCGCTCAGCCGAGAATACGCTGGCTGGCTCGGGAAGTAAACGCGCAGCCCTTCGACTTCGTCCCACAACCTGGCTAGAAAGCAGTTTCTTACAGCTTCCGTGTTGCAGAGTCCCTGCAGCTTGAGCTCCCCCCGAAGGACGCGTCAAAAAAGGAGGCGTTCTTGAAGCCCCCCTTCTCCAAGCACAAACACACTGAGGCTCTGCAGCTTCCTTCTCAGATGGCCATGCCGTCACACTGGTCGCGCTGGCATTACCGTTGCCAGCTTCCAGCAGCTGCTAGCATGCAAAAGGGCTCGAGAAGTAAAAGGCAGTGCTGTGCTGCACCTTCGCCTTCGCACGCATAAGCCACGTAAGTGCACTGTGTACTTGTCTCCTCTGCTTGCATCTACCGGGATACTTAATTCTCTGCATCTCGGAGCCTAAAGGTAAGAGCAGCTGTTTCCACAGAAGCTGGCTGGTGCTATAGGTAGCAGCACAAGCAGCTGTCTTTGGAGTTCCTTCTGCTGCTGCTAGCGTGACTTTTCCAGGCAAGCGAGTGGCAGCCACGCTTTCCCTGCAGCCCGTAGGATGCGCACACAAGCCATGTGCACGGCAGCTTCGTTCTTCGCTTTTTGTAACGCGTCGCGCTTTCATTGCCCCGGAGGCGAAGAGTCGTCTGCTTCTCGCCCAGAAAGCTCTGCCGGCAGAGGGGCGCACCAGAGCACTGCTTCTGCCGGAACACGCCTGGCCCATACACACAATCCCTCTCAGCGCTACGTGGCACCACACTCTGCCTCTCCTGTGCTCCGCATCTAAACGGAAAGGCCCTCGGCTACGTCGCGCACAGAGAACTGTGCCAGAACAACGCGCTTCCCGGCGCTGGCCCCTGCGGCTCGGAGAAACTTGGATTTGCACCACATTCCCGGGCAGCCCCCTTTACAAGCTGCACAGCGCCCTCGGATCGCGGTGCTCTTTGCACGGTCCTTGTCAGCTCCAAGTACCCCCCCGCGCACGTTACAGGCTCATAAAGACCAAGGATGCGAGTAGCCGTCTCGCCCAGAAAAATGTACCGGCGCAAAAGCACGATCTTCGTTACCCGTTCTCGTCGGCCAGACGGTTGTGCTCTGTCGAAAGGCTTGGACACCTAAACACTCCCGCGCTGCTTTCCCGGCACATTTCTCTAAGCGGAGAGCTAGACGGGCAGTTCGGACCCCATCGAAACAGAAGGAGAATGATTCTACCTGGAGCTGAGGCAAATCCGTGCACAGCACATGCTGCGTGCCAGCACTGTACACGCTGAGGAGCAGCAAAGCTGAGTGCCACCGCTGGGCTTCAGTTCTCTCCAGACGGCAGAAGGCGAAGATTGAAGCCGCAGAGCACGGGGCTTCTGTGTGCTCGGCACCGTCTTTCCAAAGCCCAGGCAAACGCGCCTTCACAAGCCCGCTCAGCCGAGAATACGCTGGCTGGCTCGGGAAGTAAACGCGCAGCCCTTCGACTTCGTCCCACAACCTGGCTAGAAAGCAGTTTCTTACAGCTTCCGTGTTGCAGAGTCCCTGCAGCTTGAGCTCACCCCGAAGGACGCGTCAAAAAAGGAGGCGTTCTTGAAGCCCCCCTTCTCCAAGCACAAACACACGGAGGCTCTGCAGCTTCCTTCTCAGATGGCCATGCCGTCACACTGGTCGCGCTGGCATTACCGTTGCCAGCTTCCAGCAGCTGCTAGCATGCAAAAGGGCTCGAGAAGTAAAAGGCAGTGCTGTGCTGCACCTTCGCCTTCGCACGCGTAAGCCACGTAAGTGCACTGTGTACTTGTCTCCTCTGCTTGCATCTACCGGGATACTTAATTCTCTGCATCTCGGAGCCTAAAGGTAAGAGCAGCTGTTTCCACAGAAGCTGGCTGGTGCTATAGGTAGCAGCACAAGCAGCTGTCTTTGGAGTTCCTTCTGCTGCTGCTAGCGTGACTTTTCCAGGCAAGCGAGTGGCAGCCACGCTTTCCCTGCAGCCCGTAGGATGCGCACACAAGCCATGTGCACGGCAGCTTCGTTCTTCGCTTTTTGTAACGCGTCGCGCTTTCATTGCCCCGGAGGCGAAGAGTCGTCTGCTTCTCGCCCAGAAAGCTCTGCCGGCAGAGGAGCGCACCAGAGCACTGCTTCTGCCGGAACACGCCTGGCCCATACACACAATCCCTCTCAGCGCTACGTGGCACCACACTCTGCCTCTCCTGTGCTCCGCATCTAAACGGAAAGGCCCTCGGCTACGTCGCGCACAGAGAACTGTGCCAGAACAACGCGCTTCCCGGCGCTGGCCCCTGCGGCTCGGAGAAACTTGGATTTGCACCACATTCCCGGGCAGCCCCCTTTACAAGCTGCACAGCGCCCTCGGATCGCGGTGCTCTTTGCACGGTCCTTGTCAGCTCCAAGTACCCCCCCCGCGCACGTTACAGGCTCATAAAGACCAAGGATGCGAGTAGCCGTCTCGCCCAGAAAAATGTACCGGCGCAAAAGCACGATCTTCGTTACCCGTTCTCGTCGGCCAGACGGTTGTGCTCTGTCGAAAGGCTTGGACACCTAAACACTCCCGCGCTGCTTTCCCGGCACATTTCTCTAAGCGGAGAGCTAGACGGGCAGTTCGGACCCCATCGAAACAGAAGGAGAATGATTCTACCTGGAGCTGAGGCAAATCCGTGCACAGCACATGCTGCGTGCCAGCACTGTACACGCTGAGGAGCAGCAAAGCTGAGTGCCACCGCTGGGCTTCAGTTCTCTCCAGACGGCAGAAGGCGAAGATTGAAGCCGCAGAGCACGGGGCTTCTGTGTGCTCGGCACCGTCTTTCCAAAGCCCAGGCAAACGCGCCTTCACAAGCCCGCTCAGCCGAGAATACGCTGGCTGGCTCGGGAAGTAAACGCGCAGCCCTTCGACTTCGTCCCACAACCTGGCTAGAAAGCAGTTTCTTACAGCTTCCGTGTTGCAGAGTCCCTGCAGCTTGAGCTCACCCCGAAGGACGCGTCAAAAAAGGAGGCGTTCTTGAAGCCCCCCTTCTCCAAGCACAAACACACTGAGGCTCTGCAGCTTCCTTCTCAGATGGCCATGCCGTCACACTGGTCGCGCTGGCATTACCGTTGCCAGCTTCCAGCAGCTGCTAGCATGCAAAAGGGCTCGAGAAGTAAAAGGCAGTGCTGTGCTGCACCTTCGCCTTCGCACGCGTAAGCCACGTAAGTGCACTGTGTACTTGTCTCCTCTGCTTGCATCTACCGGGATACTTAATTCTCTGCATCTCGGAGCCTAAAGGTAAGAGCAGCTGTTTCCACAGAAGCTGGCTGGTGCTATAGGTAGCAGCACAAGCAGCTGTCTTTGGAGTTCCTTCTGCTGCTGCTAGCGTGACTTTTCCAGGCAAGCGAGTGGCAGCCACGCTTTCCCTGCAGCCCGTAGGATGCGCACACAAGCCATGTGCACGGCAGCTTCGTTCTTCGCTTTTTGTAACGCGTCGCGCTTTCATTGCCCCGGAGGCGAAGAGTCGTCTGCTTCTCGCACAGAAAGCTCTGCCGGCAGAGGAGCGCACCAGAGCACTGCTTCTGCCGGAACACGCCTGGCCCATACACACAATCCCTCTCAGCGCTACGTGGCACCACACTCTGCCTCTCCTGTGCTCCGCATCTAAACGGAAAGGCCCTCGGCTACGTCGCGCACAGAGAACTGTGCCAGAACAACGCGCTTCCCGGCGCTGGCCCCTGCGGCTCGGAGAAACTTGGATTTGCACCACATTCCCGGGCAGCCCCCTTTACAAGCTGCACAGCGCCCTCGGATCGCGGTGCTCTTTGCACGGTCCTTGTCAGCTCCAAGTACCCCCCCCGCGCACGTTACAGGCTCATAAAGACCAAGGATGCGAGTAGCCGTCTCGCCCAGAAAAATGTACCGGCGCAAAAGCACGATCTTCGTTACCCGTTCTCGTCGGCCAGACGGTTGTGCTCTGTCGAAAGGCTTGGACACCTAAACACTCCCGCGCTGCTTTCCCGGCACATTTCTCTAAGCGGAGAGCTAGACGGGCAGTTCGGACCCCATCGAAACAGAAGGAGAATGATTCTACCTGGAGCTGAGGCAAATCCGTGCACAGCACATGCTGCGTGCCAGCACTGTACACGCTGAGGAGCAGCAAAGCTGAGTGCCACCGCTGGGCTTCAGTTCTCTCCAGACGGCAGAAGGCGAAGATTGAAGCCGCAGAGCACGGGGCTTCTGTGTGCTCGGCACCGTCTTTCCAAAGCCCAGGCAAACGCGCCTTCACAAGCCCGCTCAGCCGAGAATACGCTGGCTGGCTCGGGAAGTAAACGCGCAGCCCTTCGACTTCGTCCCACAACCTGGCTAGAAAGCAGTTTCTTACAGCTTCCGTGTTGCAGAGTCCCTGCAGCTTGAGCTCCCCCCGAAGGACGCGTCAAAAAAGGAGGCGTTCTTGAAGCCCCCCTTCTCCAAGCACAAACACACTGAGGCTCTGCAGCTTCCTTCTCAGATGGCCATGCCGTCACACTGGTCGCGCTGGCATTACCGTTGCCAGCTTCCAGCAGCTGCTAGCATGCAAAAGGGCTCGAGAAGTAAAAGGCAGTGCTGTGCTGCACCTTCGCCTTCGCACGCGTAAGCCACGTAAGTGCACTGTGTACTTGTCTCCTCTGCTTGCATCTACCGGGATACTTAATTCTCTGCATCTCGGAGCCTAAAGGTAAGAGCAGCTGTTTCCACAGAAGCTGGCTGGTGCTATAGGTAGCAGCACAAGCAGCTGTCTTTGGAGTTCCTTCTGCTGCTGCTAGCGTGACTTTTCCAGGCAAGCGAGTGGCAGCCACGCTTTCCCTGCAGCCCGTAGGATGCGCACACAAGCCATGTGCACGGCAGCTTCGTTCTTCGCTTTTTGTAACGCGTCGCGCTTTCATTGCCCCGGAGGCGAAGAGTCGTCTGCTTCTCGCCCAGAAAGCTCTGCCGGCAGAGGGGCGCACCAGAGAACTGCTTCTGCCGGAACACGCCTGGCCCATACACACAATCCCTCTCAGCGCTACGTGGCACCACACTCTGCCTCTCCTGTGCTCCGCATCTAAACGGAAAGGCCCTCGGCTACGTCGCGCACAGAGAACTGTGCCAGAACAACGCGCTTCCCGGCGCTGGCCCCTGCGGCTCGGAGAAACTTGGATTTGCACCACATTCCCGGGCAGCCCCCTTTACAAGCTGCACAGCGCCCTCGGATCGCGGTGCTCTTTGCACGGTCCTTGTCAGCTCCAAGTACCCCCCCCGCGCACGTTACAGGCTCATAAAGACCAAGGATGCGAGTAGCCGTCTCGCCCAGAAAAATGTACCGGCGCAAAAGCACGATCTTCGTTACCCGTTCTCGTCGGCCAGACGGTTGTGCTCTGTCGAAAGGCTTGGACACCTAAACACTCCCGCGCTGCTTTCCCGGCACATTTCTCTAAGCGGAGAGCTAGACGGGCAGTTCGGACCCCATCGAAACAGAAGGAGAATGATTCTACCTGGAGCTGAGGCAAATCCGTGCACAGCACATGCTGCGTGCCAGCACTGTACACGCTGAGGAGCAGCAAAGCTGAGTGCCACCGCTGGGCTTCAGTTCTCTCCAGACGGCAGAAGGCGAAGATTGAAGCCGCAGAGCACGGGGCTTCTGTGTGCTCGGCACCGTCTTTCCAAAGCCCAGGCAAACGCGCCTTCACAAGCCCGCTCAGCCGAGAATACGCTGGCTGGCTCGGGAAGTAAACGCGCAGCCCTTCGACTTCGTCCCACAACCTGGCTAGAAAGCAGTTTCTTACAGCTTCCGTGTTGCAGAGTCCCTGCAGCTTGAGCTCCCCCCGAAGGACGCGTCAAAAAAGGAGGCGTTCTTGAAGCCCCCCTTCTCCAAGCACAAACACACTGAGGCTCTGCAGCTTCCTTCTCAGATGGCCATGCCGTCACACTGGTCGCGCTGGCATTACCGTTGCCAGCTTCCAGCAGCTGCTAGCATGCAAAAGGGCTCGAGAAGTAAAAGGCAGTGCTGTGCTGCACCTTCGCCTTCGCACGCG
Source organism: Aphelocoma coerulescens (assembly GCF_041296385.1). Lineage (NCBI taxonomy): Eukaryota > Metazoa > Chordata > Aves > Passeriformes > Corvidae > Aphelocoma > Aphelocoma coerulescens. The sequence continues at coordinate 6,116,965 of NC_091022.1, read as the reverse complement.
TAAGCCACGTAAGTGCACTGTGTACTTGTCTCCTCTGCTTGCATCTACCGGGATACTTAATTCTCTGCATCTCGGAGCCTAAAGGTAAGAGCAGCTGTTTCCACAGAAGCTGGCTGGTGCTATAGGTAGCAGCACAAGCAGCTGTCTTTGGAGTTCCTTCTGCTGCTGCTAGCGTGACTTTTCCAGGCAAGCGAGTGGCAGCCACGCTTTCCCTGCAGCCCGTAGGATGCGCACACAAGCCATGTGCACGGCAGCTTCGTTCTTCGCTTTTTGTAACGCGTCGCGCTTTCATTGCCCCGGAGGCGAAGAGTCGTCTGCTTCTCGCACAGAAAGCTCTGCCGGCAGAGGAGCGCACCAGAGCACTGCTTCTGCCGGAACACGCCTGGCCCATACACACAATCCCTCTCAGCGCTACGTGGCACCACACTCTGCCTCTCCTGTGCTCCGCATCTAAACGGAAAGGCCCTCGGCTACGTCGCGCACAGAGAACTGTGCCAGAACAACGCGCTTCCCGGCGCTGGCCCCTGCGGCTCGGAGAAACTTGGATTTGCACCACATTCCCGGGCAGCCCCCTTTACAAGCTGCACAGCGCCCTCGGATCGCGGTGCTCTTTGCACGGTCCTTGTCAGCTCCAAGTACCCCCCCGCGCACGTTACAGGCTCATAAAGACCAAGGATGCGAGTAGCCGTCTCGCCCAGAAAAATGTACCGGCGCAAAAGCACGATCTTCGTTACCCGTTCTCGTCGGCCAGACGGTTGTGCTCTGTCGAAAGGCTTGGACACCTAAACACTCCCGCGCTGCTTTCCCGGCACATTTCTCTAAGCGGAGAGCTAGACGGGCAGTTCGGACCCCATCGAAACAGAAGGAGAATGATTCTACCTGGAGCTGAGGCAAATCCGTGCACAGCACATGCTGCGTGCCAGCACTGTACACGCTGAGGAGCAGCAAAGCTGAGTGCCACCGCTGGGCTTCAGTTCTCTCCAGACGGCAGAAGGCGAAGATTGAAGCCGCAGAGCACGGGGCTTCTGTGTGCTCGGCACCGTCTTTCCAAAGCCCAGGCAAACGCGCCTTCACAAGCCCGCTCAGCCGAGAATACGCTGGCTGGCTCGGGAAGTAAACGCGCAGCCCTTCGACTTCGTCCCACAACCTGGCTAGAAAGCAGTTTCTTACAGCTTCCGTGTTGCAGAGTCCCTGCAGCTTGAGCTCACCCCGAAGGACGCGTCAAAAAAGGAGGCGTTCTTGAAGCCCCCCTTCTCCAAGCACAAACACACGGAGGCTCTGCAGCTTCCTTCTCAGATGGCCATGCCGTCACACTGGTCGCGCTGGCATTACCGTTGCCAGCTTCCAGCAGCTGCTAGCATGCAAAAGGGCTCGAGAAGTAAAAGGCAGTGCTGTGCTGCACCTTCGCCTTCGCACGCGTAAGCCACGTAAGTGCACTGTGTACTTGTCTCCTCTGCTTGCATCTACCGGGATACTTAATTCTCTGCATCTCGGAGCCTAAAGGTAAGAGCAGCTGTTTCCACAGAAGCTGGCTGGTGCTATAGGTAGCAGCACAAGCAGCTGTCTTTGGAGTTCCTTCTGCTGCTGCTAGCGTGACTTTTCCAGGCAAGCGAGTGGCAGCCACGCTTTCCCTGCAGCCCGTAGGATGCGCACACAAGCCATGTGCACGGCAGCTTCGTTCTTCGCTTTTTGTAACGCGTCGCGCTTTCATTGCCCCGGAGGCGAAGAGTCGTCTGCTTCTCGCCCAGAAAGCTCTGCCGGCAGAGGGGCGCACCAGAGCACTGCTTCTGCCGGAACACGCCTGGCCCATACACACAATCCCTCTCAGCGCTACGTGGCACCACACTCTGCCTCTCCTGTGCTCCGCATCTAAACGGAAAGGCCCTCGGCTACGTCGCGCACAGAGAACTGTGCCAGAACAACGCGCTTCCCGGCGCTGGCCCCTGCGGCTCGGAGAAACTTGGATTTGCACCACATTCCCGGGCAGCCCCCTTTACAAGCTGCACAGCGCCCTCGGATCGCGGTGCTCTTTGCACGGTCCTTGTCAGCTCCAAGTACCCCCCCGCGCACGTTACAGGCTCATAAAGACCAAGGATGCGAGTAGCCGTCTCGCCCAGAAAAATGTACCGGCGCAAAAGCACGATCTTCGTTACCCGTTCTCGTCGGCCAGACGGTTGTGCTCTGTCGAAAGGCTTGGACACCTAAACACTCCCGCGCTGCTTTCCCGGCACATTTCTCTAAGCGGAGAGCTAGACGGGCAGTTCGGACCCCATCGAAACAGAAGGAGAATGATTCTACCTGGAGCTGAGGCAAATCCGTGCACAGCACATGCTGCGTGCCAGCACTGTACACGCTGAGGAGCAGCAAAGCTGAGTGCCACCGCTGGGCTTCAGTTCTCTCCAGACGGCAGAAGGCGAAGATTGAAGCCGCAGAGCACGGGGCTTCTGTGTGCTCGGCACCGTCTTTCCAAAGCCCAGGCAAACGCGCCTTCACAAGCCCGCTCAGCCGAGAATACGCTGGCTGGCTCGGGAAGTAAACGCGCAGCCCTTCGACTTCGTCCCACAACCTGGCTAGAAAGCAGTTTCTTACAGCTTCCGTGTTGCAGAGTCCCTGCAGCTTGAGCTCACCCCGAAGGACGCGTCAAAAAAGGAGGCGTTCTTGAAGCCCCCCTTCTCCAAGCACAAACACACTGAGGCTCTGCAGCTTCCTTCTCAGATGGCCATGCCGTCACACTGGTCGCGCTGGCATTACCGTTGCCAGCTTCCAGCAGCTGCTAGCATGCAAAAGGGCTCGAGAAGTAAAAGGCAGTGCTGTGCTGCACCTTCGCCTTCGCACGCGTAAGCCACGTAAGTGCACTGTGTACTTGTCTCCTCTGCTTGCATCTACCGGGATACTTAATTCTCTGCATCTCGGAGCCTAAAGGTAAGAGCAGCTGTTTCCACAGAAGCTGGCTGGTGCTATAGGTAGCAGCACAAGCAGCTGTCTTTGGAGTTCCTTCTGCTGCTGCTAGCGTGACTTTTCCAGGCAAGCGAGTGGCAGCCACGCTTTCCCTGCAGCCCGTAGGATGCGCACACAAGCCATGTGCACGGCAGCTTCGTTCTTCGCTTTTTGTAACGCGTCGCGCTTTCATTGCCCCGGAGGCGAAGAGTCGTCTGCTTCTCGCACAGAAAGCTCTGCCGGCAGAGGAGCGCACCAGAGCACTGCTTCTGCCGGAACACGCCTGGCCCATACACACAATCCCTCTCAGCGCTACGTGGCACCACACTCTGCCTCTCCTGTGCTCCGCATCTAAACGGAAAGGCCCTCGGCTACGTCGCGCACAGAGAACTGTGCCAGAACAACGCGCTTCCCGGCGCTGGCCCCTGCGGCTCGGAGAAACTTGGATTTGCACCACATTCCCGGGCAGCCCCCTTTACAAGCTGCACAGCGCCCTCGGATCGCGGTGCTCTTTGCACGGTCCTTGTCAGCTCCAAGTACCCCCCCCGCGCACGTTACAGGCTCATAAAGACCAAGGATGCGAGTAGCCGTCTCGCCCAGAAAAATGTACCGGCGCAAAAGCACGATCTTCGTTACCCGTTCTCGTCGGCCAGACGGTTGTGCTCTGTCGAAAGGCTTGGACACCTAAACACTCCCGCGCTGCTTTCCCGGCACATTTCTCTAAGCGGAGAGCTAGACGGGCAGTTCGGACCCCATCGAAACAGAAGGAGAATGATTCTACCTGGAGCTGAGGCAAATCCGTGCACAGCACATGCTGCGTGCCAGCACTGTACACGCTGAGGAGCAGCAAAGCTGAGTGCCACCGCTGGGCTTCAGTTCTCTCCAGACGGCAGAAGGCGAAGATTGAAGCCGCAGAGCACGGGGCTTCTGTGTGCTCGGCACCGTCTTTCCAAAGCCCAGGCAAACGCGCCTTCACAAGCCCGCTCAGCCGAGAATACGCTGGCTGGCTCGGGAAGTAAACGCGCAGCCCTTCGACTTCGTCCCACAACCTGGCTAGAAAGCAGTTTCTTACAGCTTCCGTGTTGCAGAGTCCCTGCAGCTTGAGCTCCCCCCGAAGGACGCGTCAAAAAAGGAGGCGTTCTTGAAGCCCCCCTTCTCCAAGCACAAACACACTGAGGCTCTGCAGCTTCCTTCTCAGATGGCCATGCCGTCACACTGGTCGCGCTGGCATTACCGTTGCCAGCTTCCAGCAGCTGCTAGCATGCAAAAGGGCTCGAGAAGTAAAAGGCAGTGCTGTGCTGCACCTTCGCCTTCGCACGCGTAAGCCACGTAAGTGCACTGTGTACTTGTCTCCTCTGCTTGCATCTACCGGGATACTTAATTCTCTGCATCTCGGAGCCTAAAGGTAAGAGCAGCTGTTTCCACAGAAGCTGGCTGGTGCTATAGGTAGCAGCACAAGCAGCTGTCTTTGGAGTTCCTTCTGCTGCTGCTAGCGTGACTTTTCCAGGCAAGCGAGTGGCAGCCACGCTTTCCCTGCAGCCCGTAGGATGCGCACACAAGCCATGTGCACGGCAGCTTCGTTCTTCGCTTTTTGTAACGCGTCGCGCTTTCATTGCCCCGGAGGCGAAGAGTCGTCTGCTTCTCGCCCAGAAAGCTCTGCCGGCAGAGGGGCGCACCAGAGAACTGCTTCTGCCGGAACACGCCTGGCCCATACACACAATCCCTCTCAGCGCTACGTGGCACCACACTCTGCCTCTCCTGTGCTCCGCATCTAAACGGAAAGGCCCTCGGCTACGTCGCGCACAGAGAACTGTGCCAGAACAACGCGCTTCCCGGCGCTGGCCCCTGCGGCTCGGAGAAACTTGGATTTGCACCACATTCCCGGGCAGCCCCCTTTACAAGCTGCACAGCGCCCTCGGATCGCGGTGCTCTTTGCACGGTCCTTGTCAGCTCCAAGTACCCCCCCCGCGCACGTTACAGGCTCATAAAGACCAAGGATGCGAGTAGCCGTCTCGCCCAGAAAAATGTACCGGCGCAAAAGCACGATCTTCGTTACCCGTTCTCGTCGGCCAGACGGTTGTGCTCTGTCGAAAGGCTTGGACACCTAAACACTCCCGCGCTGCTTTCCCGGCACATTTCTCTAAGCGGAGAGCTAGACGGGCAGTTCGGACCCCATCGAAACAGAAGGAGAATGATTCTACCTGGAGCTGAGGCAAATCCGTGCACAGCACATGCTGCGTGCCAGCACTGTACACGCTGAGGAGCAGCAAAGCTGAGTGCCACCGCTGGGCTTCAGTTCTCTCCAGACGGCAGAAGGCGAAGATTGAAGCCGCAGAGCACGGGGCTTCTGTGTGCTCGGCACCGTCTTTCCAAAGCCCAGGCAAACGCGCCTTCACAAGCCCGCTCAGCCGAGAATACGCTGGCTGGCTCGGGAAGTAAACGCGCAGCCCTTCGACTTCGTCCCACAACCTGGCTAGAAAGCAGTTTCTTACAGCTTCCGTGTTGCAGAGTCCCTGCAGCTTGAGCTCCCCCCGAAGGACGCGTCAAAAAAGGAGGCGTTCTTGAAGCCCCCCTTCTCCAAGCACAAACACACTGAGGCTCTGCAGCTTCCTTCTCAGATGGCCATGCCGTCACACTGGTCGCGCTGGCATTACCGTTGCCAGCTTCCAGCAGCTGCTAGCATGCAAAAGGGCTCGAGAAGTAAAAGGCAGTGCTGTGCTGCACCTTCGCCTTCGCACGCGTAAGCCACGTAAGTGCACTGTGTACTTGTCTCCTCTGCTTGCATCTACCGGGATACTTAATTCTCTGCATCTCGGAGCCTAAAGGTAAGAGCAGCTGTTTCCACAGAAGCTGGCTGGTGCTATAGGTAGCAGCACAAGCAGCTGTCTTTGGAGTTCCTTCTGCTGCTGCTAGCGTGACTTTTCCAGGCAAGCGAGTGGCAGCCACGCTTTCCCTGCAGCCCGTAGGATGCGCACACAAGCCATGTGCACGGCAGCTTCGTTCTTCGCTTTTTGTAACGCGTCGCGCTTTCATTGCCCCGGAGGCGAAGAGTCGTCTGCTTCTCGCACAGAAAGCTCTGCCGGCAGAGGAGCGCACCAGAGCACTGCTTCTGCCGGAACACGCCTGGCCCATACACACAATCCCTCTCAGCGCTACGTGGCACCACACTCTGCCTCTCCTGTGCTCCGCATCTAAACGGAAAGGCCCTCGGCTACGTCGCGCACAGAGAACTGTGCCAGAACAACGCGCTTCCCGGCGCTGGCCCCTGCGGCTCGGAGAAACTTGGATTTGCACCACATTCCCGGGCAGCCCCCTTTACAAGCTGCACAGCGCCCTCGGATCGCGGTGCTCTTTGCACGGTCCTTGTCAGCTCCAAGTACCCCCCCCGCGCACGTTACAGGCTCATAAAGACCAAGGATGCGAGTAGCCGTCTCGCCCAGAAAAATGTACCGGCGCAAAAGCACGATCTTCGTTACCCGTTCTCGTCGGCCAGACGGTTGTGCTCTGTCGAAAGGCTTGGACACCTAAACACTCCCGCGCTGCTTTCCCGGCACATTTCTCTAAGCGGAGAGCTAGACGGGCAGTTCGGACCCCATCGAAACAGAAGGAGAATGATTCTACCTGGAGCTGAGGCAAATCCGTGCACAGCACATGCTGCGTGCCAGCACTGTACACGCTGAGGAGCAGCAAAGCTGAGTGCCACCGCTGGGCTTCAGTTCTCTCCAGACGGCAGAAGGCGAAGATTGAAGCCGCAGAGCACGGGGCTTCTGTGTGCTCGGCACCGTCTTTCCAAAGCCCAGGCAAACGCGCCTTCACAAGCCCGCTCAGCCGAGAATACGCTGGCTGGCTCGGGAAGTAAACGCGCAGCCCTTCGACTTCGTCCCACAACCTGGCTAGAAAGCAGTTTCTTACAGCTTCCGTGTTGCAGAGTCCCTGCAGCTTGAGCTCCCCCCGAAGGACGCGTCAAAAAAGGAGGCGTTCTTGAAGCCCCCCTTCTCCAAGCACAAACACACGGAGGCTCTGCAGCTTCCTTCTCAGATGGCCATGCCGTCACACTGGTCGCGCTGGCATTACCGTTGCCAGCTTCCAGCAGCTGCTAGCATGCAAAAGGGCTCGAGAAGTAAAAGGCAGTGCTGTGCTGCACCTTCGCCTTCGCACGCGTAAGCCACGTAAGTGCACTGTGTACTTGTCTCCTCTGCTTGCATCTACCGGGATACTTAATTCTCTGCATCTCGGAGCCTAAAGGTAAGAGCAGCTGTTTCCACAGAAGCTGGCTGGTGCTATAGGTAGCAGCACAAGCAGCTGTCTTTGGAGTTCCTTCTGCTGCTGCTTAGCGTGACTTTTCCAGGCAAGCGAGTGGCAGCCACGCTTTCCCTGCAGCCCGTAGGATGCGCACACAAGCCATGTGCACGGCAGCTTCGTTCTTCGCTTTTTGTAACGCGTCGCGCTTTCATTGCCCCGGAGGCGAAGAGTCGTCTGCTTCTCGCCCAGAAAGCTCTGCCGGCAGAGGAGCGCACCAGAGCACTGCTTCTGCCGGAACACGCCTGGCCCATACACACAATCCCTCTCAGCGCTACGTGGCACCACACTCTGCCTCTCCTGTGCTCCGCATCTAAACGGAAAGGCCCTCGGCTACGTCGCGCACAGAGAACTGTGCCAGAACAACGCGCTTCCCGGCGCTGGCCCCTGCGGCTCGGAGAAACTTGGATTTGCACCACATTCCCGGGCAGCCCCCTTTACAAGCTGCACAGCGCCCTCGGATCGCGGTGCTCTTTGCACGGTCCTTGTCAGCTCCAAGTACCCCCCCCGCGCACGTTACAGGCTCATAAAGACCAAGGATGCGAGTAGCCGTCTCGCCCAGAAAAATGTACCGGCGCAAAAGCACGATCTTCGTTACCCGTTCTCGTCGGCCAGACGGTTGTGCTCTGTCGAAAGGCTTGGACACCTAAACACTCCCGCGCTGCTTTCCCGGCACATTTCTCTAAGCGGAGAGCTAGACGGGCAGTTCGGACCCCATCGAAACAGAAGGAGAATGATTCTACCTGGAGCTGAGGCAAATCCGTGCACAGCACATGCTGCGTGCCAGCACTGTACACGCTGAGGAGCAGCAAAGCTGAGTGCCACCGCTGGGCTTCAGTTCTCTCCAGACGGCAGAAGGCGAAGATTGAAGCCGCAGAGCACGGGGCTTCTGTGTGCTCGGCACCGTCTTTCCAAAGCCCAGGCAAACGCGCCTTCACAAGCCCGCTCAGCCGAGAATACGCTGGCTGGCTCGGGAAGTAAACGCGCAGCCCTTCGACTTCGTCCCACAACCTGGCTAGAAAGCAGTTTCTTACAGCTTCCGTGTTGCAGAGTCCCTGCAGCTTGAGCTCCCCCCGAAGGACGCGTCAAAAAAGGAGGCGTTCTTGAAGCCCCCCTTCTCCAAGCACAAACACACTGAGGCTCTGCAGCTTCCTTCTCAGATGGCCATGCCGTCACACTGGTCGCGCTGGCATTACCGTTGCCAGCTTCCAGCAGCTGCTAGCATGCAAAAGGGCTCGAGAAGTAAAAGGCAGTGCTGTGCTGCACCTTCGCCTTCGCACGCGTAAGCCACGTAAGTGCACTGTGTACTTGTCTCCTCTGCTTGCATCTACCGGGATACTTAATTCTCTGCATCTCGGAGCCTAAAGGTAAGAGCAGCTGTTTCCACAGAAGCTGGCTGGTGCTATAGGTAGCAGCACAAGCAGCTGTCTTTGGAGTTCCTTCTGCTGCTGCTAGCGTGACTTTTCCAGGCAAGCGAGTGGCAGCCACGCTTTCCCTGCAGCCCGTAGGATGCGCACACAAGCCATGTGCACGGCAGCTTCGTTCTTCGCTTTTTGTAACGCGTCGCGCTTTCATTGCCCCGGAGGCGAAGAGTCGTCTGCTTCTCGCCCAGAAAGCTCTGCCGGCAGAGGGGCGCACCAGAGCACTGCTTCTGCCGGAACACGCCTGGCCCATACACACAATCCCTCTCAGCGCTACGTGGCACCACACTCTGCCTCTCCTGTGCTCCGCATCTAAACGGAAAGGCCCTCGGCTACGTCGCGCACAGAGAACTGTGCCAGAACAACGCGCTTCCCGGCGCTGGCCCCTGCGGCTCGGAGAAACTTGGATTTGCACCACATTCCCGGGCAGCCCCCTTTACAAGCTGCACAGCGCCCTCGGATCGCGGTGCTCTTTGCACGGTCCTTGTCAGCTCCAAGTACCCCCCCGCGCACGTTACAGGCTCATAAAGACCAAGGATGCGAGTAGCCGTCTCGCCCAGAAAAATGTACCGGCGCAAAAGCACGATCTTCGTTACCCGTTCTCGTCGGCCAGACGGTTGTGCTCTGTCGAAAGGCTTGGACACCTAAACACTCCCGCGCTGCTTTCCCGGCACATTTCTCTAAGCGGAGAGCTAGACGGGCAGTTCGGACCCCATCGAAACAGAAGGAGAATGATTCTACCTGGAGCTGAGGCAAATCCGTGCACAGCACATGCTGCGTGCCAGCACTGTACACGCTGAGGAGCAGCAAAGCTGAGTGCCACCGCTGGGCTTCAGTTCTCTCCAGACGGCAGAAGGCGAAGATTGAAGCCGCAGAGCACGGGGCTTCTGTGTGCTCGGCACCGTCTTTCCAAAGCCCAGGCAAACGCGCCTTCACAAGCCCGCTCAGCCGAGAATACGCTGGCTGGCTCGGGAAGTAAACGCGCAGCCCTTCGACTTCGTCCCACAACCTGGCTAGAAAGCAGTTTCTTACAGCTTCCGTGTTGCAGAGTCCCTGCAGCTTGAGCTCACCCCGAAGGACGCGTCAAAAAAGGAGGCGTTCTTGAAGCCCCCCTTCTCCAAGCACAAACACACGGAGGCTCTGCAGCTTCCTTCTCAGATGGCCATGCCGTCACACTGGTCGCGCTGGCATTACCGTTGCCAGCTTCCAGCAGCTGCTAGCATGCAAAAGGGCTCGAGAAGTAAAAGGCAGTGCTGTGCTGCACCTTCGCCTTCGCACGCGTAAGCCACGTAAGTGCACTGTGTACTTGTCTCCTCTGCTTGCATCTACCGGGATACTTAATTCTCTGCATCTCGGAGCCTAAAGGTAAGAGCAGCTGTTTCCACAGAAGCTGGCTGGTGCTATAGGTAGCAGCACAAGCAGCTGTCTTTGGAGTTCCTTCTGCTGCTGCTAGCGTGACTTTTCCAGGCAAGCGAGTGGCAGCCACGCTTTCCCTGCAGCCCGTAGGATGCGCACACAAGCCATGTGCACGGCAGCTTCGTTCTTCGCTTTTTGTAACGCGTCGCGCTTTCATTGCCCCGGAGGCGAAGAGTCGTCTGCTTCTCGCCCAGAAAGCTCTGCCGGCAGAGGGGCGCACCAGAGCACTGCTTCTGCCGGAACACGCCTGGCCCATACACACAATCCCTCTCAGCGCTACGTGGCACCACACTCTGCCTCTCCTGTGCTCTGCATCTAAACGGAAAGGCCCTCGGCTACGTCGCGCACAGAGAACTGTGCCAGAACAACGCGCTTCCCGGCGCTGGCCCCTGCGGCTCGGAGAAACTTGGATTTGCACCACATTCCCGGGCAGCCCCCTTTACAAGCTGCACAGCGCCCTCGGATCGCGGTGCTCTTTGCACGGTCCTTGTCAGCTCCAAGTACCCCCCCGCGCACGTTACAGGCTCATAAAGACCAAGGATGCGAGTAGCCGTCTCGCCCAGAAAAATGTACCGGCGCAAAAGCACGATCTTCGTTACCCGTTCTCGTCGGCCAGACGGTTGTGCTCTGTCGAAAGGCTTGGACACCTAAACACTCCCGCGCTGCTTTCCCGGCACATTTCTCTAAGTGGAGAGCTAGACGGGCAGTTCGGACCCCATCGAAACAGAAGGAGAATGATTCTACCTGGAGCTGAGGCAAATCCGTGCACAGCACATGCTGCGTGCCAGCACTGTACACGCTGAGGAGCAGCAAAGCTGAGTGCCACCGCTGGGCTTCAGTTCTCTCCAGACGGCAGAAGGCGAAGATTGAAGCCGCAGAGCACGGGGCTTCTGTGTGCTCGGCACCGTCTTTCCAAAGCCCAGGCAAACGCGCCTTCACAAGCCCGCTCAGCCGAGAATACGCTGGCTGGCTCGGGAAGTAAACGCGCAGCCCTTCGACTTCGTCCCACAACCTGGCTAGAAAGCAGTTTCTTACAGCTTCCGTGTTGCAGAGTCCCTGCAGCTTGAGCTCACCCCGAAGGACGCGTCAAAAAAGGAGGCGTTCTTGAAGCCCCCCTTCTCCAAGCACAAACACACGGAGGCTCTGCAGCTTCCTTCTCAGATGGCCATGCCGTCACACTGGTCGCGCTGGCATTACCGTTGCCAGCTTCCAGCAGCTGCTAGCATGCAAAAGGGCTCGAGAAGTAAAAGGCAGTGCTGTGCTGCACCTTCGCCTTCGCACGCGTAAGCCACGTAAGTGCACTGTGTACTTGTCTCCTCTGCTTGCATCTACCGGGATACTTAATTCTCTGCATCTCGGAGCCTAAAGGTAAGAGCAGCTGTTTCCACAGAAGCTGGCTGGTGCTATAGGTAGCAGCACAAGCAGCTGTTGGGGTTTTAGTTTAGTCCTAGTTTTTTTTTCTGTTAAAGGAATTTTTTCCCATAGCATGTTGCTAGGAGATAAATGGCCATACTTGAGAGGAGATAGCCATACTTAAGAAAAGACAAAAGGGCCCGGCCAGGCTTTTGTTTTCACCTGGCGGGCAGTTCAGTTCGCTCTCAGCGTCTGGAGGGAGAAGCCGCGGAGAGAGGAGCTGCTGGTTCCCGTTTTCGGCGTCTTTCCTTTCTGCTGGGAACAACACCGGGGATCCCAGGGCTGCTTTCCCTGCCCTGTTAGGAGCTGGGCTGTGGCCGCCCACCCCGCTGCTGCTTCGAGCCTTCGCTACGCTGTAGCCGTGCTTGCCCTGCCTGCCTGGAGCCCCGGGGGGTTCCCCTTTTGGATACATCTCGTCTGCCACCCGGGATTTGTGTTTGTGCCTGCCGCTCCAGCCTACCAGTCCAGCCTGCTGTTTCCGAGACTCCGGGACCAGCTGCCCACCGGTTTGTGAAGCTCCTTTGTTCCACCCTTCCCCGGGATCCCAGGGCGCCAGAGCAGCCGCGTGTTCCCCGAGCTCGCTCCGGAGCGCCCCCTGCAGCCGCGGGGGAACCATCGCACCTGCCCTGCTCACCGGGAGCCGCCAGCGATCCCTGTCGGCTGCAAGCGGAACTGCACCCGAGGGGAAATAGCCTGACAGCCGAGAAGGCTGGGACTGGGTTTGTGTTTGCTGTTACTGCCATAGTTGTTGTTGTTTTGTTTGACTAGTTATATATATATATATATATATATATATAGTAAAGAACTGTTATTCCTATTTTCCCACATCTTTGCCTAAAGACCCTTGATTTCAAAATTATAATAACTCAGAGGGAAAGGGGTTACATCTGCCACTCCAAGGGAGGCTTCTGCCTTCCTTAGCAGACACCTGTCTTTCAAACCGAGACAGATCTTGGCGCCCAACCGTGGGGCCTGAGGGCATTAAGAGAGAGAGGTGAAAAAGGAATAACAGTTCCTGGATAACTTAATTCGGTGTGTTGGATATAGGAACCTTGGTAGGCAGCACTATGTGGTCTACTTTGCCCTGGTTCGGGTGGCATGTGGCCGTGGCTATATTCTTCCCCTTTGCAGCTCCCTACTTGAATATGGGTCCTCTCACTAAGGCTACCATTGCTGTTATCCAGCTTGTGCTGTGGGTCGAGAAGGTGAGGAATTCATGGGTTTTTAACTTCCTCCGGAATGTGGGCACGTGGATAAATGGCTATCACACACTGAGCGCATGTTTTTGGGGTTATGTTAACAATGGTACCTTCTGTGAGGAAATGACACCAGGGGAAGTTTTCCCCCAACCCCTCAACCAGTTATTTGGACCCACCCCATCAATTTTTGAAGGGTTTAGATTCCTTCTGAATACTAACCACCTGCTGCTGGTAGGCCTACTCTATTTAGCATTCAAGGATAAGTTGAGATTGGCTTGGATAACTACCCAGACACCAGCCCCAGAGACTAGAGATCCTGCCCCAGAGCCTGACCCTGCCCCAGAACCTGACATGGCCCCAGAGAGTAGAGTTCCTACCCCAGAGCCTGATCCTGCCCCGGAACCTGACACGGCCCCAGACACTAGAGATCCTACCCCAGAGCCTGATTCAGCCCCAGAGCCTGACACAGCCCCAGACACTAGAGACCCTGCCCCACAGCCAGATACCGCCCAACAGCCCACCTCAGAAATGGACTACCCGAAATGGGTGGGGGTACTGGCGAAAGGGATGCAGGAGATGCGCCAGGAGATGGGCCAGGTGCACCAGGGGATATGCCAATTGCTAAGGGAATACACCTCCTCAGCTAGTGAAAAAACCTCTCCCTGCCCCAAAAAGGGTGAGTCTGACGGTGCAGCAGTGGAACCCACGGATGTTACAACCGCCCAGGTTTCAGCTGAACCCCAAGGACAAGTACAGCCAGCAGCAGTCGCCCCTGTGCAAAGGAGGAAGTGTAAGACCAAATCAGTACGACCAGTTAATGATGATGGGGAACCAGGGCCCTCACAACCAGCAGGGGAGCCAGAGCCAGAAATCATCATTGAGTCCCTGTCGTACGACAGTCTCCGTGGTATGCGAGACGACATTGTGCGAAGGGGGCGTGAGCCTTATACCACCTGGCTGCTTCGGGTTTGGGACCTCATGGGCACAAGTGTGCAACTGGATAGTGGTGAGGCAAGGTATCTGGGATCGTTGACCCAGGACCCAGGTGTGAACCAGATATTTGTGAGGGAGCCAGGACCCCTTTCTCTCTGGGACCGGCTCTTAATGAGTGTGAGAGAAAGGTTCATTCACAAAGAGAGAATGCAGGAGTACCATCATAGAATGCAGTGGAAGACACTTGAGGAAGGGATCCAACAGCTAAGAGAAGTGGCAGTATTAGAGGTACTCTTTGGGAGGGATGGACAGCACGGTAATGACCCCGATAAGGTCAGGTGCACAGGACAGATGATGTGGAACCTGGCAAGGCTAGGGCCATCGCAATACACCACCTTCATTGCAACCATTGATGCTGACAATAACCGAGAAACAGTGGGCTCTGTTGCCAACAAGCTCAGGAATTATGATAGCATGGTCAATGGTCCACTGAAAACTCATGTCTCTGCTGTGGTCCAGGACCTCAAAGAGGAGATAAAGGAGATAAGGGAGGAGATGAGGAAGGTCAGTGTGGCACCAGTGCGAGTCACAGGCCCCCAGGTCAGAGCCCGTCGTCCCCCTGCTAGAGAGAGAGGGTACACCCCACGAGCTGAGCTCTGGTTTTTCCTGTGTGAGCATGGGGAAGACATGAGAAGGTGGGATGGGAAACCTACCTCTGTCCTGGCAGCGCGGGTGCGTGAACTCAAGGAGGGAGGCACTAACCGAGGGGGTTCCGCTAAGGTGAAAGTAGCCTCAGCCTCCCGTGACCGAGCTGCCAGGTATTACAGACAGGAGGATGATATGTCAGATCCCCTCGAAGGTACCTCTAGTATGTATGCCCAGGGAAAGAATGATAACCAGGGCTAGAGGGGCCCTGCCTCTAGCCAGGAAGAGGCACGGGAGAACCGGGTTTTCTGGACGGTGTGGATCCGATGGCCTGGCACATCAGAGCCACAAAAATATGATGCATTGGTTGATACTGGGGCACAGTGTACTTTAATGCCATCGGGACATGTGGGGGCAGAACCTGTATCCATTGCTGGGGTGACTGGGGGATCACAGCAGTTGACCCTTTTGGAAGCTGAGGTGAGCCTGACTGGGAAGGAGTGGCAAAAGCATCCAATTGTGACCGGTCCAGAGGCCCCATGTATTCTGGGCATAGACTTCCTCCGGAATGGTTATTACAAAGACCCAAAGGGACTCAGGTGGGCGTTTGGGATTGCTGCTGTGGAGGCAGAGGGCATTAGGCAGTTGAACACCCTGTCCGGACTGTCTGAGAATCCTTCTGCAGTTGGGCTCCTGAAAGTGGAAGAGCAACGAGTGCCAATTGCCACCTCGACAGTGCACCGCCGGCAGTATCGGACAAATCGAGATGCTGTGATTCCCATCCACAAGATGATTCGTGAGCTGGAGAGCCAAGGGGTGGTCAGCAAGACCCACTCACCCTTCAACAGCCCCATTTGGCCTGTGCGCAAGTCTGATGGGGAGTGGAGATTGACTGTGGACTATCGTGGCTTGAATGAAGTGACTCCACCACTGAGCGCTGCTGTGCCGGACATGTTGGAGCTCCAGTATGAGCTGGAGTCCAAAGCAGCAAAGTGGTATGCCACTATTGACATTGCCAATGCATTTTTCTCCATTCCTCTGGCAGCAGAGTGCAGGCCCCAGTTTGCTTTCACCTGGAGGGGTGTGCAGTACACCTGGAACCGACTGCCCCAGGGGTGGAAGCACAGTCCCACCATCTGCCATGGACTGATCCAGGCTGCACTGGAAAAGGGTGAGGCCCCAGAACATCTGCAGTACATTGATGACATCATTGTGTGGGGGAACACCGCAACAGAAGTGTTTGAGAAAGGAGAGAGAATAATCCAAATTCTCCTAAAAGCTGGTTTCGCCATCAAGAAGAGCAAAGTCAAGGGGCCTGCCCGAGAGATCCAGTTCCTGGGAGTGAAGTGGCAAGATGGACGGCGTCAGATTCCCACTGAGGTCATCAATAAGATCACTGCGATGTCTCCACCAACCAACAAGAAGGAAACACAAGCTTTCCTAGGCGCCATAGGTTTCTGGAGGATGCACATTCCTGAGTACAGCCAGATTGTGAGCCCCCTCTACCTGGTTACCCGCAAGAAGAACGATTTCCACTGGGGCCCAGAACAACAGCAAGCCTTTGCCCAGATCAAGCAGGAAATCGCTCACGCCGTAGCCCTTGGCCCAGTCAGGACAGGACCAGAGGTGAAGAACGTGCTCTACTCTGCAGCCGGGAACAATGGTCTGTCCTGGAGCCTCTGGCAGAAGGTGCCTGGTGAGACTCGGGGCCGACCGCTGGGATTCTGGAGCCGAAGCTACAGAGGGTCCGAAGCCAACTACACTCCCACAGAGAAAGAAATCTTGGCAGCTTATGAAGGAGTCCAAGCTGCCTCAGAGGTAATTGGAACTGAGGCACAACTCCTCCTGGCACCTCGACTACCGGTGCTGGGGTGGATGTTCAAAGGAAAGGTTCCCTCCACGCATCACGCCACCGATGCTACTTGGAGCAAATGGATCGCCCTCATCACGCAGCGCGCCCGAATTGGAAACCCAAGTCGCCCTGGGATCTTGGAAATAATTACGAACTGGCCAGAAGGTGAGACTTTTGGGTTATCTTCTGAAGAAGAAGAGGAGCAGGTGACGCGTGCCGAAGAAGCCCCACCGTATAACGAGCTACCAGAGAGTGAAAGACAATATGCCCTCTTCACTGATGGTTCCTGCCGAATTGTAGGCGCTAGCCGGAAATGGAAAGCCGCTGTATGGAGCCCCACACGACAAGTTGCACAGGCTACGGAAGGAGAAGGTGGATCGAGCCAATTTGCTGAACTCAAAGCCGTTCAATTAGCTCTGGACATTGCTGAAAGAGAGAAGTGGCCAAAGCTCTACCTTTACACTGATTCATGGATGGTAGCCAATGCTCTGTGGGGTTGGCTGGAAAGGTGGAATAAGGCAAAATGGCAGCGCAGAGGAAAACCAATCTGGGCTGCTGAGGAGTGGAAAGACATTGCCGCTCGAGTAGAGAAGCTATCTGTGAAGGTCCGTCATGTAGATGCTCACATTCCCAAGAGCCGGGCTAATGAAGAACATCGTAATAACAAGCAGGTAGATCAGGCTGCGAAAATAGAGGTGTCCCAGATAGACCTGGATTGGCAACATAAAGGAGAGTTGTTCCTAGCTCGATGGGCCCATGATGCCTCAGGCCATCAGGGCAGAGATGCCACCTATAAGTGGGCACGAGACCGAGGGGTGGATCTGACCATGGACAGTATCTCCCAGGTCATCCATGACTGTGAGACATGCGCTGCGATCAAGCAGGCCAAGCGGGTGAAGCCCCTGTGGTATGGTGGGCGGTGGTCCAAATACAAGTATGGGGAGGCCTGGCAGGTTGATTACATCACACTGCCTCAAACCCGCCAAGGCAAGCGCCATGTGCTCACAATGGTAGAAGCCACCACAGGATGGCTGGAGACCTACCCTGTGCCTCACGCTACTGCCCGGAACACCATCCTGGGCCTTGAAAAGCAAGTCCTTTGGAGGCATGGTACCCCTGAGAGGATTGAATCTGACAATGGGACTCACTTCAAGAACAGCCTTATAAACACCTGGGCTAGAGAACATGGCATTGAGTGGGTGTACCACATCCCTTACCATGCACCAGCAGCTGGGAAGGTTGAGCGGTGTAATGGACTGCTTAAAACCACCTTGAAGGCACTGGGTGGGGGGACTTTCAAAAACTGGGAGGTGCATTTAGCAAAAGCCACCTGGTTAGTTAACACCCGAGGCTCCACCAGCCGAGCTGGCCCTGCCCAATCCGAACCCCTACAAACAACAGATGGGGATAAGGTTCCAGTGGTGCACATGAGAGGTATGCTTGGAAAAACTGTTTGGGTAAAGTCTGCCTTGAGCAAAGACAAACCCATCCGTGGGGTTGTTTTTGCTCAGGGACCAGGTTGTACCTGGTGGGTGATGCAAAGGGATGGAGAGACCCGATGCATACCTCAAGGGGACCTTGTTTTAGGGTGAACTACCCATGGCTCTGTACTTGTATCAGTATCAGCATGTACATATGTATATAACTTAGGTGATGCTTGTATTTATATGGTTAAAAAGTTAAGTTTCATGTAACATGTTAGTATGGAAAAAAATTCGGGGTGGATAATGTTGGGGTTTTAGTTTAGTCCTAGTTTTTTTTTCTGTTAAAGGAATTTTTTCCCATAGCATGTTGCTAGGAGATAAATGGCCATACTTGAGAGGAGATAGCCATACTTAAGAAAAGACAAAAGGGCCCGGCCAGGCTTTTGTTTTCACCTGGCGGGCAGTTCAGTTCGCTCTCAGCGTCTGGAGGGAGAAGCCGCGGAGAGAGGAGCTGCTGGTTCCCGTTTTCGGCGTCTTTCCTTTCTGCTGGGAACAACACCGGGGATCCCAGGGCTGCTTTCCCTGCCCTGTTAGGAGCTGGGCTGTGGCCGCCCACCCCGCTGCTGCTTCGAGCCTTCGCTACGCTGTAGCCGTGCTTGCCCTGCCTGCCTGGAGCCCCGGGGGGTTCCCCTTTTGGATACATCTCGTCTGCCACCCGGGATTTGTGTTTGTGCCTGCCGCTCCAGCCTACCAGTCCAGCCTGCTGTTTCCGAGACTCCGGGACCAGCTGCCCACCGGTTTGTGAAGCTCCTTTGTTCCACCCTTCCCCGGGATCCCAGGGCGCCAGAGCAGCCGCGTGTTCCCCGAGCTCGCTCCGGAGCGCCCCCTGCAGCCGCGGGGGAACCATCGCACCTGCCCTGCTCACCGGGAGCCGCCAGCGATCCCTGTCGGCTGCAAGCGGAACTGCACCCGAGGGGAAATAGCCTGACAGCCGAGAAGGCTGGGACTGGGTTTGTGTTTGCTGTTACTGCCATAGTTGTTGTTGTTTTGTTTGACTAGTTATATATATATATATATATATATATATAGTAAAGAACTGTTATTCCTATTTTCCCACATCTTTGCCTAAAGACCCTTGATTTCAAAATTATAATAACTCAGAGGGAAAGGGGTTACATCTGCCACTCCAAGGGAGGCTTCTGCCTTCCTTAGCAGACACCTGTCTTTCAAACCGAGACAGCAGCTGTCTTTGGAGTTCCTTCTGCTGCTGCTAGCGTGACTTTTCCAGGCAAGCGAGTGGCAGCCACGCTTTCCCTGCAGCCCGTAGGATGCGCACACAAGCCATGTGCACGGCAGCTTCGTTCTTCGCTTTTTGTAACGCGTCGCGCTTTCATTGCCCCGGAGGCGAAGAGTCGTCTGCTTCTCGCCCAGAAAGCTCTGCCGGCAGAGGGGCGCACCAGAGCACTGCTTCTGCCGGAACACGCCTGGCCCATACACACAATCCCTCTCAGCGCTACGTGGCACCACACTCTGCCTCTCCTGTGCTCCGCATCTAAACGGAAAGGCCCTCGGCTACGTCGCGCACAGAGAACTGTGCCAGAACAACGCGCTTCCCGGCGCTGGCCCCTGCGGCTCGGAGAAACTTGGATTTGCACCACATTCCCGGGCAGCCCCCTTTACAAGCTGCACAGCGCCCTCGGATCGCGGTGCTCTTTGCACGGTCCTTGTCAGCTCCAAGTACCCCCCCCGCGCACGTTACAGGCTCATAAAGACCAAGGATGCGAGTAGCCGTCTCGCCCAGAAAAATGTACCGGCGCAAAAGCACGATCTTCGTTACCCGTTCTCGTCGGCCAGACGGTTGTGCTCTGTCGAAAGGCTTGGACACCTAAACACTCCCGCGCTGCTTTCCCGGCACATTTCTCTAAGCGGAGAGCTAGACGGGCAGTTCGGACCCCATCGAAACAGAAGGAGAATGATTCTACCTGGAGCTGAGGCAAATCCGTGCACAGCACATGCTGCGTGCCAGCACTGTACACGCTGAGGAGCAGCAAAGCTGAGTGCCACCGCTGGGCTTCAGTTCTCTCCAGACGGCAGAAGGCGAAGATTGAAGCCGCAGAGCACGGGGCTTCTGTGTGCTCGGCACCGTCTTTCCAAAGCCCAGGCAAACGCGCCTTCACAAGCCCGCTCAGCCGAGAATACGCTGGCTGGCTCGGGAAGTAAACGCGCAGCCCTTCGACTTCGTCCCACAACCTGGCTAGAAAGCAGTTTCTTACAGCTTCCGTGTTGCAGAGTCCCTGCAGCTTGAGCTCACCCCGAAGGACGCGTCAAAAAAGGAGGCGTTCTTGAAGCCCCCCTTCTCCAAGCACAAACACACGGAGGCTCTGCAGCTTCCTTCTCAGATGGCCATGCCGTCACACTGGTCGCGCTGGCATTACCGTTGCCAGCTTCCAGCAGCTGCTAGCATGCAAAAGGGCTCGAGAAGTAAAAGGCAGTGCTGTGCTGCACCTTCGCCTTCGCACGCGTAAGCCACGTAAGTGCACTGTGTACTTGTCTCCTCTGCTTGCATCTACCGGGATACTTAATTCTCTGCATCTCGGAGCCTAAAGGTAAGAGCAGCTGTTTCCACAGAAGCTGGCTGGTGCTATAGGTAGCAGCACAAGCAGCTGTCTTTGGAGTTCCTTCTGCTGCTGCTAGCGTGACTTTTCCAGGCAAGCGAGTGGCAGCCACGCTTTCCCTGCAGCCCGTAGGATGCGCACACAAGCCATGTGCACGGCAGCTTCGTTCTTCGCTTTTTGTAACGCGTCGCGCTTTCATTGCCCCGGAGGCGAAGAGTCGTCTGCTTCTCGCCCAGAAAGCTCTGCCGGCAGAGGGGCGCACCAGAGCACTGCTTCTGCCGGAACACGCCTGGCCCATACACACAATCCCTCTCAGCGCTACGTGGCACCACACTCTGCCTCTCCTGTGCTCCGCATCTAAACGGAAAGGCCCTCGGCTACGTCGCGCACAGAGAACTGTGCCAGAACAACGCGCTTCCCGGCGCTGGCCCCTGCGGCTCGGAGAAACTTGGATTTGCACCACATTCCCGGGCAGCCCCCTTTACAAGCTGCACAGCGCCCTCGGATCGCGGTGCTCTTTGCACGGTCCTTGTCAGCTCCAAGTACCCCCCCCGCGCACGTTACAGGCTCATAAAGACCAAGGATGCGAGTAGCCGTCTCGCCCAGAAAAATGTACCGGCGCAAAAGCACGATCTTCGTTACCCGTTCTCGTCGGCCAGACGGTTGTGCTCTGTCGAAAGGCTTGGACACCTAAACACTCCCGCGCTGCTTTCCCGGCACATTTCTCTAAGCGGAGAGCTAGACGGGCAGTTCGGACCCCATCGAAACAGAAGGAGAATGATTCTACCTGGAGCTGAGGCAAATCCGTGCACAGCACATGCTGCGTGCCAGCACTGTACACGCTGAGGAGCAGCAAAGCTGAGTGCCACCGCTGGGCTTCAGTTCTCTCCAGACGGCAGAAGGCGAAGATTGAAGCCGCAGAGCACGGGGCTTCTGTGTGCTCGGCACCGTCTTTCCAAAGCCCAGGCAAACGCGCCTTCACAAGCCCGCTCAGCCGAGAATACGCTGGCTGGCTCGGGAAGTAAACGCGCAGCCCTTCGACTTCGTCCCACAACCTGGCTAGAAAGCAGTTTCTTACAGCTTCCGTGTTGCAGAGTCCCTGCAGCTTGAGCTCACCCCGAAGGACGCGTCAAAAAAGGAGGCGTTCTTGAAGCCCCCCTT
The DNA here is from genome assembly GCF_041296385.1 of Aphelocoma coerulescens. Taxonomy (NCBI): domain Eukaryota; kingdom Metazoa; phylum Chordata; class Aves; order Passeriformes; family Corvidae; genus Aphelocoma; species Aphelocoma coerulescens. The sequence goes on along the minus strand of NC_091022.1, from coordinate 6,095,650 downwards.
CTCCAAGCACAAACACACGGAGGCTCTGCAGCTTCCTTCTCAGATGGCCATGCCGTCACACTGGTCGCGCTGGCATTACCGTTGCCAGCTTCCAGCAGCTGCTAGCATGCAAAAGGGCTCGAGAAGTAAAAGGCAGTGCTGTGCTGCACCTTCGCCTTCGCACGCGTAAGCCACGTAAGTGCACTGTGTACTTGTCTCCTCTGCTTGCATCTACCGGGATACTTAATTCTCTGCATCTCGGAGCCTAAAGGTAAGAGCAGCTGTTTCCACAGAAGCTGGCTGGTGCTATAGGTAGCAGCACAAGCAGCTGTCTTTGGAGTTCCTTCTGCTGCTGCTAGCGTGACTTTTCCAGGCAAGCGAGTGGCAGCCACGCTTTCCCTGCAGCCCGTAGGATGCGCACACAAGCCATGTGCACGGCAGCTTCGTTCTTCGCTTTTTGTAACGCGTCGCGCTTTCATTGCCCCGGAGGCGAAGAGTCGTCTGCTTCTCGCCCAGAAAGCTCTGCCGGCAGAGGGGCGCACCAGAGCACTGCTTCTGCCGGAACACGCCTGGCCCATACACACAATCCCTCTCAGCGCTACGTGGCACCACACTCTGCCTCTCCTGTGCTCCGCATCTAAACGGAAAGGCCCTCGGCTACGTCGCGCACAGAGAACTGTGCCAGAACAACGCGCTTCCCGGCGCTGGCCCCTGCGGCTCGGAGAAACTTGGATTTGCACCACATTCCCGGGCAGCCCCCTTTACAAGCTGCACAGCGCCCTCGGATCGCGGTGCTCTTTGCACGGTCCTTGTCAGCTCCAAGTACCCCCCCGCGCACGTTACAGGCTCATAAAGACCAAGGATGCGAGTAGCCGTCTCGCCCAGAAAAATGTACCGGCGCAAAAGCACGATCTTCGTTACCCGTTCTCGTCGGCCAGACGGTTGTGCTCTGTCGAAAGGCTTGGACACCTAAACACTCCCGCGCTGCTTTCCCGGCACATTTCTCTAAGCGGAGAGCTAGACGGGCAGTTCGGACCCCATCGAAACAGAAGGAGAATGATTCTACCTGGAGCTGAGGCAAATCCGTGCACAGCACATGCTGCGTGCCAGCACTGTACACGCTGAGGAGCAGCAAAGCTGAGTGCCACCGCTGGGCTTCAGTTCTCTCCAGACGGCAGAAGGCGAAGATTGAAGCCGCAGAGCACGGGGCTTCTGTGTGCTCGGCACCGTCTTTCCAAAGCCCAGGCAAACGCGCCTTCACAAGCCCGCTCAGCCGAGAATACGCTGGCTGGCTCGGGAAGTAAACGCGCAGCCCTTCGACTTCGTCCCACAACCTGGCTAGAAAGCAGTTTCTTACAGCTTCCGTGTTGCAGAGTCCCTGCAGCTTGAGCTCACCCCGAAGGACGCGTCAAAAAAGGAGGCGTTCTTGAAGCCCCCCTTCTCCAAGCACAAACACACGGAGGCTCTGCAGCTTCCTTCTCAGATGGCCATGCCGTCACACTGGTCGCGCTGGCATTACCGTTGCCAGCTTCCAGCAGCTGCTAGCATGCAAAAGGGCTCGAGAAGTAAAAGGCAGTGCTGTGCTGCACCTTCGCCTTCGCACGCGTAAGCCACGTAAGTGCACTGTGTACTTGTCTCCTCTGCTTGCATCTACCGGGATACTTAATTCTCTGCATCTCGGAGCCTAAAGGTAAGAGCAGCTGTTTCCACAGAAGCTGGCTGGTGCTATAGGTAGCAGCACAAGCAGCTGTCTTTGGAGTTCCTTCTGCTGCTGCTAGCGTGACTTTTCCAGGCAAGCGAGTGGCAGCCACGCTTTCCCTGCAGCCCGTAGGATGCGCACACAAGCCATGTGCACGGCAGCTTCGTTCTTCGCTTTTTGTAACGCGTCGCGCTTTCATTGCCCCGGAGGCGAAGAGTCGTCTGCTTCTCGCCCAGAAAGCTCTGCCGGCAGAGGGGCGCACCAGAGCACTGCTTCTGCCGGAACACGCCTGGCCCATACACACAATCCCTCTCAGCGCTACGTGGCACCACACTCTGCCTCTCCTGTGCTCCGCATCTAAACGGAAAGGCCCTCGGCTACGTCGCGCACAGAGAACTGTGCCAGAACAACGCGCTTCCCGGCGCTGGCCCCTGCGGCTCGGAGAAACTTGGATTTGCACCACATTCCCGGGCAGCCCCCTTTACAAGCTGCACAGCGCCCTCGGATCGCGGTGCTCTTTGCACGGTCCTTGTCAGCTCCAAGTACCCCCCCCGCGCACGTTACAGGCTCATAAAGACCAAGGATGCGAGTAGCCGTCTCGCCCAGAAAAATGTACCGGCGCAAAAGCACGATCTTCGTTACCCGTTCTCGTCGGCCAGACGGTTGTGCTCTGTCGAAAGGCTTGGACACCTAAACACTCCCGCGCTGCTTTCCCGGCACATTTCTCTAAGCGGAGAGCTAGACGGGCAGTTCGGACCCCATCGAAACAGAAGGAGAATGATTCTACCTGGAGCTGAGGCAAATCCGTGCACAGCACATGCTGCGTGCCAGCACTGTACACGCTGAGGAGCAGCAAAGCTGAGTGCCACCGCTGGGCTTCAGTTCTCTCCAGACGGCAGAAGGCGAAGATTGAAGCCGCAGAGCACGGGGCTTCTGTGTGCTCGGCACCGTCTTTCCAAAGCCCAGGCAAACGCGCCTTCACAAGCCCGCTCAGCCGAGAATACGCTGGCTGGCTCGGGAAGTAAACGCGCAGCCCTTCGACTTCGTCCCACAACCTGGCTAGAAAGCAGTTTCTTACAGCTTCCGTGTTGCAGAGTCCCTGCAGCTTGAGCTCACCCCGAAGGACGCGTCAAAAAAGGAGGCGTTCTTGAAGCCCCCCTTCTCCAAGCACAAACACACGGAGGCTCTGCAGCTTCCTTCTCAGATGGCCATGCCGTCACACTGGTCGCGCTGGCATTACCGTTGCCAGCTTCCAGCAGCTGCTAGCATGCAAAAGGGCTCGAGAAGTAAAAGGCAGTGCTGTGCTGCACCTTCGCCTTCGCACGCGTAAGCCACGTAAGTGCACTGTGTACTTGTCTCCTCTGCTTGCATCTACCGGGATACTTAATTCTCTGCATCTCGGAGCCTAAAGGTAAGAGCAGCTGTTTCCACAGAAGCTGGCTGGTGCTATAGGTAGCAGCACAAGCAGCTGTCTTTGGAGTTCCTTCTGCTGCTGCTAGCGTGACTTTTCCAGGCAAGCGAGTGGCAGCCACGCTTTCCCTGCAGCCCGTAGGATGCGCACACAAGCCATGTGCACGGCAGCTTCGTTCTTCGCTTTTTGTAACGCGTCGCGCTTTCATTGCCCCGGAGGCGAAGAGTCGTCTGCTTCTCGCCCAGAAAGCTCTGCCGGCAGAGGGGCGCACCAGAGCACTGCTTCTGCCGGAACACGCCTGGCCCATACACACAATCCCTCTCAGCGCTACGTGGCACCACACTCTGCCTCTCCTGTGCTCCGCATCTAAACGGAAAGGCCCTCGGCTACGTCGCGCACAGAGAACTGTGCCAGAACAACGCGCTTCCCGGCGCTGGCCCCTGCGGCTCGGAGAAACTTGGATTTGCACCACATTCCCGGGCAGCCCCCTTTACAAGCTGCACAGCGCCCTCGGATCGCGGTGCTCTTTGCACGGTCCTTGTCAGCTCCAAGTACCCCCCCCGCGCACGTTACAGGCTCATAAAGACCAAGGATGCGAGTAGCCGTCTCGCCCAGAAAAATGTACCGGCGCAAAAGCACGATCTTCGTTACCCGTTCTCGTCGGCCAGACGGTTGTGCTCTGTCGAAAGGCTTGGACACCTAAACACTCCCGCGCTGCTTTCCCGGCACATTTCTCTAAGCGGAGAGCTAGACGGGCAGTTCGGACCCCATCGAAACAGAAGGAGAATGATTCTACCTGGAGCTGAGGCAAATCCGTGCACAGCACATGCTGCGTGCCAGCACTGTACACGCTGAGGAGCAGCAAAGCTGAGTGCCACCGCTGGGCTTCAGTTCTCTCCAGACGGCAGAAGGCGAAGATTGAAGCCGCAGAGCACGGGGCTTCTGTGTGCTCGGCACCGTCTTTCCAAAGCCCAGGCAAACGCGCCTTCACAAGCCCGCTCAGCCGAGAATACGCTGGCTGGCTCGGGAAGTAAACGCGCAGCCCTTCGACTTCGTCCCACAACCTGGCTAGAAAGCAGTTTCTTACAGCTTCCGTGTTGCAGAGTCCCTGCAGCTTGAGCTCACCCCGAAGGACGCGTCAAAAAAGGAGGCGTTCTTGAAGCCCCCCTTCTCCAAGCACAAACACACGGAGGCTCTGCAGCTTCCTTCTCAGATGGCCATGCCGTCACACTGGTCGCGCTGGCATTACCGTTGCCAGCTTCCAGCAGCTGCTAGCATGCAAAAGGGCTCGAGAAGTAAAAGGCAGTGCTGTGCTGCACCTTCGCCTTCGCACGCGTAAGCCACGTAAGTGCACTGTGTACTTGTCTCCTCTGCTTGCATCTACCGGGATACTTAATTCTCTGCATCTCGGAGCCTAAAGGTAAGAGCAGCTGTTTCCACAGAAGCTGGCTGGTGCTATAGGTAGCAGCACAAGCAGCTGTCTTTGGAGTTCCTTCTGCTGCTGCTAGCGTGACTTTTCCAGGCAAGCGAGTGGCAGCCACGCTTTCCCTGCAGCCCGTAGGATGCGCACACAAGCCATGTGCACGGCAGCTTCGTTCTTCGCTTTTTGTAACGCGTCGCGCTTTCATTGCCCCGGAGGCGAAGAGTCGTCTGCTTCTCGCCCAGAAAGCTCTGCCGGCAGAGGGGCGCACCAGAGCACTGCTTCTGCCGGAACACGCCTGGCCCATACACACAATCCCTCTCAGCGCTACGTGGCACCACACTCTGCCTCTCCTGTGCTCCGCATCTAAACGGAAAGGCCCTCGGCTACGTCGCGCACAGAGAACTGTGCCAGAACAACGCGCTTCCCGGCGCTGGCCCCTGCGGCTCGGAGAAACTTGGATTTGCACCACATTCCCGGGCAGCCCCCTTTACAAGCTGCACAGCGCCCTCGGATCGCGGTGCTCTTTGCACGGTCCTTGTCAGCTCCAAGTACCCCCCCCGCGCACGTTACAGGCTCATAAAGACCAAGGATGCGAGTAGCCGTCTCGCCCAGAAAAATGTACCGGCGCAAAAGCACGATCTTCGTTACCCGTTCTCGTCGGCCAGACGGTTGTGCTCTGTCGAAAGGCTTGGACACCTAAACACTCCCGCGCTGCTTTCCCGGCACATTTCTCTAAGCGGAGAGCTAGACGGGCAGTTCGGACCCCATCGAAACAGAAGGAGAATGATTCTACCTGGAGCTGAGGCAAATCCGTGCACAGCACATGCTGCGTGCCAGCACTGTACACGCTGAGGAGCAGCAAAGCTGAGTGCCACCGCTGGGCTTCAGTTCTCTCCAGACGGCAGAAGGCGAAGATTGAAGCCGCAGAGCACGGGGCTTCTGTGTGCTCGGCACCGTCTTTCCAAAGCCCAGGCAAACGCGCCTTCACAAGCCCGCTCAGCCGAGAATACGCTGGCTGGCTCGGGAAGTAAACGCGCAGCCCTTCGACTTCGTCCCACAACCTGGCTAGAAAGCAGTTTCTTACAGCTTCCGTGTTGCAGAGTCCCTGCAGCTTGAGCTCACCCCGAAGGACGCGTCAAAAAAGGAGGCGTTCTTGAAGCCCCCCTTCTCCAAGCACAAACACACGGAGGCTCTGCAGCTTCCTTCTCAGATGGCCATGCCGTCACACTGGTCGCGCTGGCATTACCGTTGCCAGCTTCCAGCAGCTGCTAGCATGCAAAAGGGCTCGAGAAGTAAAAGGCAGTGCTGTGCTGCACCTTCGCCTTCGCACGCGTAAGCCACGTAAGTGCACTGTGTACTTGTCTCCTCTGCTTGCATCTACCGGGATACTTAATTCTCTGCATCTCGGAGCCTAAAGGTAAGAGCAGCTGTTTCCACAGAAGCTGGCTGGTGCTATAGGTAGCAGCACAAGCAGCTGTCTTTGGAGTTCCTTCTGCTGCTGCTAGCGTGACTTTTCCAGGCAAGCGAGTGGCAGCCACGCTTTCCCTGCAGCCCGTAGGATGCGCACACAAGCCATGTGCACGGCAGCTTCGTTCTTCGCTTTTTGTAACGCGTCGCGCTTTCATTGCCCCGGAGGCGAAGAGTCGTCTGCTTCTCGCCCAGAAAGCTCTGCCGGCAGAGGGGCGCACCAGAGCACTGCTTCTGCCGGAACACGCCTGGCCCATACACACAATCCCTCTCAGCGCTACGTGGCACCACACTCTGCCTCTCCTGTGCTCCGCATCTAAACGGAAAGGCCCTCGGCTACGTCGCGCACAGAGAACTGTGCCAGAACAACGCGCTTCCCGGCGCTGGCCCCTGCGGCTCGGAGAAACTTGGATTTGCACCACATTCCCGGGCAGCCCCCTTTACAAGCTGCACAGCGCCCTCGGATCGCGGTGCTCTTTGCACGGTCCTTGTCAGCTCCAAGTACCCCCCCCGCGCACGTTACAGGCTCATAAAGACCAAGGATGCGAGTAGCCGTCTCGCCCAGAAAAATGTACCGGCGCAAAAGCACGATCTTCGTTACCCGTTCTCGTCGGCCAGACGGTTGTGCTCTGTCGAAAGGCTTGGACACCTAAACACTCCCGCGCTGCTTTCCCGGCACATTTCTCTAAGCGGAGAGCTAGACGGGCAGTTCGGACCCCATCGAAACAGAAGGAGAATGATTCTACCTGGAGCTGAGGCAAATCCGTGCACAGCACATGCTGCGTGCCAGCACTGTACACGCTGAGGAGCAGCAAAGCTGAGTGCCACCGCTGGGCTTCAGTTCTCTCCAGACGGCAGAAGGCGAAGATTGAAGCCGCAGAGCACGGGGCTTCTGTGTGCTCGGCACCGTCTTTCCAAAGCCCAGGCAAACGCGCCTTCACAAGCCCGCTCAGCCGAGAATACGCTGGCTGGCTCGGGAAGTAAACGCGCAGCCCTTCGACTTCGTCCCACAACCTGGCTAGAAAGCAGTTTCTTACAGCTTCCGTGTTGCAGAGTCCCTGCAGCTTGAGCTCACCCCGAAGGACGCGTCAAAAAAGGAGGCGTTCTTGAAGCCCCCCTTCTCCAAGCACAAACACACGGAGGCTCTGCAGCTTCCTTCTCAGATGGCCATGCCGTCACACTGGTCGCGCTGGCATTACCGTTGCCAGCTTCCAGCAGCTGCTAGCATGCAAAAGGGCTCGAGAAGTAAAAGGCAGTGCTGTGCTGCACCTTCGCCTTCGCACGCGTAAGCCACGTAAGTGCACTGTGTACTTGTCTCCTCTGCTTGCATCTACCGGGATACTTAATTCTCTGCATCTCGGAGCCTAAAGGTAAGAGCAGCTGTTTCCACAGAAGCTGGCTGGTGCTATAGGTAGCAGCACAAGCAGCTGTCTTTGGAGTTCCTTCTGCTGCTGCTAGCGTGACTTTTCCAGGCAAGCGAGTGGCAGCCACGCTTTCCCTGCAGCCCGTAGGATGCGCACACAAGCCATGTGCACGGCAGCTTCGTTCTTCGCTTTTTGTAACGCGTCGCGCTTTCATTGCCCCGGAGGCGAAGAGTCGTCTGCTTCTCGCCCAGAAAGCTCTGCCGGCAGAGGGGCGCACCAGAGCACTGCTTCTGCCGGAACACGCCTGGCCCATACACACAATCCCTCTCAGCGCTACGTGGCACCACACTCTGCCTCTCCTGTGCTCCGCATCTAAACGGAAAGGCCCTCGGCTACGTCGCGCACAGAGAACTGTGCCAGAACAACGCGCTTCCCGGCGCTGGCCCCTGCGGCTCGGAGAAACTTGGATTTGCACCACATTCCCGGGCAGCCCCCTTTACAAGCTGCACAGCGCCCTCGGATCGCGGTGCTCTTTGCACGGTCCTTGTCAGCTCCAAGTACCCCCCCCGCGCACGTTACAGGCTCATAAAGACCAAGGATGCGAGTAGCCGTCTCGCCCAGAAAAATGTACCGGCGCAAAAGCACGATCTTCGTTACCCGTTCTCGTCGGCCAGACGGTTGTGCTCTGTCGAAAGGCTTGGACACCTAAACACTCCCGCGCTGCTTTCCCGGCACATTTCTCTAAGCGGAGAGCTAGACGGGCAGTTCGGACCCCATCAAAACAGAAGGAGAATGATTCTACCTGGAGCTGAGGCAAATCCGTGCACAGCACATGCTGCGTGCCAGCACTGTACACGCTGAGGAGCAGCAAAGCTGAGTGCCACCGCTGGGCTTCAGTTCTCTCCAGACGGCAGAAGGCGAAGATTGAAGCCGCAGAGCACGGGGCTTCTGTGTGCTCGGCACCGTCTTTCCAAAGCCCAGGCAAACGCGCCTTCACAAGCCCGCTCAGCCGAGAATACGCTGGCTGGCTCGGGAAGTAAACGCGCAGCCCTTCGACTTCGTCCCACAACCTGGCTAGAAAGCAGTTTCTTACAGCTTCCGTGTTGCAGAGTCCCTGCAGCTTGAGCTCACCCCGAAGGACGCGTCAAAAAAGGAGGCGTTCTTGAAGCCCCCCTTCTCCAAGCACAAACACACGGAGGCTCTGCAGCTTCCTTCTCAGATGGCCATGCCGTCACACTGGTCGCGCTGGCATTACCGTTGCCAGCTTCCAGCAGCTGCTAGCATGCAAAAGGGCTCGAGAAGTAAAAGGCAGTGCTGTGCTGCACCTTCGCCTTCGCACGCGTAAGCCACGTAAGTGCACTGTGTACTTGTCTCCTCTGCTTGCATCTACCGGGATACTTAATTCTCTGCATCTCGGAGCCTAAAGGTAAGAGCAGCTGTTTCCACAGAAGCTGGCTGGTGCTATAGGTAGCAGCACAAGCAGCTGTCTTTGGAGTTCCTTCTGCTGCTGCTAGCGTGACTTTTCCAGGCAAGCGAGTGGCAGCCACGCTTTCCCTGCAGCCCGTAGGATGCGCACACAAGCCATGTGCACGGCAGCTTCGTTCTTCGCTTTTTGTAACGCGTCGCGCTTTCATTGCCCCGGAGGCGAAGAGTCGTCTGCTTCTCGCCCAGAAAGCTCTGCCGGCAGAGGGGCGCACCAGAGCACTGCTTCTGCCGGAACACGCCTGGCCCATACACACAATCCCTCTCAGCGCTACGTGGCACCACACTCTGCCTCTCCTGTGCTCCGCATCTAAACGGAAAGGCCCTCGGCTACGTCGCGCACAGAGAACTGTGCCAGAACAACGCGCTTCCCGGCGCTGGCCCCTGCGGCTCGGAGAAACTTGGATTTGCACCACATTCCCGGGCAGCCCCCTTTACAAGCTGCACAGCGCCCTCGGATCGCGGTGCTCTTTGCACGGTCCTTGTCAGCTCCAAGTACCCCCCCCGCGCACGTTACAGGCTCATAAAGACCAAGGATGCGAGTAGCCGTCTCGCCCAGAAAAATGTACCGGCGCAAAAGCACGATCTTCGTTACCCGTTCTCGTCGGCCAGACGGTTGTGCTCTGTCGAAAGGCTTGGACACCTAAACACTCCCGCGCTGCTTTCCCGGCACATTTCTCTAAGCGGAGAGCTAGACGGGCAGTTCGGACCCCATCGAAACAGAAGGAGAATGATTCTACCTGGAGCTGAGGCAAATCCGTGCACAGCACATGCTGCGTGCCAGCACTGTACACGCTGAGGAGCAGCAAAGCTGAGTGCCACCGCTGGGCTTCAGTTCTCTCCAGACGGCAGAAGGCGAAGATTGAAGCCGCAGAGCACGGGGCTTCTGTGTGCTCGGCACCGTCTTTCCAAAGCCCAGGCAAACGCGCCTTCACAAGCCCGCTCAGCCGAGAATACGCTGGCTGGCTCGGGAAGTAAACGCGCAGCCCTTCGACTTCGTCCCACAACCTGGCTAGAAAGCAGTTTCTTACAGCTTCCGTGTTGCAGAGTCCCTGCAGCTTGAGCTCACCCCGAAGGACGCGTCAAAAAAGGAGGCGTTCTTGAAGCCCCCCTTCTCCAAGCACAAACACACGGAGGCTCTGCAGCTTCCTTCTCAGATGGCCATGCCGTCACACTGGTTGCGCTGGCATTACCGTTGCCAGCTTCCAGCAGCTGCTAGCATGCAAAAGGGCTCGAGAAGTAAAAGGCAGTGCTGTGCTGCACCTTCGCCTTCGCACGCGTAAGCCACGTAAGTGCACTGTGTACTTGTCTCCTCTGCTTGCATCTACCGGGATACTTAATTCTCTGCATCTCGGAGCCTAAAGGTAAGAGCAGCTGTTTCCACAGAAGCTGGCTGGTGCTATAGGTAGCAGCACAAGCAGCTGTCTTTGGAGTTCCTTCTGCTGCTGCTAGCGTGACTTTTCCAGGCAAGCGAGTGGCAGCCACGCTTTCCCTGCAGCCCGTAGGATGCGCACACAAGCCATGTGCACGGCAGCTTCGTTCTTCGCTTTTTGTAACGCGTCGCGCTTTCATTGCCCCGGAGGCGAAGAGTCGTCTGCTTCTCGCCCAGAAAGCTCTGCCGGCAGAGGGGCGCACCAGAGCACTGCTTCTGCCGGAACACGCCTGGCCCATACACACAATCCCTCTCAGCGCTACGTGGCACCACACTCTGCCTCTCCTGTGCTCCGCATCTAAACGGAAAGGCCCTCGGCTACGTCGCGCACAGAGAACTGTGCCAGAACAACGCGCTTCCCGGCGCTGGCCCCTGCGGCTCGGAGAAACTTGGATTTGCACCACATTCCCGGGCAGCCCCCTTTACAAGCTGCACAGCGCCCTCGGATCGCGGTGCTCTTTGCACGGTCCTTGTCAGCTCCAAGTACCCCCCCCGCGCACGTTACAGGCTCATAAAGACCAAGGATGCGAGTAGCCGTCTCGCCCAGAAAAATGTACCGGCGCAAAAGCACGATCTTCGTTACCCGTTCTCGTCGGCCAGACGGTTGTGCTCTGTCGAAAGGCTTGGACACCTAAACACTCCCGCGCTGCTTTCCCGGCACATTTCTCTAAGCGGAGAGCTAGACGGGCAGTTCGGACCCCATCGAAACAGAAGGAGAATGATTCTACCTGGAGCTGAGGCAAATCCGTGCACAGCACATGCTGCGTGCCAGCACTGTACACGCTGAGGAGCAGCAAAGCTGAGTGCCACCGCTGGGCTTCAGTTCTCTCCAGACGGCAGAAGGCGAAGATTGAAGCCGCAGAGCACGGGGCTTCTGTGTGCTCGGCACCGTCTTTCCAAAGCCCAGGCAAACGCGCCTTCACAAGCCCGCTCAGCCGAGAATACGCTGGCTGGCTCGGGAAGTAAACGCGCAGCCCTTCGACTTCGTCCCACAACCTGGCTAGAAAGCAGTTTCTTACAGCTTCCGTGTTGCAGAGTCCCTGCAGCTTGAGCTCCCCCCGAAGGACGCGTCAAAAAAGGAGGCGTTCTTGAAGCCCCCCTTCTCCAAGCACAAACACACGGAGGCTCTGCAGCTTCCTTCTCAGATGGCCATGCCGTCACACTGGTCGCGCTGGCATTACCGTTGCCAGCTTCCAGCAGCTGCTAGCATGCAAAAGGGCTCGAGAAGTAAAAGGCAGTGCTGTGCTGCACCTTCGCCTTCGCACGCGTAAGCCACGTAAGTGCACTGTGTACTTGTCTCCTCTGCTTGCATCTACCGGGATACTTAATTCTCTGCATCTCGGAGCCTAAAGGTAAGAGCAGCTGTTTCCACAGAAGCTGGCTGGTGCTATAGGTAGCAGCACAAGCAGCTGTCTTTGGAGTTCCTTCTGCTGCTGCTAGCGTGACTTTTCCAGGCAAGCGAGTGGCAGCCACGCTTTCCCTGCAGCCCGTAGGATGCGCACACAAGCCATGTGCACGGCAGCTTCGTTCTTCGCTTTTTGTAACGCGTCGCGCTTTCATTGCCCCGGAGGCGAAGAGTCGTCTGCTTCTCGCACAGAAAGCTCTGCCGGCAGAGGAGCGCACCAGAGCACTGCTTCTGCCGGAACACGCCTGGCCCATACACACAATCCCTCTCAGCGCTACGTGGCACCACACTCTGCCTCTCCTGTGCTCCGCATCTAAACGGAAAGGCCCTCGGCTACGTCGCGCACAGAGAACTGTGCCAGAACAACGCGCTTCCCGGCGCTGGCCCCTGCGGCTCGGAGAAACTTGGATTTGCACCACATTCCCGGGCAGCCCCCTTTACAAGCTGCACAGCGCCCTCGGATCGCGGTGCTCTTTGCACGGTCCTTGTCAGCTCCAAGTACCCCCCCCGCGCACGTTACAGGCTCATAAAGACCAAGGATGCGAGTAGCCGTCTCGCCCAGAAAAATGTACCGGCGCAAAAGCACGATCTTCGTTACCCGTTCTCGTCGGCCAGACGGTTGTGCTCTGTCGAAAGGCTTGGACACCTAAACACTCCCGCGCTGCTTTCCCGGCACATTTCTCTAAGCGGAGAGCTAGACGGGCAGTTCGGACCCCATCGAAACAGAAGGAGAATGATTCTACCTGGAGCTGAGGCAAATCCGTGCACAGCACATGCTGCGTGCCAGCACTGTACACGCTGAGGAGCAGCAAAGCTGAGTGCCACCGCTGGGCTTCAGTTCTCTCCAGACGGCAGAAGGCGAAGATTGAAGCCGCAGAGCACGGGGCTTCTGTGTGCTCGGCACCGTCTTTCCAAAGCCCAGGCAAACGCGCCTTCACAAGCCCGCTCAGCCGAGAATACGCTGGCTGGCTCGGGAAGTAAACGCGCAGCCCTTCGACTTCGTCCCACAACCTGGCTAGAAAGCAGTTTCTTACAGCTTCCGTGTTGCAGAGTCCCTGCAGCTTGAGCTCCCCCCGAAGGACGCGTCAAAAAAGGAGGCGTTCTTGAAGCCCCCCTTCTCCAAGCACAAACACACTGAGGCTCTGCAGCTTCCTTCTCAGATGGCCATGCCGTCACACTGGTCGCGCTGGCATTACCGTTGCCAGCTTCCAGCAGCTGCTAGCATGCAAAAGGGCTCGAGAAGTAAAAGGCAGTGCTGTGCTGCACCTTCGCCTTCGCACGCGTAAGCCACGTAAGTGCACTGTGTACTTGTCTCCTCTGCTTGCATCTACCGGGATACTTAATTCTCTGCATCTCGGAGCCTAAAGGTAAGAGCAGCTGTTTCCACAGAAGCTGGCTGGTGCTATAGGTAGCAGCACAAGCAGCTGTCTTTGGAGTTCCTTCTGCTGCTGCTTAGCGTGACTTTTCCAGGCAAGCGAGTGGCAGCCACGCTTTCCCTGCAGCCCGTAGGATGCGCACACAAGCCATGTGCACGGCAGCTTCGTTCTTCGCTTTTTGTAACGCGTCGCGCTTTCATTGCCCCGGAGGCGAAGAGTCGTCTGCTTCTCGCCCAGAAAGCTCTGCCGGCAGAGGAGCGCACCAGAGCACTGCTTCTGCCGGAACACGCCTGGCCCATACACACAATCCCTCTCAGCGCTACGTGGCACCACACTCTGCCTCTCCTGTGCTCCGCATCTAAACGGAAAGGCCCTCGGCTACGTCGCGCACAGAGAACTGTGCCAGAACAACGCGCTTCCCGGCGCTGGCCCCTGCGGCTCGGAGAAACTTGGATTTGCACCACATTCCCGGGCAGCCCCCTTTACAAGCTGCACAGCGCCCTCGGATCGCGGTGCTCTTTGCACGGTCCTTGTCAGCTCCAAGTACCCCCCCCGCGCACGTTACAGGCTCATAAAGACCAAGGATGCGAGTAGCCGTCTCGCCCAGAAAAATGTACCGGCGCAAAAGCACGATCTTCGTTACCCGTTCTCGTCGGCCAGACGGTTGTGCTCTGTCGAAAGGCTTGGACACCTAAACACTCCCGCGCTGCTTTCCCGGCACATTTCTCTAAGCGGAGAGCTAGACGGGCAGTTCGGACCCCATCGAAACAGAAGGAGAATGATTCTACCTGGAGCTGAGGCAAATCCGTGCACAGCACATGCTGCGTGCCAGCACTGTACACGCTGAGGAGCAGCAAAGCTGAGTGCCACCGCTGGGCTTCAGTTCTCTCCAGACGGCAGAAGGCGAAGATTGAAGCCGCAGAGCACGGGGCTTCTGTGTGCTCGGCACCGTCTTTCCAAAGCCCAGGCAAACGCGCCTTCACAAGCCCGCTCAGCCGAGAATACGCTGGCTGGCTCGGGAAGTAAACGCGCAGCCCTTCGACTTCGTCCCACAACCTGGCTAGAAAGCAGTTTCTTACAGCTTCCGTGTTGCAGAGTCCCTGCAGCTTGAGCTCACCCCGAAGGACGCGTCAAAAAAGGAGGCGTTCTTGAAGCCCCCCTTCTCCAAGCACAAACACACTGAGGCTCTGCAGCTTCCTTCTCAGATGGCCATGCCGTCACACTGGTCGCGCTGGCATTACCGTTGCCAGCTTCCAGCAGCTGCTAGCATGCAAAAGGGCTCGAGAAGTAAAAGGCAGTGCTGTGCTGCACCTTCGCCTTCGCACGCGTAAGCCACGTAAGTGCACTGTGTACTTGTCTCCTCTGCTTGCATCTACCGGGATACTTAATTCTCTGCATCTCGGAGCCTAAAGGTAAGAGCAGCTGTTTCCACAGAAGCTGGCTGGTGCTATAGGTAGCAGCACAAGCAGCTGTCTTTGGAGTTCCTTCTGCTGCTGCTAGCGTGACTTTTCCAGGCAAGCGAGTGGCAGCCACGCTTTCCCTGCAGCCCGTAGGATGCGCACACAAGCCATGTGCACGGCAGCTTCGTTCTTCGCTTTTTGTAACGCGTCGCGCTTTCATTGCCCCGGAGGCGAAGAGTCGTCTGCTTCTCGCCCAGAAAGCTCTGCCGGCAGAGGGGCGCACCAGAGCACTGCTTCTGCCGGAACACGCCTGGCCCATACACACAATCCCTCTCAGCGCTACGTGGCACCACACTCTGCCTCTCCTGTGCTCCGCATCTAAACGGAAAGGCCCTCGGCTACGTCGCGCACAGAGAACTGTGCCAGAACAACGCGCTTCCCGGCGCTGGCCCCTGCGGCTCGGAGAAACTTGGATTTGCACCACATTCCCGGGCAGCCCCCTTTACAAGCTGCACAGCGCCCTCGGATCGCGGTGCTCTTTGCACGGTCCTTGTCAGCTCCAAGTACCCCCCCCGCGCACGTTACAGGCTCATAAAGACCAAGGATGCGAGTAGCCGTCTCGCCCAGAAAAATGTACCGGCGCAAAAGCACGATCTTCGTTACCCGTTCTCGTCGGCCAGACGGTTGTGCTCTGTCGAAAGGCTTGGACACCTAAACACTCCCGCGCTGCTTTCCCGGCACATTTCTCTAAGCGGAGAGCTAGACGGGCAGTTCGGACCCCATCGAAACAGAAGGAGAATGATTCTACCTGGAGCTGAGGCAAATCCGTGCACAGCACATGCTGCGTGCCAGCACTGTACACGCTGAGGAGCAGCAAAGCTGAGTGCCACCGCTGGGCTTCAGTTCTCTCCAGACGGCAGAAGGCGAAGATTGAAGCCGCAGAGCACGGGGCTTCTGTGTGCTCGGCACCGTCTTTCCAAAGCCCAGGCAAACGCGCCTTCACAAGCCCGCTCAGCCGAGAATACGCTGGCTGGCTCGGGAAGTAAACGCGCAGCCCTTCGACTTCGTCCCACAACCTGGCTAGAAAGCAGTTTCTTACAGCTTCCGTGTTGCAGAGTCCCTGCAGCTTGAGCTCACCCCGAAGGACGCGTCAAAAAAGGAGGCGTTCTTGAAGCCCCCCTTCTCCAAGCACAAACACACGGAGGCTCTGCAGCTTCCTTCTCAGATGGCCATGCCGTCACACTGGTCGCGCTGGCATTACCGTTGCCAGCTTCCAGCAGCTGCTAGCATGCAAAAGGGCTCGAGAAGTAAAAGGCAGTGCTGTGCTGCACCTTCGCCTTCGCACGCGTAAGCCACGTAAGTGCACTGTGTACTTGTCTCCTCTGCTTGCATCTACCGGGATACTTAATTCTCTGCATCTCGGAGCCTAAAGGTAAGAGCAGCTGTTTCCACAGAAGCTGGCTGGTGCTATAGGTAGCAGCACAAGCAGCTGTCTTTGGAGTTCCTTCTGCTGCTGCTAGCGTGACTTTTCCAGGCAAGCGAGTGGCAGCCACGCTTTCCCTGCAGCCCGTAGGATGCGCACACAAGCCATGTGCACGGCAGCTTCGTTCTTCGCTTTTTGTAACGCGTCGCGCTTTCATTGCCCCGGAGGCGAAGAGTCGTCTGCTTCTCGCCCAGAAAGCTCTGCCGGCAGAGGGGCGCACCAGAGCACTGCTTCTGCCGGAACACGCCTGGCCCATACACACAATCCCTCTCAGCGCTACGTGGCACCACACTCTGCCTCTCCTGTGCTCCGCATCTAAACGGAAAGGCCCTCGGCTACGTCGCGCACAGAGAACTGTGCCAGAACAACGCGCTTCCCGGCGCTGGCCCCTGCGGCTCGGAGAAACTTGGATTTGCACCACATTCCCGGGCAGCCCCCTTTACAAGCTGCACAGCGCCCTCGGATCGCGGTGCTCTTTGCACGGTCCTTGTCAGCTCCAAGTACCCCCCCGCGCACGTTACAGGCTCATAAAGACCAAGGATGCGAGTAGCCGTCTCGCCCAGAAAAATGTACCGGCGCAAAAGCACGATCTTCGTTACCCGTTCTCGTCGGCCAGACGGTTGTGCTCTGTCGAAAGGCTTGGACACCTAAACACTCCCGCGCTGCTTTCCCGGCACATTTCTCTAAGCGGAGAGCTAGACGGGCAGTTCGGACCCCATCGAAACAGAAGGAGAATGATTCTACCTGGAGCTGAGGCAAATCCGTGCACAGCACATGCTGCGTGCCAGCACTGTACACGCTGAGGAGCAGCAAAGCTGAGTGCCACCGCTGGGCTTCAGTTCTCTCCAGACGGCAGAAGGCGAAGATTGAAGCCGCAGAGCACGGGGCTTCTGTGTGCTCGGCACCGTCTTTCCAAAGCCCAGGCAAACGCGCCTTCACAAGCCCGCTCAGCCGAGAATACGCTGGCTGGCTCGGGAAGTAAACGCGCAGCCCTTCGACTTCGTCCCACAACCTGGCTAGAAAGCAGTTTCTTACAGCTTCCGTGTTGCAGAGTCCCTGCAGCTTGAGCTCACCCCGAAGGACGCGTCAAAAAAGGAGGCGTTCTTGAAGCCCCCCTTCTCCAAGCACAAACACACGGAGGCTCTGCAGCTTCCTTCTCAGATGGCCATGCCGTCACACTGGTTGCGCTGGCATTACCGTTGCCAGCTTCCAGCAGCTGCTAGCATGCAAAAGGGCTCGAGAAGTAAAAGGCAGTGCTGTGCTGCACCTTCGCCTTCGCACGCGTAAGCCACGTAAGTGCACTGTGTACTTGTCTCCTCTGCTTGCATCTACCGGGATACTTAATTCTCTGCATCTCGGAGCCTAAAGGTAAGAGCAGCTGTTTCCACAGAAGCTGGCTGGTGCTATAGGTAGCAGCACAAGCAGCTGTCTTTGGAGTTCCTTCTGCTGCTGCTAGCGTGACTTTTCCAGGCAAGCGAGTGGCAGCCACGCTTTCCCTGCAGCCCGTAGGATGCGCACACAAGCCATGTGCACGGCAGCTTCGTTCTTCGCTTTTTGTAACGCGTCGCGCTTTCATTGCCCCGGAGGCGAAGAGTCGTCTGCTTCTCGCCCAGAAAGCTCTGCCGGCAGAGGGGCGCACCAGAGCACTGCTTCTGCCGGAACACGCCTGGCCCATACACACAATCCCTCTCAGCGCTACGTGGCACCACACTCTGCCTCTCCTGTGCTCCGCATCTAAACGGAAAGGCCCTCGGCTACGTCGCGCACAGAGAACTGTGCCAGAACAACGCGCTTCCCGGCGCTGGCCCCTGCGGCTCGGAGAAACTTGGATTTGCACCACATTCCCGGGCAGCCCCCTTTACAAGCTGCACAGCGCCCTCGGATCGCGGTGCTCTTTGCACGGTCCTTGTCAGCTCCAAGTACCCCCCCCGCGCACGTTACAGGCTCATAAAGACCAAGGATGCGAGTAGCCGTCTCGCCCAGAAAAATGTACCGGCGCAAAAGCACGATCTTCGTTACCCGTTCTCGTCGGCCAGACGGTTGTGCTCTGTCGAAAGGCTTGGACACCTAAACACTCCCGCGCTGCTTTCCCGGCACATTTCTCTAAGCGGAGAGCTAGACGGGCAGTTCGGACCCCATCGAAACAGAAGGAGAATGATTCTACCTGGAGCTGAGGCAAATCCGTGCACAGCACATGCTGCGTGCCAGCACTGTACACGCTGAGGAGCAGCAAAGCTGAGTGCCACCGCTGGGCTTCAGTTCTCTCCAGACGGCAGAAGGCGAAGATTGAAGCCGCAGAGCACGGGGCTTCTGTGTGCTCGGCACCGTCTTTCCAAAGCCCAGGCAAACGCGCCTTCACAAGCCCGCTCAGCCGAGAATACGCTGGCTGGCTCGGGAAGTAAACGCGCAGCCCTTCGACTTCGTCCCACAACCTGGCTAGAAAGCAGTTTCTTACAGCTTCCGTGTTGCAGAGTCCCTGCAGCTTGAGCTCCCCCCGAAGGACGCGTCAAAAAAGGAGGCGTTCTTGAAGCCCCCCTTCTCCAAGCACAAACACACGGAGGCTCTGCAGCTTCCTTCTCAGATGGCCATGCCGTCACACTGGTCGCGCTGGCATTACCGTTGCCAGCTTCCAGCAGCTGCTAGCATGCAAAAGGGCTCGAGAAGTAAAAGGCAGTGCTGTGCTGCACCTTCGCCTTCGCACGCGTAAGCCACGTAAGTGCACTGTGTACTTGTCTCCTCTGCTTGCATCTACCGGGATACTTAATTCTCTGCATCTCGGAGCCTAAAGGTAAGAGCAGCTGTTTCCACAGAAGCTGGCTGGTGCTATAGGTAGCAGCACAAGCAGCTGTCTTTGGAGTTCCTTCTGCTGCTGCTAGCGTGACTTTTCCAGGCAAGCGAGTGGCAGCCACGCTTTCCCTGCAGCCCGTAGGATGCGCACACAAGCCATGTGCACGGCAGCTTCGTTCTTCGCTTTTTGTAACGCGTCGCGCTTTCATTGCCCCGGAGGCGAAGAGTCGTCTGCTTCTCGCACAGAAAGCTCTGCCGGCAGAGGAGCGCACCAGAGCACTGCTTCTGCCGGAACACGCCTGGCCCATACACACAATCCCTCTCAGCGCTACGTGGCACCACACTCTGCCTCTCCTGTGCTCCGCATCTAAACGGAAAGGCCCTCGGCTACGTCGCGCACAGAGAACTGTGCCAGAACAACGCGCTTCCCGGCGCTGGCCCCTGCGGCTCGGAGAAACTTGGATTTGCACCACATTCCCGGGCAGCCCCCTTTACAAGCTGCACAGCGCCCTCGGATCGCGGTGCTCTTTGCACGGTCCTTGTCAGCTCCAAGTACCCCCCCCGCGCACGTTACAGGCTCATAAAGACCAAGGATGCGAGTAGCCGTCTCGCCCAGAAAAATGTACCGGCGCAAAAGCACGATCTTCGTTACCCGTTCTCGTCGGCCAGACGGTTGTGCTCTGTCGAAAGGCTTGGACACCTAAACACTCCCGCGCTGCTTTCCCGGCACATTTCTCTAAGCGGAGAGCTAGACGGGCAGTTCGGACCCCATCGAAACAGAAGGAGAATGATTCTACCTGGAGCTGAGGCAAATCCGTGCACAGCACATGCTGCGTGCCAGCACTGTACACGCTGAGGAGCAGCAAAGCTGAGTGCCACCGCTGGGCTTCAGTTCTCTCCAGACGGCAGAAGGCGAAGATTGAAGCCGCAGAGCACGGGGCTTCTGTGTGCTCGGCACCGTCTTTCCAAAGCCCAGGCAAACGCGCCTTCACAAGCCCGCTCAGCCGAGAATACGCTGGCTGGCTCGGGAAGTAAACGCGCAGCCCTTCGACTTCGTCCCACAACCTGGCTAGAAAGCAGTTTCTTACAGCTTCCGTGTTGCAGAGTCCCTGCAGCTTGAGCTCCCCCCGAAGGACGCGTCAAAAAAGGAGGCGTTCTTGAAGCCCCCCTTCTCCAAGCACAAACACACTGAGGCTCTGCAGCTTCCTTCTCAGATGGCCATGCCGTCACACTGGTCGCGCTGGCATTACCGTTGCCAGCTTCCAGCAGCTGCTAGCATGCAAAAGGGCTCGAGAAGTAAAAGGCAGTGCTGTGCTGCACCTTCGCCTTCGCACGCGTAAGCCACGTAAGTGCACTGTGTACTTGTCTCCTCTGCTTGCATCTACCGGGATACTTAATTCTCTGCATCTCGGAGCCTAAAGGTAAGAGCAGCTGTTTCCACAGAAGCTGGCTGGTGCTATAGGTAGCAGCACAAGCAGCTGTCTTTGGAGTTCCTTCTGCTGCTGCTTAGCGTGACTTTTCCAGGCAAGCGAGTGGCAGCCACGCTTTCCCTGCAGCCCGTAGGATGCGCACACAAGCCATGTGCACGGCAGCTTCGTTCTTCGCTTTTTGTAACGCGTCGCGCTTTCATTGCCCCGGAGGCGAAGAGTCGTCTGCTTCTCGCCCAGAAAGCTCTGCCGGCAGAGGAGCGCACCAGAGCACTGCTTCTGCCGGAACACGCCTGGCCCATACACACAATCCCTCTCAGCGCTACGTGGCACCACACTCTGCCTCTCCTGTGCTCCGCATCTAAACGGAAAGGCCCTCGGCTACGTCGCGCACAGAGAACTGTGCCAGAACAACGCGCTTCCCGGCGCTGGCCCCTGCGGCTCGGAGAAACTTGGATTTGCACCACATTCCCGGGCAGCCCCCTTTACAAGCTGCACAGCGCCCTCGGATCGCGGTGCTCTTTGCACGGTCCTTGTCAGCTCCAAGTACCCCCCCCGCGCACGTTACAGGCTCATAAAGACCAAGGATGCGAGTAGCCGTCTCGCCCAGAAAAATGTACCGGCGCAAAAGCACGATCTTCGTTACCCGTTCTCGTCGGCCAGACGGTTGTGCTCTGTCGAAAGGCTTGGACACCTAAACACTCCCGCGCTGCTTTCCCGGCACATTTCTCTAAGCGGAGAGCTAGACGGGCAGTTCGGACCCCATCGAAACAGAAGGAGAATGATTCTACCTGGAGCTGAGGCAAATCCGTGCACAGCACATGCTGCGTGCCAGCACTGTACACGCTGAGGAGCAGCAAAGCTGAGTGCCACCGCTGGGCTTCAGTTCTCTCCAGACGGCAGAAGGCGAAGATTGAAGCCGCAGAGCACGGGGCTTCTGTGTGCTCGGCACCGTCTTTCCAAAGCCCAGGCAAACGCGCCTTCACAAGCCCGCTCAGCCGAGAATACGCTGGCTGGCTCGGGAAGTAAACGCGCAGCCCTTCGACTTCGTCCCACAACCTGGCTAGAAAGCAGTTTCTTACAGCTTCCGTGTTGCAGAGTCCCTGCAGCTTGAGCTCACCCCGAAGGACGCGTCAAAAAAGGAGGCGTTCTTGAAGCCCCCCTTCTCCAAGCACAAACACACTGAGGCTCTGCAGCTTCCTTCTCAGATGGCCATGCCGTCACACTGGTCGCGCTGGCATTACCGTTGCCAGCTTCCAGCAGCTGCTAGCATGCAAAAGGGCTCGAGAAGTAAAAGGCAGTGCTGTGCTGCACCTTCGCCTTCGCACGCGTAAGCCACGTAAGTGCACTGTGTACTTGTCTCCTCTGCTTGCATCTACCGGGATACTTAATTCTCTGCATCTCGGAGCCTAAAGGTAAGAGCAGCTGTTTCCACAGAAGCTGGCTGGTGCTATAGGTAGCAGCACAAGCAGCTGTCTTTGGAGTTCCTTCTGCTGCTGCTAGCGTGACTTTTCCAGGCAAGCGAGTGGCAGCCACGCTTTCCCTGCAGCCCGTAGGATGCGCACACAAGCCATGTGCACGGCAGCTTCGTTCTTCGCTTTTTGTAACGCGTCGCGCTTTCATTGCCCCGGAGGCGAAGAGTCGTCTGCTTCTCGCCCAGAAAGCTCTGCCGGCAGAGGGGCGCACCAGAGCACTGCTTCTGCCGGAACACGCCTGGCCCATACACACAATCCCTCTCAGCGCTACGTGGCACCACACTCTGCCTCTCCTGTGCTCCGCATCTAAACGGAAAGGCCCTCGGCTACGTCGCGCACAGAGAACTGTGCCAGAACAACGCGCTTCCCGGCGCTGGCCCCTGCGGCTCGGAGAAACTTGGATTTGCACCACATTCCCGGGCAGCCCCCTTTACAAGCTGCACAGCGCCCTCGGATCGCGGTGCTCTTTGCACGGTCCTTGTCAGCTCCAAGTACCCCCCCCGCGCACGTTACAGGCTCATAAAGACCAAGGATGCGAGTAGCCGTCTCGCCCAGAAAAATGTACCGGCGCAAAAGCACGATCTTCGTTACCCGTTCTCGTCGGCCAGACGGTTGTGCTCTGTCGAAAGGCTTGGACACCTAAACACTCCCGCGCTGCTTTCCCGGCACATTTCTCTAAGCGGAGAGCTAGACGGGCAGTTCGGACCCCATCGAAACAGAAGGAGAATGATTCTACCTGGAGCTGAGGCAAATCCGTGCACAGCACATGCTGCGTGCCAGCACTGTACACGCTGAGGAGCAGCAAAGCTGAGTGCCACCGCTGGGCTTCAGTTCTCTCCAGACGGCAGAAGGCGAAGATTGAAGCCGCAGAGCACGGGGCTTCTGTGTGCTCGGCACCGTCTTTCCAAAGCCCAGGCAAACGCGCCTTCACAAGCCCGCTCAGCCGAGAATACGCTGGCTGGCTCGGGAAGTAAACGCGCAGCCCTTCGACTTCGTCCCACAACCTGGCTAGAAAGCAGTTTCTTACAGCTTCCGTGTTGCAGAGTCCCTGCAGCTTGAGCTCCCCCCGAAGGACGCGTCAAAAAAGGAGGCGTTCTTGAAGCCCCCCTTCTCCAAGCACAAACACACGGAGGCTCTGCAGCTTCCTTCTCAGATGGCCATGCCGTCACACTGGTCGCGCTGGCATTACCGTTGCCAGCTTCCAGCAGCTGCTAGCATGCAAAAGGGCTCGAGAAGTAAAAGGCAGTGCTGTGCTGCACCTTCGCCTTCGCACGCGTAAGCCACGTAAGTGCACTGTGTACTTGTCTCCTCTGCTTGCATCTACCGGGATACTTAATTCTCTGCATCTCGGAGCCTAAAGGTAAGAGCAGCTGTTTCCACAGAAGCTGGCTGGTGCTATAGGTAGCAGCACAAGCAGCTGTCTTTGGAGTTCCTTCTGCTGCTGCTAGCGTGACTTTTCCAGGCAAGCGAGTGGCAGCCACGCTTTCCCTGCAGCCCGTAGGATGCGCACACAAGCCATGTGCACGGCAGCTTCGTTCTTCGCTTTTTGTAACGCGTCGCGCTTTCATTGCCCCGGAGGCGAAGAGTCGTCTGCTTCTCGCCCAGAAAGCTCTGCCGGCAGAGGGGCGCACCAGAGCACTGCTTCTGCCGGAACACGCCTGGCCCATACACACAATCCCTCTCAGCGCTACGTGGCACCACACTCTGCCTCTCCTGTGCTCCGCATCTAAACGGAAAGGCCCTCGGCTACGTCGCGCACAGAGAACTGTGCCAGAACAACGCGCTTCCCGGCGCTGGCCCCTGCGGCTCGGAGAAACTTGGATTTGCACCACATTCCCGGGCAGCCCCCTTTACAAGCTGCACAGCGCCCTCGGATCGCGGTGCTCTTTGCACGGTCCTTGTCAGCTCCAAGTACCCCCCCGCGCACGTTACAGGCTCATAAAGACCAAGGATGCGAGTAGCCGTCTCGCCCAGAAAAATGTACCGGCGCAAAAGCACGATCTTCGTTACCCGTTCTCGTCGGCCAGACGGTTGTGCTCTGTCGAAAGGCTTGGACACCTAAACACTCCCGCGCTGCTTTCCCGGCACATTTCTCTAAGCGGAGAGCTAGACGGGCAGTTCGGACCCCATCGAAACAGAAGGAGAATGATTCTACCTGGAGCTGAGGCAAATCCGTGCACAGCACATGCTGCGTGCCAGCACTGTACACGCTGAGGAGCAGCAAAGCTGAGTGCCACCGCTGGGCTTCAGTTCTCTCCAGACGGCAGAAGGCGAAGATTGAAGCCGCAGAGCACGGGGCTTCTGTGTGCTCGGCACCGTCTTTCCAAAGCCCAGGCAAACGCGCCTTCACAAGCCCGCTCAGCCGAGAATACGCTGGCTGGCTCGGGAAGTAAACGCGCAGCCCTTCGACTTCGTCCCACAACCTGGCTAGAAAGCAGTTTCTTACAGCTTCCGTGTTGCAGAGTCCCTGCAGCTTGAGCTCCCCCCGAAGGACGCGTCAAAAAAGGAGGCGTTCTTGAAGCCCCCCTTCTCCAAGCACAAACACACGGAGGCTCTGCAGCTTCCTTCTCAGATGGCCATGCCGTCACACTGGTCGCGCTGGCATTACCGTTGCCAGCTTCCAGCAGCTGCTAGCATGCAAAAGGGCTCGAGAAGTAAAAGGCAGTGCTGTGCTGCACCTTCGCCTTCGCACGCGTAAGCCACGTAAGTGCACTGTGTACTTGTCTCCTCTGCTTGCATCTACCGGGATACTTAATTCTCTGCATCTCGGAGCCTAAAGGTAAGAGCAGCTGTTTCCACAGAAGCTGGCTGGTGCTATAGGTAGCAGCACAAGCAGCTGTCTTTGGAGTTCCTTCTGCTGCTGCTAGCGTGACTTTTCCAGGCAAGCGAGTGGCAGCCACGCTTTCCCTGCAGCCCGTAGGATGCGCACACAAGCCATGTGCACGGCAGCTTCGTTCTTCGCTTTTTGTAACGCGTCGCGCTTTCATTGCCCCGGAGGCGAAGAGTCGTCTGCTTCTCGCACAGAAAGCTCTGCCGGCAGAGGAGCGCACCAGAGCACTGCTTCTGCCGGAACACGCCTGGCCCATACACACAATCCCTCTCAGCGCTACGTGGCACCACACTCTGCCTCTCCTGTGCTCCGCATCTAAACGGAAAGGCCCTCGGCTACGTCGCGCACAGAGAACTGTGCCAGAACAACGCGCTTCCCGGCGCTGGCCCCTGCGGCTCGGAGAAACTTGGATTTGCACCACATTCCCGGGCAGCCCCCTTTACAAGCTGCACAGCGCCCTCGGATCGCGGTGCTCTTTGCACGGTCCTTGTCAGCTCCAAGTACCCCCCCCGCGCACGTTACAGGCTCATAAAGACCAAGGATGCGAGTAGCCGTCTCGCCCAGAAAAATGTACCGGCGCAAAAGCACGATCTTCGTTACCCGTTCTCGTCGGCCAGACGGTTGTGCTCTGTCGAAAGGCTTGGACACCTAAACACTCCCGCGCTGCTTTCCCGGCACATTTCTCTAAGCGGAGAGCTAGACGGGCAGTTCGGACCCCATCGAAACAGAAGGAGAATGATTCTACCTGGAGCTGAGGCAAATCCGTGCACAGCACATGCTGCGTGCCAGCACTGTACACGCTGAGGAGCAGCAAAGCTGAGTGCCACCGCTGGGCTTCAGTTCTCTCCAGACGGCAGAAGGCGAAGATTGAAGCCGCAGAGCACGGGGCTTCTGTGTGCTCGGCACCGTCTTTCCAAAGCCCAGGCAAACGCGCCTTCACAAGCCCGCTCAGCCGAGAATACGCTGGCTGGCTCGGGAAGTAAACGCGCAGCCCTTCGACTTCGTCCCACAACCTGGCTAGAAAGCAGTTTCTTACAGCTTCCGTGTTGCAGAGTCCCTGCAGCTTGAGCTCACCCCGAAGGACGCGTCAAAAAAGGAGGCGTTCTTGAAGCCCCCCTTCTCCAAGCACAAACACACGGAGGCTCTGCAGCTTCCTTCTCAGATGGCCATGCCGTCACACTGGTCGCGCTGGCATTACCGTTGCCAGCTTCCAGCAGCTGCTAGCATGCAAAAGGGCTCGAGAAGTAAAAGGCAGTGCTGTGCTGCACCTTCGCCTTCGCACGCGTAAGCCACGTAAGTGCACTGTGTACTTGTCTCCTCTGCTTGCATCTACCGGGATACTTAATTCTCTGCATCTCGGAGCCTAAAGGTAAGAGCAGCTGTTTCCACAGAAGCTGGCTGGTGCTATAGGTAGCAGCACAAGCAGCTGTCTTTGGAGTTCCTTCTGCTGCTGCTAGCGTGACTTTTCCAGGCAAGCGAGTGGCAGCCACGCTTTCCCTGCAGCCCGTAGGATGCGCACACAAGCCATGTGCACGGCAGCTTCGTTCTTCGCTTTTTGTAACGCGTCGCGCTTTCATTGCCCCGGAGGCGAAGAGTCGTCTGCTTCTCGCCCAGAAAGCTCTGCCGGCAGAGGGGCGCACCAGAGCACTGCTTCTGCCGGAACACGCCTGGCCCATACACACAATCCCTCTCAGCGCTACGTGGCACCACACTCTGCCTCTCCTGTGCTCCGCATCTAAACGGAAAGGCCCTCGGCTACGTCGCGCACAGAGAACTGTGCCAGAACAACGCGCTTCCCGGCGCTGGCCCCTGCGGCTCGGAGAAACTTGGATTTGCACCACATTCCCGGGCAGCCCCCTTTACAAGCTGCACAGCGCCCTCGGATCGCGGTGCTCTTTGCACGGTCCTTGTCAGCTCCAAGTACCCCCCCCGCGCACGTTACAGGCTCATAAAGACCAAGGATGCGAGTAGCCGTCTCGCCCAGAAAAATGTACCGGCGCAAAAGCACGATCTTCGTTACCCGTTCTCGTCGGCCAGACGGTTGTGCTCTGTCGAAAGGCTTGGACACCTAAACACTCCCGCGCTGCTTTCCCGGCACATTTCTCTAAGCGGAGAGCTAGACGGGCAGTTCGGACCCCATCGAAACAGAAGGAGAATGATTCTACCTGGAGCTGAGGCAAATCCGTGCACAGCACATGCTGCGTGCCAGCACTGTACACGCTGAGGAGCAGCAAAGCTGAGTGC